>NC_057834.1:86983149-87608149 GCF_910594005.1 Cervus elaphus | reverse complement strand
GTGAAAAAGCTGGCTTAAAACTCAACATTCAGAAAACTAGGATCATGCATCCAATCCTATCACTTCATGACAAATAGATGGGAAAAATGTGGAAACAGCATCAGATTTCATTTTCTTGGGCTCCAAAATCACTGTAGACAGTGACAGCAGCCGTGAAATTAAAAGATGCTTGCTCCTTGGAAGAACAGCTATGACAAACTTAGTGTATTAAAAAAGCAGAGACATCTCTTTGTTGACAAAGATCCCTATAGTCAAAGCTATGGTTTATCCAGTAGTCGTGAATGGATATGAGAGTTGGACCATGAAGAAGGCTGAGCATCAACAAACTGATGCTTTTGAGCTGTGGGGTTGGAGAAGACTCTTGAGAGTCCCTTGGACAGCAAAGAGATCAAACCAGTTAATCCTAAAGGAAACAAACCCCTGAATCTTATTGAAAGGATTGACACTAAAGCTGAAGCTCCAATACTTTGGTCACCTGATGTGAAGAGCTGACTGATTGGAAAAGATCCTGATAATGGAAAAGATTGAGGGCATAAGGAGAATGGGGCAACAGAGGATGAGATGGTTGGATGGCATCACTGACTCAAAGGATGTGAGTCTGAGCAAACTCTGGGAGATAGTGCAGGACAGGGAAGCCTGGCGTGCTGCCGTCCACGGGGTCACAAACAGCTGGACACGACTGAGCGTCTGAACAACAGCAAGTCAGCCGTCTGCCACCAGTGCTCAATCACGCGAGCTGTTGGCAAAGTCAGCGATGACCTCCACATGGCTAGGTCCAATGGTCCGTTCCAACTTCCCCTCATATTTGGCTCATCAGCACCATTTCATAAACTTAATCACCTGCCTCAGTGAGGCACTTCTTTCACTTGCCTTCCAGCATATCCTACTGCTTTGGTTTTTCTCCTCCTGCACCGGACACTCTGCAGTTTCATTTGCTGGTCTCTGTATCTGTAAATGGTAGAGTCCCTGAGATTTACTTTCTCAAAGTTTTTTTTTTTTTTTAATTCTTTCCTGGGTAATCTAATCCAATATTCTGAGTTTAAGTGCTGTCTAAATATCTAAAGATTTTCATAGTTACATATCCAAGTGAGTTCTCTTCTAAGCTTGACTCATATATGTTCAGCTACTTTCTTGTCAGTTATCACTAAGGTGTTTAATAGGCATGTTGACTTTAAAGTCCCAAACTGGGCTTAGAATCTTTCCATCTCTCTTAGCAAATCTCATCCTCTAAAATGAATCACTATAGCTGATAAAGTGATCTGAGAATATAGGAGAAAATGTATTAATATATTCTCTACACATAATCTTTAAGCTGCATCACATCACTCCTTAGCTCTACATGTTTTTTTTATTCCCATCAGGGTAAAAGTCAAAGTCTTAAAAAGTTTGTAAGTAAGCTGAATATGTTTATCCTGGAAACCGGAACACTTTGAGGAGTAAAAGAGGACATTAAAACCGATTAAAGTAATATTATTTTAAAATACTCACTTATGAATGGACAGTTTGAATTAATTTTATTTGTAGACATAAGATAATCATATTTAAGAATTATTTCAAAGAAATTTCCCCCCCCTCAAACAATCAGTGTTAAAGCAACATTTAAAAACTAAATATCTCACTTAAAAATGATTAACATAACCTGAAAAATTATTCTTGGTACATCTTTGCATACTTCAGTTGTATGGCTTAGTCATAATTATCTCTAATACTATCTCTAATACTGGTACCTCCTGAAGTATATATTATAACATGAGTTTATTAGTTTCATTAAACTTTTTTTCAAATAGTCTTCAAATTTGCATTATATGACTAATTTGAAAGTGACAAATCTTTCAATGTGTTCTTGTTTGCAAGCTGCCAATAATTTCAATTTGCTAAAACTTCAGATATGAAATTTGGAAGGAACTCCATTTGTTGAGTAAGTTAACTATTTCTAGTTTCTTCTTGTTTTGAAAAAAAATACATCAACATTAAGAGGATTATTTAAACAAATACCAATTGTAGGACATTTAGCTTGATTGACAAAGCAGTTGTTCAAAGAGCCAAATACTTTCAAAATATTGTTGATGTGGGCAGCAAAAGAATAAGTTGCTCTCGGAGAGAAATGTATTTGTTTGAAGATTTAAATTTTTTATTTTTAATTTATATTTATTTATTTTTGACTTTTTGTTTTGTATTGGGGTTTAGCCAACCAGGTGGCACTAGTGGTAAAAACAAACAAACAAACAAACAAAAAACCTGCCTGCCAATGGAGGAAATGTAACAGACATGGGTTCAATCCCTGGATCAGGAAGATCCTCTGCAGGAGGAAACGTCACCCCACTCCAGTATTCTTGCTTGAAAAATCCCATGGACAGAGAATCCTGGTAAGCTACAGTCCATGGTGTTGTCAGGCATAACCTATCAACTAGGCACACACACACAGGGAACCTGAAGAGAACTAATTTCAGAGTTAATTTAGAATCTAGTACATGCAAGCCTCAGACTACCCTGACTCTTGATCAAGAGTATTCCACTCTATGCAGTGGAAAGTGCTTCCCAGTTTTACCGGGCAAGCTATTCAAAGAAGGCTATTGCCTAAAATCAGCTACTAATGGACCTATAGCCTTGGCCTTGCCTATCTAGTACAGTTCACTATTACATTTTGCTTTAAGATTTTCTTGGTCTGACCCCATAGGCTATAGCCCACCATGCTCCTCTGTCCATGGGATTTCCCAGGCTAGAATAACTGGAATGGGTTGCCATTTCTTTCTCCAGGGGATCTTCCCAACCCAGGGATCAAATCTAGGTCTCCTGCATTGCAGGCAGATTCTTTAGCATCTGAACCACCAGGGAAGCCCACTAAAGAGTATAATTTCAGGTCCAGGTCGCTTTGCTGTGGTTAGTCTCTGATTGGACATAAGTGAGGAGAGCACATCTTTCTCTTTGATCTATGAGTCCTTGGAGACAGCAGATTTTACATCTGGGGAAACTGCTGGCACTTTTAGATGGGCTAGAAAAGATCCTAAATATCTGGCTCTGCTGTTAGCTATGACAGTCCTGGGGGTATCAACAGCAGGCTCTCAGGCTGGAGGAAGGGAGGGGAGGTTGCCATCAATTGTGAAGTTCAGCCTTGAGTGATGACATTTGGCAGCAGGGGAGTTCTGAAAAGGGCTTATTTATGCACAGAGTGTAAGCAGCTCTGAGGATTTGTGTAAATATTTATATGGAGAGTGAATTCTGGGAAAATGGAAAAGATCACACGTAAAGGGATAGTGACTTCAATATACTATAAGCTAAGCGTAACTATACATAGCCTCTTACTTTTGCCTTTGGGTCAGTGAGACGTGAGGAGGTTCTCAGTGACAGGGTAGCCATATTAAGGCAGGGCCAAGGTGGTTAGGAGCTCAGAAGTTGGAAACAGGCTCACTGTGTTTTTGATCCTGTCTATATTACAAACTAGTTTTGTCTTTGTTAGTTTGGAAATGTAAATTAACCTCTCTATGCCTCATTTTTCTTTTCTGCCAAACATAGTGCCTTCCTCACTAGGGGGCCTCCCAGGTGGTGCAGTGGTAAATGAATCCACTTGCCAAAAATGCAGGAGGTGCAAGAGACTCGGGTTTGATCCCTGGGTCAGGAAGATCCCTGGAGAAGGGAACGGCAACCTGCTCAAGTAGTCTTGCCTGGAAAATTCCATGGACAGAGGAGCCTGATGGGCTACTGTCCATGGGGTTGCAAATAAGTTGGACATGACTGAGAGCACATGTAGCAATGGCAATAGCCCTCTTTAGATTGTTTTGAGTTTCAGGGTCCCATATTATTTCTTATGCATTTAGCACATGGGTGCTTGGCCCACATGGTGTATGTGTGGTTAGATAAGAGTCAAGCAAGGAAATGGAAGAGAACAAGGAGAGTTATATTTATGTTTCTAAAAATAACAGTGTGACATGCTGAATTTGTTAGCATTTCATGGGCACTATGCATTTCCTCAGTGAACGTGACTGAACACCTCCTGTGGATCAGATAATTGCTTAATGTGGCCCTCAGGCAATAAGATCTAGAGATCAGTGAGCCAAGAAAGAGGGGCACTGGATATCTACTGTCTTCCATTAATCAGAACAATTGCCAGCAGACCTCTGGTCTGCCTGAATATTTATCCATCAAGGTAAAAACATGCAGCTGTCTAGTCTAAGGATGACCCTGAGTATGCTTAGGGCATTGCTAGATATTGAGAAGCAGTAGTGTAGAGATATTAGAAATTGGATATGGTGTCAGACAGAAGAAATTCTTGTGTTGTAGGATCATTGTGAGTATTAAATAAAGAAACACGTGAACAAAGCCTAATAGATAGGCACACTGTGGGCTCCTGTTATTCAGAAGTTGCATTTCTCGAATAATTCTCTTCTGGTTCTCCAAAACCTGAGTATCAATCAAATGCACAGTGTCACTGACAAGAAAGGGCTTTGGGGATGCAGAAAAGCATAATGGCTTGACATTCAGGCTCTGGAGACATATTCCTACATTCAGATCTCAGCTCCTCCACTTACTAGCTGTGTGACTGAGGGCAGAGTCTGTGCTCCAAGTCCATTATCTGTACGTGGGAACAGTGACATCACCCACGGCATCACTGTGAAGACTAAATGTACTAAGACATGGGAAACCCCTGTCATTAATATAATGAGAGAGCAACAAATACCAGGAAAAAAAAGAAAACAGGATCAGGAAAAATTCCACAGAAAGAATAAGAACGTGAGGAATTCAGCTTTTCTTTTTCTGTACAAGCATTATTAAAAGAGTCTTTTTTTTTTTTTTTCTTTTTATTGACTATCACTACCAATGGTTCCAGTGTGGCCAGGTGCAGGAAAAGACTAGAGTAAGGAATGTGATGGCAACAGTTAAGTTAAAGCAGGAAGTTCCTGTAGAATTACCTAACTATATGAGATTCTGAGTTAAGGGTTGCAAGTGCATTTAAAGCTCTCCCAGTTGGTGGGTTTGAAATGCAGTCTCAACAGGACCCATGATTTCTTATTTGATCTGCTGGCCTGCCTTGCTCTTCTATCTCATTTCCTATTCCCTCCATCCTCACCCCTCACCACACTCTTACCTTCTCTTTTCCTCAAACATCCCCAATTCTCAGCTCATTCCAGCCTGCAACTTTTGTATTTGAAATCACTTCTGCCTAAGGTGCTCAGCACCTAAGCTCTCAGGCCTGGCTTCAGTGCTCACTCAGGTCAGCCTTCTCTGACCACTGATTTGAAAGTCCCCAGCAGATTCTAGTCACTTTTCATCTCCTCACCTATTTTCTTCATTGTACTTATCACTGTGTAAAATTGCATTGTGCACTTGCTTCTTTGTGTAGTAGCGACATAGACTCAGACGTTAGTTTTTTCTGTTCCTAGAACAGTGCATGGCATACAGTAGGAGATCAATTACTATTTGTTATAGATGAAAAATATCCTGGTTGCTCAGCAGAAGGGGGCAAAAATTTACAGGAAGAGTATCTTTAGAGCCTGTGGCTGGATGGGCTGACAAAGTCAGGGACAGACATTTTCAGGAATTCTCAGTTCCATAGATGTTTCCTGTTTATTCATGTTGTTGTTTTGGTTCATCTTAAAAAGTGGGTGCAACCCATATTCCTTCAGGTGTAGTTTGGACTGAACTTGGCAGGTTTATTTCCACCTTTTCTCTGCTTTCCATTCTTATTTTAAAATTCAAGACTAAAGCAACACTAATTAAATAGGTGAATGACAAAAAATAAGAATTTGGAATCTGTATGAGTTTTATGGATTTTTAGCATTTTGTTAATGTAGTATTTCAAATTCATGGATAGTAGATTGGCCTATTCAACAAATGATGCTGAGAAAACTAGTTAGCCTTTGGGGGGAAAATGTAATGAAAATCCATACCTCACTGAAATCAATTTCAGATAGAGCAATGCGTGTAATATTAAAAAGTAAAATTTTGACAACAGTTGAAGAAAATAGAAGTGACTATTTCAGAATCTTTGATAAGGGACAAGTTTTCTATGCATGCCATAAAGCCAGAAACCATAAAGGAAATGACTGACCTACAAAACAAAACTTTTTTATAAGGAGCAATAAGTCCCCAAAGCAAAACTAAGAGACTTTTGACAAACTGGAAACATCTGCAAAACAATTTTACTGTATTTAGAGCTCTATTTATACACACACACTCACACACACACACACACACACACACACCCCACTTACAATTTGGTAAAAGGACACCTGACCTTCCTAAGGCCGATGTCACTAGTGGCTCATCCATTAGTCATCTTTCTTCCTTCTCATTTCCTCTATGCCATTGCAGTCAAGTTCCCACCATAGAGACTGAAATGTTCCCCAAACCATTCTTAGAAGCATCCCTACAGCAAGACCAAGAGAATGTGACTCAGGTCTGGCCAGTGGGATTGGAGTTGATATCTGCTAACTTCCTAAGATTTGCTTTTCCCTGGGAAAGAGGCTGAGAATAAGAATCACCCCTTTCATTTTTAGCTAGACATTGTTATGTCTGCCTCGGAGCAGGATTTTGCTATGTATGAGGGGTAAACCAAAAGTTTCAAATCTGAAGACCAAGTTTATATGGTAAGAAATTCAACTTCATATTTTGTTTTTGTTTTTATTGGAAGATAATTGCTTTATAATATTGTGCTAGTTTCTGCCATACATCAGCATGAATCAGTCACAGGTATACATGTGTCCCCTCCTTCCTGAATCTCCCTCCCATCTCCCACCCCATCCTACCCTTCTAGGTTGTCACAGAGCTCTGGGTTGAGCTCCCTGTGCCACAGGGCAAATTCCCACTTGCTGTCTATTTTACATATGGTAATGTATGTATTTCCATGCTATTCTCTCAATGGATCCCATCCTCTCCTTCCCTCACTCTGTCCACGAGTCTGTTCTCTTTATCTGTGTCTCCATTTTGAAAAGTAATTAATCATGCCAAAAGTTGAACATGATTTCATAATTTATCATTCTCTTAAATGTCCACATCTCCTTTCTCCTCTAATCTGGAAGCCTAGGCAAATATACCCCTGGAGACGGACATAGCAACCTACCCCAGTGTTCTTGCTGGAGAATCCCATGGAGAGAGGAGCCTGTTGGGCTACAGTCCATGGGGTCAGAAAGAGTCAGACACAGCTGAGTGACTAACACACACACACGCAGGCAAATACATCTACCAATAATCTTTGAAGTTTTTTAAAGCATGAACCTGCCAAATATTTGCATTAACTATCATTCTGAAAGCATAGAGACTGAACTGACTATTTGTGGGTCTATACATTGTGTATAGTCGACAGTCAGTGTTTTCTAATAGTCAAACCACCTGATATGCAGTATTCCAGGCATCTGAGGCTCTTATTAGCTAGTTGTTGTTGTTGCTCAGATGCCAAGTGTTGTCCGACTCTTCACCATCCCATGGACTGCAGCATGCCAGGCTTCTCTGTCCCTCACCATCTCCTGGGGTTTGCCCACGTTCATGTCCATTGAATCAGTAATGCCATCCAACCATTTAATCCTTTGTTGCCCTCTTCTCCATCTGCCTTCTATCTTTCCAAGCATCAAGGTCTTTTCCAACGACTCAGCTGTTCACATCAGGTGGCCAAAGTATTGGAGATTTAGCTTCAGCATCAGTCCTTCCAACGAGTATTCAGAGTTGTTTTCCTTTAGGATTGACTGGTTTGATCTCCTTGCTTTCCAAGGGGCTCTCAAGAGTCTTCTCTAGAACCACAGTTTGAAAGCATCAAAGAAGAATTGATGCTTTCTTATTAGCCACGGCAGATGATAAAATAACATTATTTTTCTTCAACAAGATTGTTGTATCTAACTCTGCACACTTCTGATCTCTGTTTTCATCAGGTAAAGATCGCAGCCCACTGCTTCTCTGGTTGATTTGTTCTCTAATATTCCATGCTCTTTGTAATACTCTATACTACTTTGCCTTTGGGCTGCCGTCTTGTACCTTCTACACCATCTACATCCTCTGGAGTTCTCTCCGGTAATTGGTAAATTCTACTGTATCGTCCTCTGTCCATGGGATTCTCTGAGCAAGAATAATAGAGTGGGTTGCCATGCCCTCCTCCAGAGGATCTTCCTGACCCAGGGATCAAACCTGGATCTCTATGTCTCCTGCACTGGCAGATGGGTTCTTTACCACTAGGACCTACAGTCCATAGGGTCACAAAGAGTTGGACATGACTGCAGTGACATGTAGGCATGCCAGCACTGTATCCTCAATGGACATCTTGACGTTCACTCCAATGTCGTGTCTTAACAGAGAACTGCCTCCCTGCAGACGTCACTCCTGCCCTTTTCTGTTTACTCTTCACCTTCCAACATAATTCATGACCAAGAATTAGGCCTTGATGTCCCTTTTTATCTCCATTATTACCTCCTGCCCATTACTCTTCTAGTCTCTTGTAATAAATTCTTTTTCCTCAAGTCAGTGTATTGAAAACTGTTGCCCAGTTTACGGTTGTCACTTTGTATATTTTCCCTGTTCACAAGAGGAACCCTTCAGTGTCCTGGCTTCTCAGTGCTTTGATCTTTTTAACTCCAATGACTTTTTCTTGTACTTCACTTTAGCAATCTACTCCTGTGATTGCCTCTAACATCATTCCATCATCTCTGATATCTTTTCCTCTAAAATAAGTAATCTAAACCTCACGTTTTTTGTTGTCATTTTATGTGTGTGTGCTCAGTCACCCAGTTGTGCCTGACTCTTTTTGACCTCATGGACTGCAGCCTGCCAGGCTCCTCTGTCCATGGAATTTTCCAGGCAAGAATACTGGAGTGGGTTGCCATTTCCTATTCTAGGGGATGTTCCCAACTCAGGGATCAAATGGCTGTCTCTTGCATCTCCTGCATCCGCAGATGGATTCTTTACCACTGTGCCCCCTCAGAAAGCTCATGCGCGCATATATGTCCAGCTTACTTATTCCACAGCTCTTTCTCAGCTATTCAGTACACTGTCGATATCACTTATTCATTCTTACCCATTCATTACTTTCTCTGTCAGATGCATTTCATACCTTGTCATCCAGTTTAAATTTTATGATCCATCATTTCAACAACACTCTTAACTAACATCTTAAACTTCTTTTTATGTTTTTTTTTTCCCCTATCACAGTCACCTGGATATGTCCCCAATTCATATCAGCTTGACTGTTTAATTTTTTCCTGTTCTCACTGCATTAGCCATTACCTGCTTCTAGCTTCATGCCCTCTCTCACTTACCATCCTAAAAGTTTATTATCTAAATTTCTCAACATAATCACCTAAAATTTTCCATTTCCTTCCCTCCAATTTACTCACTTATTTAGTCCTGTCAGCATTTTGACCTCATCCTTCCACCAAAACAATACATGTTAAGACTACAAGTATCCCAATCTTCCTAAATTTTTCAGACAATTATCAGTAATTTACTTGAACTTCCATTAGGACTCACCCTTCCTGAAATAACTTTCTCTCTCTCTCTCTCTCTTTTTTTGCTTCCATGTCATCATATACTTTACTTCATTCAGATCACTTATCCTGTTTCTTTTAGGAGATTCATTCTTCTCTACTTACCCAAGGAACACTGACATTGCCAGGGTCAGTATTAAGTAAACTCCTCTAATATTACACTATACATCAAAGCCTATATTATTGAAAACAATGGATTAAATTTTTCTCAATATGTGAATGATTCTGAAATATATGTCTCTAGATTTAGCTACCTCCCACAGTGTCAGGGTCCAGGTGTGTGTTGGAAAAGAATTTCCAGACATGAGACAGAATGAGAGGGAAATAAAATTTATTAGAGTGGGAGATGCTGTTAGAATAACAGGCCAGCTCAAGGGCGAACTGATGTTGAACAGGGGTCCTTAGTCCACTTTTATACCCAGGGTGAAAGGAGTGGGATAGGGTTTTGTGGGTCATTTGCTGTTGGAAGAGGCATATATACTGGGTGGGGGAAGAGTAGGGCAAATACCTTCTCCCTGTGGGGGTAGAAGGGGAGACAGGTTATACTGTTCCATTAATAGTTACAACATGGGGGAGGGAAGGATGATTAGGGTTTGGTTTTTCCTGCATTCCAAGACCCTCCTTAGTTTTATCTCCTCTTTCATTCTTGGGTCACCACACATAGTTGCTTACAAGTATATGCAGATGCTAGTTAATACTGTCTTTTTGATATAGTAAAAGCATATTAAAAGCAACATGGCTAAATTTAAACAAATGACTTCTACCTATCTCCCAAGAAAAACAACCAAAAATATATATAACACAGGTCCTCTTCCAGTGACACAACCCGTCTGTTTAGTTGTATGCATTAGAAATACTCCAAGTCTTGTACATAATCAAATCCTATCAATTTCAATTTCCACAAATCTAGGATACCAACATTTCTGTCTGGGAATATTATTCTGGTGTCATAACCTCCTCCCGCCCTTTTTCTAGCTTGCAACTGTCCCACTCAACATAGTTTCCACATAAATCCAATTATGCTAACTCTACAACAATGGCTTTCTCTTACTCTAATTAAAAATGTTTTAAGTGGTCTACAATTATCTCGTGTGTATATCCAATATCTCCTTTTCAGTTTCATTGTACACTTGTCTTCCAAAAAGAAGGAGTCAATGCTAACTCAAAGATTTTCCCTAAATAATTCATGGATGGCATTGACATTTCCTGAGACAGAGAAGAGAGGCTGAGGCTATTGTCATTGTTTTGGGATTGTTGTCATTGTTTGTAGTGGTGGAAACTTTTTGGAAGTACGTATTTAACATCAAAGTGGAAATGTTAGGTAGGCAATTTGACAGAGGATTTGGGCAATTAAAGAAGAAAGTGGCAATGGATATATTAACTTGGGAGTCATTTTATGAAATTACCTATAAGTGAATATTAACAGAGTAAAAGCTCAAAGACTGAGCTCTCACAGTATCCTGGCTTCTCAAGTAGGGAATCAATCTGGAATCTGGATGAAAAGAGGGATCCAGCAAAGAAGAAAACTAGAGAGTGGTGAGTGTGAGTGAGAAGCGAGAAAAATAGTGGTGTTCCAGAAACTAAGTGAAGAAAGAGTAACAGTGTCAAAAATGCTGACTATTCCATCTTTTAGTATTTAATTGTCTTTCATACACCTTAGAAAAGGTGCGAAATATAACTTAAGTACAAATGAAACACAACATATTTTGGAAGAGGTTTTTTTTTTTTTTTTTAATGTTGAGACATGAAGAGGTGGAAAGCTCTTGTGAGACAGCACAGAAGAGTAGAAATCAATCATTTATTTAACTCAGTATAATAATATTCTCTTGGGACTTTGCTTACAAGGTGATGTAGAGAGAAATATGAGGATCTACTTGGGATCTTTCACATTTCCAGTCAATTTCAGAAATGACTATGGGAGAACTGGAAAGGTATGCTACAGCTAGATGACATGGAAGAGGAATAGAGATGGAGTTCAGACATTATCATTTAGGCTTTATCTGTTAAAGTGGCTTTGTTCATATCCACTGATCATAAGGCTAGGCAAAAATGTATAATCACACGCTCACACACATGAAAGACAACATGTGTTGTTTAATGATAGAGATGTATAATGTAGACACATCTGTTAGGTGTTGAACTACTGTTTCTTACCTTCTCTTAAACCAATTTGAATTGGTGATGGCTTGAAGGCCATCTCCTTGTTCTACGTCCGTAAAATCTGAAGACAGACCAATCTGTTTTCATGAGGTGTATTAGTGAAAATATAATCCATTTTAATGCACGGCTAAAGCACATCAAGAAAATCATATCCCCTGTTCCTATGTGTGGTGTAAAAGCTGCTCAGGGCTACCGTGTCCTCAGGATGTGTATGTGGAACCACCATTAGTATTTAATAGGAGCTGGGCATGTGCATCAGGAAGATAATATTATAGTGCTTGAGAATGTGGAAAGAGCTCTATAATATTAGGGCTTTTTTGTGCAATAGACATAAAAATGATTGAAATCCTGGTTTAAGGAAAAGAATGTATTCACTTTAACTATCTTCTTTGGTGGTATTTATAGAAACAGCTTTTATTCTTCTCCAACAGCTTTCCTAACGGTGGAAAAAATAAGTCATTTCAATATGATGCAGTATAATCTATAAACGCTTAGCCCACAATTGTTCCATGTACCACTGAAGTACAAATAATCACCTGGCTGGAATCTGGAAGGCAGTCGACAGGGCCTACCTAAAAATTTGCTTTAAGTTGAGGACAGAATTAAAAGATTCTTTTGTGTGTTTCTGTGCATATATGTGTGCATATATGTGTGGAATGATTCTACACACATTATGATATGGAAGTAAAGCAATGAATGGTCTAATCCAAATAAGAAATGTTTCATTTTCTAAATGTTGATTTGTTCAAAGAGACTGTCTTTTCAAGGTTGTTAGCTTAAAAAATTTACAGCACTGCATGCTTCAAGCCTTTCTTCTTAAATTTCCTCTTTCCAGTTATAGGAAGATAAAAATACTTTATTAAAAAAAAATCCCAATAAGCCTGTGATTGATGAAAATGGGAAAATTAAAAAAGTTGCAATTATCTTTCCACAATTATTAGTAAGCTTCACATGATGAGGCTTACTGGCCTCCATTACATTTTTTAAATCAACTGTTCCCAGATCCTAAGATTCAAATTCAATAAGCACTTCTTGTTTGAAGTAGAACTGCATTTCCTCTGGACTGTTTCCTTAGGTGAGATCTCTAAGTAAAAAAGTGTTTTCCCTTCTTTTTTGTCTTAGGAGGTGGGGGTGGGGATGCTGGGCTGGGAGGCCTTATAAGCCACAATGTCTAGAGGCTGAACAGCTTATCAGATAGTTTATAATACTCACCTGAGAGGCATGACCTTTTAGCAATTGTGTCTTTAGATTCTCCATGCACTTTGTTAGCAGCTGTATTGTTAAATTTAGATAAATCAACACTTGCTTCTCCTGAGGACTGTGTCTTTGCATTTTGCTCTATATCAAGTTCAAGGTAATTAAATTTTTAAAATTTAATTTTCTTTCTCAAACACCATATGTGCTTTTTCGATTGTGTTTCTGTGAGAGAATTGTGTTTCTAAAAAGTCAGTCCTATTATTATTTAAAATCTATTTGAATTTTACAACTCCAGGTTACTTATATTGGAACCCTTTAGTAAATCCTAAACGAATGACCTTGTCTATTTATATTTCTGTGATTTGTAAGGTAATCCATCCTGAATACATATTTCATTCTTATGTATGCACCATAAACTGGAGTTTGGGGAAGATTTTATTAAAAAAATGTGTCCATTAAAATATGTTAAAATGTAACAACAAAAACAAAAACCACGTTTGCATCAGACTTACATCAATTCATTCTTCCTATGATTGAGTCCTTCCAATTTTGTTCTCTCTTTATCCTTACAAACAACAAACAAAAAACCTTTCTTTTCTTCTTCTTTTTTTTTTAAAACTGTTTGTGCATCTTTCAATATGGGAAATACATATTTACTCCATGTTCTGAGTGTAAACTGTTTCAGGTACATAGTAGTCAACCAGTGTTCCATTTGTATCTTTAAGAATGGTTATTGAGGATACATTCCGGCAATGAGTTCTGTTTAAAACAATCCCAACTGATGGAATTTTGCTGATTATTCTAGCCTTAGAAGCTTCACTGTCTGCCTAACACTACATGAAATCTGTGACTCACAAATGCAGGGGCATGGAATCACAGCAGCAAAGAACAGGTGAAAAGTTGTTCCTAGTTGTGTTCTGCAGGCCCATACAAGCCCTGTCACTCCCGTTATTTTCTTCAACCAGTTCTCTTTTCTTATTCATCTTCATTAAAAAAAAATCTTTTATTTTCCTTTGTGACTATTAGTAGACTCTCTCAGCTAATCATTTCTTGGCTTGGAAAATGTAGGTTCATTCAATGTCTGAATCTCTTGCTTTTAAAATTTTACCCAGCAGGTGGCACTAAAACACTGTAAAAAGATAGACTCATAGCTCCCAGTTTTAAATTATCACCTGGAAAAAAAAACTTCTGAAGGGTCATGAAGTTGGTACATACAAAGAAGGTATGGTTGCAAACAAAGTACATTTTGCACTTGAAAAATCTTAACATTGCATACATTTAAACTACTACCGATAATTTAGCCAAACCTTCTCCTCATCTGTACGAAAGAAATCGATATTCTTACAGAAATGATAGGAGTGTGTATGAACGTGTTTGTCTCTGCTGGGGAGAATTAATTGAGACAGTTTTTGTCTCCAAAGAGTTGCTAAGTGTTGTATAAAATATTATGTTAAATCTGCATAAAATCAGAATTAAAAATGTATTTATTAGTATCCATATGGTTATGTTCTCATTTCAACACAAGGGAATCGGTGTGCATACTCTAACACCTATTAGTATTAATGGGAATTATATGTGTAAATCCCCAAGTCCCAATGCATTGAGATGAAAATCTCTAAAAGGATTTTAAATTCTGTACTTGTATTGCTTTCGGTTATGAAGAAACTCAAAGTGTGGAAGTCAGTCTTATATCTTTAAACTTAGTAGGGATAAGCTGCACCTGAAACAACAGAGTTTGAAATGTTATTTATTCCAGTTGAACATTCAGTTTTAGTGCAGTGATCAATTCAGAGCCAAAAACTAGAGAGGTTTCTCGGATTGCCAACCCCAAGTCTGGAACTCAGCCATTCCCAAAGAGCTACCACAGCTGTTCCCATAGCAGCAGAGGTTGCTCCTGGGTCTGGCTTCCAAGAGGAAATATCTTTCTTCCATGCCAGTGTGAACACATGAGAAACAGCGAAGCTTTCTTCTCGTTCCCAATGCTTATCTCTGTGGCTCCTTCTGCCTCACCCCGCAGGGGTGCTCAGCCTCTCTGGCACCTGTGACTCCGGGCTCTGCAGAACAGCACCTGGATTTGTGCTGGTCCCCAGTGACCCTGTAGAAGTAGGTTCTCTCCAGAATGTTCCAGGCGCAGGGAGCAGACGAGGAATGCATTGCCGCCACCAGCTCTTATTGACCGACACTTCTGGTTTGGCGCTGAACCAGGAGAGTGAACAGAGGGTTTCGACAGCTGGGAGATCTTCTGCCTTACAGACCTAGAAGATTCCTGTGCCAAGAAAGAAACCCTTCCTTGCAGGAATGCAGAGAGTCAGCCAGTCTTTTCCTCAGCTGACTGTCTTCCCTGGCTCTGCTTTACTGAGCTTCACCCTGCCTCGATGATTAATAATAAGTCCAATCGTTTGAAGAATCTGTGTGGTCTCCATCCAGCTGCACCATCTTCCTCCCACGGTCCCAGAGGCTTTCTGGCCTTCGTTAAAAGCCCTTCTGTCCTTGAGAATAAACTTCCAGTAGCGGAGACTTCAGGTTCTGTAACTGGATGAGTTGACAAGCCAACATTTATTGAGTACTGATGATATGGCCAGCACCATTTTATGCTGATTATATGAGGGACAGGGGAAAATATTCTTTTTCCATGTTTTCAGCCCTCTTGATTCTGACTACCTGGCTTTGAAGTAAAATATCCTCTCTTTTCTTTCCTTCTTCGAGGTGGGCTATGTCTACCATTCCTGTCTCTGCTGTGTTTGCCAAGGTGATAGCTGTCACAAAGTCACTGGCCTTTTGTATTTAATGAGTGGGTTTTAAAAGAAATCATTAGAGACAGTGTGTGCTATGGACAGATAATTACCTCTGATTTTAGGAAAAGTTAAAAATGAGTCTTTTATGTTAGCTTGAAAACTCACCCTCATTTATATCTTGTTTTTTAATTCCTTGTATAAAAGGAAATATTTTTTCTTCTCTATTTTTGCTCAGGACAGGATGGAGAACTCTAACATGGGTACCGTGTGTTTGGTAATGATTTGCTTCACCGATAGAGCAAATTGGTTGTTGACAATGGTTGACTGCAACTGACATTGCCTAATAGAGGAAAGAGGCATTTTATTGATTAAAAGACAAAAGTACCCAAACTGGGTTTTGTCCCTTTAAAAGTATTGACTATAAAATGAAGATCTTGTACTTTTTAGATTTGAATTCAATATGATATTGCAATTACTTTTACTATCACCCCTTTCCTGTTTTCTGAAAGAGCATACACATTTATTCACAAGGGAAAAAAAATGCTACCCCTTAGCAGATTCCTTGCTGAGGAATATTTACACACACGCACATGCAAACAAAAATTCAAAGCAAGAGATAAATGCACTCTAATTTTAAGGAGTATTCTGAGGTCATTGCTAAAAATGTTTGATTTGAAGTCAGTTCTTCCAAGTTGAACATAACATTATTTCTTTAGCAGGGGATCCTCCATCCTTATCTCATTTACCATATTTAAATCCTTAAACCTCTAACACCAATTCAAGTAACAGTCCACTTACCAGCTTCAAGCTTTGGGTCACTGTTCAATGAGAAGTGACAGGCAGTAAAACAGAGGAATTAATGGCAGGTGGGTAACAGATGTCGAAGAAAGCCTGCATGACTCGTAAATAGCCAGAGTTTATAAATTATCTATTACACAATTATTTTCTGAGCACTGTGCAAGGCAATGGGGGCAGTGGCTGAGATAATCACCATTCTTAAAAATTATCACTGTTCTCAAGACACTCATGATCTGGCAAGACAGGCTGATATGAAGGAAACTACAGGAGCTAATAACTGCCATAAACAAGGGGGATTCTAAACATGGCATACCTGCTCAGTTCATTCACTCAGTCATGTCCAACTCTGTGACCCCATGGACTGCAGCATGGCAGGCTTCCCTGTCCATCATCAACTCCCAGAGCTTACTCAAACTCGTGTCCATCAAGTCAGTGATGCCGTCCAACCATCTCATCCTCTGTTTTCCCCTTTTCCTCCTACTTCCAATTTTTCCTAGCAACAGGCTGTTTTCAAATGAGTTAGTTCGTCACATCAGGTGGCCAAAGTATTGGAGTTTCAGCTTCAGCATCAGTCCTTCCAATGAATATTCAGGACTGATTTCCTTATGGCAGAAAGTGAAGAAGAACAAAAGAGCCTCTTTATGAAAGTGAAAAGAGGAGAGTGAAAAAGTTGGCTTAAAGCTCAACATTCAGAAAACTAAGATCATGGCATCCAGTCCCATCACTTAATGGCAAATAGATGGGGAAACAGTGGAAACAGCGGCTGACTTAATTTTTTTGGGCTCCAAAATCACTGCAGATGGTGATTGCAGCCATGAAATTAAAAGACACTTACTCCTTGGAAGGAAGGTTATGACCAACCTAGACAGTATATTAAAAGGCAGAGACATTACTTTGTCAAAGGTCCGTCTAGTCAAGGCTATGGTTTTTCCAGTGGTCATGTATGGATGTGAGAGTTGGACTATAAAGAAAGCTGAGTGCAGAAGAATTGATGCTTTTGAACTGTGGTGTTGGAGAAGACTCTTGAGAGTCCCTTGGACTGCAAGGAGATCCAACCAGGCCATCCTAAAGGAGATCAGTCCTGGGTGTTCATTGGAAGCTGAAACACCAATATTTTGGCCACCTGATGTGAAGAGCTGACTCATTTGGAAAGACCCTGATGCTGGGAAAGATTGAGGGCAGGAGGAGAAGAGGATAACAGAGGATGAGATGGTTGGATGGCATCACTGACTCAATGGATATGAGTTTGGGTAAACTCCGGGAGTTGGTGATGGGCAGGGAGGCCTGGTGTGCTGCGATTCATGGGGTCGCAGAGTCAGACAGGACTGAGTAAGTGAACTGAACTGAATTGAACTGATTTCCTTTGTTAGTAAAGTAATGTCTCTGCTTTTTAATACACTGTCTAGGTTGGTCATAGTTTTTCTTCCAAAGAGCAAGTGTCTTTTGATTTCATGGCTGCAGTCACCATCTGCAGTGATTTTGGAGCCCCTAAAAAGTCTCTCACTATTTCTATTGTTTCCCCAATAATTTGCTGTGAGGTGATAGGACCAGATGCCATGATCTTAGTTTTCTGAATGTTGAGTTATAGGCCAAAATTTTCACTCTCTTCTTTTCGTATCTGAGCTGTTGATGTTTCTCCCTGCAATCTTGATTCCAGCATGTGCTTCATCTAGCCCAGCATTTTGCATGATGTACTCTGCATATAAGTTAAATAAGCAGAGTGACAATATTCAACCTTGACACTGAATAAACACCTTCTTGCTAATCTTCACAACCACTTTATAAAATGTATTATTATCTGAATTTTACCAAAGAGATGATTAAGGCTCAAAAGATTACATTAGATGACCAAAGTTTACCTTATTCTTTTTTCAAACTTTAAACTTTTTATTTTGTATTGGGGTATAGCTGATTAAAAATATTGTGATAGTTCATGTGAACAATGAAGGAACTCAGCCATACATATACATGTATTCATTTTCCCCCCAAACCCTATTTCCATCCAGGCTGGCACATAACATTGAGAAGAGTTCCATGGGCTATACAATAGGTCTTTGTTGGCTATCCAATTTGAATATACATGACCTTCCCAAACTTCCTAACTATCCCTTCTCCCAGGCAATCATAAGCTCATTGTCATACTGAGTGAAGTAAGTCAGACAGAGAAGGCAAAATATTGTTGGGCATCCCTTATATGTGGAATCTAAAAAGAAATGATACAAATGAAATTGCAAAACAGGAAGAGACTCACAGACTTAAAGAGTACCTTATTAAGTGACATCATTTGAACCCAGACTTCCCAGGCGGTGCAGTGGTAAAGAATCCACCTGACAATGTTCGATCCCTGGGTGGGGAAGATCCCCTGGAGAAGGAAATGGCAAACCACTCCAGTGTTCTTGCCTGGAGAATCCCACGGACAGAGGAGCCTGGTGGGTTACAGTTCATGGGGTGGCAAAGAATTGGACACGACTGAGCAGGTAACACACCACACAGACACACAGACACACACACACACAGACACACACACACACACACACATTTGAACTCAGGATTATCAGACTCCTGATGCTGAGTTCTTTCTCCCCATCTTGCTATTTCTCTCTCTTAGGAATACTCATGATCAAGGCAAATTTTCTTCCAGAACCACTGATAATGATAAACAGGTAAGACTTCATAGAGAAGGCTTCTCTTGGGACTGTGGAATGTATTTTCTTGGAACATTTCATTAGTTAATTAAAAAAAAAAAAGTGTTGGACTGCTGCTAGGTAGTTTATATTTTATTCTATTTCAAGTTGGGAAAATACCTCACTTCAAAGCTTTGTTTTTGGTATATATTCTTTGTGGGGTGGATCACACTGTAGGCAATTTGGAGACAATGTTTATAGCTCTACAGGCTGAGAATCTGGTCCTTCCCCAACACATATTTGAGCATACAGCAAAACAGCCACCATATAGTCCTGCTGTTCATGAAGCAAAGTTTGATTCTGGGACTTATAAACAGGAGTGTAACTATAGCAAACATGAGTTAATCCTCTCACAATCCTTAGCACTTATAAAGCTTTTTTCGGAGCCTCCTGTTTAGAGCTGACCAAAGCAATTTAAGCAGATATGTGGAGCCTGGAGAGAATCCCGAGGAGGAAGTCCAGAAAAATGTAAAGACTCTCCAGTCTGCCTTGTGCAAGAAAAGAAAGCAATTTGACAAACATTCCTGGGCAAGGAACCCCAGAGGGAGAGCACAGTCCAAAGGGATCCACATCTGTTGTATTAATTTACACGTCCATGGTTCTTTGCCCCATTCTGGGTACAAAGTAGCATTTCAGTCCATATGTGATGAGTTGAATCAAGGGCCTTAGAACCTAATTGGGATGTAAACCCGAGACCTTAAATAGAAGGAACAGGAGATAAGTGATATGATAAATGTATAAAGAAAGAGGGAAGAAAGTGATTTTCTTTGACTAGGTAATCATTGAAGGCTTCATGGAGGAGTCTAGTGTTTGAGATAGGCTTTGGACTATGGAGGTGTTTTCTATAGGATAAAGAGGGAATGGGCATTTATGGGTATAGAGTCAGTCTGTCAAAAGAAATAACAGTAAAGAGTTTATGTTTTACTGATGGAATGGGGGATGGTAGGGTTGTAACAAAGTACACGGGGAATGTGAAATACAGGAAACAAGACTGGAAATGAAGCTGATGTCAGGCTACAAAAGGCTTGAATATGGCGGTAAGGATTTTGTATTTTATTCCTTAGCAGTGGAGAAAATGAGAGTTAACGTTTATTGAACTATGGTTCTCAAGTTTAATAGTGGGTAAATATACAATTTACAAACATTATCTTACTTAATCCTCAAAACCTCACTGAGACTTAGAAGAAAATTGAAGTAATATTCCCAAAGTCACCTATCTGGCTGATAGCGTATCTGTCTGAATCTTGATATGACTCCAGAGCTAAGACTATTAACTATTATATTAAGCTGACTTTTGTCAAAAGCTTTTGGAGGAGGAAGTGACATGATTAGGACCATACCATCACTTTGACATATGCGTTAAAGATACGAGAGAGTGGAAGTGAAACCACTCCGGTAAAACCAGTTAGATTATTGCCACAGTCCAAGCAAACTATCAGTTAAAGCATATCTCTAGAAACGGTGGTTCAGGGAAAATGGGATATAAAAGTAACATAAAAAGTAAACTAAAAAGGACTCAAATAGGTTGAATTTGGAGATGTGGTTGTTATTATCATTATTCTTCGCTCAGTCGTGTCCAACTCTTTGTGACCCCCATGGACTATAACCTGCCAGGCTCCTTCATCCATGGGGATTCTCCAGGCAAAAATACTGGAGTGGGTTGCCACGCTCTCCTCCAGGGGATCTTCTCTACCCAGGTCTCCCGCACTACAGGCAGATTCTTTACCCTCTGTGACACTAGGTAAGACCTGCTATTAATTAGTACTATTTGTCAAAAAATTCCATTCCTTTCTCTTTCCAGATGCATTAAGTGCCCTTTCTGTCTTTCTATAGTTGGGTGGGGTCATGTGGTTAATTTGAGACAATAAGTTTTTCATGGAAGTGAAGTGTGTAATTTCTTGCTCAAATATTTAATCACTAATATATAACCCCCCCCCCCCCCCAGCCCCGCACCCTGCCAGAACTCTTGTTTTTCCTCTTATCATTGTGACTTGCACTATTTGAGAAGGCAATTTCTCTTTCAGCCTGGTCCTTGAATGCTTAAGAGGAGCAGAGTCTGTTGATCTTGATCTGTGAATGACAGAGAAACCTCTGTTGCTGTAAACAGCCGAGATATTAGGTTTATTTGTTACTGCAGCAAACCTAGCCTGTCTTGACTAGTACAGAGGAGGCAGGAACTGCTGCTGCTGAGCAGTTGCTAAGCCCAACTCTTGACAGTTCTATGGACTGCAGCCTGCCAGGTTCCTCTGTCCGTGGGATTTCCCAGGCAAGAATACTGGAGTGGGTTGTCCTTTGCCTCTCCAGGGGATCTTCCCGACCCAGGAATCAGGCTTTCATCTCCTGCTTGGCAGGTGGATTCTTCACCACTGAGCCACCTGGGAAGCCTGGCAACTTGCTGACATTTATTGAGCATTTACATTGTGATTAATTCATATTAATTACCTTATTTGGTTCTTAAAAGGAAATCTACTATAAGAAAAACATAAATTTTATAATATGAAAGTAAGCTATAAAAGCAAAACTTTTTACTCTGTTTGAAGGTGAGAAATGAGAGACAAGTACAGCAGGGAAAAAGGAGATGAGGAATACTCTCAAGGTAGGCAGTTGCAAGTTCCAAATGAAGCCGTGAACGTGAGGGCGTGGACCATGTGAATATGTGGTAGGGGGTGGAGAGAGTTTCTGTGTCAGGGAATACAAGCAGAGTGTATATATATTTATGTGCATATATATATCTCTATCCCCCCACCCCAAATCTCCCTGGTAACAGTGCTAAGCACAAAGCTAGCTGTAATGAGCAGGTTTACAGCTCATTGGAGTCACAGGGGAATTTATATGGTAGTCACTCTGCCAAACGATACACAGATCTGAAAATTCAGCACTGAAAATAGAAAAGCGCAGGCCCCCAAGCTACTCTTCAGATTTTTAGCCATTGTTGTGGTTGCCTGTGTTTAGAACCTGAGTATTACTGTGGGTGATACACTTCATTATTTTTTTTTAATTGTCCATTGTGAGTTAATTATTTTGAAAAACTCTTAAGCTTATGAGAAAGTCTTTCTTTGATTGCTAATAAGCTGACTGTTGTTTCCATCAGGTCAAATAGGCAAAGTTATCCAAGTTAGTTTGATTGGCTGATTGAAGGCTACTGGTTCAACTAATACGTTCTTTATATTACAGAAAGGAAAGAAAGGAAAAAAGAAGGGAGGGAGGGAGGGAGGAAGGGAATCAAAAGAGGAAACCAAAAAAACTGTCTCTCACTTGTTAAAAATTCAAACATAAGCCTAACTTATTATCCCCCACACAAATGTTTATCTAATTATCTATGGATCAATTAGAGAACTGGGTCTGATGATGGTCAGTTCATCACATTCATATTTCTTTATTCCTTACCTCTATTACCTTAGTCTCTAGCTCTCCTGCTCCCCAGTCTAGCTTGCTTACATTTTGTAATATATTCCTAGTGGTTCTCTTTGCTTTTCTGTTACCTGGGCCAAGATTCAGCAATGCTGCCTGATAAATATTCCTCAAGTATCACTTTCATGATGCCAGTGTGTTAGGCTTCCAGAGCCAACAAATGGAGTTTTGCTCTGATCACCTTACACACAAGGAGATTATTGGGGGCAATTGTCCACTCTTATGGATGTGATTTCATGATGTGATTCGACCTCAAATTTCCTCTTTATAAGTCTTCCTCTCCATTGAACTGTCCCTTATGCAATCAATCTGATTGCTTTAACTTATAATAATAATCATTATTCACACTGGGTAGATCTTTATCCCTGGGCTGGGTACCCACTCTGACCCAGGTAGTTATCAGTTCAGTGCCAAGAATTGTCTATCTTTGCTTCCTGAACCAGTGCCTCTGGCTGAGGGTACCTATAACTTTCCTGCTCAAGAACCTAAAGTGATTCTCTGCTGTGACCATAAAAATGTTTCAACTTTCTTTAGATTTCAGTTTCCCTGATAACAGGATGCTTCCCTAACTTTTCACTTTTACTGTTGACTACTCTAATGTGTGCTAACTGCCCTAGGGAGGCCAGTGCTCACTGCCAAGGTGCGACTGTGTGTGGTCCCACCTTGACACCCTAGTCCAAAATGCTTATTCCACAAAAGCCATGCACCTCATTCATTTTCCTCTATTGACACCTTTCCCTGGTGACTCAGATGGTAAAGAATCCACCTGCAATGCAGGAGACCTGGGCTTGACCCCTGGGTTGAGAAGATCTCCTGAAGGAGGGCATGACAACCCACACCAGTATTCTTGCCTGGAGAATCCCATGGACAGAGGAGCCTGGTGGGCTACAGTCCACGGGGTTGCAAAGAGTTGGACATGACTGAGTGACTAAGCACAGCACAGCACACTCATTCTACAGGCTTCCTAGGTGGCTCAGTGGTGAAGAATCCTCCTGCCTATCGGGAGACACAGGTTCGATCCCTGGATCGGGAAGATCCCCCAGTGGAGGGCATGGCTATCCATTCCAGTATTCTTGTGTGGGAAATCCCATGGACAGAGGAGCCTGGCGGGTTACAGTCCACGGGATGGTGAAGAGTTGGACATGACTTATCAACTAAACCACCATCACCACTCATTCTAAAGAATCATGTTCTATCACTTTTATTCAGCCTCTTTGAGAATTTTGTCCTATGTTGATCCTCTGTTTTTGTCATCTTTTTGAACATTATAAATATTATGTCCTATTATTTATGACTTATTATGCAGTTTCTTTATTTCATGTGTTTTTTACAAAATAATTTGTTTTCAAATTGGTGTCTCTGTGCTGTATTGCTTAGCACTGTCCTTCTGTTATTAGGGGCATATACTACAGTGCTTGTGTGACATAGGGCCCAACCCAATTCTAGACACCTAAATAGTGCTCATATAACCATTATACAGACAATGTGAAACAGAATAGGCAACTGTTAAACAGGAAGTTCCCTAAATGATTCCTACAGGAGTGATGATTAATAATTTTACTCGGAAAATATCATGTATTTGGTCAACAGGAAACTTGTTTTTTGTGAATTAATCATTGATTCAGTTCAGTTCAGTCTCTCAGTTGTTCCGACGCTTTGAGACCCCATGGACTGCAGCACGCCAGGACTCCCTGTCCATCGCCAATTCCCAGTTTACTCAAACTCATGTCCATTGAGTCAGTGATGCCGGTGATGCCATCCAACCATCTCATCCTCTGTTGACCCCTCTGTCTCCTGCCTTCAATCTTTCCCAGCATCAGGGTCTTTTCCAATGAGACAGTTTTCAACATCAAGTGGCCAAAGTGTTGGAGTTTCAGCTTCAGCATCAGTCCTTCTAATGAATATCTCGGGCTGATTTTCTTTAGGATGGACTGGTTTAATCTCTTTGCAGTCCAAGGGACTCTCAAGAGTCTTCTCCAACACCACAGTTCAAAAGCATCAATTCCTCAGTGCTCAGCTTTCTTTATAGTTCAACTCTCAAATCCATATATGGCTACTGGAAAAACCATAGCTTTGACTAGACAGATGTTTGTCAGCAAAGCAATGTCTCTGCTTTTTAATATGCTGTCTAGGTTGTTCATAACTTTTCTTCCAAGGAGCAAATGTCTTTTAATTTCATGGCTGCAATCACCATCTGCAGTGATTTTGGAGCCCCCCAAAATAAAGTCTGTCACTGTTTCCACTGTTTCCCCATCTATTTACTGTGAAGTGATGGGACCAGATGCCATGATCTTAGTGTTCTGAATGTCGAGTTTTAAGCCAACTTTTTCACTCTCCTCCTTCAGCTTCATCAAGAGGCTCTTTAGTTCTTCCTTGCTTTCTGCCATTGATTAGTGATTCTTTATGTTGCTTCAGTTGTGTCTGACTCTTTGTGACCCCATGGACTGTAACCCGTCAGGCTCCTCTGTCCATGGAATTCTCCAGGCAAGAATACTGGACTGAGTTGCCATTCCCTTCTCTAGGGAATCTGTCCAACCCAGGGATCGAACCTGGGTCTCCTGTGTCTCCAGCATTGACAGCATTACCACTAGCACTGCCTGGGAAGCACTTTAACTAAAGAAAGGATTTTAAAAATATTTCTTTGCAAATGAACCTCAAAAAGAAATCTTGATCTTATTCAAGTCTAGAAATTAGAAAGTTCTTTGAATGAGGTTGAGGTTGAGAAAAAGAAATAGGGGGGAAAAGGTATTAGGACATAGAACATGGCTTAAGCCAAAGCATGGAAACGAAGACATTTATGATGTGATCTGGAGTTCAGTTTTACTGAAGCAGAAGTAACATCCATGCGCATCACTCCCACCTCCAGACTGGATGATATGGAATTTATTCTGCATAACTTTGTCTCTCCTGTGTTTAACACAGTAGCTGGCATATGGTATGTACTCACTAAACATTTGTTGAAAGATCACTCAGGTTAGAATGAAGAAGTGGGGGAAAATGAAGAGAAAATATGCTCTAGAGCATTCTGACTGAATGTAAAACATCCATAAAAATATAAAGGAATGTGTACATATTGTTCAGTATTACAACCACATTGCCTAGTAAAGAAAGTAATCTGATCATTTGAGAGCAAGCAATTAAAAAGTCTTAGTAATGACGACAGTAAAGCAAATATTGGTTCTTCTAGCACCAAATGCTATGGAGTGAAATTTCTACCCAGTATAGGAAAATTGAACAACAGACCTGTGACATGAGTAAATAAAAAGTAACCTAGGTTTAATTAACTCAAAATTTTTCTTTTGACTTTCCTTGCCAAGATTTATTACCAGTTTCTGAGTGGACCAATTGACATTGTAATTTATGTTGTTGCATTCAAAATTGTTTTGTTAATTCGTGCCTTGACCATCTACATCAGAATTTCTTTTGTTCTAAGTGTTTCGTTTCACATCAACATTTTGTATTGAAGGCTCTCCCTTGTTAAAGATTTTCTTTCAAGTATTCTTATACATTGGGCTTCCTTGGTGGCACAGTGGTAAAGAATCTACCTGCCAATGCAGGAGACACAAGAGACCTGGGTTCAATCCCTGGGTTGGGAAGATTCCCTGGAGAAAGAAATGGCAACGGACTACAATATTCTTGCCTGGGAAATCCTGTGGATGGAGTAGCCAGGCAGACTATAGTCCATGGGTTTGCAAAAGTGTCAGACCCAACTGAGTGACTAAGTGCACACAGACACACACACACATTCTTATACATACGTTACATAGTAGGTGAACATTACTCAAATCAGCAGGGTTTTTTCAGCACAGGTACTGGGAATTCAATTTAAAAACTGTAAAAAAAAGTACCTTACTGGTCTGGACAACCTGGAAATCAGGGGTAGATCTAGATACATGCACATTAAAATCCAGGGCTCTAGTAAGGTTATCAGGCCTTTATCTTCACCCCTCAGCTCTGCTTCTTGCTGTGTATCATTTTAATTTTTTTCTACTCATGATGAACTTTTCACACGTGGTTTTTAAGGAGGCTTCTGGAGGGACCAGTTATCCATGTTTCCAGTATAATAGCACTGCTGCTGCTGCTGCTAAGTCGCTTCAGGCGTGGCCGACTCTGTGTGACCCCATGGACGGCAGCCCACCAGGCTCCCCCATCCCTGGGGTTCTCCAGGCAAGAACATTGGAGTGGGATGCCATTTACTTCTCCAATGCATGAAAGTGAAAAGTGAAATTGAAGTCGCTCGCTCAGTCATGTCCGACTCCTAGCGACTGCAGCCTACCAGGCTCCTCCGTCTATGGGATTTTCCAGGCAAGAGTACTGGAGTGGGGTGCCATTGCCTTCTCTGTATAATAGCACTAGAGGAGGTAATTGAAAAGTGAAAGTGTTAGTCACCCAGTCGTGTCTAACTCTGTGACCTAATGGAACCCACCAGGCTCCTCTGTCCATGGAATTCTCCAGGCAAGAATACTGGAGTGAGTTGCCATTTCCTATGCCAGAAGAGCTGCCCAACCCAGGGATTGAACCCACATCTCCCATATTGCATGCAGAGTCTTTATCATCTGAGCCACCAGGGAAGCCCCATAGATGTTATCTCTCTAATGTTTGTCCTCAGAAAACACTGATTGGTCCAGCAAGACACGTAGTTCTCAGGAATGATTTGCAAAGTTGGGTTTTATGATTAGCTTGGGTTTTTGATTAGCTTGGAATATCATGTCCCTTTTCTCTCTGACTCCCTCACCTTCAGTGGCCTGGGTGTGTTTGGCACCCCGTGTAATAGCACTGCAAGAATACAGGTATTGAAGGAAGAATTCTCAGACGGAAAGTGATGTTGGCCCTTCAACATATGACTACAGTTATGACCTAATAGTGGAGATTATGTTTCCTAGCTTGGAAACAATGAGGTAAGCAGTATATATCCTGACATGGAATGCCATCCGAACAAAATTTATTTTTGCCTTATGATAATTTTTAATACTTTAACCTATAAAGATGGTTGCAACCAATCTACCTCACATGTTTTCTTGAATATTATCTTAACCATTTTCTGATCACGAGGTGAGGCCTAAATCCTCTGTCTGCTCCTAAATCTGGATTGTAACTAACAGAAAATGGCAGAAGTGATGTTGCAGGGCTTCTGAAGCCAGGTTAAAAGCAGTATTGTGTTTGTGCCATGGTCTTTTGGAATGCTGTGCATGGAACGATACCTCTTAGAGCCCAGAAGACACACTGGTTTGGCTGTGTGTAGATGTTCTTACTGGCAGTTCTGGCTAAGCTCAGCCTTTGAGTCATCTCAGCCCAGGAACCAGACATGGGAGTAAGTTAACTGTCTTGGAAGTATATTCTACAGCTCCAGCCGTTTCAGTTCCCAGACATTTGTATCACTCACAGAGGAGGCTCTAGACACACAGGAGAAAAGACAAGCCACACCATTATGTCCTGGTAGAATTTCTGACTCCCCAGATTAGATGGCGCAATAAAGAAAAAAATCAGGTGTTATGCCCACTACTAAGTTTGCTTGGTTTGTAATGAAGCCATAAACAACTAGAGCATAATCCATGCTCTCAGTGCTCAGCATGGGTTTTTGGAGAGGACAGAGAACATATTTTCCCCCTGACATCTGAAACACGATCACTCCAGATGAAAAACATATCCTGAAAATAAGATTATCAGAAAGGGATTTGACTGATAGTGTAAAGACAATCAAATAAATTATTTAAAAGAAGTGCATTTTGAGATATTAAAGTTGTGAAAGATACTAATTAAGGGAGAGAAGTATAAAACAAAATCCAGGGATAGAGAGTTTAGTGATCAGTACCTACTTGGGATAACAAGAAACTGACGATTGGAATATATAGGAGGGAGTCAAGATGAATTTCAAAGCAGGATAATTTATTGGGGTCTTGAATGGTCTGCAAAGTTTAGATTTAGATAAAGACTAATAAGAGGGTGTCAAAATGTATTCCATTTGAAAATCTTATACCCCAAATGGCAAAGTTGTTGTCATGGTCATGTTTCAGATGAAAGCATGAGTAACAATCCCATGGTGCAGTGACAAAAGAGTCCGGCAGGAGACATGAAAAGCATGTAGAAATGGTGGAAAATAAATAGCATAATTGTGTGACCAATTATAATTGGGAGTTAAGTATAAATCCTTGCTTCCTATAAATGACTAATCCCCCAAATAATTCCAAAAAATGACTATAGTTTGTAGTGAGGGACAGTGGAGAAAAGAAGCTTATTTTGAGAGCTTTTCAAGTGTTACTCATTAGTATAGAGATGTAGTTTTCAAAAATAACAGTGGAAGAAATTTGTTTTCATGTGGCATATTGTGATCTTAGATTTTTCACACTAGTCTTGTCAATCGTAGGTCTTAACCAGACTAACAGAACATGTTGTACCTGCTGTGTGTACTTTTGGTTTAATGCTCAAAATCTCAGTCAGTACCTGTGAGATTTAGAGCAAGTAACATACCTAGAACTTACTTCTAACGTTGGAAAACTATTATTTGACTATTACATGAAGTTTGTGGAAGAATCAGATGAATAAATATATGTGGAAATGTTTTTGTACACTATCAAATTGTATACACATTCTTGAAATGAAACTAGAGTAGGCTGGAATGTTACAATTGTATCGAAGGAGCATGTTACAGGGTAAATCCCCTGAGAGGTATATATATATACTGGGTTGGTGTCTTGGATTCTATGTGTAATGTGCTCAGTCGTGTCCTACTCTTTGCGGCCCCATAGACTGTAACCCACCCAGGATCCTCTGTCCATTGAATTTTCCAGGCAAAAATTCTGGAGTGGAGTTGCATTTCCGACCTCAGGGGATCTTCCCAACCTAAAGATTGAACCTTGGGTCTCTTGCGTTTCCTGCACTGGCAGATGGATTCTTTACCCTAGCACCACCTGGGAAGCCCTTGGATTCTATACAGGGCTACAGAAGGAATAGTTCAGCCCAGACTGAAGATTGGGGAACACAGTTGGATATTGGGTCAGAATAGATTCATACTATACGGCAAGGAGCCAGAAATGGGTGTGGAGGTGAGTCTGAAGGTGAGAAATGAGAAGTCAATGAGATGAATCAGAGAAGCATGTTTAAATAGTCCAGGAAGTCAGAAAAATATCAGAGGGTATCCATAGGAGGGAGAGAAACATTGGTATAATCCGTTTTCTCCATTGATGGTTCTCTTAATGTGGGGCTTCTTTCACAAGGGTTTAATGAGGGATTCTCACATAGGATTACTTAATAAGGACTGCATCCTCTTCATTCTTTCAGTTCTCAAAATTGCTGTACCTAATACTTCAGCTTAGACAATTCTTATTCATGTCTCAAGCTAGACTCTGAAAGCTAAGGAATATAGGAACAGTTGTGCTAGCTGGATCAGGCTCATTATCATTGATAGTGCTCTCCAAATATGAGGGCAGGTGGCACTGAAACACCCATAATATAGAGCCTTTATTTTGTATCTGGACTCCCAAAAGCCCCTCCTATAATTTCCCTTTTGCCTTTTGAGATCCTGTTGCCTCAGAAATTGTTCTACCACCTTGCCCATCTTCTTTGATTGTTCATTTTATCAGCTTGGATCTTCACTTTTTTCCTGACCTTAGGAAACATCCAGCATCTTTTGATTCCATGCCCTAGAGCCACAAGCCACTCTAGCTCTACTCTAGCATTTTAGTTTAGTGTTTGTTGTCAGGGTCAAAACCTTAAAGAGATTGGTCAGACAGGGCAATTACATATTCTGTTAGGTAGGTGTTAATGTGGTCAGTGTTATTTCAGGTCAAACATTGAGGTTATCTCCTGTTCTCATAAGTTATTTGAGTGATGATGCAGAACTTTATCAGTACCAAGTAATGCTGTGTATTTGAAAGTAAACATTTCATAGTGGGTACAACATGTAAATTAAAAAATGCAAAGCATATCTTTTCCACTTGCAAATATATTTTCACTTTCTGATATGAGAATTTAATTATATTTCAAGGTGAATTTTTAAACATATTAAATGTTTAAAAGAATATTTTCTATTTCCAAAGAAAATTTTTTGATTTACAGAAAAATTGTGAAGATAGTACAGAGTTCCTAAATACCCAAAGCCAATACATTTGTCACAATCAGTGAACAAATACTGATGCATTATTATCATATAAAGTTTGTAATTCAGATTTCCTTAGTTTTTATTTAATATCCTTTTTCTGTTCCAGAATTCCATTGAGGGCACCATAAATCTATTTATTTATGGTCTCCTTAGCTCCAGTGACTATGTCAATGGATCAGATTTTCCATGTTTTTGATGACTTTGACAATTTTGAGGAATTTCAGTGGAATGTCTTTCACTTGGGATGTGACTATGCTCTATGTTTTCCGCATTATTAGACTGGGATTATGGGCCTCCCTTGTGGCTTAGCTGGTAAAGATCCACCTGCAATGTGGAAGACCTGAGTTCGATCCCTGGAGAAGGGAAAGGCTACCCACTCCAGTATTCTGGCCTGAAGAATGCCATGGACCGTATAGTCCATGGGATCGCAAAGAGTCGGACACAACTGAGCGACTTTCACTTTCACTTTTTCATGGACTTTGGGAAGGAGGATCACAGAGCAAAATTGACATTCTTATTCTATCAAGACATAAGCCACATCTGGCAGCATGACATATCACTTCAGATGTTGATCTAGATCATCTGACTGAGGTAGTGCTTGTCAGTTTTCTCCAGCGTTACTCACTTTTTCCTCTTTTCTGTAGTGTACTCCTTGGAAGGCGGTCACATTGCTACCATCCATAATTAAGTAGGGGAATTAAGGTCCACATTCTTAAGTGATGATATTTACATGGATTGTTATTTTGTGGAAGATTGGCTTACTCTCCTCCACTTATTTATTTATTTATATCCATTTGAACCCATGGATATTTATTTTGTACTTTAGGCTATAACTCAATACTTTAAGTATTGATTTAATAAAGTTCATTTCAAAAGCAAGTTTCAGGTTCACTATAAAGTTTAATGGAAAATGCAGAGTTCCCACATACCCTCTGCCCTGACACATGCACATCTTTTCCCGTGACCCACATCACACCCCAGACAGATACATGTGTTACAATGAACCTACACTTGCACATGGTTATCTCTCAAAGTCCATTCTTTACTTTACGGTTCACTTTGGGTGCTGTACATTCTTTAGGTTTTTTTAAACACTTTATTTATTGGCCTCACCACATGGAGTGCAGGATCCTAGTTCCCTGACCAGGGATCGAACTTGAGCCCCATGTAGTGGAAGCATAGAATCCTAACCACTGGGACCACCAGGGAAGTCCCCATTTTTTTTTGAGTTTTTACAAATGTATTACAAAATACCTCCACCATTATGGCATCATATGAACAGTATTACTGTCCTAAAAATTCTCTCTGTTCTGCATATTCATCCCTTCTTCCTGCTAACCCCTGGCAACCACTGATCTTCTCACTGCCTCCATAGTTTTGTCTTTTCCAGAACGTCCTATAGTTGGAATCAAACTGTATTTAGCCTGATCAGATCGGTTTCTTTCATTTAGTAATAAGCATTTAAATTTCTTTCATGTATTTTCATGACCAGATAGCTCATTTCTCTTTAGTACTGAGTAATACTTCACTGTCTGTATTTACCACAGTTTAGTTATCCAACCCCCTACTGAAGGACATCTTGGTTGTTTCCAAGTTTTAGCCATTATGGATAAAACTGGTATAAATACCTGTTTGCAACTCTTTTGTGTAGACATAAGTTTTCATCTTCGTTAGGTAAATACTAAGCAGTGTGACTGTAGTATCCTATGGTAAGAATATGTTTAGCTTTGTGAAAAACTACCAAACTGTCATCCAAAGTAGATGTGCTATTTTACATTCTGACCAGTGAAGAATGAAGGCCCTCCATGTCCTCGCCAGCATTTCGTGTTGTCAGTCTTCTGGATGTGTGCAGTTTTCATAGTGGTATCTTATTATTTTAATTTGCATTTCCCTAATGCCATATGGTATTGAGCTTCTTTTCATATGCTTTTTTGTCATATGAATATCTTTTTTTTTATGAATATCTTTTGATGATGAATCTGTTAGGTCTTTTCTCTATCTTCAATCAGATTGTTAGTTTTCTTATTGTTGAGTTTTAAGAGTTCTTTATATTCTTTAGAAAACAGTCTTTTATCAGATGTGTCTTGCAAATATTTCCCCCAAGTCTGTATATTGTATTTTTAGTCTCTTAATATTGCCTTTTTCAGAGCAGAAATTTTTAAATTTTAATAAACTCTAGCTTACCAATTATTTCTTTCATGAATCATGCCTTTGGTATTATCTAAAAAGCCACTGGTAAACCCAAGGTCAACTCGTATTTCTCCTTTGTTGTCTTCTACGACTTTCATGGTTTAACCCTTTACATTTACATAGCTCTAGTTTGAATTTTTGTGAGGGGTAAAGGTCTGTGTGTGGATTCATTTTTTTTTTTTTTTTTTTGCTTGTGGATATAGAGTTTTTCCAGCACCATTTTTTGCAAAGACTAATTTTTCTGCAGTGTACAGCCCTTGTGTGTGTGTTAGTCACTCAGTGGTGTCCAACTTTTTGCGACCGTGTGGACTGTAGCGTGCCAGACTCCTCTGTTCATGGAATTCTCTAAGCAAGGATATGGAGTGGGTTGCATTCCTTTCTCCAGGGGATCTTCTCAATGATCTCTTCTTCAGGGGATCTCCAAGGGATCTAGGGAATGCACCTGGGTCTCCTGCATTGCAGGCAGATGCTTTACCATCTGGGCCATCTGAGTTACTAGGGAAGCCCAACCTCTCTGTCAAAGATTAGTTGTGTTCTAGCTTTGACTATTGGGAGTTTCTTTCCATTAACCCTTTTGATATATTTCCATCCATAAAAAAAATTGAGCACTTCCTTAATTTCTGGCACTACAAGATAGCCCAGGCTCATCTTGTATATTTCCTGCCCCATTCCTTTGAGAAGCCCAGTTCCTTTTATTGGAGAATAATATTCAAAATCAAGATTTGAGTGTTAGATGTGCTCATTGTTTATCAGGTTATCATTTTAAACTCTCTCAGATGATAGAGCAATTAAATAGATGATGATCTACCAACCCATGTATACAAACGTGCACAGCCCATGAACACATATATACATATTTCAATATGCGATCATCTGTATCTATATTAAACAGTTCATACTGATATCACCTACTTTAGTGCATTGTCTTATATATAATTCTAACCACCCCCACTTGTTTAACTGAAAATTTTCACTCCAAAAGTGAGACATTTGGCTGTCAGCTTCCACCTAACTTTTACTTAATTGTTCAATTCCAGTATACATATATAGTGATTTCAGAATTATTAACCCATACACTCACAAGAAACAATTTTATCAATTATAATAGAGTGCGGATGTACATTTCTTTTTTTTCCCTTTAGTCCTATAGACTACTCATTTCCAAAGTTACTTCACTTAGCACTCTTCACCCCACCTCTTTCACTGAGGATGTATCTTACGTTTGCTGTAGAGTTACATTCTTTTGCCACATTTCACATTACATTCTGGAATCCCTCAAATTTCTAAGTGATTTTTAAAATTTGCATACTTTAGAATTTACTTTTTCGCTGTATCTTTCTATATTTTTTGACAAATGCACAGTATCATGTATCCTCTATTACAGTATCATACAGGATAATTTCACTGCACTAAAAAATCTATTGTATTGTAATATTTCCCCATGTATAGATCTACTTCCTTGCTTCTCCCGGGAAACCACTGATCTGTTTATTGTCTTTAAAATACTGACTTTTTGAGAATGTCATATACCTGAAATTATACCATATATAGTTTTTTCCTACTGCCTTCTTTCACTTAGTAATATGCATTTAAACTTCATCCATGTCTTTTCAGGCTTTATAGTGCATTACTTTTAATCACCAAATGGCATTTCATTTCATGGATATCCTGCTGTTTGTTTATTAATTCACATATTGAAGGGCATCTTGGTTGTTAACATTTTTAGTTTTTATGAATAAAGCTTCTACAATATGTAGACATTAATTTCCAAGTCAGTTGGGTAAGTATCTAGGAGCATGATTACCGCATCATATGATAAGACTGTGTTTAGTTTGTAAGAAATTGCCAAGCTGTCTTCTGGAGTGGTGACGTTGCATTCCTACTAGCAGTGAATGAGTTTCTGTTGCCCTATATTCTTGTCAGCAATGGATATTGTCATTTTTTTTTTTTTTTTTAGATTTTAGTTCTGCTGATCAGCCTGTAGTGCTATCTCATTGTTGATTTAATTTGCATTTCTCTAATGACAAAAGGTGTTGAGTATGTTTTCATATGCTTATTTGCCATAGTATATCTGCTTTGGTGAAGTGTCCAGATCTTTTGCCCATTTTTAAACTGTGTTGTTTGGTTTTTATTGTTGACTTTTAGGCTTCTTGTATATTTTGGGTATAAATACTTTAACAGATATGTGATTTGCAAATATTTTCCCCAGCGTGTGGCTTGTCATTATATTCTCTTGATAGTGTCATTGCAGAAGAGTTCTTAATTTAAAAAAAAAAGTGGAACTTATCAATTTTTCTTTCATAAACTATACTTTTGTTATATCTAAACTCTAGGTTATATAGATTTTTTTTTCTATGTTTTCTTGCAAAAGGGTTATAATTTAGCATTTTATATTTATGTCTATGATCTATTTTAGTTTTTTTTTTTTTAATGTATCTGTAAGATCTTTAGTCTCTATCCTCTTCATATTGTTTTACATGGACTCATTTCTATTCAAATTATTATTTTTTCTCCATTACATTGTCTTGTGTTTTTGTCAAAAATCAGTTGCTATATTTATGTGTCGATGGTAAAGAATTTGAATGCAATGCAGGAGACCAAGGTTTCATCTCTGGGTCAGGAAGATCCCTGGAGAAGGGAATGGCAACCCATGCCAATATTCTTGCCTGGAAAATTCCATGGACAAAAGCTCACCAGAGCCTTTGGTGTCCAGAGTTTTTATCGTCTTGATTATGTATTTCCTGCACAGCTGACCTTTAATCTCTAGCCTCCCTCTAAGACTGAACTAACACTTTAGCCTCCAGTTCCTTTAGAGGTCACAGCTAATATGGTGTGGCCCAAATATCCCACCATAAATCACATGGATAGTCTGTGAAGGTCATAGCCCCTAGGCCAGCAAAAACACTCCCATTGGGTCACACATCCCAGGGACCTTGAGACCACTTTCCAGGAGTTGAGAGCAAAGTTCAGACCTCTCTTTGGGTAAGGCTAATTTTTTTTTTTTGTAAGGCTAATTCTTCATTACACGTCACACAGGACATAAAATTATATGAATTTTAAAGATAAAACAGAATTTAAATATACATGGTAGTAACAATATTTACCAGATTTTTGAAGAACTTGAGGTCTTTCCTTTCCTAGCAGAAAGAAAGTTGCAAATTAAAATATGTTTAAGTAAATTACAATATGTTTAAAACCAACATTTTAATAAGGAAAATATTAAAAGTGGTCAATTTTTATACTTAGATAACTTAATTGTTGCAGTTTTCTGTATTATTATATGTTAATCTTTATAGGATGTTGTCTGTCTTTAACACTGTAGGAACAAGAATGTTTCACATGTTCTTCCCTCAGGGATGCATTCTTTCAATAAGGGAGGCAATTCTTTTAAATTTAGCTATCATCCCTTGCTTATAAGTCAATATTTTTGTGTGTCTGTTTTTCAGTGATCAGGTTACTGTCTACAGATCTTTTCATTGGTCTCCATTAGCATACAATACTTTTCGAATATCACCTCTTAAAAATGAATTTAACTAAAGCCAAGATAGCGTTCTTCATTTCAAATATGCTAGTATCTGTAGTGCCACCAGAAGGCAATTATTGCTCGCTTTGAAATTTAGCTTATTAGAGGCAGAGAGCTAAAGGAAATAGGCTAATTTTTTGGTGGTGGTAATTTTCTCTTTAAAAATGAGAGATGTACGCTGTGGCAAAGGCCTCGTAATGATGTGTGCAGTGTTCATGGGCTGTGTTGCTTGGGTGGTTTCAGAGAAAAACACATTTTGAACGTCAGATTTTTCACCCTTTCCCTATTATCTTCAGCTTCCCCTTTTCGGTCTATCGGGTGATTATGTCTGATTCAGTAGTCAGTAATACTCTCATTGCACTTGGAAGTATTGCATACAAATCACCCATTAAAAGGGTAGACAGGGAAGATATCACTGAATGCTCTTTTCATATTCGGTAGATGCCTTTTGAATTTTGTGTAGTTTCAGGGGAGATAGTCTTGCAAATTACTTTCCTTTAAAAAATGTCTTTAATTTCCTTTCTAATTCATAAATTCATTTTTACTTAAACACAACTTCATTACTGCCCTTTCTCTTTTGTAAACCATCATAGTGAATCAGAGACTCAAAACTTCTTTAATGTCTTGGGTAGCACCCATTTTATTTTTGAATCTGTCATTTTGAAAAAGCTCCACAACTTGATCTGGGTGAGATGAAATGCAATCTTAGTGTACAATCTGTTTCAGGTCATATCTTTTTGACTCAGGTTGTCATGGAAAGAGAAAATAGGACATAGGTTAAGTTTGGTCTCAGTAAAATATATCAAACTTTTGAAATAGATTCCTTGTATATGTAAACTTCTTAATTTTTCTCATATTAAATATTTGTCTTCTTTCTAGTCAGAGAACTATGTAGAAATATTATTCTGTAAATAGCATCAACTGCCTAAAGCAGAGCTGGAACTGGATATGATTATATAACCTTAAAAATATTCGAATATGGGTAAACAACAAGGTCCTACTGTATAGCACCAGAACTAGATTCAATATCTTATGATAAACCGTAACAGAAAAGAATATAAGAAAAAAATACATATATGTATAGCTGAATCACTTTCCTGTACAGCAGAAATTAATACAACATTTAAAGTCAATTATACTTTAATAAAAATACTTGAATATGCATTCATTTACTTACTAAATATTAGTTAATTCACATTAGTTTAGAAAATACTACATTGTAACTAGTTACACAATGATTAAATTTAGAATGATAATTGTGACTAATAAAAAATAACTTATGTGCCATCTTGCAAAAAGAAAATATATTCATCTAAATTTTAGGATAATAGCTTTTTTTTGAGAACTAAATATTTTTAAGTATGTTCTAAACTTGAAACTTCTTTGAAAATTATCAAGTAAGTGAAAGAAAAATAGGTGTAGGTTTCACACTGACTTTGGATTTTACACTTATAACCTTGAAATTTAGTATTAAGATCAATGTATTTGTAAAGTTCATTTAGCTTGATATTTGTTTGTATATTGGCCAGGGAGAACTTTAATTCTCACTACGCCACAGGTAGGGAGTTGTCTGGGCTCTCAATTACCCAATCATTTGTAACATTGCATAAATAATATATGCCCTTGGATTGTTACTTAATAAAGCTACTGAATCTTCTTTTGTTATTGTTTTCACAGAAAAACGTGTGTATGGTCAGTCACTCTGTCATGTCCAACTCTCTGCAGCCCCTGAACTGTAGCTCTTGTAGCTCTTCAGGCTTCTCTGTTCGTAGAGTTTTGAAGGAAAGAATACTGGAGTGGTTCGTCATTTCCTCCTCCAGGGGATCTCCCTGACCCAGGGACCAAACTCACATCTCTTGCATCTCCTGCATGACTGAAAAAGCTGGCTTAAAACTCAACATTTAAAAACAAAACAAAACTATGGCATACAGTCCCATCACTTCATGGCAAATAGAGGGGAAATGTGACGAAGTGACAGAGTTTATTTTTTGGGGCTCCAAAATCACTTCAGATGGTGACTGCTGCCATGAAATTAAAAGATGCTTACTCCTTGGAAGGAAAGCTATGACCAACTTGGACAGCATGTTAAAAAGCAGAGACATCACCTTGCAGACAAAGTTCCTATAGTCAAAGTTACGGTTTTTCCAGTGGTTTTGTATGGACGTGAGAGTTGGACCATAAAGAAGACTGAGTGCTGAAGAACTCATGCTTTTGATTGTGGTGCTGGAGAAGACTCTTGAGAGTCCCTTGGACTTCAAGGAGATCAAACCAGTTAGTCCTAAAGGAAATCAACCCTGAATATTCATTGGAAGGACTGAGGCTGAAACTTCAATACTCTGGCCACCTGATGCAAAGAGCCAGTTCATTGGAAAACCCTAAAATAACTCTGAATAACTATACCCTGATTTAAAAAAAAAGGTATGGGAAACTATGTTAAGCATAAATCAACATTTTTGTTTGTGTGTGTGTGTTTTAAAAATTTTTCATTGTTAGTATATAGGAATGCAAGGGATTTCTGTGTGTTAATTTTATATCCTGCAACTTTACTATATTCATTGATTAGCTCTAGTAATTTTCTGGTAGAGTCTTTAGGGTCTTCTATATAGAGGATCATGTCATCTGCAAACAGTGAGAGTTTTATTTCTTCTTTTCCTATCTGGATTCCTTTTACTTCTTTGTCTGCTCTGATTGCTGTGGCCAGAACTTCCAACACTATGTTGAATAGTAGTGGTGAGAGTGGGCACCCTTGTCTTGTTCCTGATTTCAGGGGAAATGCCTTCAATTTTTCACCATTGAGGGTGATGCTTGCTGTGGGTTTGTCATATATAGCTTTTATTATGTTGAGGTATGTTCCTTCTATTCCTGCTTTTTGGAGAGTTTTAATCATAAATGAGTGTTGAATTTTGTCAAAGGCTTTCTCTGCATCTATTGAGATAATCATATGGTTTTTATCTTTCAATTTGTTAATGTGGTGTATTACATTGATTGATTTGCAGATATTAAAGGATCCTTGCATTCCTGGGATAAAGCCCACTTGGTCATGGTGTATGATTTTTTTAATATGTTGTTGGATTCTGTTTGCTAGAATTTTGTTAAGGATTTTTGCATCTATGTTCATCAGTGATATTGGCCTGTAGTTTTCTTTTTTTGTGGCATCTTTGTCTGGTTTTGGAATTAGGGTGATGGTGGCCTCATAGAATGAGTTTGGAAGCTTACCTTCATCTGCAATTTTCTGGAAGAGTTTGAGTAAGATAGGTGTTAGCTCTTCTCTAAATTTTTGGTAGAATTCAGCTGTGAAGCCATCTGGTCCTGGGCTTTTGTTTGCTGGAAGATTTTTGATGACAGTTTCGATTTCCTTGCTTGTGATGGGTCTGTTAAGATCTTCTATTTCTTCCTGGTTCAGTTTTGGAAAGTTATACTTTTCTAAGAATTTGTCCATTTCATCCAAGTTGTCCATTTTATTGGCATAGAAGCTGTGGTACATATACACCATGGAATATTACTCAGCCATTAAAAAGAATTCATTTGAACCAGTCCTAATGAGATGGATGAAGCTGGAGCCCATTATACAGAGTGAAGTAAGCCAGAAAGATAAAGAACATTACAGCATACTAACACATATATATGGAATTTAGAAAGGTGATAACGATAACCCTATATGCAAGACAGAAAAAGAGACACAGAAATACAGAACAGACTTTTGAACTTTGTGGGAGAATGTGAGGGTGGGATATTTCAAAAGAACAGCATGTATACTATCTATGGTGAAACAGATCACCAGCCCAGGTTGGATGCATGAGACAAGTGCTCCGGCCTGGTGCACTGGGAAGACCCAGAGGAATCGGGTGGAGAGGGAGGTGGGAGGGGGGATCGGGATTGGGAATACATGTAAATCCATGGCTGATTCATATCAATGTATGACAAAACCCACTGGAAAAAAAAAAAAACAAGTCAAAAAAAAACCAAAAACAAAACTATAGTCCACCTAGAGGGATGGGATGGGGGAGGGGGAAGCTTCAGAGGCTTGGGATATATGTAGACATGTCTGATATATGTTGTACAGCCGAACTTAACATTGTAAAGCAATTATATTCCAATAAAAAAAATACTTTAAAAAAATTTTTTTTTCATTTATTTTTATTAGTTGGAGGCTAATTACTTTATAATATTGTAGTGGTTTTTGCCATACATTGACATGAATCAGCCATGGATTTACATGTGTTCCCCATCCCGATCCCCCCTCCCACCTCCCTCCCCATCCCATCCCTCTGGGTCTTCCCAGTGCACCAGCCCTGAGCACTTGTCTCATGCATCCAACCTGGGCTGATGATCTGTTTCACACTTGATAATATATACGCTTCAATGCTATTCTCTCAGATCATCCCACCCTCACCTTCTCCCATAGAGTCCAAAAGTCTGTTCTATACATCTGTGTCTCTTTTTCTGTCTTGCATATAGGGTTATCGTTACCATCTTTCTAAATTCCATATATATGCGTTAGTATACTGTATTGGTGTTTATCTTTCTGGCTTACTTCACTCTGTATTATGGCCTCCAGTTTCATCCACCTCATTAGAACTGGTTCAAATGTATTCTTTTTAATAGCTGAGTAATATTCCATTGTGTTTATATACCACAGCTTTCTTATCCATTCCTCTGCTGACGGACATCTAGGTTGCTTCCATGTTCTGGCTATTATAAACAGTGCTGTGATGAACATTGGGGTACACATGTCTCTTTCAGTTCTGGTTTCCTCGGTGTGTATGCCCAGGAGTGGGATTGCTGGGTCATATGGCAGTTCTATTTCCAGCTTTTTAAGAAATCTCCACACTGTTCTCCATAGCGGCTGTACTAGTTTGCATTCCCACCAACAGTGTAAGAGGGTTCCCTTTTCTCCACACCCTCTCCAGGATTTATTGCTTGTAGACTTTTGGATAGCAGCCATCCTGACTGGCGTGTAATGGTACCTCATTGTGGTTTTGATTTGCATTTCTCTGATAATGAATGATGTTGAGCATCTTTTCATGTGTTTATTAGCCATCTGTATGTCTTCTTTGGAGAGTGTGTTTTTTTTTTTAAACAGCAGTAATTCATATATTTAAAAAGAATTGACAGGCTGACTTGGTCAGTGGTAGAGCTGGTTAGTGGTTATGGGTGAACTATGCACGCTTTTTCAAAATTTTTTACTTATGGAATACCTATATTATTTTTTCAAATAAGATACATTAACTTTAATCAGAATACTCAAATACTCGTATTTGGAACACTAGGATATAATATGGGAAATACTGATATAGACATGGATTTTTAAATCTACCTCTGGTTTCAGTTCAGTTCAGTTCAGTTGCTCAGTCGTGTCTGACTCTTTGAGATCTCATGGACTGCAGTACACCAGGATTCCCTGTCCATCATAAACTCCTAGAGCTTACTCAAACTTAAGTCCATTGAGTTGGTGATACCATCCAACCATCTCATCCTCTGTTGTCTGAGGTTATTGATATTTCTCCCTGCAATCTTGATTCTAGCATGTGCTTCATCCAGCCTGGCATTTTGCATGATGTACTCTGCATAAAAGTTAAATAAGTAGGGTGACAATGTACAATCTTGATACACTCCTTTCCCAACTTGGAACCAGTCTTTTGTTACATGTCCAGTTCTAACTGTTGCTTCTTGACCTACATATAGATTTCTCAGGAAGCAGGTAAGGTAGTATCGTATTCCCATCTCTTGAAGTATTTTGCACAGTTTGCTGTGATCCACACAGTCAATGGTTTTGGCGAGGTCAATAAAGTAGAAGTGGATGTTTTTCTGGAACTCTCTTGCTTTTTCAATGATCTGGCAAATATTGGCAATTTGACCTCTGGTTCCTCTGCCTTAATCCAGTTTGAACATCTGGAATTTCATGGCTCAAGAATAACATCTGGATTCAGATATAATAACAAAACATAGTTATCTGAGTCATATCATTTGGTACTTTGTGGCTTTTATTGCTCTTGACGGATTGTTGGGTGTGACTTCATCAGATTATACTCAGGGATATTTCGGGAAGCAATCCTATTGAATTCATTGCTTTGTCTAATGAAAAGATATTATTGTAATACATGAAAGTGAAAGTCTCTCAGTCATGTTCAAGTCTTTGTGATCCCATTGACTAAACAGTCCATGCAATTCTCCAGGCTAGAAAACTGGAGTGAGTAGCCATTCCTTTCTTCAGGGAATCTTCCCAACCTGGGGATCTTCCCAACCCAGGAATTGAACCCAGGTCTCATGCATTCCAGGTGGATTCTTTACCAGCTGAGGCACCCAGGGAAGCCCAAGAAAACTGGAGTGGTTAGCCTATCCCTTCTCCACTGGATCTTCCTGACCCAGGAATTGAACTGGAGTCTCCTGCATTGCAGATGAATTCTTTACCAGCTGAGCTACCAGGGAAACTCAACACATAGATATTAGCAAGAGCATAAAAGTCATGGCAGATTATAGTTTCCCAAAATGACCTCAATAATATTTCCCTATTCCATATGCTTTTATGTATGTGACTTTGTCACTCCATTAAAAGATGGATCTGTTTCTCCAACCCCTTAAATCTGGGTGGACCACTTTGGTAGAAGTGAACTTTGTACGTTTAGAGGCCAGGTGGTAAGACACCTTTCAGTCTCTACCAGGTACTGTTGGAATGTTTGCTTTGGAGATGCTGCCACAAGGACCCCAGAGTCCATGCTATGTGAAAAACCCAAATAACATGGACAGATCATGAATGATGCTTGGCTGGCAGCCCCTGTGGAGATGGTAGTGGGTGGCCAAGTCAGATGGCTGTAGCACCAGTGAATACCTGACTGTATCTTCATGAGAAACCCTGGGTGAAAGGTACCCTCCGAAGCTCAATTAATCAGCAAAAATGTGAGAAACAATAATAAATTATTTTTCTAAGGCACCAGGTTTTGGAATGACGTGGTTACATAAACAACAGGTAACAGGCCGAACCTGGATGAATAAAGCACTCAAGTTTTAACTTCATTTTATGGCAGTACCCTTATTTCTGCTTTGATTCAATTCTTTTATGTGTTTTGCATTAGTAATATCTAGTTGGTATATTTATTTCATAAGAAAGGTGAATGTACATAATGCTTCGTGTATAAAATCACATTTTGTCCAAGTGCAAGAGTACATATTAATTCAATTACCTTTTCTGAGATTTTTAAAGAAAACAGAAGGATACTAAGAAATAACATTATACTCTTGCTTCTCAAGAAAATAGAGGTTTGATTAGCAGAGCAAGTCTCTTCCTCTACTTGTCCCAACAAGTAAAAAAAAAATGTTTGCTTATGTAGGGTTATTCAGCTTCCAAGCTATGCATGCAAATCCACTTGAGAAAAAAGATCACACAATGCTAAACATGTCTTATACTTTAGCACATAAAAGAATAAAGCACTATGTTTCTGACCTCTGAGGCATTGTTCATCAGAATGATGAGGTATGCAGGTGAAGGTGACAGATAAAACAAAATGCATGAATTCTTAAATTAGTAACTAATAGAATTCCTGGTTCATTTATCTCAAAAATTTGCAATATCTAGCTTACTAAATATGGAAACTAGAAACTGCCTGTATATAATAACAAAGACATCTTATTCTTCAGGAAACAATGCTGGAAACTTAAACAGGACAAAAATAGGTAAAAACAAATGCACTTTACATATAAGCAAGTCTTTATTAAAGAATATTTCTTCCTCTCTACTGAAGATTCCTTTCTATTTTTTTCTCAAGTATTAAAATAGCTCATTTGCTTTTGCCTTTAAAGAAATCAAGAGTGTGTTTTAAAAGAGCATGGTTTCTATGGTTTTACATTCAGTTCAGTTCAGTTGCTCAGTCATGTCTGTCTCTGCAACCCCATGGACTGCAGCACACTAGGCTTCCCTGTCCATCACCAACTCCCAGAGCTTACTCAAACTCACGTCTATCGAGTCGGTGATGCCATCCAACCATCTCATCCTCTGTTGTCCCCTTCTCCTCCCGCTTTCAATCTTTCCCATCATCAGGATCTTTTCCAACGAGTCAGTTCTTTGCATCAGGTGGCCAAAGTATTGGCGTTTCAGCTTCAGCATCAGTCCTGCCAGTGAATATTTGGGACTGATTTCCTTTAGGATGGATTGGTTGGATCTCCTTGTGGTCCAAGGGACTCTCAAGGGTCTTCTCCAAAACTACAGTTTAAAAGCATCAATTCTTCGGTGCTCAGCTTTCTCTATAGTCCAACTCTCACATCCAAGGTTTTACATTAGGTAAGAGCAAATGAAATTACTGCAAATTGTCCTGCACAAAGGAGATGAAGCACCCAAATGATGCCAGTATGAATTTCTTGGTCTTTTTTAGGAATATATGGAAAGTTGAGAAAACAAAATTATCTTCGCTTATAAGTACTGTTTAAAGAAGAGATTAAATTTTTCAAGTTCATGTAAGTGCTCATAGTTGTTGTTCAACTGCTCCATCATATCCAACTCTTTACAACCCCATAGACTGTAACCCGCCAGGCTTCTCTGTCCATGGGTTTCTCCTGGCAACAATACTGGAGTGGGTTCCCATTTCTTTCTCCAGGGGTAATGCTCACAGTATGTATATTTAAATAAAAGTATATCAATGCACCTTCGTGTAGGTAAACCATTTTAATTAAACTGTAGGACATTTAGCCTTGCAGAGGCAAGGATTTTATTTGTTCGCAGCAGTGATGGCGCCTTGGCTGCACCCCTACTCCAACGGGTGTGTCAGCAACGTTGAACATTTAACATTCTCTCTGACATTCTACTAGTTTTACAGTGGAAGGCAGTGAAATTTGACATTTTGAATGAGGCAGGGTAGAGATGGAGTATAGGTTGGGAGGTGGTAGAAAATAAAGAAAGTGAACCTACAATTTGACTTCATGATCACTGATTTTTATTTTTACTGTTTCCTCAGCTGTTTCAGACATAAGTTGCTGATAAATCAATAACATGGAAATCCTCACTTTATACAATAAATGCACGTCTTTTAAAAAAATTATTATTTTGGTTTCCTTTAGTGAATTCCACCACATACCTGTAACAGTCCCTGACACTTAAGGTGCATAGTCAATAGCTGTTCACCCACATGGAAATAATCATAGCTAATCTATTACCATTGATATCACTTGTTGTATGCTAAGCACTATAGTAACTATCTTCCATATACTAGTTGATTGAATTGTGACAGAAATGTGATGAAGTAGGTTTTGTTATCTTCTTTTCTGACACGAGAAACTGAGTTACAGGGAATAACTGGCCTGAGATCTCATTTCTCACTGTAGGTAGAAAAGAAATTTCTGACTGTAGAGTGACCCACCAAACCACGCTGCCTCTCTGAAAGTAAAGTTCTAAGATATGAGAGGTGGCTGTTTATTTACATGTTCCTTTAGGAGAATCTGAGAGATTGATCTGAGAAGGAAGATCAAATTGGGGAGCATTTAGGTGATTCTGCAGAGGAGTGGGTGGCACTTGAGAAACAAGAAGAGATGTTGTTTTGAATAATTACTTTCCTCACTCAGGTCATAGAAGGTCTTGCAGGAAAGCCTCCTGCACTAGATTGAGTGAAAGATGTAGTTGTCATGATTACCGAGTGGGCTGAAGTGACAGAATAAATGACCTCACTGGCGCATTGCCGCTCTCCAGGAGCCCGATGCACAGGAAACCAGGGGGAATTTTAGGGTAATTTGAACAATATTTGCAGTAGTGGCAGCACAACGCTCTTTCTTCACAGCAGGCAGCACTAGTGGGGAGTCTTTTTTAGGGCTCTGTTCTTATCACCTAAAACTTACAAAGCTTAACTGACTGCCAGGATAATTAACCCCCCTGTATACTGGAGGTTCTTTTAGATCCACTTCCAATACATTAAGAAAAAGAAAGAAAATAATCATTTTCAGGTTGAGCAGCCTGGCCCTCTGATGCTGATATATGGCAAATTGCAGCCCAATAGGAAATGAAACCGTATTCCTGAAGAACAATTTTGCAAGAAACCTATTATTTCTCCCCTTATTTTTGAGTGTATAAAATTGTAATATACTTTTTAGAGTTTATTATTTACAATGCCTCAAAGTGGTGGGGAGGGTTGATATTAGAATTGTGGTACATTGGCACTGAAAGAGATCCATTGCAACTAAACCAACCCTCTCATTTTATATTAATCATAACTACCATACAAACCTATGATGTATAAGGTTTGAATAGAATAATAAGCAAACTGTTCTGCACTTTCAGATTGCCTACTGATCATAATGCTTGCTCAAGCTTTCTATCTAGGGTAAGTAACTCAAACCCTTTTCACTTAAATGAAAATGCTCAAGGAGCTTTGTGGATCTCAAACACATGGCATGATTTTCACTGAATAGTTGCAAGAAATAAACAACCTCTATATCAATGAAAGGGTTATAGTGCTTTGGCTTATCAACATGTGTCCACATCCATCATAAGGAAAAAAATAACTTGACATTTGGTATTTTTAACAATAAAACCAAGCCACATAGCATGGAGACAATTACTCCTGAAAGATACTGAAGTCTTCCAAAGTATTACTGCGTTAATCCAGATTACATACCAGCTGTGAAATTTATGGTCCATCCTTAATATGAAATATTATTCATCATTTAAAAGGAATGAATGAAATATATACATTAGGTCTCCACGTGATAAGAGGTATTTTAAAAATGTGATTTCATACAACCATTTGGATATGATGCTATGAACAGGAAGAAAAAAATGGAAGAATACATACCAGGTAGTTAAAATAAATGGCCTAGTTGAAAGTGTAAGTGGGGCTGGGAGGATAGGAATAAGTGCGCAGAGAAAGGGCAGCAAAGAGAAAAGAAGAAAAATACTTCATCTTAAAACATATCAAGTACACACTTCAAATTGCATATGCATGTAGAAAATACATGTTTGAAAAGTACGTCACACTCCTCCATACCCAAAAGAACATAATTGTAAACAGGGATATTATCCTTGCACTGTATGAGTCTATAGCTATGAAACAGTGGAATATGCTCTAGACTGAGAGGCAGAAATTTGGGTATGAATCCAACCACTTTGACTTTCTATCTGAGAACATCTGAACAAGTTCCTCAGAGTTTCCATGAGGAAGCAGAAGGAGCAATGACTTTCAGTTTAAACGCTAAATTTGCAATTTCCTAGCTGTGTGACTGAGCACATTTCACATTGAAAAATGATGACAAAATTGCATATGTTACTGTAAGAATTAAATGAGATGTGCAATTTAACAAACTGAAATCAAATTTCAGGAAAAACTCCTTTCTTCCCCTTTCTATGCCATTTCTGAGTTAATTCTCTTATATCTGTAGTCTAAAATTTGAAGGCTTTAAGTTTGAACACAGTAATATCTTAACAAGCCCTATTAAGTGCTAAGTTATTCTGTACACCTTGCAAGTGCTATAGTTGTAGTGACTGGGGAAATTAATAAGAACTAAATTAATTAATCTGAGAGGCTTCATACTAGAATGTGCATGGGAGAAGACATTCTAGGTAGCAAAAATCTGAACAGGTTATCTTTCTCGATCAATACTAAATCAATAATGCATGCTCTCCTCAAAGGTTTCATGATGGAAAAATTAGAGAATAATCTTGAAACAGAGAAAAAGCTCATGTTTTAAATCATTAAAGGAGGATGTAATAACTTTAAATATATGAAAAATTAAGAAGTGCAGGGTTATTGTTTAACTTGGGGGGCACTGTATTAAAAAGGGCTGAAAAAATGATGCCATCATCAAAGGAGTATATATAGTATGTTGGTTATGCCTAGCATGAAGATTGTAAAGTATTTGCTTATAGACTTTCTCATAGATTTTTTTGTTATGCTGTGTGTAAATATATATTTCCCTGATCACAGTGTAATCAATCAACAGATTTTTTTATTAGGGGATTATAGTGTCTTGGTTAATATTAAGTTTTTACTCAGTCAGGGATTTTATCTTATACTTCTTTGGTGTCCATTCATCTCATTGTTTTAGGCACATCTTAAAAGTATTAATTTCTTTCATTGAATCCCCTGAAATACTATAAACCTTTCCCATTTGCTAATAAAGAGTTTGCAAATTAATATTTATTAATGAATTTGTGATATATTTTAGAGGTTGAAGAGATTTAAATCTCAAATCCTAGTATTTATTCCTCTCACCATCACGTGAAAAAGTGGTGTGTGTGTGTGCATGTATTTGTGTGTATGTGTGTGTGTGTCTTTCGCCACTCAGCTGTGTCTGACTCTTTGCAACCCTTTGGACTATAGCCTGCCAGGCTCCTCTGTCCATGGAATTTTTCAGGCAAGAATACTGGAGTAGTTTGTCATTTCTTCCTCCAGGAGATCTTCTCCACCCAGGGATCAAACCTGCATTGGGATCCCTGGCTGGATCCCAGGCAGATTCTTTACCCACCGAGCCATCAGGGAGCCCAAAGAATTGATACATGAGGAATAACTGCCAAATGGAAAACAAAGCATTACTTAGTCATTTGGCAAGCTTCTCACAAATTCCCAAAGATCTTCCCTGGAAAAACAGTTGAGCCGTATTGTGAACTTCAGGCTACATTGGTAGCCTAATTCCTCTGCCTGTTCCACTTCACCAATTTGAGATTGCTGGGCATTGTTTTCCACCTAATGACATTTAGAGATAGGCGTGGAGGGCTTTACCTGAGAAAGATGGCTCATCCAATGGGCTTCCAAAATGGGATAGGTAAAGCAAAAACAGCCAAAGCCAGACAGTTTGGAGGGCCCAGACTCTCTTGTCCCATCAACCACATAGTCACAAAACAGAAGAAAGCTGTACCATTGCTTCAAGAAGCAAAAAAGAGAAGGTGCCTTAAAGGAAGAACAAAACTTGCTATAAAGAATATCTTGAGCTTGGGCTAAATAACTGCAATACAGCGTGATAAATGTTAAAATAGGTAAGTGGTAGATAGAGTGATGCCACAAAGGTGGAAGTGATAAATTCCTTGTGTGAACCCAGAAAGGCCTCATAGAGAAAGACACATGAGAGGTAAGCAGATGTTTGTCAGAATGATGATGATAACAAGGAGGAAGCTCCAGAAATTTGGGATTTGGTAAACTACAGAAAGTCTTGGGAAAAAACTGAAGAAACTCACAGGGCAAACGTGAAAACCAAGGAGGCAGGGTGTCTTTATCGCACAGACTTTGAGTGGTTTTAAAGTTTTTTTTATGTTAATTAAGCATGTGGTGTGTGGGAATCTGGAGGCATGGGTGATGTCCACGACATGGGGCAGTGTCGCTCTGGGATGCGGGTGAGCCCTCTGACGGTGGGTCACCCTGGGTCCTGCTGAGGCCGAGCTACTGGGCCTCAGGGGACAGGGCTTCACTGCAAGTCCGAAGTGTGTTGCCAGCAGTTGTATGTACTTTTGTATAGCCTTTGTATGTCCTTTTGAATTCAGCACATTAACACTTTCCTGTCATAGTAATGTTCATGTTTGTATTCTAAAAACTGAGCACAGTGAAAAACTTTTCTGAATCCTTTTTAGTTTGAATTATAAAAACAAGGGGAAAATGCTATGAGGCATTTAATGCAATAAACATACATGTATACATGTGCACACACCCATTAAAAAAAAAAAGAGAGATCCTTACTTATCTAATAAAAAGGTAAGTAAGCAGATATGAAATCTCCTGCTAAAGAACAGGGGCTTCATCCAGTGATGTCTATGAGAGGGGTGATGAAAACAAGATAGAGAATTTAAGGTTTTTCTAATGATATAAATACTCACTTATCTCTAAAGATGTCATCACATACTTATTTCCATATTAGCTTCCTATAGTTGCTTTGAAAAATTATGAAAATTATCAACAAACTTTTGGCAAATTATCAACAAACTTGGTGGTTTAAAATAATATACATTTATTATTTTCTTTTTATTTGATTCACAAGCAGCACATTTATTCCTAGGATATAAACAAAAAGAAACCCAATGTAGACCTTCACTTTTGTTTTCCTGTTTCATAGCCTCTCTGAATTATATCTGCTCTTCATTGATGATAATGTGCTCAGTAAACTAAGCACTTGTGACAATGGGTGTTGTTGAGTGGCATTTATTATTTTACAGTTCTGGAGATTAGAAGTTGGAATTGAGTTTCTCTAGGCTAAAATGAAGGTTCACCAGGGCTGACTCCCTTCTAGAAGGTCTAGGGGAGAGTCCATGTTCTTGCCTTTTGCAGCTTATAGGCTGCCTGCCTCCATATTGTGGCTCCTGGACTGCTTGTATTTCCAACACCAGCAATGTGTGGCTGAGTATGACTCATGTTGCATTGCTTTGACTGGCTCCCTCTTCTGCCTCCATCTTTCATTTATAAGGAACCTTGTAATTACATGGGGCCCACTTGGATAATCCAGGATAATTTCCTCATGCCAAGGTTAGCTGATAAGCTGTTAGCTGGTTAATTCTTCTCTCCATGTAACCTAACATATTCATGTATTCTAAAGATGCGGATGTGGGCATTTTGGGAGGACCATTATTCTGCCCACCACACATAAATTGTATACACTGATTGAACTGATTACTTTTTCAGTATCGTATTCCAATAGCACTGTCCTACAGTGATAACTATAAAGATAATAGAGCTGACTCATTGGAAAAGACCCTGATGCTGGCAAAGATTGAGGGCAGGAGGAGAAGGGGACGACAGAGGATGAGGTGGGTGGATGGCATCACCGACTCAATGGACATGGGTTTGGGTGGACTCCGGGAGTTGGTGATGGACAGGGAGGCCTGGCGTGCTGCGGTTCATGGGGTCACAAAGAGTCGGACACGACTGAGCGACTGAACTGAACTGAACTGAATAACAGGTTATAGGCTAACCATATAAGAGATCAAAAGATCAAATAAAAAGTTATTATCACAGATCTTCTAAAAATGTTTGAGACATTGGGAGGTAGCTTATCTTTCTTGACAAATGACTCAGCCAAGCAGTAGAAGGATTCATTTAGATAACATTTTATTTGTTAAAGCAAGATTTGACAGACTTCATTTTAACAGCTGGAGAAATTAAGTTAAAATCACAACATTTGGTGTATTGGCATACTTTTACAGGTAAGTGCAGAACAATTACATATATTTTGAAATAAAATCCCTGCTTCTATATTTTAATTTTATGATCGGAAGGTAGAAGACTTACATTTTAGGAGATATGTTTTACTAGTGGAAAACTGTCAGAAAATATATTCTCTGTGGAAGTTTATACAGTTCTCAGTGATCTCTTTGTTATAAATAACATTTTTAATGTGTACTTTTCTGAACAGAAAAAAATAGCAATTCACTTTATGAATACTTTCATATTTACAGTGCCCTTTTAAAAATAGTAAGTTAAAAGGGAATATTGCAATGTGAACTATAATATTTCTAAAATTAAAAAAATAACTCAAATATATGAGTCTAATGAGATATAGTATTTTTCACTGCACTGAAATGTTATGGAATTGAATACTTCAGGTTTATATACATGATTTTTACATTTACAGGCATGAACAATATTATATTTTGACACATTTATGTACTTCTGAATAAGCATTTGAAGTCACAATCTGTGAAATAAGTATAGAAAGAGCATATACTTCATTCTAATACTAATGTAAAAACAGAACAGAAATGTTTAGTTTTTTCTTTTGTGAAGTTTTGTGTTTTCTATAGGGATAGAAAATCGATGTAACAAGTACAAGTCTAAGTTGTTTTAGTAAAACTTTAAGTTCAGAACAACTCATAGAATTGTAAGATGTGTTTATTCAATTCTCATCTGGTTTACTAAACAACAAGTCTGCTCAAAATACATCTCACTGTTATAACAATCACTCTCTTTTTACTGTTTCATATCCTACCCCTTCATTCTCTTATGTTCCACTTTCTGTAACAGAGCTCATTACCAAGGTGATAGAGGACTAGTTTCAAAGGCAACACAAGTCACAAAAGTATCAAGCCAGTGGTTTCCTTCAGGACATTCATACATGTTTTGTGTTAGAAAGAAAATCTTTGCTTGGGTGCAGTGCTATAATTCTGAAAAACTAATTACTTTCCAAATATCTGCAATACTATTTTTGACATAGCTAAGTAAGTCATGTAGAAAAGCTTACTATAGCTATATGGTACATAATTTTATTTTGTATTATCTACAGTTTCTACACAGTAAACAGAAAAATGGATTTAAAATATTTGATTACCTAGTAATTAATAATTGGACAGTTTGTTTGAATAATTTTTATACATTGGCCATCTGCAGTTGGGCATTTCTATTTCTGCATAACAATAATTATCCATAGTTCTGTTTACCTCAAACATCCGAAACAACAAGGGACATTTTTGAATAATCTGTAATATTCTTCTTGGATCTAAAAAAAAGAAAAAAATAAAGTAAGAAATGTGAAACATAATTGCAACAATCACATCAAATTATTTTCAAATCACATTAACCTTATATTTGGTTTTATAAATTATTGTTGCTTTCCGATTATCTGTCAGAATACACTCAAGTGAATGTAAGCTGTATTATTTATATTCCTACTAGCAAGTTTTTAAAAGCACATCTTGCTATGAACAATATGTGTCCTGATTATTCCAATGCTAAGATGTACTGCATTTAGGCAATAAAGGCACAAGTCATAAATTTACTAGAATGAGGATTTTTATCAATTTGCTAACTGATGCGACATACCTATACTAGAAGGTTGACAAGGATAACAAATTACTTACCTTTCTAGATAAGATACACAAGAATAAGAAGATGAACATCCCCTGGAAAGCATTGCTGATGGTGAAGAGATAAGCTGTCACTACCGATGCATGCACCACATGGAGAACGCCGAAGATCCAGGTGGTGCCAAGGAGAAACAGGAGGGCAAGAGCTCCTCGGGCACAAGACCTGGAAGAAACGTGCAGTGTTCCTGCTGAGAAGGCTATGGAGACTTAACACACCCTCAGATCCCTTAAATTTTGTAGCAAGTTGGAATAACCCAGAAATCTTCGGTAAAGACCAACAGAATTTTGAAACTGATAAACTCTGCCATAGTTACATGGGACAGGCTAGGGTATACTAGTGCACTGTGGCTGGGACACGTGTCCAAGTTCAAGGCAGCATTATTAAAATCTGGTAGTTTTCGAGAAATTTCCTTAATCTTAAAATATGCTCATCTGGTATACTACAGTGTGTATGCTTTGATTTCAAAACTAACGTTGCAGGAACTTCTGGAGCTAAGACATATAGCTGTTAAGAAGTATTCTCCCTAAGAAACCTTGAAAAATATACCATGTGGATTTAGGTCAGCACATAGGCAGGACATCAAAGGAAGCTTCTGCTTTCCTTTTAGGTTCAGTAGAGAAGAACATGTGAGATATAAAACAACAGTTTTTTTTGGGGGGGGTTTGCAATACAGTTACTTCAAAGTAAATTCATGTTAGAATGCTGATTTCTTAAAAAAAAACAAACAAAAAACCCCAAAAAAACATAGGAACATACTGTCTTAAGTATTTTCAACTTACCACCTCTGAGTTTTGGTAAAACAACATTCAATCCTGCTCACTGGGGACACTGCCTTGAAAATGAGGCAACTGATGCTTATTTTCTCACTCATTCTTAGTGCAATCATTCTTTACTGCAGAAGATATTTTTGCAGTGTACCACAGAAAATGAGTCATTTTCAACTTTATTAAAACCAGCAACCTACATGTTACTATGAATGGTGAGGAGTAAAAGAAAGTAATCAAACATTTGCTAAATTCTAACTATAAATCTTGTGCAAGATACTGAAACTACAGAAGTGTTCCCAAGCGACCCAAACCTCGGTTGTTTCTAATATTCCCTACAGTACACTTCAGTTTTTCCTGAACAAACCACTTTCAAGGACTCAATAAATCAGTTTTAAAGGGCAGGAGGTGAGGAAAAATCATGGAAGCATGCAAACTAGGAATACAAGAAAGAAACAGCTACTAAGTCTGAGAACTGCTTTGTAGAAGCAGATCCTAAGGCCGACTTTTGTCTTAAAATGTAGTCATTATCTTTTTTTTCCCCAAAGGAGAGTATGTTCAAAAAAGATTACTTTACTTATCATTTGATCTGTGGTGATTACAGGCTTATTAAACATATTAAGTGCTATTTAGCAGTAACTATTTTAAATATGATGGGAGAAAATGTGAAAAAATAATTTAAAAACTGCCTTCCAAAAATTACTTGCACTTTAAGTTATGAAAGCTTTGAATTGCTAAAGAAAATACAATTGAAGAAATACTTACCTTATGTTCTCATAGCAACTAACTTCTCGTTTCAACTCTGCAGTGTGACGAAAAACTTTGTATATGATAACTCCAAATGCCAAGAGATTAAACTGAGAAAATAATTTCAAGAGATAATTTTCATAACAAACTAGATACATATAAATGAAATAAACACATGGCAAATATATAAAATAAATAGAAACCAACAAACCATGACATTTTTATATATATTAAGAAGCACAAATCCTCTGGTAGACGTATGCAAACAAAGATGCGGTTGATCTTTACAATACCACTGAAAATTGTCAGTACAAATCGTAGTGGTACAATTCACCAGATTGTATTAAGCACCTGTTCAAGAATTTCTTCAGATGTTATAATCACATCTACAGATTGATGAATATCATCTTCTGCCAGTAATATGGTTAATATACATATCAAGATAAATTTTGGTTTGAAAAACTTAATGATCAAATTTTTGTTCATTAAATTATGTGCTATTTCTTTGAAAAGAAGTTTTAGTGAAAATTCTGTCAATCCTTTGAAAATTTTAACTGGAAAAGAGAATTTGAAAGGAATTAGAAAAAAACACTCAAGTTCCATCACTATAGAAAGTTTGAATAAATTTTGTTTTGTATGGTTCATCTAGCTATCTCTCTTAATATTATGCTGAGATTTAATTTTCCTAAATGTAACCTCATAAACTTTCAAAATGAATGTTTCAATGAAATATATGTTTGTTTGAAGACACACATTTTATTGATAAATATTTATATTCTATTATCTATATTCCAGAGTATGTGTTATACAGAATGCACAGAATTTTTACCCCTTCTAAAATGACTTTATTATGAAAAATTCCCATTTCTTTTTTTCCTTTTCTTGTACTCTTGGAGATTTGTAAGCCATATTTACAGTGTCAGGGGATTAATTGAGGGATATATTTTAAATGTATATTTATTTTAACAAAAGCATGTTAATAATTTAAAATATTAAAATTATTTAAAAATTTTGTAGATTAATCTTCTATTGAATATATTTCATTAACACAAACAGATTTTTCAGCAGATTTATAACAGCAGTAGCAAAGTGCAGTATTTTAATTTTTGGCTAATTCTTATACTAGGATTTCAGAAACTTATAGATAAATTATGTTTTTTTTCCATATTCTAAAAATTTTACATAGCTTTTGAAAATGATAGGGGTTTCCCCGAAGGCTTAGTGGTAAAGAATCTGCCTGCAATGCAGAAGCCACAGGTTCGATCCCTGCAGGAGCCACAGGAAGATCCCCTGGAGGAGGAAATGGCAACCCATTCCAGTATTCTTGTCCGGAAAAATTTCATGGACAGAGGAGATGGCAGGGTACAGTCCGAAGGGTCAGAAAGAGTAGGACAAAACTGAGGAACTGAGCACACACACACAGCACTGAAAATGGTATTTATTAGTTACTGTTACAAAAGCAGTATAAAATAATAGACCAGATAATTTCATATTGTCATATCTCCATGGAGAGGTTCTTGAGAGAAACTCTTAAGACAATATGGATCTAGTCCCTTCTCCTGCTTCCAAATATTTATTGCTTCTAATTATGTGATTAACAAATTCTTATTAAGTAAGGAGTCTATACAAAGAAAAGAATTCAGCAATTGTAGAGGAGAGATAAAATATATTTAAATTGATCCAGTTGACAAGTTTCACTCTGTTACATGCTCAGACAACTAAATTAAATGACAACTTAATAATATTTAATTTCATAAATAGTCTTTGCTACTTATGAAAGAGAGATGCTTAGTATTTTCTAGACTTCTATAGCGACAGCTTCTTTAAATAAATTTGGGAACAGTTGTATTTTATAAATATATTTTAAATAAGAAAAAGTATTAAAATTTGGTTAGTGTAAATAGTATACTCAAAACATTATTGATTTGAAAATCTTCAGAGAATTTTATGAGGTATTTATATTGAACTTATCTCAACAAAAAAAGAGTTGTAAGATAAAATAACATTAAATTTTAAAATAATTGTTCATTGATGCATAAATTTTCCAAGTTAGTGGTTAACATAATCTTTATTAGAGCTTCTTAAAATTCTAATTTTGATAAAACACACTGAAAAAGTTGCTATTATGGTTTCTCAGAAATGTATATGCATTTTGGATATGCTTTTACATCATATGCTAAAATAGTGAAGAATAAAATGGAACATTCTCTGTGGGTGATGTAGTTCTGGAAAGTACATGTTTTCTACATAAAAGGGAAAAATGTTTACACACTTATAAAATAGGTGCTGGTATAGAAACAGGAGACTGATTCTTAGTCCATAAACTTATATTTTCCCAATTATAAGATAAAAGAGCTTAAAGCATTTTTATCAAAAAAGTGTTATGGTTTTATTCAATGAAAACGATCAGAAATACATTGTATCATCCACATTTGATGACAATACCAGTTGCTCAGTGGTAAAAAATCTGCCTGCCAGTATAGGAGAAACCGGAGATGTGGTTTCAATCCCTGGGTTGGAAAGATTCCCTGCAGGAGGAAATGACAACCCACTCCAGTGTCCTTGCCTGGGAAATCCCATGGACAGAGGATCCTGGCGGGCTACAGTCCATGGGGTCTCAAAAAAGTACGACACAACTTAGCAACTAATCAACAATGCAAGTATATGGAGCATTTTATTTGCATGTATTCGAAACATCTTATAAAGGGCCCACTAAGTGTCTGATCTAGTGGTGAGTGCTGGGTACATTTAGCATTTAAACCAGAACTTGATCAGAAATGAGGGAGAAAGGCATTTTATGATGGAAAATGGCATTTTCAAAAAGCCATGAGACTTAAAAAGAGTCAAGAATGTGGTATGTCTTTAAGGAAAACAAAGGGAAGAGTAGCAGGAGGCAAGATAGAAAGAGATAGAGTACTTAGATTTTATCTTAAATGCAAAGGTTTTCTATTCTTTCACTCAAGAATCACTTATGCACTACAGTCCCTTTCCAAAAGAAACTTGCAGTAAAATGGGGGAGATGGCCAGTCAACAGGCATGCACAATATTATTCAGGAAGTGCCATGCAGTTGTTGGCAGAGAAGAGAAGGACACAAGATGACGCTTTAACGTATGATGTCTAGGCTAGTCTTGAATGACCAAAGGAGGACAACACGAGAAAACAAGTGACTTGTCTGGATCTCAGTCGCTGGACCAGCTACATACACTTGCTCGCTCAGACTCAGTGGATTCAGATAAGATCCTTAGGCTCTATCTGACTTTTTCACTTGGAAATCCAACGGACATGATGAATTAAAATGTCAAAAATTAAACTACTGTTCTTCTCCTAAAGAATCTATTTTTGCTGTAAACTTTACCAACTTTTATCTCATTTTCTAGCAGTAATCAAGTTTATTAATCAACAAACCTTTCATCTTTACCTTCAAAACATATTTGGAATATGACCAGCACATAACGTCTTTATATTTCCTTCCTGGAAGAGGACACCGTCATGCCTCTCCTGGGCTAAAGCTTCCTAATTGGTCTCCCTGCTTGCATCCTTGCCTTCCTACAGTCTTTTCTCATTACAGCAGAAAGACTGACATGTTAAAAGGTATGTCAGATCATTTCTTTAGTCTGAACCCTCCAGTGGCTTCCTATTTGAGTTAAACCTGAAAATCTCCCAATAGTCTACAAGATCTGAAATGATGTATTTCTTCCTTCAAGTTCTACTTCTCTCTGCTTTGATCAGTTTACTCCACTCACACTGGGTTCTCTGTTCTTCCTCCAGCACACAAAGCATGCCTTCAGGTCACTGTCCTTGCAGGACCCTTAGATATCCCCTTAGCTCATTACCTCACCACCTCTGGTTAATGCTAGTTACCTACCTACAGACTCCCAGGGTAGCTTTGTGAAAAACTGAAACCCAAATGATAAAATCAGATCTGAGTTCAACTGCATGGAAATGCAGAGCATGATGGTATTTTTTTCTGTTTTGGACAGTGCAAATTCTGTATGTCGACATGTTCTTCCCTGGCTTTCGTCAGTAGGAAACTGACAGCAACTTTCCTTAACTATAGTCAAGTTTCTCTGAGCCCTCTTCTTATTCAGGCCTTGACCCTGGGCTTCAGTGCCATTTTTGCAGTGTCTAGTTTTAGCAGGAATTCTGTTGAGTCAGCTTACAGAGGATTTCCCCCTCCCCCCTTGATATATGATCACTTTCAAAGTCTAATCAAATTTTTCATCTCCCATCATTGATATCTGATCACCCTGGCCTGCCATTCAGCAAGAAACCTCTTAAAATAAGTTTAGCAAGAATTCTCTCTACACTTGATGTCTAGTAATTTTCCATCCACAACCCCCACACATAACCTGTTCTTAGGCTGTAAATCCCTGGTTGTTCTTATAGTATTCAGAGTTGTTCTTAATCCCTTCTATTTTGATAGTTTTGGCACCTATCACAATAGTCCTGAATGAAGCCTTACTTACCATTTTAACAAGTATCAGAATATCTTTTTCCTTGATAAAACTTAAAGCCAAATCCAAGGTCATATTATAATTTTTAGCAAATTTGGGATAACTGGAAAAACCTACATTTACTCCTTTTACACTGCCTCATTCTCTTTATTCATAAATATATAAGCTACTTTAAATTCTTTTTCTAATAGAGTTAAGAATTAGTATCACCTAAAGGCACAGGACTTTAATTACTAAGAGGTGGAAATTAAGTTGAAACTCTATGCATTTTATGTGGTCCAGAAAAGTATCTTCTGGGAGGGAATATTTTGTTAAATAAGCATGAACAGTGTGAGATGTGATAAAAAACAAAGAACAAGATTATGTAGAATTAAAAAAAAAATTTCTAATAACAAGAAATAGTTTGAAATTATTCCAGAAGTAATTATTTTGAAAATTGATAGAGAAATATCAATTTAGATTTCAGATTAAATAATTAGAAAGATACTATTAACACTGTCAACAATAACAAACTTGAATGCTTCAGTAAAGCTTTAAAATATAATGTGTTGTTCTTAGTCGCTCAGTTGTGTCTGACTCTGCGACCCCATGGACTGTAGCCTGCCAGGCTCCTCTGTCCATGGGGATTCTCCAGGCAAGGATACTGGAGTGGGTTGCCATGCCCTCCTCCAGGAGATCTTCTCAACTCAGGGATGGAACCCAGGTCTCCCACATTGCAGGCAGATTCTTTACCATCTGAGTCACCAGGCAAGTCTTTAGAATATAATAGAAATAATTACTATTAACCTTAATTAGGAAAATAGACCCTTTAAAATGATTCACACTTTTGCTCATTACTGTTTACCTATGTGTGCTGATTTTAAGAGCTGTTGTTCCTTTATTATTTATCTCTAATGATAACGTCACAAAAGCAAAGGGGCTAATTAATGACTTGTAAATTAACAGTCTTTCATTATCATTTCTGTCTTAATTTTTAAAATACAGTTTTAACTTATAAACCAGGAATCCACAATACTTTTCTAGGAATAAACAAAACAAGGACACTACCTGGTAAATATAATAAGAACTCTGAAATTCACTGAGGTACTTTAGAATACAGAATACAGAAGAGAATAAAAATAGTTGTGCAAAAAAAAACTTTCAAATAATTTCCTTTGCTTCATCTTAAGTGATATTTATCTATACGGATATCTGTTTCTTCACTTCATTGATACGTGCAATTACTTTAAAGTTTGGCACACATACTCTGATGTTTGACAGAAAGCATTAAAATTTTTTAAGTGGATTAGGTTTTTTTTAACTAGAAATTTAAATAGATGGGTTGGTGAGAGAGCAGCTGCTAATTCTTAAAGATTAAGCCTAACAGGGTACATTCAAACCAAGAGCTTCAAACTCAGACTTCAAAATGAAGCATCCCAATCAGTCATTTTTTTCCTTTCTTAGTCTTTTTCTCAATAATTGATGAAGCCATCTATATGCTGATGTCAGATCTCACCAGAAAAAATGAGAAAATTTCTCTTACAGCACTTTTAGTCCCGTGCTTTAATTTTTCACATATATCAAACGTTATCTGGTTCATTTAAGAATGTGTCACGATCACAACTATAATATCCTTTCAAATAGTTTTATTACCTTTAAATTAACTGGCCTAGAACAGAACTGCTTTTGCCATGGACGAAAGGTGGATTTTACTGGCTTACCAAGAGGTTATAAAAAAAGAAGACCCATTCTCAATTCTTAGGCCACTGCAGAGATGGCTGAGTAGTTCTTAATTTAAGCTTTAAAATGAAAAGATAATCTATTAATAATAATAAAAAATCTACAAGCTAGATTGGAATTAAGTGCTGAGAATTTGATCTTCTGATTTTCTTTTAAAAAAATACTTGGAATTGCTCTTTTACATGCTTTGCAGGGGGGTGGTTTAGTTGCTAATTCATGTCCAACTCTTGTGACCCCATGGACTGTAGCCTGTCAGGCTCCTCTGTCCATGGGATTCTCTAGGCAAGAATACTGGAGTTGGTTGCCATTTCCTTCTACAGGGTATCTTCCTGACCCAGGAATCAAACCCAGGTCTCTGGTATTGCAGGCAGATTCTTTACCAACTGAGCTACAAGGGAAGCTCAGGCCTTAATTACATGCCTTAGTTTACATGCCTTAGTTACAGGATATTCACACAGTATTAGGTTATGTGATAAGTGGAATAATATGTCCCCTCCAAAAAAAATATCTACACCCTAACATCTGGAACCCTGTGAGTACAGCAAAAGGGATTTTATAAATAGAATTAAGGTTATAGACTTTAGGATAAGAAAGTTATCCTGGATCAAAAAGGGCTCAATGTCAATATATGAGCCCTTAATGAAAGAGGAAGGCAGAAGAGATTCAGCAGAGAGATGCTGAAGAAGGCGGGAGAGATGAGGGAGAAGTGAAGGTCAGAAAGCAGAGAACCAAGCGGGCCATGAGGCAAGAAATGTGGGAGCCTGCACAAATGGAGTCTGACATCTGTCCAAAAGCCAGCAATCAAATCATCTGCATAAGCACAGAAATAAACTCTCCCCCCAAAGTTTCCAGAATGGCTTTTGCATTGTTTTTAGCCCAGTGAGTCTCTGAGCAGAGGAGTCAGTTGAGCCTCACTGTGTGCAGACCTCTGACCTCCCCTACTGTGAATTCACAGATTTGTGGCCACTAAATTTGTAATAATTTGTTATTACAGCATTAGTAAAACACCCTGTGTTAGTTGACTATCACTGATTACCTTGGTATAGATATTAAACCCCACATAGTTACAGTATTTCTTATTTTTAAAATAAAAATTTTAAATCCAGCTTAAAACAAATGCTAATGTATCAATAACTCATATTTATTACTGATGCTCTAGATAAGTTGGTGGGTAGTCAATTATATGAAAACATTTACTATTTGTGAAATCTGCTTCTGTGTTTCCTAAAGTAAAAAGATCAAGCCAACTTATAACTTGTAAATTACTTCCTTTTCAGCAAATCATAAATGCAGTCTATACTTTCAAGTACTTGTCACATTTTCTTCATTATAACATTAATACCTATCTTTATAGGTCTTTCTCATAGTGTTGCCAGATTAGTAAATAAAAATATTGGATGACAGTTAAATTTGAATTTCAGATAAATGACAATGTAATTTTTTAGTGTAAGTGTATTCCATACAACATTGAGAACATACTTAAAAAATAATTTGTTGTTTATGTGAAAGTCAAAGCACATGAGCATTCTGTGGTTTGTATGACAATTCTGATTTCATAGCTTTCAAATCATTCTCTCATCTGATCTTTTTTATAATCTGAGGACACTGACTTCACAGTAGAAAACCCCAAGGACATTATCCTCTTAATGCAGGCTGATCTATAATTGTTTGAAAAAAGATCTCAAACGAAGAGGGGGTGAATTTTCAGATATTGTAACCATTGTGGAACCTGAACATGTGTGAATGTACTGAGACTGATAAAATACCCTGAAGGTATATAGTGGCTGAAAGCACATTTAAAAGGTTTGAGCCCAGTAAAGAATACACCCAGACTTGGCAGAACTCCCCCAGGAAATCCTAAGATCTGCAAGATGAAGCTGTGCCAGGAAGCAATTGATTGGGCTGCTGCTGCTGCTAAGTTGCTTTACTTGTGTCCGACTCTGTGTGACCCCATGGACTGCAGCCCACCAGGCTCCTCCATCCATGGGGTTTTCCAGGCAAGAGTACTGGAGTGGGGTGCCATTGCCTTCTCCGATTGATTGGCCTAGCACCTGTTAAAAACCTTTCGCTAATAAAGCAATAGTTATAAGACAAGCTGCACCCTGGGACCTTTAGTGCAGTGCAGCAACATATGCACCTGAACACACCTCTCCTCAAGCAACAAAATACAAAGAAACCATATGGGACTAAAATTAAGTGTGGCCGATTCTGGACAAAAGATACCGAGAGACCAACAAACTCAACTGCCACTTTTGAAGAACCTGGAGCAAAAGCAGGGCTCAAGAGCAAAAGCAGGGTACTGACATGCCCCCTGCACACAACACCACCTAAGTGGTGGGCAAGCCACCTAAGACATCCTTGTGGCCCGACCCCTGAACACCTCCCTGCCCTCACCCCATATATGGAACAAGTTAATGCCCTCAGGGAGCAGGCAAGCAAGGGGACCTGTTTGTTCTTGCCCCTCCTGCTGCAGCAGGGTCTCCAATAAAGCTTTGTCTGAATTTCTTGTCTGGTCTGTGATCAATTTCTGTGATCGTTTTCTTTGAAAATGAAATTTTCAAAGTTTAGATGGTAAATTGCGTTAGTATAAACTTAAAGGAAACACAGAAATTGTTTTGCCACTGAGTTTGTTGATATTGTATTAGAACTGTGGAGTAGACTAACTTTCCCCCTACATATAGCCTCATGACACTGCTAGAAAGCATTTATTTCCCAGCATCACAAGCTTCATCTTTTTTTTTTAATATTCCCTAGGCTTAGTATTGAGCAGCTTTGGGAATATTTAGAATGTCTTCTCCTGAGGCTAGTGCCTGGCACGTGAGACAGTAGACTAATGAGAAATGGGAGTGTAGTTTATAAGTACAGGAAAAGAATATTCAGTAATCTGAAATATACTGAAACATTTGAAAGAATCTGAAAATACAATATATTTAAGTAGGTTTTAAATATCCTAAGAGGAGAGTATCCCTCATAGACTATTCTGGGATATTAACAGTATATTAATGGACATGAACTTGAGCAAACTCTGGGAGATAGTAGAGGACAGGGAAACCAGGCCTGCTGAAGTTCATAGGGTCACAAAGAGTCAGACATGACTTAGCAACTGAACAACATTAACAATATTCCTGATACTTGACTAATCTCTTAAGGTTTACACTTTAAAACATAGCAATATTCTCCCAACAGGGCTTTACTTCTTGGGTATACAACTGGATGAATAGTTGTTCTACCATTTTTCATATACTCAATATCTAAAATAGAGACTCAAATCAATAAAAAAAATACTAATATTTATTGTTTTCTATGTGCCAGACACACTATTCTCAGCTTTCTCTATTTATTCATTTATTTAACCCTCACATGAACTTTATAGGATAAGTATGCTTATTCCTCTTAATATTATCATTACAGAGAGTCCCTCATTTTTGATGGTTTGGTTTAGGATTTCTTGACTTTACAGTGGTGGGAAAGTGATACGCATTCAGTAGAAACTGTATTTCAGGTTTTGAATTTTGATTTTTCCCAGTCATGTTATATGTGATATGGTACTCTCCTGATGCTGGGTGGTTGGCAGTGAGCCTCAGCTTCCAGTCAGCCCCATGGTCACCAGGTCACCAGGTCACCAGGGTAAACAACCAGGGCACTGACAAGTATCTGCATCCACACACCACTCTGGTTTTCTCTTCCAGTATTCAAGAAATTACATGAGATATTCAATACTTTCTTACACAACAGACTTTGTGTTAAAAGATTTGCCGAATTTTAGGCTACTATAATAGTTCTGAGCATGTTTAAGGTAGGCTAGGCTTAGCTATGATGTTCGTAAAGCTAGCTGTCTGTATTAGATGCATTCTAACACATGGGGTTTAGTTGAGCCATAATCCCACTGTAAGCTAAGTAAGATCTGTATCATTGCATGTATTTCACATTTATGGCAACACAGGCATAGGGAAGTTAAATAACAGGCTCAAAGTGAAACAGCATGTAGCAGAGTCAAGATTCATACCTAGTAGACAAATTCTACAGCTAATGCTCCTAAGAGCTCTGCAAAACTACCAAACTGTAGATGAAGGATAAAGAGAAGTTAAATTGACATCTAAGAGTTCAAGAATTTAACTGCTCAGATGTTTATTTATTTCTGACTGCTAACAGTAACTTTATTTTAGAAATAGTTAAAAGTGGAAAACATTAATGAGTAGCGACTTGGTTAGCTATTTGACATTACTATGCATTGAACTTAGTAAGTCACCAGTGACATTGAAAATATAGTGTTTTACGCCAATGAACCCCTAATGGAGACACATGCCTTCTTGATCTCTGTGCTGTTCAAGTTTTTCCTGTGCTGCTGAACAATAGAGCTCTATAGCCTTTAGAGTTCAAGTGTGGTTACTGGGTTCATGTCAGTGGTCTTATGTAGAATATAAAAATAATCTATTACTACACAGGAAGAACACATTAGCGTTCCTACTGATATTTTTTCCAAGGAAAAATCAAAGTTTACTACTTCAAGTATAGAGGACACTGGTGCCATCACTTTTCTACATCACATGGTCACACATCAAATAAAAGCTGTTTGGGGGAAAAAAAATATATATATATATATATATATATATATATATATATATATATATATACACACACACAAGCCATTTTGAGAGACAAGTGACTGTTACTAAAGACAGAGAAGTCCCCCCCGCCTCCTCCAACCCTTTGTTATCTTTAAGTCTACTGCAGGGTATAGTACGTGTGCCTGTCAGGTAGCTTTCCAGATCATATCACGTAGTTTAATAAAGTAGCCGTGCCAAGTGGCTCAGTGGTTAAGAATTTGTCTGCCAATGCAGAAGACCCAAGAGATGTGGATTCGATTCCTGTGTTGGGAAGGTACTCTGGAGAAGAAAACAGCAACCTGCTCCAGTATTCTTGCCTGGAAAATTTCCTGTATAGAGAAGTTTGGCAGGCTAACGTCCATGGGGTCGCAAAGAGGCCAACACGACTGAGTACAGCAATAAAATGAAAAAGTAAGATATAAAGTATCCAAGTGTATTCTGAATTAAAATTAGCACTGATAAGTATACACGAAGAAGAAAGTGACACAACTGACTTTTCTTCCTACTCCTAGACTGAGTTATCTGCCAGACAAGTTGCAAGTCCTCATAAATCGATCAAGTTAAAATCCACAAATAGATTCAAATTCCAGTTCTCACTTTTATTTATTTAATTCCTTGTATTGCACTTTCCTTGTCGGTAAAATATGGATAATATTAGTATCTATTTCACAGGATTTTTGTATGTATTAAATTACATAATAAAGTACTTGGAATAATGTTCAATATAAATGTTCCAAACAAACATCAATCATCACTAATAGTTATTAAATCATATGGCAAGATGTTCTCTCAAATTGTCTCAAATATCTGAAGTGTCTAACAATAAATAGAGTGTATATTTACTAACAATTGGATAGACATTATTTTGTGTCATAGACTCACTAGACCTGTAAATAGCACCTTAAAATTTCAGAACTTCTATCTGTCAGTCTTTATTTTAGGCAATATCTCTTCAACGTAAAATATAAGATCTTTTTTTCCACTTCCAGGATTTTCCTCTAAAATAATATCAGCAAAATAAATACTTGAATAGGTTTAATTAAACAATAAGTTAATTCTTTATTGTTCATCTAAACAATTTCTCATTCTTATTAAAACTTCTCTAGGGTCGAATTGAAATTTCAGGGTCAAAAATCTAACTATCTTTAAAATTTTTATAGGAAAGGAAAGAGTAACTGTATTTTAAAGAGCAATAAATATAAATAATTATTAGATACATTAATATAAGAAGAATATTCTTAATAAATCTAATATGATATTCTGGGATATTTGATGTTGATCGCTCTAACATAGAAGAGGGATAAGCAAACTTTTTCTATCAAAGGCCAGACAGTAAATAGTTTAAACTATGAGGACCATATGTTCTCTGTCACAACTACTCAATTCTTCATACCATTAAAACAGCCTTAAACAATATGCAAACAAATGAACGTGACTATATTGCAAAAAAAATCTTTATTTATTAAAACAAGCTGTGACTATTGCGGGCTTCCCTGGTGGCTCAGATGGTAAAGAATCCGCCTGCAATTTGGAAGACCTGGGTTCCATCCCTAGGTTGGGAAGATCCCCTGGAGGAGGGCATGGTAACCCACTCCAATATTCTTGCCTGGAGAATCCCCATGGATGGAGGGGCCTGCTGGGTTACAGTCCATGGGGTCACAAAGAGTCAGACACGACTGAGCGACTAAGCACAGTGGTTTAGAATAAGATCCATAAAGGTAAGGACTTTTTAATATTTTATTCACTGATGCATTCCCAGGGTATAGTACAAAGTCTGACATATATTAATAAAAGATGCTCAACAAACATTTGCTGAATGACTAAGAGGATGAAGGGTGGTATACCCCAATCTCAGGTACCCTTAATGGTGTATGTAAAGGAACATTCAACTATTAAATTGACTAAACATTCTTAAATCTAAATTTTGTTTCATCTCATATTCCGGCAATTGTGACAAAATAATATCATTATAAATCTATTGTCTGTAGGTAGATATACCAATGGAAACTAAAACAGTTAGCAAAATGAAATGACCCTCTAGGAATAATTTGGAGAAAAAGTAAAGAATGAAGTTTCACCTCCTTTATTTTATGAATGGATGCCTCAGGATATATGCAACATTTTGCATCTAATAGAAACCACAGACCCATGGACTTTATGATATGTATTCATTAATCAGACTTGGGCACACAAGCAGGCCACACAAAAGTCTTAATCAACAAGTGTGCAGAATACTGCCTCATTAGGAAAACATCTTCCCACATCCCCTGAGGTAACAGTTAAATAATTGCTCTATTTTATTATGGCTAAAATCCCACAGCAATATATAATCATAAATTAAAAAAATATTTGCATTTCATGTTTTTAATGTTTCTATTAGGAATATTTTAATGGCTAGTTTTTCTCGATGTTTAAAAGAATAATTTACTAGTCTCCAAACAGAATTAAAAGGTGAGGAGAGCTAGAAATTTATAAACATGAACGATAAAGTGATCTCTGTGGGTGTAAGTGAATTTCAAGAGCTTATTTTTATGGTTGGTTTCAACTGTAGATGTTTATAAGCCATAGAAAGATGCTAGAAAGGGAACAAAGGTGAAGGAGGAAAACTATATGTGAAGAGCATTTACAACAATTATTCGATTTAATGTGACAATGAGAACTGAGTAATGAAATTTCTTTTGTTAAGATATAAGCAAGGAAAAATGTTCTTTGTATGTAGTTGCTGTATAAAATGAGGATAGAGGTTATTAACAGTTAAAAATTATACAAACATATCATCATTCAACTGTTAATTAGCATCTAAGATAGAACTAATCAATTAAATTAAAAGATATTGCTAAGGTTATCACCAATATAAAAGGTAAAAAGAGAAGGACATAAGATTGTCTCCCAAATTATTGACACTTATCCAAAATTTTAAAGATTTTTTTTAATCATTTTAATTTCCTTTCTTTTTACAGTAACTCTATCTATAGAATTGGCATCATTATCCTCATGTACATATTAGAAATCCAGGGCATAGAGAGGACACCAAATATGTGCTTTTTAATAATCATACTGCTTTGAAAAACTCTGACATTATTTGGCTAGGAACCCATTTTATTCAGTTAAACTGAAAACGCCAATGAAGGTAGATAGATAGATATAGCAATTTGCCTAAGGTGAAAAGGAAGTAAAAAAAGAATGAAGATACAAGGTGAAAAGGAAGTAAAAAAAGATACAAATGAACTTATTTACAAAACAGAAAAAGATACACATTGCAAACAAATTTATGGATAGAGAAGAGATAAATTAGGAGGTTGGGATTAACAAATACACACTATTATATAAAAGACAGATAATCAACAAGGGCCTACTATATAGCACAGGGAACTATTACTTCGTGACAACCTAGAAGGGAAAAGAATCTGAATATTTACGTGTGTGTGTGTGTGTGTGTGTGTGTGTGTGTAACTGAATCACTGTGTTGTACACCTGAAGCTAACACAGCATGTAAATCAACTATATTCCAATTAAAAAAGTGATATAATGAATGCTTCACATATTCTCTCTTCTGAGACATTCTTTCCAAAATAACTCATTACCATGATGATGATTTCTTTCTTTAAATTTCCTTTGGGGAAAAGAATGAACATTTTTGACTAACCACTGTACTTGGTGCATTATTTATTCATCCAATTGCATTACTTGAGTGTGTGTGTGCTCAGTCGCTCAGTTGTGTCCGACTCTTTCAACCCTACGGATTATAGCCTTCTTGGGAAACCTCAAGGATATAGTGAAAGAAAGTCCATAATGTTTCACTCTCAAAGGGCTTAGAGTCTCCTGGAGGAGACAGATCTGAATCAGTTATGAATATGTCATTCAAACTAACATCTTTGTAATTATAAACAGAGGAAAATCCTCAAATATATATATATATATATTTATTTATATATATATATGGCTTCTACGTAGGCATATAACAAAAAGATTTAAAGAGACCAATGAGTCAAGGACAGCTTTCCTCAGAAAGTGTTGTTTGAACTGGTATCTGAAAGGAACTCAGAGGAAGAACAGTCAGGGGAACGCTATGAAGAGTGTTTTAGGGTAGAGGTCCTAGAAGGACAGGCACAAAGAACTGCTGAGAAACTGTAAAGCAGCCAATGTTACTAAAACACAAAATCCCGCGGGAGAGATGAGGCTAGTAGGCAGAGGGAGTCCAAACATGCAGTGCCTCCCAGGGAAAGTGTCCACTTTATTCCTGTTTGCTGGGACCTAGTACTTGCCACTTCTGTTACCAAGTGTTCTGCTCAGTGTAGAATTCACTTGAGTCTTACTTGTTTACGTCTTGCTGAGACAGGCTCCTACAGGTCTGGAAAGCTCCGCTTCTGCCATATGCTCCTGGGTACCATGTGAGTCACGTGTGTAGTGGCCCTTCTAATTTCAAATGTGCCTAAACATGGAAGATAACCAGCAACATCCCGCCTCTCGTCCCAGACCCTATCTACATATGATGTAAGCATCACCTTTCACTCAAATAGGCTCAGGCACAAGTGGCGAGGGACAGCCACTCCCTTCAGGGGTAGTGGAAGAAGGATTCAAAACATTTATCATTGTGAATCTATTATTATTATTCAAAATGTCTATCAAGCGTATGGTGCTCTATTCCAAATAAGTGTAGATACTCTGTAGAAAAAAAAGACTACTTTTGAAAAGAGCTGTTTTATAGGGCCACCAATACAGGAAACTGTTCTGAAATATTTTTATTACCTACTTTTCACTTCAAAAGGGTCCTGACTTTGATGACAAATAACCTAAATAATCTTATCATTGGCTTTCCTTAAGGTTTTAGACTTGACCCCAAGAACAATATGAAGCCAAAAAGATGTAAACAGGGGGTAAAGAAATGTTCTGATTTGCTTTTCCATGATTTTGTGGTGGTGGTCTAGTCACTTAGCTGTGTCAAACTTTGTGACCCCAAGGATGTAGCCTGCCAGGCTCCTCTGTCCATGGGATTTCCCAGGCAAGAATACTGGAATGGTTGGCCATTTCCTTTTCCAAGGGGTCTTCCTGACCCAGGGATCGAACCCTGCTCTTTTGCATTGCAGGCAGACTCTTTACCATCTGAGATACCATGATGTTACCTCAAGCTTACAGATGTGTTGTCTTTGGGTTGTTCATGTGTATACGTCCACCTGATACACTGTTTCGGGAGAAAGGTCTTTCTATTTACATATTCTCAGTTCTTGGCACAGCCTTAGCTGGGACTTTAATACTCGATAAAGTTTTGCCCTATGCTGAAATATTCTAAGTATTGTACCTATTTTTTCCCAGGTTATTTTTTCCTTCCAAAACTCCTTGCAGCTTTATTTAGATTTAATACTACCTATATTGAGAGTTTAAAAAAAATCATATAGATTCTTCAAAGAATTCAAAAGAACAAATTATTTTTTCTAAAGAAAATAAATCTTCCAATCAGAAGTATGGAATTGGGACTTACCTGATGATTCAGTGGTTAAGAACCCACCTTCCAATGCAGGGGACATGGGTTTGATGTCTGGGTAGGGAACTAAGATCCCACATGCCATGGGGCTACTGAGCCCCTGCATGCTTTAGAGCCCTCACTCCAACACTAGGGAAAGCCCATGTGGAAAAAGATCCCTCATGCTGCAACCAAGGCCCAATATCATCATCAACAACAACAACAACAAAGAACCATTAAAAAGAAAAAAAAAAAAGAAGTATGGAATTAAGGACAATAAATAATGGTTGAAAGACTAAACTTACCTTTCAGCTTTTTCGAAATGGGAGAAAATGAAAAAGGAATTTGAGCAATCAGATGTCATACAGGGTACTGAAAATTGCTTACTGATGAATATCAATTAAAAGAAAAGTAAACATCTAAACTATATTCCATATACTGATCTATAGTCTGATATAGTTAGGACTTCAGGTAGGATATTTTGGTTAGTTGCTAGATATGCTTGGCAAGTATTTAGAAAAAATAATGTATAATGGGGGAAGAGACATCTACAGTAGACAAGATTTACCTCATTTTCAAATGAGAGGAAGAGTACTTTATTTTGATAACTTCCCTATAAGAATTGAAAGCTTATGAATAATTTTTAGAAGGTTTGCTATTGCTGGGTCTCTGACAATTCACCCTGAAACCATTTGTGGAATCTGGGAGATGGGAACAAGGTTTTCATGGATCTAACAAAGATCTACTCCCTTCAACCTCTTGGGCAAGGAAAGATGAAAGAATGTGTGATAGGGAAACAGCACAGATTGTAAAATTGGAAACTTGAGTTTGTCTCTACCACTCAGTCACTGGGTGATCCTAAGTAAGTTGCTTAAACTCTCTTAAGATTCCACTTATTTAAAATATAGACAAAATGGTGGCTTTTACTCAAAGTGTAAATGAAACTCTAATGAAAAAAGGCTATGCCCTAACACTGAAAGACTTGGGCTCTCTTTTTGAACAGATACCATCAGGAGGCATGTTTTTTTCATCAGAAAGAATTGTAAATGTTCCTTTCTTGAGAAGCCCTGAAACTAGACACAACATTTTTATATGAGAAATAGAAATCAAGACAGAGCCACACAGATAGTACATTCTCTCAGAATATTTTATGTTTTGCAGAGAATACTGAAGGAGACAGAGGGACATGATAAATACTTATAGGGAAGATTAAACATTTTCAGATGTGTAGAATAAGAGGTCAGCAAATGCTAACTAAGACTGATTCAAAGAGGGGCTCACTCTTGTTGCAAGCCAGTGTGGGTAAGGACTCTGAGGCAGAGAATGATCAGAATATGTAGTGTGCTCTTAGCTAAATTTAAGGATTTTTATGTATTCTAATGAGTAGAAGCTTGAAGATTTCATCTGTTAGATACATAAGAATGTACATAATTTACTTTAGTGTAATCAGTTCCTCTCAAGGAATTAGTTCACTTCTTTAAAAAGCTATAAATAGCAGAATCCCCACAGGTATTTATAAATAGATAAGTCAAGATTACAGTTACTAGATCTAGCAAAAAACTAGTAAAACATTATCTCTTATTGCATGCTATTACTATCTTAATTTTGATATATTACTGAAGCTTTTGGGAGGATTAACTGAAATGCTAAAAGGGTTTTGTAAAGATTAAGAGATTATATGAATGTAAAGTGAATAATAATTCTAATGACTATCTTGCTGTACCAACATTCTTACTGTTTTCCTCTTACCATTTCATTATGTAATATCCCTCGATGTAAAGCTACATTTATACAAAAACACCAGTGATGAACTTCACCTTGGCTGGTAATTTCTAATTGGGCTTGAGAGACTCAAAGGATTTCTTTTTCAATATTATTTTTGATCTCCAATTTTTATAAAGTTATTCAATGTTTATGAAATTTTCTAGAACAAGTACCTAGTAGATTATCTGCAAAATGTATTTCTGGTAAGAATATAACCCCCATGAATAGGAATACACTGAAAACTACAAATGTATTATTTATGCTGTTCTTTTAGCTCCACTTTTTCTTTTTTAAATTCCAGCTACCTGTTATAAGAAGGTCAGAATAATATAAAAAAAAAACAGCTAAATGTTATAGGCTCTGAAGTTCTTAATAACACATAATATGGTGAAATGATAGAATCCTGAAGTGCCTTGAACCACAGAGGTCACTAAAAGATGCAGTTACCAAATATGATGCCATTAAATTAAAACATGTAATTAAAATGTTATCCCCACCATTTAAAATTTACAATGAATAGTGTTTCTAATATAGCTTCGATGGGGTCATCTAAAGGACATTGCCCAAGCTAAGATTTCAATTCCTTTTCTTATATTTATGCCAATTAAAGAAAGCTGCAAATGCACTCCTATAAAAGAAACTTACAAACCAATGTAGGATAGTAGCTCCCAATCAAGAGAATGAGGAATATGGCCCTCAAAGGATATTGTTATTTTTGAAGACAGTTTTGTTTGCCATACCTGGCTGGTATGTGGGGCTGGTGCCACTGGCATTAGGTGAGTGGAAGTCAGAGATGCTACTAACCTTCTATAAAGCAAAGGCCCCATAACAAAGACTTGGTCCTAATGTCAATAATGCCTCTTACAGAATCCTGGTCTATATATATTCAAATATAGCCATAAGATAACCACAGTAGATAAAACTACTCTGGCCTTGGAGTACAGAATGAAGCAGGGCAAAGGCTAACAGAGTTTTGCCAAGGGAAAGCAATTGTCATAGCAAACACCCTCTTCCAACAACTCAAGAGAAGACTCTACACATGGACATCACCAGATGGTCAACCCCGAAATCAGACTGATTATATTCTTTGCAGCCAGAGATGGAGAAGCTCTATGCAGTCAGCAAAAATAAGACCGGGAGCTGACTGTGGCTCAGATCATGAACTCCTTATTGCCAAATTCAGACTTAAATTGAAGAAAGTAGGGAAAACCACCAGACCATTCAGGTATGACCTAAATCAAATCCTTTATGATTATACAGTGGAAGTGAGAAATAGATTTAAGGGACTAGATCTGATAGACAGACTGCCTGATGAACTATGGACGGAAGTTTGTGACATTGTACAGGAGACAGGGATTAAGACCATCCCCATGGAAAAGAAATGCAAAAAAGCAAAATGGCTGCCTGAGGAGGCCTTACAAATAGCTGTGAAAAGAAGAGAAGGAAAAATCAAAGGAGAAAAGGAAAGATATTCCCATCTGAATGCAGAGTTCCAAAGAATGGCAAGGATATATAAAAAAGCCTTCTTCAGCGATCAATGCAAAGAAATAGAGGAAAACAACAGAATGGGAGAGACTAGAGATCTCTTCAAGAAAATTAGAGACACGAAGGGAACATTTCATGCAAAGATGGGCTTGATAAAGAACAGAAATGGTATGGACCTAACAGAAGCAGAAGATATTAAGAAGAGGTGGCAAGAATACACAGAAGAACTGTAAAAAAAAAACATCTTCACGACCCAGATAATCACGATGATGTGATCACTAACCTAGAGCCAGACATCCTGGAATGTGGAGTCAAGTGGGCCTTAGAAAGCATCACTACGAACAAAGTTAGTGGAGGTGACAGAATTCCAGTTGAGGTATTTCAAATCCTGAAAGATGATGCTGTGAAAGTGCTGCACTCAATATGCCAGCAAATTTGGAAAACTCAGCAGTGGCCACAGGACTGGAAAAGGTCAGTTTTCACTCCAATCCCAAAGAAAGGCAATGCCAAAAAAATGCTCAAACTACCGCACAATTGCACTCATCTCACAGGCTAGTAATGCTCAAAATTCTCCAAGCCAGGCTTCAGCAATACGTGAACCGTGAACTTCCAGATGTTCAAGCTGGTTTTAGAAAAGGCAGAGGAACCAGAGATCAAATTGCCACCATCTGCTGGATCATTGAAAAAGCAAGAGAGTTCCAGAAAAACATCTATTTCTGCTTTATTGACCATGCCAAAGCCTTTGACTGTGTGGATCACAGTAAACTGTGGAAATTCTGAAACAGATGGGAATATCAGACCACCTGACTTGCCTCTTGAGAAACCTGTATGCAGGTCAGGAAGCAACAGTTAGAAATGAACATGGAACAAAAGACTGGTTCCAAATAGGAAAAGGAGTAGGTCAAGGCTGTATATTGCCACTCTGCATATTTAACTTATATGTAGTGTACATCATGAGAAACGGTGGGCTGGGAGAAGCACAAGCTGGAATCAAGATTGCCGGGAGAAATATCAATAACCTCAGATATGCAGACGACACCATCCTTATGGCAGAAAGTGAAGAGGAACTAAATAGCCTCTTGATGAAAGTGAAGGAGGAGAGTGAAAATGTTGGCTTAAAGCTCAACATTCAGAAAACTAAGATTATGGAATCTGGTCCCATCACTTCATGGGAAATAGATGGGGAAACAGTGGAAGAAGTGTCAGACTTTATTTTTTTGGGCTCCAAAATCACTGCAGATCGTGATTGCAGCCATAAAATTAAAAGATGCTTACTCCTTGGAAGGAAAGTTATGACCAACCTGGATAGCATATTTAAAAGCAGAGACATTACTTTGCCAACAAAGGTCCCTCTAGTCAAGGCTATGGTTTTTCCAGTGGTCCTGTATGGATGTGAGAGTTGGACGGTGAAGAAAGCTGAGCGCTGAAGAATTGATGCTTTTGAACTGTGGTGTTGGAGAAGACTCTTGAGAGTCCCTTGGACTACAAGGAGACCCAACCAGTCCATCCTAAAGGAGATCAGTCCTGGGTGTTCATTGGAAGGACTGATGTCGAACTTGAAACTTCAATACTTTGGCCACCTCATGCCAAAGAGACTCATTGGAAAAGGCCCTGATGCTGGGAGGGATTGGGGGCAGGGGGAGAAGGGGATGACAGAGGATGAGATGGCTGGATGGCATCACCTACTCGATGGACATGGGTTTGGGTAGACTTCAGGAGTTGGTGATGGTCAGGGAGGCCTGGCGTGGTGCGATTCACGGGCTTGCAAAGAGTCAGATACAACTGAGAGACTGAACTGAACTGAACTGAATATTGGCAAAATGTCAGAAAATGGCCATTCTTATGATTTGTCAATGAAAGTGGAATATCAATTGAAGTAAATGTTATGGAGGCAATTTGTAACTTTAAAAATCTTCCTCTACTGGAGTTTGTACTTTTCTTTTTAAATTGAAGTTTAGCTGAATTACAAAGTTCTGTTATTTTTGTTACAGGAAAGAACTGACTCCATGTTGTATCTGTTTCTTTTACTTTAATCTTGGCTTCTAGTAGCTTTTGTTCACTAAAAGGATATTGTCCATACATAATGGCCTGTCTTGGGGAACCCTGCCCCTCTACCTGAATGTTAAACCAAAATGCCTTTTTATGGGACCCTGTCTACCTGTGGATGGCTACAGGAAGGGAGAAATTAATACATCCCTTCCCAGAGATTGACCATTCCAGAGATATCTGCAAGATTAATGATCCTTTTACTTTTCTTCCTCAACCCCACCCCCCACCTCTGTTCTATAAAAGAACCTGACATCCAGCACTGACAGAATAGTTATTTTGGACATTCATCTCCCATAGTCTCAGTCAGCTGGTTTTCCAAATAAAGTCATATTCCTTGTCTTAACACTTTGTATGTCGACTTACTGACCTGTCACATGGCAAGCAGAGTGAGCTTGGACTCAATAACAGTTTCAGGTGTACAACACAGCAATTTGATAATTTTGTATATTAAGTTCCATACAAAGTTACTGTAATATTATTGACTTTAACCTGTGCTGTACATTTTACTTCCAAAAAGCATTTCCTAACAAATTTATATAATGGGTATATGTAATTGTATTGAAATAGCCATTCTCTTGCACTAACAAATGTTCAATAAGGAAGAAGTTAAATAAAAGAGGATACTCATAATATGTAATGATAAAAAATGGTAGAATTGTATATTCTAACAAGGAATGATGAATATGATATATTACAGGCTGCAAATAATTCAGGTTATATGATTTTATAATCAAATTTATTGCTTACATTTATACATATGTAAGTGCACACATATATATATATATGTATTTATGTGTGCATATATGCATAGCAAAAGTCAGGAAGGATACAAAGTAAATATTAAGAAAAAGAAGAGTCAGTCATGGAGCATGTTTTGAAATGTTCACTTTTTACTTTAGAAAGTCTAATATTTACATTTCTTTCAAGTGTGGGAAATTTGTGAAATTTTAAAAAATGCAATAAGAATATATCACATAATAATAAGTACACACAGACATGGTCTGTTTGTAAGGGCTATGTGAGGAATTCATTTTTGAGTAGATTTTAATTCGTATTTCCTGGTGAAAGGGAATTAAAAGACAATTTAGAACAATTAGAGGAGACCACCACAAAAAACTGAGTGGAACTCTGGGCAATCTAAAGAGAAATGGGTAAAGTAGCAATGCAGAAACACTCAATTATAAGAGTTGTGATTTAAATTCAAATGAAAGCTCTCATTTTTTTAAAAAGAAAATGCTTTAATTGGACACAGCTTAATTAGTATTTGCCTCAATCAAGCAAATTAAATTCTTCAATACTGAACATATCTATAGGAAATTTTAATTTCTACTTAAAAGTTAAATTATTTTTACAAACTTTTTTTTATATTTGTGTACTTGAATCTAATCATTTGTACAGTTTTAGTTAAAAGAATTCAGCATGAGATTAAAAATACTGAAGAAAGAAATAAATTATGAAATTATCTTCAGTTTGCAGCTTGCTTTACAAAGATTTAGAAATCTCTTTCTTGTACAGCTCAGTCTTTCAAAAGCATGGCTAGGCCTTTTCATGTATAGTTATAACCTTAACATTCTAAATGTAGCAATTCATAGATAGAATCATGGGGTCAGCAGTTCATACTTCAGAATTCTAAGAGATTCTTAATGAGTTAACACCTGAGGAAGTATATTCATTTGATCAATGCAGAAAATGTTGCTGCTCAAATACCTAAGTAGTTAAAAAACAACATATCAAGGGGTAGAAAAATCCACCAGTGCCGAACTATACTTATTTACATATTGTCTTAAAGGTATTATTATTATAACCCCAAACCAGACATGCCCCAGGGCTCCATTCATAAAAATAAGCAAATATCATTTACTGAGAACTAGTTCTTAGTCTTCAAAAGAAACAAAAGCATTCCATGTAAGAATTAAAGTCATTGTCAACTGTTCTATTAAAATGTTGTTTGCAAGTGCAAGTCTTCCCAGATTTGTTCATAGAAAGCTGTGAAAGCAACCTTATCTCCCATTTAAAGGCATGCACAGCAAAGTCACCAAAAATTATCTATTTAAATTTGAAGACTTCCTTATATTTTATCTTTATTCTGGAAAAAATATACTATTTATCCTATTAAATCTCTACTGCTTTACTTTAAGATGCTTCACATTTTATTTCATTTCAGTTACGTCTTCCAGTAGAGTGTATTAGAGAATTTTAACCAAGTCCATATAACAAACACATTTATTACAATATAACATCTTGCTATAATCAAACAAATGGTGTTGTATCTTCACCACTGTTTAAGAATTAGTGGTGAATTATGCTCATATATGAGCTTCCCTGGTTGCTCACAGTATAGAATTTGCCTGAAATGCAGGAAAGCCAAGTTTGATTTCCGGGTCAGGAAGATCCCCTGGAGAAGGGCATGGCAACGCCCTCCAGTATTCTTGCCTGGAGAATTCCATGGACAAAGGAGCCTGGTGGGCTATAGTCCATGGGGTTGCAAAGAGTCAGACACAAGAGTTTCACTTTCACATGCTTATGTATATGTATACACACACACACACACACACACACACACACACACACACTATATTGGCCAAACATACATTCTGTGCATACAAATTTTTGTTGTGCAAATGATGGTTTTAAAATCAGGGTTTTAATTTAATTTTTAATACAAAAGGTAAAGCTAAGAAAGCCAAGATTGTCCTCCAAATTATTGTGTATTTTACTGTTTTAATTTTTAAAGACTATATACTTTTTTTTCTAAAAAATTGTTTGGTATTTATTGTATCTTTTTGTGTTGGACTGGCCATCATTATCTTCATTTTACATGTTAGGAATCCAGAACATAGAACAGTGATGTCTTAAGAAAGCTCACAGGGTGTTTCTTCCTGCCTCTTTTATTGTCATGGTCTTTACTAATGAATCAATTAAAATTATTAAGGACTTCCTACCTTCTGTGTTCTGGAGTAACCAAAGAGAGGGCTGATAGTTTTACAGTGTAGAGTCTGCTCATGCACAGAAGGTATTGTGAATATTGCTCTGTAGAGAATTCATTTGCAACTCATTGGGCTGTGGTCCCTAAGTCATGCAACCAGTGGCACTGATTATTGAACAAGTTATGGTTAGTGAACCAAGAGACTCACAGCTCTTTGTTTTGGTGTTTGGACGTTGGAGATGAGGAGTGTAATGCACAGAGAAAGTTACCAGGTGAAACCAAACAAAGCATTAAGAGTACTCTTTTGATTTGATTTAAATCAAAGTTCTGTGGGATCATGTTGAAGAAAGGATCATGTTGATTTCAGGCATCACAAGGTGGTAGGATTATTGACTGAAAAGAATCAAGGAAATATGCAAGGAGCAGTAAATATTCTAAAGAGGATAATGTTTTTATAAGAGTTGCTTAGTGGAGACAAGATGTGTAAAAAAGGGCTGAAAATAGGGCTCAGCTAAACTACTGATAACTCTATATACCAGTCTATGGTATTTGAAACATGTGGTGGTGGTTTAGTTGCTAAAGTCGTGTCCAACTCTTTTGCAACCCCATGGACTGTAGCCCACCAGGCTCCTCTGTCCATTGAATTTCTCAAGCAAGAATACTGGAGTGGGTTGCCACTTCCTTCTCCAGGGGATCTTTCCAGCCCAGGGATCAAACCCACGTCTCCTGAATTGCTGGCAGATTCTTTACTGCTGAGCCACAGGGAAGCCCTATTTGAACTATAGGTCAAGGGAAACTATTGGCACTGAGATGAAGAAAGTAGGACATGGATTCAAATTCATGAACCCGAGTTCCCACTTTATGTACTTAGTGGCTTTCGGGCCAATTGTGTAACCACTGTATACGTCAATTTCTCCAACTTGAAAATAAAATACATCACACATATACATTTTTGAGTTGTTGAAGGATTAGATTAAATACACTAACACACTTATTACCAGGAATAAAAGAGCTTAATATTAATGTTCTTATTTTTCTTATTAATCATTCCCACTATGTGAGCAGAGTTTGGGGCAGTTGATTATGAATAGATTAAAATGAAATGGGACAGAATGCCATCAGAATGTCAGATTAGAAGGCAATTGCAAAAGTGGCAAGTTAAAATGAAAAGCTGAGCTTTAATTAATACAGAACTAGTTTCAAGTTGTAGCCTCATTTATTTGTAGTGTCTTGGGGCCAATCACTTAGCAATTTGAATTAAATTCTACTTTTCATTAACTATAAAATGGGACAATAACAATGTGGATGGATGATTTAAGGAGACTGAACAGTGAAATATTAGCTGTCTTTTTAAAATTAGTAGCTGCTCAATAAATTGTAAATTTAAAATTCCTATTATTGTTATTAATACTATAACTCAACATGATAACAAATGTCTGATTATGAAAGTAGAGAAGAAATGGGTAAGTTCAGGGTGGGAAAGTTGATAAACAATTAATGACAGATAGACTTAAGGAGTGATGTATCTATGAAAATATGATTTTTGAATATTTTTAATAACATGATAATTTTGTGATTTCTGGGATTCCTTATTTACAAGAGCAACTATTTTGTCTGTGCCCTTTGTTTTCCTTCAGAAGGAACCTGGCAAGCTTACAGGGCTGCTTAGGAGACACTTAAGTTCACACTAAGAATTCAGTGTATGTGGAGTAGACTGTTTCTCACCCCATCCACAAATGAGTTTCTCATCTCACTGATGTGGTCCAGCCCATGTTGATGTCTCTCAGACCAGTTATCACTTATATTTAATTATATGTTATGCTTTGCATTTGTTTCAACTTGCTTTCTCCTCACTGATACTATAGTGGACAGAGCATAATTCTTATATTTCCTTTGTTTTCCCATCATTCCCAGATCACTCAATTAAGACAGTGAACTTAATGATATGGCTTGGCATCCTTTCCTACCAGAATATGCCCCAACATAGGGTGATAATTTTCAATTCAGTAATTCTGTGTAGGTGACTGTTGGAGTGGCATGGTTGGTTCTAGGATGTGTTCCTCCATTCATAAAGCACAGCTCCTCTGCTGCAGGGGGCTAGAAGGGTTTGATCAGCTCTTGGTGATAGCACTTCATGACATCACTTTGGTTGTTTGGTTCTTATTACTGCTGGTAGTCTTGGTGTGCTTCCCCTGTGGCTCAGGGGTAAAGAATATGCCTGCCAATGCAGGAGACACTGGTTCGATGCCTGGGTCAGGAAGATCCCCTGGAGGAGGAAATGGCAATCCACTCCAGTATTCCAGCCTGGGAAATACCATGGACAGAGGAGCCTGAGGGGCTACAGTCCATGGAGTTGCAAAAGAATTGGACATGACTTAGCGATTCAACAACAACAATCTTGGTTTATGTGTTGGCCTCCACTTAGATTAAGTTTGATTTGAATGTTTATAGTGTTTTATTTCTATCTTAACTCCTATTTTCAGAGAGTGCTAGCCATGCTACCATTCAACATCCCTGTCCTCAACCTATTCTCTTGTTGTGTGTAACTTCACTTGACCTAACAACCTTCTGTGCACCCTTACAACGTTCCCTTGTCTAAATATTCTGTACCTATAAGATAGCTGAAACCTTTGTGTGTTACCCCCGTCATTTAATTCCCAGGCACACTCTATAATAATCCTTTTCCTCCCTGCTGTCAAGGGAATGGACAATAACATGCAGTCTGCAGGGAACTAAAAGCAACTCTATGTTCTATGTTCACCCTTGACCCAAAGTCAGGGGACATATGTCAAGTTGTCATAAAAACTGTTCATACTCTCCTCTTGTATATCAAGGAGACATGAAAATTCCCCTGGCATTCAATCTGGGATCAGGATGGGAGTTTTTACTATTTTACTATTTCCAATTCCATTGTCTATAGACCTTTTGCAGTACTCCTGTACAACTCGTCTTCAAGAAGAACTAGGGAGAGCACTTATTTTTTTCCACTGGTAAGGTAAGGAAAATCTTTACACAAAGAACAATGCACTCCCTTACAGGCCAAGGACTCCTAATTCCAAGTCATGACTCTCTTGCCCCCACCACCCCTCAAATCTCCTTACTGGGTTATAGCTGGTCCTACTGTCTCTTTGTAAGACTCCTGGAAAGTATCAGGTCCAAATTATTGGTGGCTCTTTTTTAAATATCAGGTGCTCAATACTTCTTTTACTCATTGAACTCAATACTATTTCTGGACAACAGGAAAAGTTTTACTTAATGTATCATACTGCTTAATACTAATATGCCAGCATTAGCACAGAAAGTGATGTAACTAGAGTAAAGGAATTCACTTTCATTCACTAATTAAAGGATTTCTGCTATTTTAAATATACATAAAAGATAAACAGTATTCAGTTTTAGAGTAAAACTAAGGGGCCTTATCCATTTCTTAAATAGCTGAACCTCTAGTTAAATGGAATGATTAATATACAGAAACTGTATGGAAGACACATTGGTTCACTGATTTCAGCCTAGGACAGTGTGACCCTGTTCATTTAGGTTCCTAGGAAAGTTTATCCTTTCTAAAGTCTGTCCATCTTACCATAAGAGAATCCAAAGTTATCTCTCCCCTTATAACAGCAAGAGTAAAAAATAATTTCAGGGAAAACTTTCCGTTTATTACTTTAGAGAAGTATGCTTGTTATTTTGTCCTGCTTCCAGAAAATTCCTAGCCCACTATGTTCCTCTAAACTCTAAGGATCACTGATCCACAGAACTTTCACTTGTACAAAACAGTATCAGAGATGGTTCACTCTGTAGAGAAGGAATAAGTACAATAAGAATATATAGACAGGGCCTACACACAAAATACCCATATCCGGGAAAAACATGAAAATACATGGATGGGGCATATTCAACCTATATTATCACATAGTTGAAAATTTTGCAATTCTAAATTAACTCTGAAACTGTTTTAGCTGAAATCTTGCCAATGTTTTCTTTTTCTATTGCTAGATTCACTGTCAGAATTATAAGCAATTTTCCTGCAATGTTTAGGAAATATAGTCTCTAAATGCACTTTCACTCATGCCATTAAAAAATAAACCTTGATAAAAATCCTCTGCTTTGCATTTCAAGTCTTTTTCCATTTAACAGCTTTCTTACCACCATAAAAACACATGGGAAAAGACTGAGAGGGAAAAAATTCAAAAAGATACCTAACTTATGGTCAAAACATATGAGACAAAGTTGTCCAAAATATTGTCACAACTCCCCCATTAACAATTCATTCTATTGTAGAGCATTGTCAGACCTCCCAGATTCACTGACAGACTATTATATTCAGAATGGCTTTGAAAACTTAACGGCACTTAGAAATGCTCTGGAGACATATAAAAATGTCTTTATTTAGAATGGAACATATAACACCTGCCAAATTTGTAGGTTTGAAACCACTTCCAATAAGAATTAAAAGGCCCTCTTCCCAACTGAAATAGGGCTATCAATATATGACTTGTCTGCTCATGGGAAATAGTGGGTTCTTGTCTCTGATGTTGCAATTTAGTTTGAAATCACTTTCGTGATGACAGGGTACATAAGGATGATAAAACTATAAAGATGACAGTCTAATCTTCAAAGATCACTGATCATTGATAAAAGATTAAATAACGTAAACATCTGAAATGCCAGATTATCAGCTGGTTGGCACACTCTCAGTACTGAAGTATGCTGAGATACTACCGATAAGTGAAAAATGCTTTTCTTACAAGTAATGCAAAAATACATCCTCCCAAGAGGTGCCAGTGAACTGTAACAGCTTTGAGTTTAAGATGCTCATTTTTTTCTTATTAGTGAAGCAATACATATAGTGTTAATAAATGATTTATTGTAAAGTGCTCAAAATAATTTTTCCTCTCGAAGTAATGACTGATTGCTGAGAATTATAGGCACTTTTAAATCAATACTTTTCTGAATTCTAACCACAATTTTAAAATATACTTACAAGAATGATTAGACAGGCTGGTCCTATGAAACTCCAGATAAAGTTGTTTTCTGTGCTAAGCCAACATCTGAAAAGGAAATAAGAGATAAAATCTATACTTATGTTTGTATGTACTTCGACAAAGCAAAAGTTTCAATGATATACACAGCTTAATCAGAACTGCATACCAAATATTTATGAGAACATCTTAACTTACACTTTGGTGGTGCCATAATATCTATATCCTAATGATGCTGAAAATCCAACTACCACAGCTGGGCTGAGATAGCCAAAAATATAAAAATTCTTGTGCAGAAATCCTTTGTTATAGATGACTCCTACAACAATGAGATAGAGGTGGATGCCTTCAATGCACATCCATGCAAAGGCAGCTAAAAAGAAGTAGTGCAGCAGCCCAGCAACGATGGAACAGAAGAGCTAGACAACAAAGAAAGAAAGAAACCATAAACAATACTTATTTTAACATTATTGTAACATAAAATCTTGACTTTCTCTATAAATTATGCCATTTTATATAATGCTTGATCATAGTAAAATATCCTTGTCAAATGTCAAGTTTTTCACTTGTACCACTTCCACCTGATTTAAAAGAACTGTGCTTCATCAATGTGCAACACTCATCAGTCCTGTAATAGAATTAAGTTGCTAGTCTTGTCCAGAGATTTATACTTTTTATACACTTATGTGATCAACTGTGGACTGGTCACATGCAACCATGATTATCTCAGTGACTATGTCATGATTTGAGCTGATTTCTGTTTTGCAGATGTCTTTATTTTAATCGTGCTCAAAGAATGAAAATTACTGCTAACACTATGTTAAACAAAACATAATAAATAAGAGAGAGTACTGAATTTATAAAACATATGAACAAATGATGATATATTTTACAAAAACATCCACTATATATTCACTTTAAGTTACAAGATTAACAGGTAAATTTGAGATGGATTTCAGTACAATGTTATCTATTAGTACTGACTTCACACTTAGAATGACAGTTAGAAATAACAAATGAAGCAGTTATACATTTCTGTATTAACAGAACTAACACAGTTGGGCCTCCATGGTGGCTCTGATGGTAAAGAATCTGCCCGTAATGCAGAAGACCCAGGTTTGATGCCTGGGTCAGGAAGATCCCTTGGAGAAGGAAATGGCAACCCACTCCAGTATTCTTGCCTGGAGAATTCCATGAACAGAGGAGCCTGGTGGGCTACAGTCTATGGGGTCACAAAGAGTCAGACACGACTGAGTGACTAACACACACACACAACCCAATTACTGGTGAGATAACATAATATTTAGATACTTACTACACTTAATAGAGTATAATTCAACCATAAAGAGATTACCTACTAAAATATATTTGAGATCACTATATAAGATTGGGGATGGTGATTAAAATCTGGGAACCATTTAGTGAAGAAGTAAAATTTGAAATATGGCTTGAAAATGGGGAGAATTTGACAGCTGAAATGTAGAATTGAAAATAAAGACTGAAAAAAATAGTTTTGTGATGAGGATAACGATGGGATGAAGACAGGCGAATTATGCATTGGAGGATAGTGGGGATATACAAAAATGAATGATGTAAAAAAAAAAAAAATGAATGATGTTATAAATACCATTGCAAAACAAATAAAAACAGATATAGAGTTTACAATTTAGTGTATATTATATTAAATAGGTGCTTTGTGGCATCTACTTCAGAAGAAAACCTTGATAACTGCTGGTTATCTCCACTACTTGGAAGATCACTAAAAAGAATGGAAATATGGAGGCAACTGAAGGTTCTGTGGCCACGCTGATGAATCTCTCTGGTCTCCAGCTGCAGGGTGGGCTGCAGCAGCCGCAGAGGAAAGCCACTGACGTGCTCACGATTTCCGATGGCTGCTGTTGCTGCTGTTCACTCGCTAAGTCATGTCCAAAGTCACTGCAGACGGTGACGCAGCCATGAAATGAAAAGAGGCTGACTCCTTGGAAGGAAAGCTATGACCAACCTAGACAGCATATTAAAAAGCAGAGACATTCCTTTGCCAACAAAGGTCCATCTAGTCGAGGCTATGGTTTTTCCAGTGGTCATGTATGGATGTGAGAGTTGGACTATAAAGAAAGCTGAGCACAGAAGAATTGATGCTTTTGAACTGTGGTGTTGGAGAAGACTCTTGAGAGTCCCTTGGACTGCAAGGAGATCCAACCAGTCCATCCTAAAGGAGATCAGTGTTCATTGGAAGGACTGATGCTGAAGCTGAAACTCCAATACTTTGGCCACCTGATGGGAAGAGCTGACTCATTTGAGAAGACCCTGATGCTGGGAAAGATTGAGGGCAGGAGCAGAAGGGGACGAAAGACGATGGGATGGTTGGATGGCATCACTGACTCGATGGACATGGGTTTGGGTGGACTCCGGGAGTTGGTGATGGACAGGGAGGCCTGGCGTGCTGAGGTTCATGGGGTCGCAAAGAGTCGGACATGACTGAGCGACTGAACTGAACTGAAGTCACGTCAGTCTTGGTGAGACCCTAAGGACTGCAGCATGTCATGTTCCCTTTCCTTTACTATCTCCCAGAGTTTGCTCAAATTCTCATCTATTGAGTTGGTGATGCCATTCAAGGATCTCATCCTCTGCCGCCCCCTTCTCCTTTTGCCGTCAATCCTTCCCAGCATCAGAGTCTCTTACAATGAATTGGCTCTTCACATCAGGTGGCCCAAGTATTGGGGCTTCACCTTCTGAATCGGTCCTTTCAATGAATATGCAGGGTTGATTTCCTTTAGGATTGACTGCTGACAGCCACTGACTGAGCACAGCAAGACATTACTATTCTTGAGAGACTTGCCGTGTGACTTTGGTTGAGGATCTTCTGAAAGGACTACTTCATAGGCAAGCTGAGCTTTCCTCAGCTTGTAAAGTGTTTCTGTGCATGTGTGGTAAGTCACTTCAACTGTGTCCAACTATTTGTGACCCCATGAACTGTAACCCGCCAGGTTCCTCTGTCCGTTGGATTCTCCAGGTAAGAATACTGGAGTGGGTTTCCATACCGTCTCCTCCAGGGGATCTTTCCGACCCAGGGATCAAACTTGCATTTCTTATATATCCTGCATTGTCAGGTGGATTCTTTACCACTAGCACCACCCGGGAAACCCAAAGTGCTTCTACCACTACTCCTTTCTTCCTTCTTTCCTTCTTCACTCAGGCTCAGACCTGCATCTTGATCTGATGGCTCTCCATGTCTCTCTCTTCCCATCTTCTCTCAGAGTCATTTCACCTAATAAAGTTATTGCTTGTTTAATCCCACCTTAGGATGACCCAGTCTAAATCAATATGGGAGATATTTGATAAGGATCTACATCAATAATGGTGGAAAATGGTTATTACAAAAGTGCAGTTACTAGGTTGAGCTAATTTATCAAATTTCAACCTATGAATTCTAGCCACTTTTGTGTTCTGTCCCTGTCATACGATAAACATTGTTTTCAACTATCTTTCTCCCCTCTACTTTTGTTTAATGGCCATGTAGAAACAAACAAATAAAACCAAAACAAGGTTATTTCTTTTTACAGTTCATCATGAAGGCCACTGTGGTTAATGGAATTAATCAGCAAGTTGCTAATATATGTTAGCATTCTCAAACTTAGAAAAGCGTTAAGAACAAAGTATATAGTGTGCTTGCTCCACCAAGCCCTTAATTCCAATCCATGTCTCTATTACATATATATTTAGGAAAGTAAAAATTTAGAAAGCAGAGAGTAAGAGAGATCTACATACCTTATTAGTATTTGTATTTATCCCAACAAGAAAAACAAGTTCAGCAAGGAATAGGCTACAGCAGAGATTTTTGTGAATTGTTGTCCTCGTGCTTTGAATTTCACTGAAGAACCAGAAGGTAAAAATGCATAGGGCAAGGCAAATCAGTGAAATAATTATTCCTAGTTGAGTGATCCTTGTAAGAATATTATAATCTTTAATACCCTAAGGGAAAATAATAATACAGCTGTTAAGAGACTTAACTCAGTAGCTTGTCAAAGGAACTACAACATATAATGAACTTCCTTTTTCGGTGAAACATTAATCAAACTGTTCCTAAAATGTAAAAATACAAATGTGCATTTAGATGAGAAAACTTTGTACTTCTGAATATGCTTAATATTCACAGAAATCTGATATAAATCACATAGCACTTTAACAGTTCTGTAATTAGTGATATTTTTCCTAAGCATCGTATATATTAGTATATGGTTTAACAATGTTATCACCATTGGTTTCTTGATATTAGAAAGTCAATTCATTATTGTAATGTGAAAATGGTTAATTAAAGCAGATTTATCAGTGGCAAGAATAAGTCTTATTTCTATGCAGTAGTTCATTTAAACACATTAAATAAAGGTATCAGAAAAGCTGCATAAATAGAATAATAAAATAGTATAGGTGAGAGACTTTGAAATGGGAAAGTTTGGTTTCACTCTAACCAGACGGTTTTATATATATAACACAGGCATCTTATTTAACATTCAGGAAAAAAATCATGTTTCATTCAGAAAAAAAAAAAAAACAACTTTATCACTGACATTATGGTTAGGCAGATTTATTTAGTCACAATAAGTATTTGGTGAATTCTAAGTTTTGTATAGAAATGAGACTGCAATCTAAAGATTATAAAATACAAAATAAAAAAATTATATGATGTAAGAGCAAGATATTATGATGTAAAATACATAATCTGAAGCTTTTCACTTTAGATAGATTTTTCATGTTTAAAAATCTGAGGCATTCTACATTATTAAAAAATTGTATTTGTTACAAGTGTGCTAACACTTATTGACCAGCTATCAGAGATTTAAATGAATCTGTCACCAGTAAAAATAAACTTTCAATACAAAGGCAAAAGCCCTTAAAGTTCATGATCCTTTAAAATGTACGAATGGTTCCTAAAAGCAGCATTAAAAACTAAAGTCTGGATAGAAATCTGATATACAATCTACTAGCTATTATAGACTGGTAAGTCTTACACTAAAAACAAAGATTTAAATTAGATATGTCATAGAACGCAGGTATGAAAAGAAAGACTAAAAAAGGTAATGCTGAGATCATATCAATTAATTAAATATGCTATTTACATCCAAAGAACATAGAAAAATTAATTATTCTCTTGAACAACATAAAAAACAAGAAAAAAGCAAAGACAGGTTTAGAAATATGAAGTGGGAAACTGCCTTACAATAGAAGAACTAGAAGACATCAAAATTGCAAAATGTGTCAGGTGGTTACAGCGGCATGAGGTGTGGGTATCATTCGAGAATGTCAGCTCACAGCCCTCTGAAGACCAACTGCCGTTCATGGTGTCAGGTAAGTAGTTCCAGAATGCACACTGACTCTTATATTTATCTGTGGTCTGAAAAAGAGACATTTTACTGATGAGAAAAAAGTTGCACATCGAAATCATTTCAGTTATATTTAAAATACTATTTTTCATAACAATATAATTGTTATGAAACATGCCTAAAAGGAAAAGCATGAAATCAACACTAATAAGAGAGTGCTGCTGTTGTGTGAAAGAACTGAAGTTTATACTACAACCATGCTATATTTTATCAACGCTGTTTCATGTAGTTGTGAGAATTATTATCAACTGAGATCACGTAGGGGCTTCCCAGGTGGCTCACTCTAAAGAATCTACTTGCTAATGCAGGAAATGCAGGAGACCAGGGTTGAACACCTGAGTCAGGAAGATCCCCTGGAGGAGGAAATGGCAACCTACTCATGTAGTTGCCTGGAAAATTCCATGGACTGAGGAGCCTGAAGGGCTACAGACCATGGGTCCCAAAGAGTCAGACATGACTGAGCGCTATCATGTACCTCATCTAGAATGGTGCATATGACATATCTTTATTATCTTCAACACTAATTTATTGAGTATGCACTAGCTGTCAGTCATTGATCCAGGTGCTGAAAATAAAACACTGAACAAAACAAAAAAAGTGTTTGTATTGCTGACTTTACATTCTAATGAGGAGATGAGGAATTATTAAATAAGCCAGGGAAATGAGAACAGGATTAATCTGAGGAGGCTTCTCACAGGAAAAGACGTTTAAGAAAATACTCCAATTAAGGGACAGTGAGCCCTAAAGACTAGGGAACAGAGGGTTTTGACAGTTGGAATGGAAATTAGAAAAGTTCTGAAGTGAGACTCAACAAAGGTTTTCCAGAAATATCTGGAAGTCAATGCAGTTCCAGTAATGAATGAGGCAAAGTGTGGTGAGTATAAGATCATAGATCGCAGGGGCTGATCAAATAGACTACAGGATGATTGTTCAATAAATGGCAGAGTTCTCCTTATCATATATTAATGTTAACTAATCACAACACAATACCTAGTGCACTGTAAGCTTTAATAAGGTAGTCATAGAATGCTACATATCTATGCTATTTTATCTTGTAGAAATAACACCATTTACAATTATATAACAATTTAAGGTTAACCAGGTGCTATCTCACCCACTCTGTTTAATTTGCTCCTTCAAAGAGCCCTGTGAAGTGGGTATTGTGTTGGGACTAAGATATGTCAAAACTGTATTTAAGATCTGGTGGCTCGGTGGTAAAGAATCCGTCTGCCAAGCAGGAGATGTAGGTTTGATTTCTGAGTTGGGAAGATCCCCTGGAGAAGGAAATGGCAACCCACTGCAGTATTCTTGCCTGGGAAATCCCACGGACAGAGGAGCCTGGCAGACTACAGTCCATGGGGTTGCAAAAGAGTTGGACACGACCTGGTGACTAAACAACAACAACAAATCATTGATAAGTGGAGTAAAACAGAGTCAAACAAAATCTTCAGATGAAATATTCATTAAAGAAAATATTGGTGGTGGTTTAGTCACTAATTCGTGTCCGACTCTTGTGATCCCATAGACTGGGATCCCACCAGGCTCCTTTGTCCTTGGGATTCTCCAGGCAAGAAAACTGGAGTGGGTAGCCATTCCTTTCTCCAGAGGATCGTCCTGACCCAGGGATCAAATCCAGGTCTCCCCACTGCAGGCTGACTCTTTACTGAGTCAGTAGGGAAGCCCATATGTACACTATCATGTGTAAAATAGTATTGGCTTCTCTGGTGGCTCAGTCGGTAAGGAATATGCCTGCAATGCAAAAGACCCAGGTTTGATCCCTGGGTCAGGAAAAACCCCTGGAGAAGGAAATACTGAGGAAATACCCCCCAGTACTTCTTGCCTGCGAAATCCCATGGAGGGAGGAGCCTGGTGGGCTACAGTCAGGGTCACAAGAGTTGGACATGACTTAGTGACTAAACCAAACTACCATCGCATAGGCAAGGCAGAGAAACCAGAGATCAAATTGCCAACATCCATTAGGCCACAGAAAAAGCAAGAGAATTCCAGAAAAAAAAAAACATCTACTTCGATTCACTGACTACACTAAAGTTTTGACTGTGTGGATCACAACAAACTGTGGAAAATTCTTAAAGTGATGGGAATATCAGACCACCTTACCTGTCTCCTGCAAAACCTATTTGCAGGTCAAGAAGCAACAGCTTCTGCACAACAATGGAAACTATAAGCAAGGTGAAAAGACAGCCCTCAGAATGGGAGGAAATAATAGCAAATGAAGAAACAGACAAAGGATTAATCTCAAAAATATATAAGCAACTCCTGCAGCTCAATTCCAGAAAAATAAATGACCCAATCAAAAAATGGGCCAAAGAACTAAATAGACATTTATCCAAAGAAGACATACAGATGGCTAACAAACACATGAAAAGATGCTCAACATCACTCATTATTAGAGAAATGCAAATCAAAACCACAATGAGGTACCATTACACGACAGTCAGGATGGCTGCTATCCAAAAGTCTACAAACAATAAATGCTGGAGAGGGTGTGGAGAAAAGGGAACCCTCTTACACTGTTGGTGGGAATGCAAACTAGTACAGCCGCTATGGAGAACAGTGTGGAGATTTCTTAAAAAACTGGAAATAGAACTGCCATATGACCCAGCAATACCACTCCTGGGCATACACACTGAGGAAATCAGATCTGAAAGAGACACGTGCACCCCAATGTTCATCGCAGCACTGTTTATAATAGCCAGGACATGGAAGCAACCTAGATGCCCATCAGCAGACGAATGGATAAGGAAGCTGTGGTACATATACACCATGGAATATTACTCAGCCATTAAAAAGAATTCATTTGAATCAGTTTTAATGAGATGGATGAAACTGGAGCCCATTATACAGAGTGAAGTAAGCCAGAAAGATAAAGACCAATACAGTATACTAATACATATATATGGAATTTAGAAAGATGGTAACGATAACCCTATATGCAAAACAGAAAAAGAGACACAGAAATACAGAACAGACTTTTGAACTCTGTGGGAGAAGGCGAGGGGGATGTTTTGAGAGAACAGCATCAAAACATGTATATTATCAAGGGTGAAACAGATCACCAGCCCAGGTTGGATGCATGAGACAAGTGCTCGGGGCTGGTGCACTGGGAAGACCCAGAGGGATGGGGTGGGGAGGGAGGTGGGAGGGGGGATTGGGATGGGGAACACATGTAAATCCATGGCTGATTCATGTCAATGTATGGCAAAAACCACTACAATATTGTAAAGTAATTAGCCTCCAACTTATAAAAATAAATGGGGAAAAAAAAAAAGAAGCAACAGCTGTAATCAGACATGGAACAACAGACTGGTTCCAAGTTGGGAATGGAGTATGTGAAGGCTGTATACTGTCACTCTGCTTATTAAACTTATATGCAGAGTACATCATGTGAAATGCTGGGCTGGATGAAGCACAAGCTGGAATGAAAGTTTCTGGGAGAAATATCAATAACCTCAGATATGCAGATGACACCACCCTTATGGCAGAATGTGGAGAAGAATTAAAGAGCCTCCTGATGAAGGTGAAAGAGGAGAGTAAAAGAGCTGGCTTAAAACTCAATATTCAGAAAACTAAGATCAAGGTATCCAGTCCCATCACTTCATGACAAATAGATAGGGAAAAAATGGAAATAGAGACTTTATTTTTGGGGCTCCAAAATCACTGCAGATGGTGACTACAGCCATGAAATTAAAAGACACCTGCCCCTTGGAAGAAAAGCTATGACCAACCTAGGTAGCGTATTAAAAAGCAGAGACATTACTTTGTCAACAAAGGTCCATCTAGTCAAAGCTATGGTTTTTCCAGTAGTCATGTATGGATGTAAGAGTTGGACTATAAAGAAAGCTGAGCACCAAAGAATTGATGCTTTTGAACTGTGGTGTTGGAGAAGACTCTTGAGAGTCCCTTGGACAGCAAGGAGATCAAACCAGTCACTCCTAAAAGAAATAAACTGAATATTCATTGGAAGGACTGATACTGAAACTGAAGCTCCAATACTTTGGCCACCTGATGTAAAGAATTGACTCATTAGAAAAGACCCTGATGCTGGGAAAGATTGAAGGCAGGAGAAGAAGGGGACGACAGAGGATGAGATGGCATCACCGACTCAATGGACAGGAGTTTGAGCAAGCTCTGGGAGATGGTGAAGGACAGGGAAGCCTGTTGTGCTGCAGTCCATGGGGTTTTGAAGAGTAAGACATGACTGAGTAACTGAATAATAAAAACAAAAATGTAAGATAGTGTCAGGGAATGTTTGACGGGAGGATTCCTACGTGCTGTCTCATGAGTTCTTTGTCCTTCTTCAAGCGGAACAGCACGCTGCTCCCAGGGACTGAGGTCATTGTGTGAGACAGGCTTGGGTCTCCTTTAGTAAACATTCTCTTTAGGACAAAACTGTGTAGTTTGGCTCCCCTTTCTTGAGATATGGATTGTCTCCTGACCTTGTGACTAACTTTACCCCTTGTTCCCTTGGTAATGGTTGCTGTACGTTTGGTTTTCTGATCTCTATCATTCCCGAAGGAAGTTTCTTGTACCATAGCCTATATATACTCATAGAAAAATCATTAAAGCACCTTTGCTCCATCAGAGCTTAGGCCCCCGTGTCTTTCTTGCTTCTCTCTCTCTCTTTCTCTGGCTGACTCTCTGGAGTGTGGAGACCCGTTGTGCTCACTTTCCTGCCCGGGCTTCTAAGACCCTCTCGAGAAGGCACTTTGTGCCTTCACCCCCTCGAGAGGGCACCTGGTGCCTTCGTGAGCGATCCAAGTCCTGTGTCAAGGGCTTTATTGGTCCTCTGCGTAACCTGGGAATATCAGCCTCTTTCTCTCTTTTACTTTCTTATTGTTGACTCCGTACCACCAGGTTCCGGTCCATTAAAGGACCACAAGAAAATAGCTAGTGGGAAACTGCTGCATAGCATAGGGAGCTGAGCTGAATGCTCTGGATGACCTAGATGGGCAGGATGAGGGGTGGGGTGGAAGGGGGTTCAAGAGGGAGGGGAATTTATACATATATAGCTGATTCACTTTATTATACAGAAGAAACTAATACAATATTGTAAAGCAATTATACTCCAATTAAAATAGCATAGAAAGACCACAAACCATGTAAAAGAACAACATTTTTTTTTCTAGGATCAAAAGGTCTTTTGCATTTAGTATCTGAAAATATCTAAACTTAATTTCCATTCTTAAAACATTCCACACCTTCTTTTTCCCTCAACAGAATGCCTATCAATGTTTAGGTCTGAGCTACTAGTTATTTGGATTTTCTATACACTTTAGTTTCTCTCTACATTGGATGTCTTTCTTTACAGTGACACATCTGGACTGTATGTAAGCATATACAGTGGTCCCTTGATAGCCACAGGTGATTGATTCCAGGACTCCTGTGCATTCTGAAAACCACAGATGCTCGAGTCACTTCCGTGAAATAGTGTTTGCATCTAATTTATGCACATCTTCTCATATATTTTAAATCATCTCTAGATTACTTATAATACACAATAAATTGTAAATGCTTTGTAAATAATTGATGGCCTGCAGTAAATTCAAGTTTTGCTTTTTGGAACTTTCTGGAATTTTTTCCCCTCAAATATTTTCCATCTGTGTTTGGTTGAATTCATGGATGTGGAACCTGTGGATATGGAAGGCTGACTATATGTTCTTTGAGTCCCCTGTTTCCCATAAACATGCAAATACAATTTTCAATTTGCATGACAACCTTGCCCAGCTTCAAGGTTCTCTAAATGGAGCTTCTGAGGCACTTTAATCATGTACTAGGACTGAAATTCAATTGAAAGCCCAAGAAACCATCAACAGTATGCAGCAAACAATATGATTTCGTGTTTCCCCGTTCACTTTTAGGTCTATAAAAAACCTAAATGCTTGGATATTTCTAATCATATTTTTTTCATTGTATGGTTTTAATTATATATGGATTTGAAAAAAAATTTAGAGTAACAAAAGAGTAAAGTGGCCTCAGATGATTTCTTTAGGAAAAAAACATGAACTTCTCCATGATTTCCCTGTAATCAGCACCCAAATCCCTCCAAATATTGTTTTACATGACAATTACTAACCAAACATTTCCCTCACTACAAAAGTAATATTCATCTCTTTGATATATTTTTATAACTTATGCCTTGAAGGTACAGAGACTTCCAAAATGAACAATGTACTTTTAAAACTAAAATGTAGTTTAATTTCAGAGATCAAATACATAAAATTCTTTGGTATTCATTAGAAAGTCTAAAAAGCACTGAAAGTACCAAGCTATTTTTATTTATTTGTAGATACACAGTTTTTTAATAGATATCATTTATTAATATGTTTGGCTGTGACAGATCTTCACTGCTGTGTGGGCTTTCTCTGCTTTCAGCAAGCAGGGGCTATTCTTTAGCTGCCTTGTGTGGGCTTCTCTTTGCAGTGGCTTCTCTAGTTGCAGACCATGGGCTCTAGGATGTGGGCTTCAGTAGATGGGAACATGTGGGCTCAATAGTTGCAGTTCCTGGGCCCTAGAGCACAGCCTCAATAGTTGAGATGCAAGTGCTTAGCTGCTCTGTGGCATGTGGGATCTTCCCAGACCAGGGATTGAACCCTTGTCTCCTGTATTGGCAGGCAAATTCTGAGCCACTGGGGAGGACCCCAAAATATTTTATAGAAAAATTAGCTGAAATCACTTTACTCTTTTAATTTGATCTTGAGTTTGTAGGTTTAAACTCAAGAATTCACATACAATTAAAGTGACGCAACAACAACAACAACAAAAAAACCTCATTTCTTTGAAAGTTTCACAATAATAATCAATAGTCACTGGAATTTCAACTTACCTTTATGTGATTTAATGTAAATGTTACTTTTTCAAGTTCATATAATGTGGGTGGGTTTGAGCTAATTGAGAGCGAAATTACTGAAGAGATGACTCTTCCCTCCTCTTCAGCTTCATCATAACTTTGAGGTTCCAGTAAGTTGTCAGATGATGAAAACAGAGGACCAATGCTCTTATAATATAAAAATGCAACTGCAACACTGCCTGTCAATCATATAAAGGTATTCAGAATAAATTCTTAAAATAAACATAAAAGAGGCAGTTATACACATTCCCAGATACTGGAATGTGGGTCTTATTATATCTATGCTCACATCATCAAACAATATTAAAACAGGTTCTCTGACCCCTATGACTCTGATCATGGACTGTAGCATTTCCTTGGCACAAATTATAGTTAGAAGAAATTTTGTCCTAGATAAATTATATACAAGTGCTGAGTAAGAACCAAGGTGTTAAGTACACTTACTTGAAAAATAAAATCTTGACTTACTACTTTGCTGGGCAAGTATACGAATTAGAAAGATACCGGTAAAAATTACAGTATAACAGAAAAGATTTATAGTGTTAAGAAAGTTTATAACTGAAGAGGTGTAGATGCCACTGAGCTCCATCTCATGCCCACTGAGATGTTTCCTATTTACACTGATGACATACAGTTATGCAGTCTCAGGGGAGGGAATTTATTGTCTTTCAAGGCAGCCATTTATCCGCACCCTCACACTCCCCAGATGCAGCACACCAGCAGATAACCCAAGACTGTTACCAGATCAGTCCATACTATCTCATGACTACTTTTTCCTTAGCCTGGACGCCGCACCTACTTTAACAGATCTCAAATTGCCTCGGTTTTTGTAGCAGTTCATTATCACTGATATTAATTGTGTGAACAACTCAACATCAGCATCTATTGTCTTTTAAAATTCCCATTTTCACTTAGGTCATGTAACTTCTCTGCTGTATGATAGACAGTAAATTGAGGAATTTATATTCAGAATTTATTTATTTAGAATTAGAAGTTCTGGTTTTAGTCATGGCTTATACTTGTCTGTTCCTGGGTAAACTTGAACATTCTCATGTAAAACATAATGAGTGAATAGTGATATTCCCCTTGGCTATTTACTTGGATAAGATGGAGACCATGTAATGTCATTATATGAGAGAGTTGTCTGTAAAATTTAAGATGCTATATTAAGATGATTATTGCTATACTTATTAATTGGAAACATTATATGCTTGCTTTGATTCTTCGAAAACTTAGGAATAACTCTATCATATTCATTTGTTTCCTCAAATTTGTGACACCAGTAAATAATCTGAAAAGCATAAATTAATCACAATCATTAATACAAATGTTGACAATGTCATCAAAAACAAAGGACTGTGATACAAAGCTGGAACTCTCCACATCACAATTTATTTAATATATTTATTGGTAAATAGTGTTCTTTGGATATCATTATGTGAGCTAGAATTTGCAAAAGTATATCACTATGTTTTGTATCTCAGTCTAGAAAGGTACCAAAGACACCACTAAGAGTCTTGCTGACATTCAGATATGTTACATATTTTCCTAAACTGCCAGCTCAGAGAAATAATGTTAGTATACCATGTTTGAGCTAGCAAAATTATGATGGCTCTAGGAGACTGGCAACTAACCCAGCATTTGCTATGGACAGACCTGGGTCAGAAGCAGAACCTGGAAACCTCTTAGGTGAACCTGACCTAGTCCGGGTGATGAACAAGTTCATGCAAAAGCAACTTCTCAGAGGTTGTAGGAGGGGATGGTTCAAAATCAAATGAAGCAGCACGAAGATAACATGGGTTTAAAACTATGAATCACTCCTATCCTTTCTAAAGGAAACTATTTTTTAATATCAATTTTGGGTAAAAGAAGATGCATACCACATGGGATGGTTCAAAATACATTTTAAATTTTTTTCTGAATATAGTTTTAATATTTGTTCATTTTTATCATTTGGAACCTATTTTAATTTCCATAGTTTCTCACTAATTCTAGGCCTGATCTAGCTTTTAATTTTCATATCAGTTCTGTATCTATTTTTGTAAACTAGTTCATTCATTAACGACAGACACCAAAATTCAGTACATAAAAAATATTAAAAATCCATCTGTGCCTCCTGTATTTTCCTACTAATGACATTATGCACCTTTTAACTAATGCATGTTTTCATTAACGGATTTTGTCAATAAATGAATAATTGCACGTAGACATCATTGAATGCGTTTGATCAGTTTGTTACACTTGTCCTTCTTTTAAAGATTCAACCTTGAGGAAAACAAATTTTCTTCCTCTGCATTCTTGAGAGCCAGTATTACTGTCCCTTTCAAGTGTCAGAGTTTGCATGCATGATTATGAAATATAACAAACCTACCATACACTCAGACAGGATCTCTTTGAGATATTAATTCCATGACAATTTTATCATCTGTCACTATGATAAGTATTTTCAATGTCTTTATTCTCGTGTTTCTAAATCCTACTCAAATTGTCTTTGAAAATACAACAGTTTAACACATTCTTTGGATTTGCTCCTAAATATTATTTGTGTGCTTGGTTAATTAGAATATGATATAATGGGGTAAGAACCATGGGTTCAATGGCAGTATGGCTTAGTTATTTTTGCTTTTTTTATGGCCATCTGTTCCCTACTTTTGAATAAAAAATGACAAGAAAAAAATTGAGAGGATAATATCAATAGATTAGAAAAACATTTCCCATTAGTGCTGTAAAAATTTTTTTAAAGGATATTTTTTCTGAGAATGAAAGCACAAACTGCTTTTTAACAATAAAGACAATGTATTTTTTTAAATAAAATGATGTCTATAAAGTGACATATGTGTATTATTACATAGATTTTCCATTTTATGTATGATCACCTATACTTGCTTTGAGAAAATATTATAATCATGCTTTCTTTAGGTAATATATTTTGACCTATATGAGAACAACAATAATTCTATTATCAGCAGGGTTGTTACTTTTTTTTTTTTCTAAGTGCATTGCACTGAGGACAGACAAATGGTTAAACCAGAAGAGCAGCTGCTAGCTTGCCTGTGGTTAGGTGACAAGGAAAATCTGGTCAGGGCTGATTTCTATGTTAACTCCTTCGCTTCAAGTTTTAGTTCTGTATTATCTGTTAAACGTATATAGAGACAAATCCATTAACCGCTTGTGCTTTAGTTTTATTGTACATAAAATCAGGATATTAGATAATTATAAAGTCATCTGCTAGTACTAGCACTCTTGGATCACATCTCTTAAGAAACCCTGCCTTTAGTTTAGTTGAAGAGTTACTGTACAAAGACTAAGAAATGAACAGAAGAGAAATTCAAGCTTAAACAATAACTTTCTACCTTTTTTGAAAACTATTTCTGTTCATCTTCCTCACACAATCCCAAATTCAGGCTCACAATGAGGAATATGAAGGATTTCTGAAGAAGAACTGTTAAAAGGATTTTATGAAAATTATAGCATCTACTGACTGGTGCAAAATGAGGAATAAAACCACAGTCCCTTTGTATATTTCCACTGGGATCCTAACAATATTAGATAATTACAGATTTGGAGGGTCAAGGACAAGAAGGATCTAGATATGAGCTAAAATCCTCCCCAGGTATTTTTATCATAATAAAAGTCTCAAATACAAATATAGAATTCCTATGTATAAACAGAAAGTATTTTTCTATAGAAAACCACACATGTTATAAGCACATATGATACAAGCAAATGTATGATATTTATTGCAAAACATTGAAATATTGTTTATAAGCTTGTCAAAGTCCTACCATTTGAATCATATGCAGTTTTTCTCTTTGGAAATATCTTTATATTATCTCCATCCATATTCATATCGGGATGAATATATTTCATGTGATGTGAATCAAAAAAGAAAGCTTTGAGAGCTGAAACAAAAATATGAAAATAATAAATTCTCTGAAATCAGTTTAATTAATATATTTAGTTAGAATTTGATCCATCATTATTGTATTTCAACTCTTAATTACATCAGGTAGAATGAACATATTCTGAACATGACGTCTAGACATTATAATTTGTATTTAAAAATTTGATTCAAGTTTAGTTTTATTACAGTACAGCATTCATTGTTTAATTCTATCTCTACTAATAAAAGAAAATATGTATGCAAAGAATCTATAAATCATAATTACTAAAGCAGACAAGCAATTACAATTAGAGGATGATATCTACAACATAATTTATTATATACAGAGTGACTGAATTAAATTCTTGAGTGATAATTTCCTTACCTGTGCACAGTCACCTTTTTCATGAACAGATATAGAAATTTAAGCTTCTATATATGAGTCACAATGCTTGTTACCTTAATTTTGAGTAACTGGTGAATCCCGATGACATAATGATTTTTGTATATCTACTACTGCACAGCAGGATAGTATCCAGAAAATATAATAGAGGTGTATGAGATGATTATTTCAGAAAGTGTACCTTGTTGCCTCAGAACAACTTTACAGGCAACCTCAGTTTGATCCAGATTCTTAAAAGTGTCAAGCATGAGCTTTCATAAAGCAGGAAACATTCTAATTTGCTATGTTAATTGCTTTATATTACTGAAAGGCAAAGGATTCCTAATAAGAAATTAAAATACACTACATTCATGACAAAGATATATGCCCAAAGGATTTCAACATTAAAAATAAGAATCATATTATTGCAGAAATAATAAAAATTATGCTTGTGAAGTGGTGTTAGAAGTCAGGATGGCATTACCTTTAGGGGTTAGGGAGTGGTTGGCAAGGGGGATGAGGGGTCTTCTGAGGTGTTATTATACAGATGTGTTCATTTTGTGAAAATTCATCAACTTATATTTATTTGATACATATATTTGTCTTTATATGTGTCATAATTCAATAAAAATTTAACTTTAAATATATTACATCCAGAAAATCTTTTGTACTATCACCAGTCAAGACAGATCCTGCCAAGTCATGAGATGACAAGGAAGTAAGGTTCTCTGAGCATTTAAATGCTAAACAGTTCAGAAATAGGAAAAGGTGAAAGTTGCAAGTAGGAGACAAATCTCATGCACTCATCCTTTTTATTCAAACTTCATTCATACCCACTTTTGTGATATGCACCGTCATTTACGTCTGCACTGATAAACAACTGCCAATTTAATTAACAGCAGTTCAGATACTTTTCATCTCTTTTGAGGATGGCTTCTTTGGAAAACACTATTGCCTTGAAATTGACCTTGACTTCTTACCTATATCACTTGAATTAGTATCAAACTGAGTGGTCTTTTGAAAGTTCTGAGATATTCTTAAGGTAGCCTGCTCAGCAGCATGTATCAGTTTTGTAAGATGAGTTCTTCTTTGATTTGTAGATAACCTGTCCCAAACTGTAAATGTATCCTTTTGAACGAAATTATTCAGAGTTTTTACAAATTCCTGTTGGAAAAAAGCGTACCTTTTAAAAATGTTGGAATCTCACATTAATCACAGATGTAAGAAAAATTTTAAACTTACACTGAGTTAAAGCTCAACATACTTACAGTCAGAGTTGAATTAGAAAAGGTGTCCTTGTCTGAAACCACGCTGTTCATGTAACCCAGTAATGGGGATGATTCAGCTAATACTTCTGTGTATGTAATTATATCCACTGGTGAAAGATCTTTCACAGAATTTCTATAGACTTCTCGGAGCAAAGCCACAGGTTCTTCTATGTGTCTAATCTGAACAAATATGAGTCCAGAAAAAGAAAACCAGCTTAAAGCACTACTGGATCTTTGCAAGAATACAGGTTACAGGTTAAATGTATTGTTTTTCTCTCCTACATGTAAACTATCAGACTACAACTAAACCCTAACATGAAGCAATGAAACCTGAAATTATTTACAAAGGATTAGCAAATAGCTGAAAAAGCATAGAAGTTACTTCAGAAAGGCAATGCACATTTGAATTTATCATTTTAAATTAGCTTTTAAAATTTATAATAAATTATGACTTAATTTGAATTAGGTTTTAGTAAACCAGAAAAGTTTTTTACATGATAAAATGGCAATTTGCTTTACTTGATTGCTAATGAGTCATGTTGAAATTCACTTCTAATCATAGGACAATAATTTCATGGACATCTTACTCTTTGAAATAGTATTTGGTGTACAAAATCTAATTGCATAGAACTATGCTTCTTAGAATGTGGAAATGGCCTGTGATCAAAATGTGTTTTTACTATTTTATCCATCAAGTTTCTTAACACATTGAAATAACTTTCAGTGTACAGAATAGTGAAAATAAACTTACATTAAATATATGTCTTCTTCAGTATTTTGGGGATTTTCAAATTAATCCTATCTGACACCCAAACGAAATACTTGGATCTCTATATGTAAATATTTTAAACTCTACATGAAGATCAACGGTTTGTTACTCTTAAAAAAATGTGCCTTTGGAAAGATTTTAACTGAAACCAAAATGTCAAAACAGAATAAAATTTAATTCAACTCTTTTACTCACTTTTGTTAAAGTTTTATTAATATTTTCGGCAATACAGGCATTATCTAAATGGCAGTCTGGATTCACAATTTCTGTAGAAAAAAATAGTTATGTATTAAGTTTCAAAAAATATTTTCCCTAAGATAATTGTATTGATTCCAACGATTTTGCTCACTTATTTAGACATTAAAAGCACATTCTTAACATTTGAGTTTTATTTTTATTTATTCATGAAAGTTTATTTATTTAAAACATTTTTATTATTAATTTTAAGTTTTACTACTAATAAAAATTCACTTATTTTTATTCATTAAAATGCAAACTATTTTATGGAAAATAGAAAATTATAGTTATTGAAAGGAAATAGGGTATATGGGATCAGTGGTAAAGAACTCGCCTACCAGTGCAGGAGATGGGGTTTGATCCCTGGGTTGGGAAGATCCCCTGGAGAGAGAAATGACAACTCACTCCCGTGTTCTTGCCTAGGAAATCTCATGGACAGAAGGAGCCTGGCAGGCTACAGTCCATGGAGTCACAAGAGTTGGACATGACTTAGTGACTAAACAGCAATTACATAAAACATGTGATCTACATGTACCATTAACTAAAACATCTTCCATTATTTCACTTTATAGAGAAAGGACTATTGGCACGTTTCTTGGAAGGTGTAGCTCTTTGACACTTCACAACTATGCAGTAATATTTTATATAGTGCTTCAAGATTTTGTTTTTGATGTGGACCATTTTTAAAGTCTTTATTGAATTTGTTCCTGGTGGCTCAGCTGGTAAAGAATCCACCTGTATATACAACATGGAATATTACTCAGCCATTAAAAAGAATTCATTTGAATCAGTTTTAATGAGATGGATGAAACTGGAGCCCATTATACAGAGTGAAGTAAGCCAGAAAGATAAAGACCAATACAGTATACTAATACATATATATGGAATTTAGAAAGATGGTAATGATAGCCCTATATGCAAAACAGAAAAAGAGACACAGATGTACAGAACAGACTTTTGGACTCTGTGGGAGAAGGCGAGGGTGGGATGTTTCGAGAGAACAGCATCGAAACATGTATATTACCTATGGTGAAACAGATCACCAGCCCAGGTTGGATGCTTGAGACAAGTGCTTGGGGCTGGTGCACTGGGAAGACCCAGAGGGATCGGGTAGAGAGGGAGGTGGGAGGGGGGATCGGGATGGGGAATACATGTAACTCCATGGCTGATGCATGTCAATGTATGACAAAAACCACTACAATACTGTAAAGTAATTAGCCTCCAACTGATAAAAATAAATGAAAAAAAAAAAAAAAAAAAAAGAATCCACCTGCAATGAGGGATACCTGTGTTTGATCCCTGGGTTGGGAAGATCCCCTGGAGAAGTGAAAGGCTACCCACTCCAGTATTCTGGACTGGAGAATTCCATGGACTATATAGTCCACGGGGTTGCAAAGAGTTGGACATGACTGAGTAACTTTCACTTTTTTGGCCGTGAGGCATGTGGGATCTTAGTTTCTCAACCAGGGATTGAACTTGCACCCCTCTATATTGGAAAGTGAAGTCTTAATCACTGGACCACCAGAGAAGTCCCCATAGTGCTTTGATAATATATAAAATTAAATAGTATGTTTATATTGGCAATAAATGCCATCAATAGGTGTAAACTGTGATTTCCTGTGGATGTCTGATAACCTTCCCTGCAGGAACAGTTATAGCTACCATTCATTTTTTTACACACTGCATGATCACCACAGGCAAATGATTCACTGCCCTCATCAATATCTGGAAATATTTGAAAAATCAAGATTTTAACCTAGTGCTCATATAGTTGTTACCTTGTTGATAATAGTATTACATACTGTTAGTAATTTTATATCAAATTATGTAAGAAAGCAAGAAAAATTCCATGATCTGGAAAAGGACAGGGCAAACTTAGCTGCATGTAGTTTCAACTTTCTTTTGGTCAATCCATTTTGACAGTATATTGAAAATGTTATTCATAGACCAACACTTGAATTGCTTTTTGAACAGCAGGATTCATCAGCAAAATTAATAAGTCATAATTTCCATCATTGATGATGCAATGTTTATTCCTAATTAAATAAAAACCTAATTTCAAAAACACATTTAGAATTCTTTGTTTTCTAGTATTAAACTGATTGTAACACCTCAGCTTAGAATAATCTGGAAAGCAAAAAAAAAGAGCAGCCCATTTTCTTTCCAAAGCCTCATTTTTCCATATGTGCATGCTAAGTCGCTTCACTTGTGTCCAACTCTTTCCAACCTTATTGACTGTAGCCCTCTAGGATCCTCAGTCCATGGGATTCTTCAGGCAAGAATAGTGGAGTGGGTTGCCATTTTATACTCCAGGAGATCTTCCCAACCCAGGGATCGAACCCATATCTCCTATGCCTCCTGCATTGGCAAGGAGGCTTCTTTACCACTAGCATGATCTGGGAAGCCCCTCATTTTTCTGTATAAGTTAACTGAAAAAATTAAGGTGTAGCAGAATGTGTGATTCAGTGCCCTTAAAATTTTATCAAACCTTATAACTTTCGTTCAGGGTATATTTTGATATCATTCTTTTTTTTTTTTAATTTTTTTATTAGTTGGAGGCTAATTACTTCACAACATTTCAGTGGGTTTTGTCATACATTGATATCAGCCATAGATTTACACGTATTCCCCATCCCGATCCCCTCTCCCACCTCCCTCTCCACCCGATTCCTCTGGGTCTTCCCAGTGCACCAGGCCCGAGCACTTGTCTCATGCATCCCACCTGGGCTGGTGATCTGTTTCACCATAGATAGTATACATGCTGTTCTTTTGAAATATCCCACCCTCACCATTCTTAATACACGGTCATCATAGATAAAGTAACAAATTATACAGAATTAAGTCTTAGATTTTCAGTAGCTATATAGCAAAGCTACAATAAAAGTGGTAGGTTATAAACTCACATAATTTATATTCTTAATTTAAAATTTTACATACTATAGTGGAGAGTGAAATATATCTTAAAATTATAAATACAGTATAAATACTCTGCCAGTAGGCAAAGTTCCAATATGGAATGATTCCAAGGGACTAAAGAGTCCAGATAATTACCTTAAACTAATGCAAAAATTTCTGTGCTCCTAAGTCTAGCTCTGACATCTTAGAGCTACTCTATGTTAGAGAATAAGTCTGTAATTCTGAATATATAATTTGATTTTTTAAAAACTAATAGAGTGGCACAAAACTGTTTGCCTTTTTATAAAGGAAGAATGATCAAAATCCAATTAAAATGTCATCTCACTAGATATATAAAATGTAGCTGATCCCAATTTCTCATTTTAAAAATGCAAAAATGGTACAAACTCCACCCCCCCGCCCCCATTAAACCTCATACCACCAGGCAGTAAGTCTCACCTGTTCTTAAAGAAATTTCCATTTGCTAAAAATGTGATGGTACTGGATTTAAAGAAGATGATTAGCAGGCCTGGAAAAGCAGTAGAAAACACCTCGTTCTTCTGCCAAGGCTATATAGTCACGGTCTGTCGGTGTGTGCTCATTCACTCAGTCATGTCTGACTTTTGGCAGGCACGTGGACTGCAACCCACCAAGCTCCTCTGTCCATGGAATATTCCAGACAAGAATACTGGAGTGGGTTGCCATTTCCTCCTCCAGGGGATCTTCCAGACCCAGGGACTGAACCCACATCTCCTGCATCTCCTGCTTTGGCAGGCAGATTCTTTACGATTGGGCCACCTGGAAAGTCCCCAGTCATGATCTGTATTACCCAGATATCCAAGTCCTCTGCTTTTAAAGGAATAAATTCTGCCCTAGCACCTTCACTCTCTTCCTGAATTTCTATACACATGTAAGCATAAACTGTCACTTCACATGCACACACACACACACACACACACACACACACAAAACACACACACAGGACAGAAATATAAGGAGGGGGTGACAGCTGTTGGCTCTTGAGATATGGAGAATCATTAGGGAAAACTTCCCAGTTTGGCTGAAGTAAAGATGCTAGTGGACAGCAGACTAGAATTAATATTCTTCATGAAATCAAGAAGTGAGAAAAAATAAAAGAAAGCAAAAGACTAGTCTTTTTCGGAGCAGTGTTGAATAAATCATTTGTGTAGCACCCAAATGAGGATAATATTCCAATGAAGGTGTGAAGAGATCCATGAAGTATCATAAATAGAACAATTTATTTCATGGGAAAGAAAGTTATGTTCTCTGAATACCCTTATTTCACATTTTCAGATGCCTTCTACGGTTAATTGGAAATGAAGTGATGATTTCTCTCAATTTCAAAATCATTTAAAAAGGTGCAACTTTTCTTGGGAACTGTATCCCAAATCCAATCTCTGAACAACATACTGATTTTAACTTTGCAAACACCATTTTCATCCTCCCTCATGCCTTTGGACATAAGTGTACAGTCGTGGGGTTCCCTGGTGGCTCAGATATTGTTGATCTTGACGGCTTCAACTTTCCCCCATGTATTCTACACACCCTGTGGTCTTTATTTTGGGTTCTCTGCTAGGGTTTCAGCTCTCCCAGCACCCACTCAGCTGTTCGCTATCCCAGCATGTCAGCCTTGGACCAACTAAGGTATTTCAACTTCTGAATTCACCAAGTGACAGAATGTTAATCTTAAAAATAATGAGGTCATACCCTTGGAGATGAATATTTGAAATTTGGATTATGCAAATTTTATATTCTGACTCCAAATATTCTAGAAGAATATTCATCACCCTACCAAAGATTTGTTTTTCAAACCTTCGTTACCCCATCAAAGACATGTTTTCTGAACTATTTATACTTTCCTTGTTTACATTATTGTTCCCCTAGCTTTTTACTAAAATGTAGACATTAAGTTTGCTATCCTTTTCACTCTGGGCCTCAGTAGTAGAACCTACTGAGTTTAACGTAGTGATGGAATGTGTGACCACCACAACTGGCTGTTTTCCAGGATAATCAAGGAGCTTTCACTATCCTTAGCATTTCACTCTATACCTCCTTGCTACCTAGTAGTATGAAAAGATTCATAAAATACTGAAAGAGTATCCCATGCTCAAATGGGATAAAACTCACTGAGCCAAAGTAAATGTGACTGCCATTTTACATCACGGTCCACACTAATATCTCTTGCAATTTCTTGCAGGACCTAGATTCTAATAAAATCAGTACGTATCCTCCTTCCTACAGGTAAAGGTCCTGTGGAAGACCTTAATTCAAATCCTGACTCTAATATTCATTAGCTCTATGACCCTGGGTGGTACCATAAAATACCCTTAACTCAAAAGGATTCTTTTTCATAACAAATGAGGAAATGTACATAAAGGTGTTTGGAGGGGTGCCTAAGGTACAGTAGGTGCCTGATACTGTAACTGAGAATCAGGTGATTCTATTCAGATAGTGTGTTTTCTTAATAGCATAAGCCCTGTGACTATGTAGGTTTGGAGAAAACACATTGATAATGAGTGTCTTGTTAAACGGCCATGTTTTGGTACTCCCTAGAGCTATAAAAGAGAAAAAGCACCCTTTCCCCCATTTTAATGAAAGATAAATTGCTGCTATATAATTATTTCAACTAGGCTAGAACGACAAGCTGTATTTAATAAGTGATCCACTTTTTCCATTACCAAACTAACACTCAGCTTAACACCAATAACTTGATTTCACTAAATGTAAGTATGTCATAATATGCACGTCCTTGTTCTGCAGATCAAAAAATTCATTTGCTTTTTCATTAATACAATTATGCTTGTTTTTCATGTCTACAATGAGCCAAACCAGCAGTATTTTATCATAATCTTCTTTCAAAACATGATTATATGATTGCTTTAATTTTCATAATATTCATCAATACCTGAATTTTCTAATGTTGTGTAACTCACAGACTGCAAAAAAATAAAAAAGATAAAATGTTCAATTACTGGAAGTAATTTGCAAAGATAAAACTGAATTTTAATATTATTCAAAGCCAGAAAAAAAATCAGAGTACCTAAGACAACAGGACATAAAAAAATGACAAGAAGTAAACACTGCTCTTATGAACACAGAAAACGTGAAGTCCTTGGGTTCTACTCATTTGGTTTGGAAAGTCATACTACTGAATGCCTCAGTTTTCCCACTAGTGAGCAATATGTCTTGGGAACTGGGCACCAGAAGTTCTATTTTACTGTGATTCCAAGGAGAAGAAAAATAGGAATGATGCTCAATCTCACTCAAAGTCTTCTCCAATAAGAATACTTCACCTGTTTAAAAAAAGTATTTCAAAAGAATAAAGAATTTTGCTTGGGTAATTTCTTGTCCTGTACTGGAGGTTTTCCTTATATATTTATATATGTTCTTAATGACTATAATCGGGCTTCCCAGGTGGCATTAGTGGTAAAGAACTCACCTACCAATGCAGGAGATGCAATCCCTGGGTTGGGAAGATCCCCTGGAGGTGGGCATAGCAACCCACTCCAGTATTCTTGACTGGAGAATCCATGGACAGAGAAGCCTGGTGGGCTAAGAGTTGGACACAACTGAAGTGACTTAGCATGCATGCAATCACTGTAATTACCAGATATATCAAATTCAAGCATCAGCTAAACTTTCAAATCATAAGCAATCCACTACAAGGTAAAACTCTAAGGTAAAAAGAAAATAATTATGCTTCTCTGTTCAAATTCCCTGAGGATTATCATAGTTAACAATGAAATTAATACAAGACTGGGAGAAAAAAAAGGAACAGCTACTCTGCTTCTGAGAAAACCTTAATCTTTGAGGACAACAAAATTGGTGAGAATAACAATTTTCCAGAGAAAGACTTTTTTCACTGAATGATCCATCAGACAAAACAGGTGGAAACTGGAGGACTCAATACGGGATGGTATGCATGGTAAGTTGCTTCAACTGTGTCTGACTCTGCGACCCTATGAACTATAGCACACAGGATTTTGGATATTGGGTTTTAAGTTATTTTGTTTAATGAGATCTTAAAAGAGCTAAAAGGAGAGTTAGCAAAGATGTAGGGCTCTTCTACAGTATCTCAATAATAACAATACTAGGAGGAAGTCTTAAATTACAAATGTATTCAGTTCAGTCGCTCAGTTGTGTCCAACTCTTTGCAACCCCATGGACTGCAACATGCAGGCTTCCCTGTCCATCACCAACTCCCGGAGTTTACTGAAACTCATGTCCATTGAGTTGGTGATGCCATTCAACCTCTCATCGTCTGTTGTCTCCTGCCTTCAATCTTTCCCAGCATCAGTCTTTTCCAATGAGTCAGTTCTTCTCATCAGGTGGCCAAAACATTGGACTTTCAGTTTCAGCATCAGTCCTTCCAATGAATATTCGGGACTGATTTCCTTAAGGATGGACTGGTTGGATCTCCTTGCAGTCCAAGGGACTCTGAAGAGTCTTCTCCAACACCACAGTTCAAAAACATCAATTCTTTGGTGCTCGGTTCAGTTCAGTTCAGTCACTCAGTCGTGTCCGACTCTTTGCAACCCCATGAACCACAGCACGCCAGGCCTCCCTGTCCATCACCAACTCCCGGAGTCCATCCAAACCCATGTCCATTGAGTCGGTGATGCCATCCAACCATCTCATCCTTTGTCATCCCCTTCTCCTCCTGCCCGCAGTCTTTCCTAGAATCAGGGTCTTTTCAAATCAGTCAGCTCTTCGCATCAGGTGGCCAAAATATTGGTGTTTCAGCTTCCAATGAACACCCAGGACTGATCTCCTTTAGGATGGACTGCTTGGATCTCCTTGCAGTCCAAGGGACTCTCAAGAGCCTTCTCCAACACCACAGTTCAAAAGCATCAATTCTTAGGCATTCAGCTTTCCTTATAGTCCAAATCTCACATCCATACATAACCACTGGAAAGATCATACCCTTGAATAGATGGACCTTTGTTGACAAAGTAATGTCTCTGCCTTTTAATATACTGTCTAGGTTGGTCATAACTTTCCTTCCTAGGAGTAAGCGTCTTTTAATTTAATGGATGCAATCATCATCTGCAGTGATTTTGGAGCCCAATAAATAAACTTAGCCACTGTTTCCACTGTTTCCCCATCTATTTGCCATGAAGTCATGGGACTGGATGCCATGATCATAGTTTTCTGAACGTTGAGCTTTAAGCCAACTTTTTCACTCTCCTATTTCACTTTCATCAAGAGGCTCTTTAGTTCTTCATTTTCTGCCATAAAGGTGGTGTCAGCAGCGTATCTGAGGTTACTGATATTTCTCCCGGCAATCTTGATTCCAGCTTGTGCTTCCTCCAGCCCAGTGTTTCTCATGATGTACTCTGCATGTAAGTTAAGTAAGCAGGGTGACAATATACAGCCTTGACGTACTCCTTTTCCTATTTGGAACCAGTCTGTTGCTCCATGTCCAGTTTTAACTGCTTCCTGACCTGCATACAGGTTGCTTAAGAGGCAGGTCAGGTGGTCTGGTATTCCCATCTCTCAAATTTTCCAGTTTATTGTGATTCACACAGTCAACGGCATTGGCATAGTCAATAAAGCAGAAAGAGATGTTTTTCTGGAACTCTCTTGCTTTTTCGATGATCCAGCGGATGTTGGCAATTTGATCTCTGGTTCCTTGCCTTTTCTAAAACCAGCTTGAACATCTGGAAGTTCTCGGTCCATGTATTGCTGAAGCCTGGCTAGGAGATTTTTAAGCATTACTTTACTTAAATGCAATTGTTAGATAAATGCAGTGTGTGGTAGTTTGAGCATTCTTTGGCATTGCCTTTCCTTGGGATGGGAATGAAAACTGACCTTTTCCAGGCCTGTGGCCACTGCAGAGTTTTCCAAATTTGCTGATGTGTTGAGTGCAGCACTTTCACAGCATCATCTTTCAGGATTTGAAATAGCTCAACTGGAATTCCATCATTCCATCATTCCATTTTGTTTGTAGTGACGGTTCCTCAGGTCCACTTGACTTCACATTCCAGAATATCTTGCTCTAGGTGAGTGATCACACCATTGTGATTATCTGGGTCATGAAGATCTTTTTTGTACAGTTCTTCTGTGTATTCTTGCCACCTCTTCTTAATATCTTCTGCTTCTGTAAGGTCCCTACCATTTCTGTCCTTTACTGAGCCCATCTTTGCAAGAAATGTTCCCTTGGTATCTCTGATTTTCTAGAAGAGATCTCTACTCTTTCCCATTCTGTTGTTTTCCTCTATTTCTTTGCATTGGTCGCTGAGGAAGGCTTTCTTATCTCTCCTTCCTATTCCTTGGAACTCTGCATTCAAATGGGTATATCTTTCCTTTTCTCCTTTGCTTTTGGCTTCTCTTCTTTTCACAACTATTTGTCAGGCCTCCTCAGATAGCCATTTTGCTTTTCCATTTTATTTTTCTTGGGAATGGTTTTGCCCCCTGTCTCCTGTACAATGTCACTAACCACCATCCATAGTTCATCAGGCACTCTGTCTATCAGATATAGTCCCTTAAATCTATTTTTAACTTCCACTGTATAGTCATAAGCAATTTGATTTAGGTCATACCTGAATGGTCTAGTTGTTTTCCCTACTTTCTTCAGTTTAAGTCTGAATTTGGCAATAAGGAGTTCATGATCTGAGCCACAGTCAGCTCCCAGTCTTGTTTTTGCTGACTGTATAGAGCTTCTCCATCTTTGGCTGCAAAGAATATAATCAACCTGATTTTGGTGTTGACCATCTGGTGATGTCCATGTGTAGAGTCTTCCCTTGTGTTGTGGGAAGAGGGTGTTTGCTATGACCAGTGTGTTCTCTTGGCAAAACTTTATTAGCCTTTGCCCTGCTTCATTCTGTACTCCAAGGCCAAATTTGCCTGTTACTCCAGGTGTTTCTTGACTTCCTACCTTTGCATTCCATTCCCTATAATGAAAAGGACATATTTTTTGGGTTTTAGTTCTAGAAGGTCTTGTAGGTCTTCATAGAATGTTCAACTTCAGTTTCTTCAGAGTTACTGGTCAGGGCATAGACTTGGATTACCGTGATACTGAATGGTTTGCATTGGAAACGAACATAGATCATTCTGTCGTTTTTAAGATTGCATCTAAGTACTGTGTTTCGGACCCTTTTGTTGACTATGATGCCTATTCCATTTCTTCTAAGGGATTCCTGCCCACAGTAGTAGATATAATGGTCATCTGAATTAAATTCACCCATTCCAGTCCATCTCAGTTCACTGATACCTAGAATGTCGATGTTTACTCTTGCCATCTCCAGTTTGACCACTTCCAATTTGCCTTGATTCATGGACCTAACATTCCAGGTTCCTATGCAATATTGCTCTTTATAGCATCAAACCTTGCCTCTATCACCAGTCCCATCCACAACTGGGTGTTGTTTTTGTTTTGGCTGCATCCCTTCATTCTTTCTGGAGTTATGTCTCCACTGATTACCAGTAGCATACTGGGCACTTACCAACCTGGGGAGTTCATCTTTCAGTGTCCTATCTTTTTGCCTTTTCATACTGTTCATGGGGTTCTCAAGGCAAGAAAACTGAAGTGGTGTGCTATTCCCTTCTCCAGTGGACCACATTTTGTCAGACCTCTCCACCATGACCCATCTGTCTTGGGTGGGCCCACATGGCATGGCTTAGTTTCACTGAGTTAGACAAGGCTGTCTAACTCTAACTCAACTTCGGCGCTCAGCTTTCTTTATATTCCAACTCTCACATCCATACATGACTACTGGAAAAACCATAGCTTTGACTAGATGGACCTTGTTGGCAAAGTAATGTCTCTGCTTTTTAAAATGCTTTCTAAGTTGGTCATAACTTTTCTTCCAAGAAGCAAGTGTCCTTTAATTTCATGGCTGTTGTCACCATCTGCAGTGATTTTGGACACCCCTAAATAAAGTCTCTCACTATTTTCACTGTTTCCTCATCTATTTGCTATGAAGTGATGGAACTGGATGCCATGATCTTAGCTTTCTGAATGTTGAATTTAAAATTTTTCACTTTGCTCTTTCACTTTCATCAAGAGGCTCTTTAGTTCTTCTTCACTTTCTGTCATAAGAGTGATGTCATCTGTGTATCTGGGGTTATTGCTATTTCTCCTGGCAATCTTGATTCCAGCTTGTGCTTCATCCAGCCTGGCAGCTCACATGATTTACTTTGTAAATAAGTTAAGTAAGCAGGGTGAAAGTATGCAGCTTTGACGTACTACTTTCCTGATTTGGAACCAGTCTGTTCTTCCATGTTCAGTTCTAACTGTTGCTTCTTGACCTGCATACAGATTTCTCAGGGCCTTAGGAAGCATCGCTTTGAACAAAAGCTCATGGAGGTGATGGAATTCCAGTTCAGCTATTTCAAATCCCAAAAGAAGAAGCTGTGAAAGTGCTACACTCAATATGCCAGCAAATTTGGAAAACTCAGCAGCAGCCACAGGACTGGAAAAATCAGTTTTCATTCCAATCCCAAAGAAAGGCAATGCAAAGAATGTTCAAACTACTGCAGAATTGCTAGAAAAGTAATGCTCAAAATTCACCAAGCCAGGCCTCAACAGTACGTGAACTGTGAACTTCCAGATGTTCCAGCTGGGTTTAGAAAAGGCAGAGGAACCAGAGATCAAATCGCCAACATCCACTGGATCATCAAAAAAGCAAGAGAGTTCCAGAAAAACATATACTTTTGCTTTACTGACTACGCCAAAACCTTTGACTGTGTGGATCACAACTGTACTACACTTGCATAAAATGTTGGCTTTCGGTCATCTTTGTGTGTGTTTTCTGTGTGCCTGTGATTAATTTTACTCTAAATAAGAATTCTTTACATTTAAGGGATTTAGACAGAGAACTATATATCCCTCTGTGGACTGAGGTGTATCAAAAGTAAACATGATCAGGTGAAAAGACAAAAGACAAATGATCAGGTGAAGAGACAAATCTCTTGCAGAGATAAGAGGGAATGGAAAGTACAGCTAAAATTGTATTAAATTTCAGTAATTAAGGTGTTACAATTTGATTTCTTCATTAACTGAAATTTTTCTAGTTACATAGCTACAAAGTTAGAACTTTACTAAAGATAAAGATATGTACACATTACATAACATTCTAAGACTAGATACATGAGTGTAGGTTTGAGAAGAACTAACAGCGAGGTACTATACATTTTCTGGGAAGGTTTTAATTTCTTGAATATATTGTAATGATATAATCCAATAAAAATTTTTTGCTGTGAAAAATCCAGATAAAATTATAATTCAACAGAAACAGAATTATTTTCTCATATTTTCCATCATGTATGGCCTTGTAAAGTTTGATTCACTATATTTGCATGATCCCGATTCATGTGTCAGACTTAAGTGGTCACCCATTTGAGATTCTTGTGGAAATATCAGTGGCATTCTAGGTAGAAGACTGTGATTTTAACCTTTCCTTTAACCTAAATTTGTGACTCTGGAATAGCCCTTCACTTCCCTTGGCTAAAATAGGAGAATATAATCTTCCTTATTTAGGTAAAAAAGAAAATACTGTGAACTCTAAGTACACAAGACAGGATAATTTCTTTGACACAGACATTTCAATGAGAAATTCTCTTTGAACATTATCTCCTGACTTATTGTGTGTGTTAATAACAATATTGCTGGACTTCTCCTTAGCTTACTGATGAGAACTTTACTGGGGGCTGATCTAAAGCTTTAGTGTGATTGGATGTCTCTCATTTAACTATGAAAGATAGAAGCAGCACCTTACCCCTGCCCATGTTGCATTTTCAGTCCTGAGCTCATCTCATATCTAGCCCTGGCTATGTGATCAAACTCTCAGGGCTTCAGGTCATCCATTAATTTTATACCTAATTATCAACTATAATCATACTAGCTACTGGTAAACTAGACAATTTTTAGAAACCACGATTAAGATGATTCACAATTTATTTTCAAAGTTAATGTCTTGGTTCCAGAGAATCTGTCTCTGAAAACTATTCATCTTTTGAAATTTCTACAATTTTTTACAATTTTTTTCTCAGATTATAGTATCTGATGAATCAAATGTGTGACCAAAATACAATAGAAGAACATTAAAAAATCTAGAAATTCTCTCACAATATTTTACTTAGGAATAGAGCTACAGTTACTTTTATCCCTCTAGAAGACACTGTAGTGAACTTCTAAATAGGACGGACTTCAAAAAAACTGAATGCAGATCTTAAATGTGACAAACTTTTGGTGGGCAGCAGAAGTGCTGCCTCAAGCGAACACTACTAGTGTTCACAAGCAATGCCTATCTGAACACTTTCCAGGAAAATGTGGGGCCTCTCTCAGAGTGCATATTTATAAAAGCATCACTGTTTGGTGATACTAATGGTAATTTTCTGGAGTGAATATATTACTTTGAAGTGTAAGCATTTATTCTGTTATTTGCCACCTTGCTAGATCTCATAACATCACAATTTTTTTTTTTTTTGGTAAACTGATATCTTCCAAAAAAATATCTTTGTCTTATATTCTTGGGTAAATATACCATAGTAACTGATACCATATCGGAGAATTAAAGAAATTAATGAAGATTCTGAAAGCATGAACAACTCGGGTACAATCAATGGACAGAATTTGACTGGATATTATTTAATCTGTGGAGGTATAAGCAATAAAGGCATAAATCTTAAGCCAGGTAGCTGAACTCACCTACGCAGACGGTCCCGTCGTTAGTAATGAACTTGTCCTGGTCGCTGCTGGATCTGAAGCCAGGCGCACACACACAGTAATAACTCCCCTGTGTGTTCGTGCAGTTAGCATTCTCACCACAGGGCTGGGTCAAATTGCCACACTCGTTATCATCTGTGGACATATCAGTTTAAAACATTATTTTTACAGAACTGAGATGAATTCCTAATATTTTCCATCAGTTTTTGGGAATTTTCCCCATTAAATAGTATAAGGTATGTGATATTATTTCTAACAAGAGTTGATAATAAAAATTCACATTGCATACTTGATTCTTCTTGTTTAAATGTAAAACCTTTGCAGTCACAAAGCAAAGTAGAAACTCTTACTGCAAAAGCACTAAACACAGCTATTGAATTTTATTGGATTATTTTTCAAATGTTTACATATAATTTAAAGATCTCGATGTTAATGAATATCTTATTGGTGAACTCACAATACTCAGTCAATAATCAGTCACAATAATACTCACAATAATCAGTCAAAAGCATAAGTTAAAAATGAAAAATCAGAGATTACACATTGATGTTATTTAATCATGTACCATTTATTTTTGTCACTTACTCTCCAGAAGAATTTTGTGTTATCAGGTTTGTATCCCTTCATTTGTTCATTAAAATATGTGTTTGTTACCATATGCATTGTGTGATGTATGAAAGAGTATACAAAGAGAAAAAAATAATATCATGATCCATGATCCAAATAATATCATGGATCCATATGGATCCATGATCCATAGTCCTTACCCTTATACTCTTATAATGTAATTTATCAGAGAAGATACATAGGTTCATAAACCTTTTTTAAAAATTAGAAAGCAAAAAAAAAATTAGAAAGCAGATTCATATTACCTGTCCAATAAATGAAATAAAAAATAAATGGTTCTCAGAAGTAATTACGATTGATTGGAGGAGACATTAGATCTCCTGGTGTGCTGAACTGTGAGTCCCAAAAAGATATACTCAAGTCCTAATCTCCAGCATCTGTGAGTGCGACCTTACTGGGAAATAGGGCTTTTGCAGATATAATCAGGTTAAGATGAGGGCATGCTAAATTAGGAGGGGCCCAAGAGTGGTGTCCTTATAATACATTATGATATAATATAACGATGTCCTTAGAAAATTCAGAAATGGAGCCACAGAAGACAAGGCTATGTGAAAACAGTGGCAGGGACTGAAGTAATACAGATGCAAGTCAAGGAGTCCCAAGGACAGCTAACTAGAAGCTAGAAAGACATAAGCAAAGATTCTTCTCTAGGCCCTACAGAGAGTGGGGACCTTCCTACCCCAGGATTTCAGACTTCTTTCCAGAACTGTGAGAGAACAAACCTGTGTTGTTTCAAATCACGGAGTTTGTGCTAATTTCTTACTGCAGCCCTAGGGGACTAATAGACCCAAACTGGCTAATCTCCAAGATAGGTACATACTGATTAGACAGAGAGAAGCAAAGTAATTAAAAGGAAGGTAAAATCTGGGGCAAACATTCAAACATATGGGTGACTGAGATGTTTCTGAAGGCTGAGGGAAGCTTAATCAGTGGGCCCAGGGCGAAGTCATAGGGGAACAGTTGTATGAATTGAGTTTGGAAAATGTCTTGAATTTTTATTCTCCATTTTAATCAAACCAAGGTTAATGTGGGGGCTTCCCAGGTAACTCAGCTGGTAAAGAATCCGCCTGCAATGCAGGAGACTCCAGTTCAATTCCTGGGTTGGGAAGATCCCCTAGAGAAGGGATAGGCTACCCACGCCAATATTCTTGGGCTTCCCTGGTGGCTCAGACGGTAAAGAATCTGCCAACCTGGGTTTGATCCCTAGGGTAGGAAGATCCCCTGGAGGAGGACATGGCAACCCACTCCAGTATTCTTGCCTGGAAAATCCCCAAGGACAGAGAAGCCTGGCAAGCTACAGCCCATGGGGCTGCAAAGAGTCAGATTTGACTAAGCACAGCACAAGGTTAATTTATTTTTAAAGAATGATTTATATAACATTTAATTTGTACACAGGTTATTGAAAACATATATTGATAACTAAGAGTTGGAGATTTCCTAAGTATTTTATAATTATTACTTCACTTGTTCTTTACATACATTCTAAGAAGCAGGTGCCATTATTATTCTCTTTAACTGATGAGAAAAATAAGCCATAGAGAAGAAATGTAACTTGTCAAGGTCACATAGCTATTTAGTTAGAGCCTAGTAGTCTGGTCCAATGCCTGTTCTCTTTGCTGTTGCATCCTGCTGCCTCTGCAAGGATCATTTTACAAAGCAAATATATAAGGTAAAAATGTATCTGATGGATTATGGGTCTATTTTGAGAGAGGAAAAGATATTGAGGTAGAGATTTCAGAAGAAAAACAGAAACTTTATTTGTATTCTGTCTCTCACTTAAATTTTATTTCCACTTATTTTCAAACATTACAGATATAAGTACAGAAGTTACCATATTACAGACAACTAAATGTGAAGTCCTCTTTTTTTTTCCAAAAATTACTACTATGGTCAGGGCAGGTAAGATTTGGAAATCCTATTTTTTTTTAAGATAGTCAACCTATGAGGCTCTATTACATAATTTTATTTTATTATCTATATGTTTTATCACTTTGACTTAGTATATCAATTCTAATAGGCCAACTGCTACAAATATATCCAAACACGTAATGATTCAACACAATAAAAGATTATTTGCTGCTCTAGTCAGAGGCCAAGAGTAGTGTTCAGGTTGATGGTGCAGCTTCTTCCATAATGGTTCAAGGACCCAGACTTGCTTCATCTAACGGCTCCACCACCCCCATCGGGCCTCCACACTGTCGGTATTCACCCTGGTGGGGAGCTGGGTTCAAATAGAGCATAAAAAAGTAATAAGCTACAGCTATAAATGGCACCCATCACTTTTATCCACATTCTATTTACCAGAATTCATTGAAATGTCTACACCTAACCACGGGGAAGCTGATGGCTGTAGGCCAGTTGTGTGCCAGGAAGAAGAAAGAAGAGATTTTGAACAGCTAAAGTTCTCTGCCATACTTATTCTTTCACAAGAATGTGCTTGGGTGCTTCAGTCGCGTCTGACTCCCTGTGACCCTGTGGACTGTAGCCTGGTGCTTCCCTAGAGACTCAGCGGTGAAGAATCTGCCTGCAATGCAGGAGCCACAGGAGATGTAGGTTTCATCCCTGGGTCAGGAAGATCCCCTGAAGGAGGGCTCATGTACATATACAACATGCCTATGAGCCAGGCATTATTGTTATTTTCAAATAAAAAAAACCCTAAAGTATAAAAAGCTAGAACAACATGATCAATGGCAGACAGATAAGTAGCAAATTGTGACTAAAGCCTTAGGTATTGTGTCAAAGAGATCTCACTCTTCTTAAGTACTATGCTATGAAAAGAGTTCATAATAGATATTATTTTTCAAGTGTTTGTTATGTGCTAGACACTGTGATAGAAAGACTGCCATAAAATGGAAATACACTGTGACCACCTCAATAGGTTTTAAGAGATTACAAGGAGTTCATGAGCAGACAATGCTTACAGTGGTGCCTAGCGTGTAGTATGCAATATACAAGTATACTATTTTCTGTATATTGTTATTATTAAGTTACTAGAAATCTGATCCAGTTATACCCCACTTCAAATTCTTAACAGCTACTTGGCCTTTAATATGTAACATAAGTCCTTCATAAGTGACAGAGACATATCCCTTCTCATGAAGAAGTCAGCTTCCAAAGTCTGGAAATAAATTGCTTATCCTTAGATATGTATAGTAATAAATATATTCTTAAAGAAACTATAACAAAGATCTCAAAAAGTCCAAATTCCATTAGTATATGGATAGAATATATCCATACTAAATACAAAGAAGAAAGATCAAAATTTGTTTCCTTATAACATTTTTACAAATTCCAATAATACTGTTCATGATAATTTATTGAAAAGCCACTGGGAAAAAAGAAAATAAAACCTATTTGTAATTTTATTACATGAAGACAACAACTCATTCTTTGAGGCACCTCCATTTTAAAGATAATTCAGATTATGCAGAATCTCCATTTCTTTTGTATATGGCCTTATATAGTACTTTATTTTAAAGTTTTAATGTTAACTTTATTTTGCTAAAAAATATTCCATGTTCTTAAAAGTCATTCAAAACATCAATAAAATGATATTATTTTGTTTTGACATAGGAAAAAAATACAATTTACTTATATCTCTGAAAATAGACTTTCAAATATTTGAGACCTGACCTTGACTGTTACCCATGAGCTTCCAAGCTCAACAAGTGTAACACCTTCATCACTCTGAGAATAACCTTCAATTCAGGTCTATCTCACAGTGAACTGTAGGACCTTGTAGGACACTTCCTAGGCCTGAGGCAGGCCTGTCCCTACAACAAAAGGGGCAGGCAGCACCTAGAGTGCTCTTTGCTCCGAGCACAGGCCTGAATCTCTACTTTCCTCACAGGACCATTTCATTTGCGTATAACCAGTTAATAAGAATAACTCATCAGTCTATAGGAAGCAAGATCATTCTCTTCAAAGCCTAGAGCAAAGCTAGGCCAGGCCTCACACTTACTATCTTCTTCACGTTAAGACTTCAGGCCTCTTTTCATTTCTCCATTTCATTTCATTTCATTTCATTTCTCCTCTCTGGCATTTTGGGTTCAATTCCACTGTCTCCTCCAAAGTTCTAATTTTCGGTATGTAGTCTGATTTATTCTTCTGCTGCTGCTAAATCGCTTCAGTCGTGTCCAACTCTGTGCGACCCCAAAGACGACAGCCCACCAGGCTCCTCTGTCCCTGGGATTCTCCAAGCAAGAACACTGGAGTGGGTTGCCATTTCCTTCTCCAATGCATAAAAGTGAAAAGTGAAAGTGAAGTCGCTCAATCGTGTCCGACTCTTCGCGGCCCCATGGACTATAGCCTACCAGGCTCCTCCATCCACGGTATTTTCCAGGCAAGAGTACTGGAGGGGGTTGCCATTTCCTTCTCCCTGATTTACTCTAAGGTGAGTAAAAAACCAGAGTACCCAGAGATGAGTTTTGAACTCCCCCTAGAGGCTTCCCTGGTGGCTCAGACGATAAGGCATCTGCCTCCAATGCAGGAGACCTGGGTTCGATCCCTGGTTCAGGAAGATCCTCTGGCGAAAGAAATGGCAACCCACTCCAGTATTTTTGCCTGGAAAATCCCACGGACAGAGGAGCCTGGTAGGCTACAGTCCATGGGGTCACAAAGAGTTGGACACAACTGAACGACTTCTCTTTCTTTCTTTCTTTCGAGGCCAACAACTTGGAAATGTGTAAATGCAAAGATTGAGTTCTCAGAAGTGTGGTTAGGCCAGAGAGGTGGGTGACTTAAAGTCTGACTCCACCAGGAGCCAGACAGTAGAACGAAGTATGGCTTATGATACAGGAAAGCACACAAATTTCCTAAAGGATTTAAATTTTCAAAAATTTGAAAATCATATTAAAAATTTTTTTTTTCAGATTTAGCATTTGACTAGGCATTTGTCATCTCTAAATTAAAGCATATAAATTTGCTGAAAATGTGATAATAAAGTAAGAGAAATAGGCAGGTCATCATATAAAATGTTGAAGAGTTAATACTTTATTAACATGTGTGTATTAATTATTAATTTATCTATTCTGTACACAGAGATATTGTATAACTTTAGATGACTATATGCACACATATACTCAGAAAGCAAACATATATGTCTACACATTCATTCAAAATAAATTAGACTAGTCTATTAAAATTACCTGAGAGCATGTCACAAATTGACACAGAAGTACCTAAATCAAGTTGAAGAAAACTACTTCATACACATTGGATTTGACTCAATCATTCAGTTACTCAAATATTTATGGAACTTCCCAGGCCCCAAATGTGAGTATGTCCACATTGGGAAATAAGTAAAAATTAATCAAAAAGTCAGGATCTGTGCCCTGCTGTCAGAGTTCACATTCTAAAGCAAGTTAACATAGGAGCATGTAATTGAGTTCTTATTAAAATAAAAGTTTCAATTTTTATCTCAAAATTTGACTCCTTTCACAGCATACTGGGAGAAGTTTATATTAACTTTAAAAGGAATTGTGCTCTCAGATCAGTTATTGGTAATATAAAAAATGATGAAGATTGCATCCCCTGTGGTCTATAGCTGCAAAAATGATATGCAAAAATACAGAGGAAAAGAATTCACTAGGTCTGAGTTATTGGTTAGAATCCGAGAAAACGAGCCACTTTATACCACCTGATTGTTTCTGAAAACAAAGTAATGTACCGATATATTATTTGATTTCAACTTATTTTCAAGTTTTGGGTAACACATTAACCAAAAGAAAAAAACAAAATAAACAAAGATTCACACTGATTTTTGTGTTTCTCCCTACTATGTAGTCTTGAGCACTTGAGCTCTTAGCTTTCTTATCAAGAATCTGGAAATAAAAACATTTTCTAATCTATCTCCCAATCTTCTGGGCTGGATATATGATATAGACAAATTCCCTAAATGGTCTGATTCCAATCTTGTTCCTTGAAATACCACTTATCTGAAAGTAACCTCTTCTCTTCCCCCAAGAGAGTGGAGATGGGCAAAAAATTATCTTTGTGAAGTAATATATAAATTTGAATTATTTAAATAGCTTTAAACTTTCCAGTGTCTAACTTAACAAAAATGAAGTTTCAAGGAGAAAATTTATTTGAATGAGTATAATATAGGAGAATATACGACTGTTTCTTTTGTGCTCTTATCTCCATTGTTTATATCAATATATCAGTTTAGTCACTCTCTGTGATGCTATATTTAATTTATTGTGGGATTATAAAATAAATATTTAGATTAGGATGTCACTTGAAAAATTCATTGTAACACCATTAAAGAGAAGACGCATTATTTTAAAATGATCAAAAAAATGTTAATAAGGAGAAATATTTGGCATTCTTTCAGCAGAAATTCTCACTGGCTTACATTTAACACAGCAAGTTGAACACTACTAGAACAAAGACACACACCTAACGTGTAACAACAGGCTCCATGGCTGCTGGAGAAGACAGACAAAACCTCAAATTATTAGCATGTGTTGTATATAACAAATAAAACAAGTTATTTAGCCATATACTGGTAACTCAGAGAAGCAATGGTTTCCTTAGCAAGTTTTCAGGATAAAAGGGGGAAGGTTATTCTCAGAAAAGGTTTAGAAAAGGAAGAGATGATTAAGCCAAGCAGTGAAGTATAAGAATTAACACAAAGAAAACGGGCCCCAATAATCCATTCAAAACAAGGAAAGAACTCACGCAAATGCCTGAAGCCTGCAGAAGAGAACAACTATTAAGCGCCCAGATGGCTCAGTGTTAAAAAATCTGTTTACCAATTCAAGAGAATCAAGAAACGTGGGTTCGATCCCTGGTTTGGGAAGATCCCCTGGAGAAGGAAATGGCAACCCACTCCAGTATTTTTGCCTGGGAAATCCCATGGACAGAGGAGCCTGGCAGGCTACAGTCCATGGGGTTTGCAAAAGGGTTGAATAGCAAATAAACAACATATTGTGGAACAATAGGTATGATGGTAGAGACTGTAGGGCAAGATTCTATGCAGATATGTATGGTCTGAAGTGGGAAAATACTTGCTAAAAATTTCGGACTAAATTCAGTGGTTAAAGGATGAGCATCCTCAGATTTTACGTAGTAGAGAAATCTGATTTGATTTGATCTCAAAACAATTTTTGAAATATAAGAAAAATGAGGTAAGACCCAGGTAGATCTGCTAAAACACTGTAAGACATGAAAAACTAAAACTAAACACAGTCAAGGAAAATTAGTAAAGTGGGTTAGATCAGATACATGTAAGTGTTAAAAGTCAGTCATCTGGGGAGGAAAAGGAAAGTGGGTAGGATTCAACTAGATTAGGCATACACTGAAAACTGTCATCTGGATGACTACCATCTGATCTTCATATTCTTTTTTCTACTTATGTGACTTCAAAATTTTTCACAGTAAAATAGTTTTAAAATATTAGTGTGGCTTGGAGACTAACTGGATATGAGTTAGTTGGACAGAGGAAGCAAGGATGATTCGCAGGTTCTGATTTGGAGGGATTTGCTGGGTATATTGATTTATGAGGACAGAGAGAAGCACAGGAGGAAAAGATTTGTGGCTAAGAGCGAGTTCATTTTTGAACAGGGAGAGATTGAGTTGCCATTAGGACATCTGGAGTATCCACAACTGGATACTCCACAGGGAAGCCATAACTTGTTTAATCGCAAGCTGGAGCTCAAGACTCCCTACTTCTCTTCTAGAGGATGGGTCAGAGGCAGGAGCCTGGCAATTACTAGGCTCCAGTGCAGGGAGCAAGCTTGCTGCCTCCTTTGCACTCATCTCTAGATGGATCCTTTCTCCTGACTCCTCCTGCTTTGATCTCAGTAGTTTAAATGAACTCTGCCTTGGCGTTAGCACACTCCCTTGTTTCCCCCTTTCGTTTCTTCCGTTTTGTTGTTGTTGTTGCTGGGTTTTTGTATGCTTCTACGTACTTGAGTTTGCTTCCTTAGGATGGGAAAGTAGGTAAAAAGGACCAGCGGAGCCGCTTAACCTGTGTGTGGTCTCAGAGTGACCGGAAAGTTCCTTGGGGTTCCACATGATTCAGTCCAGCCTATCAGAAAACTACATAGGGCTTTAACATAACGCGTAACCATCAACCAGAAGTTAGTTGAGTGCTAACTAAGCTTCCCAAAAACATATACCAGAAATATCTCCTCTCAGTATATTTTTGGGAAGCTTACTTAGCACTCAACTAACCCATGGTTGATGGCTAGTTACTTGTTCATTGTGGACTTATATTAAAAACTAGATCAGCATGATTTGTATCTCATAATCTGAAAGAAGAGAGAAAATATTTTTCAAGTATTCTGCTAGATGGCTCATTTTAGTTTATTTAATCATTATAATAACACAATGATTGGTATGATCCTCATTCTACTTACTAGAAAATTAAAGCTGAGATGGGTTAAATCATGCTAGCTTAGAGAATCTGTTGTACATGGTTTTTATATTAATATTTAAGATTGCCCGACTCTAAAAACCAAGCTGTATCTTTGTATTGTAGGGTGAGGTGTATTTTGTAAAGTGTGCTTCTAAACAAGTCATAAATAGTGGGTATCTAATTCTCCAAATTCAAGAGTGATAACTGTAGGAATGACACATTTTGGGCAACAACCATATAATTATATTACTTTCTGTATAATGTAGAATTTTACTGGTTTTATAAGTCACTGGCATTCTAGAATCTGAACAAGATTTTAGTTTATATTCAATTTTTCAATCAACTGAACGTGGGAGGGGGGATAATTTAGAAAGAGAAAATATTCCCCTTCCTTTTTCTAGCATTTGAAATATTATTGGCTGGACTCAAATTGATTGTAACAACTTGAAAGCCAGAGAACTTTTAACAGCAGCATTCTCTTACACACACTTTCCCTCTGGACATGATTGCCGGTATTGCTCCGTAAATTTGAAGACTAAAATGACTATAACCATTATGTGATTTCTTGTGAATCAGGCCCTCTAAGTCAAAGGTGGAGCAATGCAGAAGCTTTTTTTCCTCCTATTTCTCCCCAAGGCAGCCTACTGGGCTCATTTGTTTTCAGTAACATTGGTAATTCTCTTCTCATATCTAGCACTCTCTAATGAACTTAGAAAAATCTTCCTTACGAGTCCCCTTAATTATAGACTTCCTACAGTTTATATTTTTCTGGGGAATATGAAGGTAAACATATAGTTATGAGGTAAGGGGGAGGAAAAGGTCAGCGGAAGGGAAAGAAAAAAAGCAGAGCTGCAATGAAACTAGAATGGGTTCAGTCAGTCAAGAAAAGTAATGGAGCTATTGTTTTCACACTGGAACTGTCATTACCAACCGTTCTAATAGACAAGGAAAGGTGTCAAAGGAGAGATATGGAATTATACCTTTTTTCCCTTCTGGGAACCTCTTCTGTACCTGAATCTTTAAGTGCATCCCAGACTATGAGTATGATATACACATAAACCACCCCTCCACATAAACATACTGACATTTGCAGAATAATTAAGAAGACAGAGAAAAAAAATAAATACTGAAGATATACTTCCTACATTACCACTGTTGACTATAAAACACATAGTATATATAAAATGTACATTTCCCATAGCCATAAAATTAGTTAAGTATGATTTAGTAAAAGAAAAGTCAGATACACCAAATGCAAAATATTAGAATTTATCATGGTAAAGACAGTAGAATTACACAAAAATAAAGTGTTCATGATAAGTATTTAGTATTTGAAAAAAATATTTAGTAGAAATGTGTTTGTGAAATTGTTTGAAGCAAGAAGCATCATTTGAAAATTTTCTGAAAGGAAAAGTGTGCCTTTGACTATGGATCAGATTTTGCAAAGGCTATATAAACCAGAAAAGAAAGATATGTAGGAGGGTCTCTGTTGCTCTTTTTGCATTTACTTATTTTCTGAGGGAAATGTAGAACTCAAGAAAATATTCTAATTTTATACTACTGTCATCTTTTCTGTCCCCTCTTTCTCAGAATTATTAAAACACACATTTTAGAACAAACAAGTAAAACCGAGTATGAGAAGAATAGGCAAATAGGAGAAAAATAAACCATTTTATTTCTCTAGACACTGGAAACCACTTCTCTTGTTCATTTGATACAAACGGTGGGATGAAAATCCTCATACATGTATTTCAAATTATAAATCAATTATTCTGAAGTTTTTTCATTTCACTGTATCTACCAATTCTAATAGTAAAAATTAATAATACTCACATATAGTCCTTCTGGTGCTGTTGTGATGGTTATAAAACACTTTTAAAGAAAATAGCTTTATTGATTTTTGTTTCTAATCATTAAATAATATATATTCAAGGGGAAAATCAAATCCATGATAGAAAAATCTTACAAACTTGAAACTGAGTCCCCTCAAAACTGAGTTCCCCTGCAGAGTTTGTAATAACTCTCTATATCCCCCTTCTCTATAACACTGTCTTGTCCTGTCCCTGTTCTCATTAGGATTGACATGTATAAAAGAAAAGAAGGAATGTGAACCAAGAAGGACTGTGCAGGGGGCCTTTTTAGGTGCAGTAGCCCTCGGTATCCTTGTTTCTTTTTGTAGAGAAAAGGTTTTAGTCTCCTAGCTCTTCCCCATGTTCTAAGGAGCAGACTCAAGCACTTAATGATACAACAATAAGTCACAGGACTTAGTTCCTCCAGAATGGACATAGATAATAATCTGAATCCTATCTTTCAGTGGTTCTGCAGAAACTAAGACCTTCCACCCATCAGAGGATGGTGACTGCCTGCTGACCACAGAACATAGACCCAGACTGGTTCTGACCAAAGGGCTGGTGATTAAGATTTCTGAAACATCACCCTGCTACTCACTATCAACCAACCAGAAGAAGGTTAATGAGCTGAGCATGCATCCCTGTTGTCCTTGTTGGTGTCCTTCAATAAATGCTGTACTTTCCTTCACCGTAAGTCAGTAGATTGGCTTTGCTGCACTTTAGATAAGCAGATCTAAGTCTGGCTCAGTAACAAGCTCTCAGTTGTTAAAGAATTTACCAGTTTACAAAGAAAAACAACTAGAATAGTATCAGAATCTTGCTAACATAATTGAGAGACTGTCAAGTACTATGTGTAAGTCACTGAGATAAAATGACTGCGAGACCAGTTCTGAAATTCTCTAACCAGACAAATAAATCTGAAAACATTGTAAAAACAAGGATTCAAAGAGTAGGTCACCCACACAGTCTGTGAAGACAGCATTCAAGATACCTCCTGGGGAGGAGGAGCCAAGATGGCGGAGGAGTAGGACGGGGAGACCACTTTCTCTCCTACAAATTCATCAAAAGAATAACTGAATGCAGAGCAAACTTCACAAAACAACTTCTGATCGCTAGCTGAGGTCATCAGGTGCCCAGAAAAGCAGACCATTGTCTTCGAAAGGAGGTAGGACAAAATATAAAAGATAAAAAGTGAGACAAAAGAGCTAAGGACGGAGACCCGTCCCGGGAAGGGAGTCTTAGGCGGCCTTGCTTGGGCTAGGGTCCGGGCCTGAGTGCCCTGAGGACAATCGGAGGGAGCTTCTGTGAGGTGCCAACTTGAACTGTGGGAGACCAAAAGAGAGAGAGAAAATTAACCGGCCGGAACACACTGCCGGCCGTTCGCAGAACAAAGGGACGGAGAAAGTCCCAAGAAGAGGTCGCAGGCTGCGGACCGGCCCAGCCCCGCCGGAGGCAGGAGGCAGGGGGGAGGGGAAGGTCGCGGCGAGACACAGGGCGCAGGCACCCGACCGGCGCAGGCGGGGACTGGGGCTGGGGACGCGGAGGGCGGAAGGCGCGCGCACCCGACTGGCGTCAGCGGAAACTGAGACTGGGTCCGTGGAAGGGAGTGGGTGCGCCACATCTGGGGATAGCGCGCCCATCAAGCCCCTGGCTGCCTGGACCGCTCTGACGGGGAAGGCACAGAGAGCAGGCGCAGCTTTTCCTTCCGCGCTTTTGTGGAACACCCAAGGGCTGGAACCTCGCGCAGCGCGGGGCGCGCTCCATATAGAACAGCCGGGAGCCTGAGCAGCGCAAAAGGAGAAAGCAGCGTCAGCCCCTCCCGGCAGCGCCAGCCCGCCCCTGCAGGGCCAGACCCTCCCCGCAGCGCCAGCCTCTCCCGGCAGCGCCAGCCCATCCCGCAGCCTCAGCCCCTCCCAGCAGCGCAAGGGAACTAGCTACCTGAATAAGAGTCCACCTCCGCCCGCCTGTGTCAGGGCGGAAATGAACCTCTGAAGAGACCGGCAAACAGAAGCCAAATAAACAAAGGGAACCGCTTCAGAAGGGACTGGTGCAACAGATTAAAATCCCTGTAGAAAACACCGACTTCACCGGAAGGGCCCTGTAGATATCGAGAAGTGTAAGCTGGAATGAGGAGCTATCTGAAACTGAGCCGAACCCATACTGACCGCAACAGCTCCAGAGAAATTCCTAGACATATTTTTACTTTTTTTTTAAATTTTTTTATTTTTTCTAAGTAAGGAAAAAAAAAAAATTTTTTTTTTCTTTTTATATTTTTTCTTTTTTCTCTTTTATTTTCCTTTAAAATTCCCTATTACTCCCCCATTACTCCTTAACTTTCATTTTCATAGATTCTTACGATTTTTTTAATTAGGGGAAAAAAATTTTTTTTTCTTTCTTTTTTTTTTCTTTTTCTTTTTTTTTTCTCTTTTTTCTTCTTTTTTTTTCTTTCCTTTTTCTCTTCTATTTTCTATTTTTCTTTTTCTCTTATTTCTTTTAAAGTCCTCTAGTACTCCTCTACTACTCTTCATTTTCATCTTCACTACACTATAACCTTACAAAAAAAAAAAAAAAGAAGAGAAGCCCTATCTTTAAACCGAAGATTATTCTCTCCCAATCTTGACTCTCTGTTTTCTACCTCAGAACACCTCTATTTCCTCCTTTCCCCTTCTCTTCCCAATCCAATTCTGTGAATCCTTGTAGGTGTCTGAGATACGAGAACACTCTGGGAACAGACAGCTGCGTAGATCTGTCTCTCTCCTCTTGAGTCCCCCTTTTTCTCCTCCTGCTCATCTCTATCTCCCTCCTCCCTTTTCTCCTGTTCATGTAACTCTGTGAACCTCTCTGGGTGTCCCTAACGGGGGAGAATCTTTTCACCATTAACCTAGAAGTTTAATTATCAGTGCTGTATAGTTGGAGAAGTCCTGAGACTACAGGAAGAATAAAACTGAAATCCAGAGGCAGGAAACTTAAGCCCAAAACCTGAGAACACCAGAAAACTCCTGACTACATGGAACTTTAAGTAATAAGTGACCGTCCAAAAGCCTCCATACCTACACTGAAACCAACCACCACCCAAGAGCCAATAAGTTTTAGAGCAAGACATACCACGCAAATTCTCCAGCAACACAGGAACATAGCCCCGAATGTCAACATACAGGCTGCCCAAGGCCACACCTAACACATAGACCCATCTCAAAACTCATTACTGGGCACTCCATTGCTCTCCAAAGAGAAGAAATCAAGTTCCACGCACCAGTACACTGACGCAAGCTTCCCTAACCGGGAAACCTTGACAAGCCAAACGTCCAACCCCACCCACTGGGTAAATCCTCCACAATAAAAAGGAACCACAGACCTCCAGAATACAGAAAGTCCACTCCAGACACAGCAATCTAAACAAGATGAAAAGGCAAAGAAATACCCAACAGGTAAGGGAACATGAAAAATGCCCACCAAGCCAAACAAAAGAGGAGGAGATAGGGAATCTACCTGAAAAAGAATTTAGAATAATGATAATAAAAATGATCCAAAATCTTGAAAACAAAATGGAGTTACAGATAAATAGCCTGGAAACAAAGATTGAAAAGATACAAGAATTGTTTAATAAAGACCTAGAAGAAATAAAAAAGAGTCAATTAAAAATGAACAATGCAATGAATGAGATCAAAAACACTTTGGAGGGAACCAAGAGTAGAATAACAGAGGCAGAAGATAGGATAAGTGAGGTAGAAGATAAAATGGTGGAAATAAATGAAGCAGAGAGGAAAAAAGAAAAAAGGATCAAAAGAAATGAGGACAACCTCAGGGACCTCTGGGACAATGTGAAACGCCCCAACATTCGAATCATAGGAGTCCCAGAAGAAGAAGACAAAAAGAAAGGCCATGAGAAAATACTCGAGGAGATAATAGCTGAAAACTTCCCTAAAATGGGGAAGGAAATAGCCACCCAAGTCCAAGAAACCCAGAGAGTTCCAAACAGGATAAACCCAAGGCGAAACACCCCAAGACACATATTAATCAAACTAACAAAGATCAAACACAAAGAACAAATATTAAAAGCAGCAAGGGAGAAACAACAAATAACACACAAAGGGATTCCCATAAGGATGACAGCTGATCTATCAATAGAAACCCTCCAGGCCAGAAGGGAATGGCAGGACGTCCTGAAAGTAATGAAAGAGAATAACCTACAACCTAGATTACTGTATCCAGCAAGGATCTCATTCAGATATGAAGGAGAACTCAAAAGCTTTACAGATAAGCAAAAGCTGAGAGAATTCAGCACCACCAAACCAGCTCTTCAACAAATGCTAAAGGATCTTCTCTAGACAGGAAATGCAGAAAGGTTGTATAAACTCGAACCCAAAACAACAAAGTAAATGGCAACGGGACCACACCTATCAATAATTACCTTAAATGTAAATGGGTTGAATGCCCCAACCAAAAGACAAAGATTGGCTGAATGGATACAAAAACAAGACCCCTATATATGCTGTCTACAAGAGACCCACCTCAAAACAAGAGACACATACAGACTAAAAGTGAAGGGCTGGAAAAAAATATTTCATGCAAACGGAGACCAAAAGAAAGCAGGAGTCACAATACTCATATCAGATAAAATAGACTTTCAAATAAAAGCTGTGAAAAGAGACAAAGAAGGACACTACATAATGATCAAAGGATCAATCCAAGAAGAAGATATAACAATTATAAATATATATGCACCCAACATAGGAGCACCGCAATATGTACGGCAAACACTAACGAGTATGAAAGAGGAAATTAATAGTAACACAATAATAGTGGGAGACTTTAATACCCCACTCACAACTATGGATAGATCAACTAAACAGAAAATTAACAAGGAAACACAAACTTTAAATGACACAATGGACCAGCTAGACCTAATTGATATCTATAGGACATTTCACCCCAAAACAATCAACTTCACCTTTTTCTCAAGTGCACACGGAACCTTCTCCAGAATAGATCACATCCTGGGCCATAAATCTAGTCTTGGAAAATTCAAAAAAATTGAAATCATTCCAGTCATCTTTTCTGACCACAGTGCAGTAAGATTAGATCTCAATTACAGGAAAAAAATTGTTAAAAATTCAAACACCTGGAGGCTAAATAACACGCTTCTGAATAACCAACAAATCATAGAAGAAATTAAAAAAGAAATCAAAATATGTATAGAAATGAATGAAAATGAAAACACAACAACCCAAAACCTATGGGACACTGTAAAAGCAGTGCTAAGGGGAAGGTTCATAGCATTACAGGCTTACATCAAGAAACAAGAAACAAGCCAAATAAATAACCTAACTCTACACCTAAAGCAATTAGAGAAGGAAGAAATGAAGAACCCCAGGGTTAGCAGAAGGAAAGAAATCTTAAAAATTAAGGCAGAAATAAATGCAATAGAAACTAAAGAGACCATAGCAAAAATCAACAAAGCTAAAAGCTGGTTTTTTGAAAAAATAAACAAAATTGACAAACCATTAGCAAGACTCATTAAGAAACAAAGAGAGAAGAACCAAATTAACAAAATTAGAAATGAAAATGGAGAGATCACAACAGACAACACTGAAATACAAAGGATCATAAGAGACTACTACCAGCAGCTCTATGCCAATAAAATGGACAACTTGGATGAAATGGACAAATTCTTAGAAAAGCATAACTTTCCAAAACTGAACCAGGAAGAAATAGAAGATCTTAACAGACCCATCACAGGCAAGGAAATCGAAAGTGTAATCAAAAATCTTCCAGCAAACAAAAGCCCAGGACCAGATGGCTTCACAGCTGAATTCTACCAAAAATTTAGAGAAGAGCTAACACCTACCTTACTCAAACTCTTCCAGAAAATTGCAGATGAAGGTAAACTTCCAAACTCATTCTATGAGGCCACCATCACCCTAATTCCAAAACCAGACAAAGATGCCACAAAAAAAGAAAACTACAGGCCAATATCACTGATGAACATAGATGCAAAAATCCTTAACAAAATTCTAGCAAACAGAATAACAACATATTAAAAAAATCATACACCACGACCAAGTGGGCTTTATCCCAGGAATGCAAGGATTCTTCAATAGCCGCAAATCAATCAATGTAATACACCACATTAACAAATTGAAAGATAAAAACCATATGATTATCTCAATAGATGCAGAGAAAGCCTTTGACAAAATTCAACACTCATTTATGATTAAAACTCTCCAAAAAGCAGGAATAGAAGGAACATACCTCAACATAATAAAAGCTATATATGACAAACCCACAGCAAGCATCACCCTCAATGGTGAAAAATTGAAAGCATTTCCCCTGAAATCAGGAACAAGACAAGGGTGCCCACTCTCACCACTACTGTTCAACATAGTGTTGGAAGTTTTGGCCACAGCAATCAGAGCAGAAAAAGAAGTAAAAGGAATCCAGATAGGAAAAGAAGAAGTGAAACTCTCACTGTTTGCAGATGACATGATCCTCTATATAGAAAACCCTAAAGACTCTACCAGAAAATTACTAGAACTAATCAATGAATATAGTAAAGTTGCAGGATACAAAATTAACACACAGAAATCCCTTGCATTCCTATATACTAACAATGAAAAAACAGAAAGAGAAATTAAGGAAACAATACCATTCACCATTGCAACAAAAAGAATAAAATACTTAGGAGTATATCTACCTAAAGAAACAAAAGACCTATACATAGAAAACTATAAAACACTGATGAAAGAAATCAAAGAGGACACAAACAGATGGAGAAACATACCGTGTTCATGGATTGGAAGAATCAATATTGTCAAAATGGCTATTCTACCCAAAGCAATCTATAGATTCAATGCAATCCCTATCAAGCTACCAACGGTATTTTTCACAGAACTAGACCAAAGAATGTCACAATTTGTATGGAAATACAAAAAACCACGAATAGCCAAAGTAATCTTGAGAAAGAAGAATGGAACTGGAGGAATCAACCTGCCTGACTTCAGACTCTACTACAAAGCCACAGTCATCAAGACAGTGTGGTACTGGCACAAAGACAGAAATATAGACCAATGGAACAGAATAGAAAGCCCAGAGATAAATCCACGAACCTATGGACACCTTATCTTTGACAAAGGAGGCAAGGATATACAATGGAAAAAAGACAACCTCTTTAACAAGTGGTGCTGGGAAAACTGGTCAACCACTTGTAAAAGAATGAAACTAGAACACTTTCTAACACCATACACAAAAATAAACTCAAATGGATTAAAGATCTAAATGTCAGACCAGAAACTATAAAACTCCTAGAGGAGAACATAGGCAAAACACTCTCCGACATAAATCACAGCAAGATCCTCTATGACCCACCTCCCAGAATATTGGAAATAAAAGCAAAACTAAACAAATGGGATCTAATGAAACTTAAAAGCTTTTGCACTACAAAGGAAACTATAAGTAAGGTGAAAAGACAGCCGTCAGATTGGGAGAAAATAATAGCAAATGAAGAAACAGACAAAGGATTAATCTCAAAAATATACAAGCAACTCCTGAAGCTCAATTCCAGAAAAATAAATGACCCAATCAAAAAATGGGCCAGAGAACTAAACAGACATTTCTCCAAAGAAGACATACAGATGGCTAACAAACACATGAAAAGATGCTCAACATCACTCATTATTAGAGAAATGCAAATCAAAACCACAATGAGGTACCATTACACGACAGTCAGGATGGCTGCTATCCAAAAGTCTACAAGCAATAAATGCTGGAGAGGGTGTGGAGAAAAGGGAACCCTCTTACACTGTTGGTGGGAATGCAAACTAGTACAGCCACTATGGAAAACAGTGTGGAGATTCCTTAAAAAACTGGAAATAGAACTGCCATATGACCCAGCAATCCCACTTCTGGGCATACACACTGAGGAAACCAGATCTGAAAGAGACACGTGCACCCCAATGTTCATCGCAGCACTGTTTATAATAGCCAGGACATGGAAGCAACCTAGATGCCCATCAGCAGATGAATGGATAAGGAAGCTGTGGTACATATACACCATGGAATATTACTCAGCCGTCAAAAAGAATTCATTTGAATCAGTCCTAATGAGATGGATGAAACTGGAGCCCATTATACAGAGTGAAGTAAGCCAGAAAGATAAAGAACATTACAGCATACTAACACATATATATGGAATTTAGAAAGATGATAACGATAACCCTATATGCAAAACAGAAAAAGAGACACAGAAGTACAGACCAGACTTTTGAACTCTGTGGGAGAAGGTGAGGGTGGGATGTTTCAAAAGAACAGCATGTATACTATCTATGGTGAAACAGATCACCAGCCCAGGTGGGATGCATGAGACAAGTGCTCGGGCCTGGTGCACTGGGAAGACCCAGAGGAATCGGGTGGAGAGGGAGGTGGGAGGCGGGATCGGGATGGGGAATAAGTGTAAATCTATGGCTGATTCATATCAATGTATGACAAAACCGACTGAAATGTTGTGAAGTAATTAGCCTCCAACTAATAAAAAAAATTAAAAAAAAAAAAAAGATACCTCCTGAATCAAATAATAATGGATTTAGAAGACAGATCTCAACAAGAGAAAATGAGATGGAGGTGTAACAATGTCATAGACAATAAATTCTGCAATATGTAAATTCAAATAAATGATTATTGTGATTATGAGTATAATATAAAAGATAACAAGAATTCTTATAAAAATTTACTGAAAGAAAACCTAATAAATAGTCTGGATATAGTGGGTTCATAGAGTACATATTACTTTGGTTAGATTGAGGACAGAGTGCAATAGCAAGTAAAACACCCTATAAAAAGGAAGTTTTGTTACCTGATTTTGGTAAAGTGTAAAAATGTGAGTTTGATTGTGAGTAAGAACAGGAAATGGACTAAAAATTTACAATTGAATTTTCAAAAAAGAAAAAGTAAATTGAGTAAATAAAAATTAAAAGAATAAATGAAACTATTAGTAAAAATAGTGAATAGAAATAATTTTGATGACATAAAAATATCAATAAAAAATATCAACTGCTATGCTAAGTGGAAAAGACTAATATTTCTCCATTATAAGTTCCAGCTTGTTAGATTAGTTTCCAGATGAAATCCAGATCTATTCTGCTAATAATAAACACACAATTTAAATTAAAGCAACCTTGAAAATAAATCAGAGGACAAAGAAAATAGGGATGGTACTTTTAATACCCAAAATACCCACATTACTAACAGTCTAATTTAATTCTTAATGAAACCTTGTTTCCTTAATTTTAAGACATCATAAATTTTATAACACTTCATTGATGTAATAAAATATATTGGGGAAAAATTATATCTGATCTACACTTACTGAAAGTTCAAAGTTCATTTATCACACAGATACATAGACCTCTCTTTATCATAAAATTGGCTCTAATCCTTTTTAACATTATGTTCTAATATAATTTGTAGTTACCTTTGGAATCCAACAGTACATATGTTATGATAATGTGATGCCTTCCTTAGCTTGTGATCATAAACTTGATCTCTATATTTACTGCATTAACATGTGGCAGAAGTTATTAAAATACAAAAGCTGTCAAGACTTTTGTCTGCTTTTTCTTTTTAGCTAAACTAGAATTTTTCTTGTTTCTTGCTTCAATGCATTGAATAGCATTGAAAATTACATAACTTCTCAGCACTCAGCTTTAGGCTCTGACAGACAAGACTCCCTATGGCTGAGGAATATTTGTTCCTGATCCCCATGTTGGTTATGTCAGCTTTCCCGAGCCTTGCTTATTTTACTATTGATTACTAGAGATATGACTGTTACTATCTGAGCAAGAAATGGCAACAGACTTGAAATTTATTTCCCTATCAACCAGTTCATCTTGTTGTCAAACTAATAATGAAAAATAGTATTTGTCTAATGTCCAAGACTATGTTACCTTTTAATTTGGGGGAAGGCAAGAGTTTAATGCTCATTTTTCAAAATTCTCAATCTAATATACTTTTTCTTTATTTTTCAATTCTTTCATACTAAAGTTTCCTTATTATTATTTTTCATAATATATACTATAAAATGGTATTGCTGACAACAGTGAATTAAATTAGTTATCAACAGCATTAAATGTTAACAAAATTTTTTAATGAAAATGATCTAAAGTTTTATAAAAAAAAAAATAAAAACCAAAAACTTATAAATAATCTATAAGACAGAGAAACCAGAGAGCTTAAAAAAAATTTTGTAGCTTTTTCATAGTGGAAATTAGTTACATAATTCACAAAAGAAACTCGAAATATATGATTGCAAATAAATATTTATCCATACCTATATATAAAGAATTACTCAAAATAGCAAATGCAAGGTCAATTATCATCTATAAAATGTGTAAGATATCTATAAAAATTCTTACCTTTTTTATTAAAGTTAGAGATTTGTTGTTATTTTGTGATCAATAAATAGTCGTTAGTCATTGGTTATGACACTATTCCACACTATATTCCTTATCTGCTACTAATAAAGTTTTGTAACCAGGACTGGGGCATAGGGCGGAAAAAGCAAAGACACAGGAACATCTTCCATAACATCTTACTCCAGTCCTGTCTCCACTCTCACTTTAGGATATGTTTTTCTGTTGGGGAAAACGTCAGAACAGTCTTTGGATTGGTGGGCAACCTGGTATCATGACTTTTTTTTTTTTTAATTACAATTTACAGAAGTAATGGAACTCAACTTGTACTTCCTTTGATTTTATTGCTCTGAACTCATTTTGCATTACTTGAACACTTCAACTTTTTAATTTCCTATAACTGTAAATGAGAAAATAGAGGAACTTAAGATAATACTGAACCAGAGTTGGTGTTATAGGAGCACTCACACACCCTGCTAATGGAAATATAGAGTGTTAAATCAAGAGCCTGAAGAATGGCCGAATTTTTGCCCCAAGAATTTTCTTTGTAGGTGTTTATTCAAAGGTTCAGAGATATGGCTAAAGTTAGTTAAAGAACATTCACTGAAGACATATAATGGTAAGAATAAGCAAGCACCTAAATTTAAATGCAGGAGACACGAGTTTGAGACACAAGTTCAACCCCTAGGTGGGGAAGATTCCCTAGAGAAGGAAATGGCACCCCATTTCAGTATTCTTGCCTGGGAAATCTCATGGACAGAGAAGCCTCAGGCTACAGTCCATGGGGTCACAAAAGAGTCAGACACAACTGAGTAACTAAATAGCAACAACAACAAGAACAACAAAATATCCATTACAAACCTTTCAAATTATCTGATAATTTACAGCCATTCAAAACAGTGTTTGAAGAATACTGGCTAACTTTAGATAACATTCATAGTTAGTAAGTGAACCATCCTGAAAAACACAATGATGAATCCTAACTCCTGTTGCTTACTAATAAGTTGAAATATCTGATATTTTTTAAGAAAGATATTTACCTGGAGGCATATCCTTATATGGATTATTTTGCTGAAATAAAGATGTGTCTTTTTTTTAAAGTTATCTGCTTGTACCATGATTTTTCCAAAACTTTATAAAAGTTATTCAGATTTTTTTAAACTATACCTGTGCCCATGAGCACTTTATGATTTTACATATTATATGTTGTAAATAATATCTAGAGTTTAAAATTATCACACAAATGCCATAATAAATATTTAAATCAGGTTCCTGGAAACCATAAACCTTTGGAACAGACCATAAATCTGAAAATGATACCTTGCTACTGAAACATCAATTACAGCCCTGACACCCTTATTGAGTGATCTAACATATTTACCTCTATCCCAGACCATACAGATTGAAAAGCCAACTATGAATGGGGTGCAGAGTTAAATTTTGATACTGTCATAACTCTTCTATTTACTATGTTCTTCTTAAGGTTTGCAATTTTTTTTTCTTACAGTCACCTATGCATGACTATATATATTTATAAATATAGCAAAACAACTTTTAATTAAAAACAATTCACCCTTATCATTTACTGTGATTTGATATTTTCAATTCTGTATTATTACAGTATGTTTTACAAAGCTGGTCATGATTCACTCCATTGATTCTGTGGCCCTTTAACTAGATAAACTACAGTCTGAATTAAGCACAGATGGCTCAAGTCACTTGATTCTGTTCAGTGTAAGTTTCACATTTCATGACACCATGTACTGATGACCTACTGTATGTCAAAGGCCAAGCAATGTTTTTTACTGGTAGTCACAACAACCTTGGAGCCAGGCTGGGGCTGCAGGTATAGCTTTTATATGGCACCACTGTACCTATGCCCTTGCTATGGAGCCACTGTACGTATCAGAAAAATGTGCCCTCCCCAAACAGACACATCTTTGTAGGCGTGGGAGTAGGTGAGTATCCGAACCTTTTGCAGCAACTTGTAAAAAGCATCCCCTTTCTGTATGAAAGCAGCTCTGCATCTTGAACAGGGCCTGGATAGCAGACCACGGGCAGGACTTTAGATGACATTGCAATCAACATCTAATGCATCCCTAAAGTGCCTCAGTCAGCAAGCAGCCTTTGTCCTTCTCCCTAGAAATCACATTCACTCTCTGTGACATGCTTACATTTTTTTTCTCCTACATCTTTGATCCTTCTCTGCATTTTAATTCAATAGCTACTGAATAGTCCCACATCTCTCTCAGCATTTCCCTACAGTAAATATGGAACATTTTCATTTATTATCTCCTTTTTCAAAGATGACAACCATTCTACCTCTCTCAAGTTCTTGTAATCCGCACTACCATTTCATGAGAGCTCCTGCAGATCTATGTTGAAGGCAACTTTGATTCTTTTCTATCCCCTGTCTTCTCCATCCAAGCATAAACTTTGTCATGACAAGATGCCAAGATGACATTTGCTATTTAAAAAGTTCCATAAATCATATTGAACATTCTTCAAAAATATGTCATTTATATATTATATATATGTATATATATTTAAAACATATATACGTATGTATAATATACATAGCTTTTATTTTCTGAAAGAAAGAATGCAGAAGTTTAATTTTAATAATATTTCTCTTTCTGGTAACATATCCTTTAAAATCTGACAGATAACTCACTACATACAAAATAAAGTACAATAATGGTGAGGATATTATAAATCTATGGTCAATAGAACAAATAACAAATTTTAAATAATACAAAATATGATGCCAATATATTTTTCACGGGAAAAATGCCCATGTAAGCTTACCTTTTCTAAATAAAACTTGATATGCAAAACATGGCTTACATAAAAGCTTGTTTTCATATTTTATTATTATTAAAATATGGTTTCTGTATTTTATTATTTTAAGTTGATGAACCATCTACAAATATGCTGCCTACTTTAAACTGTAAGATTCTCAAGGAAAGAGACCATGTTTTTTATATTTATATTTTCGGTCAAATGTACATATTCGGTGTATAGTAGACGCACATTAAATGCTTGCTCAATAAGGAGACCATAATATTGAGTCTTCTTGCTTGCTCCCAAATCAGAGTATGTTATGCACCTTTTATTGACAAACTGTTGAAAACTTAGTGTGTGATTTGTAAGAGGTATAAATCATACCAGTGTTCACACTGCAACAGAGAGGTGTTGCTTGCTAGGCAACTCCTGACGCATGAGTTTTGCTCCAGCCCCTCTCTGCTCCTTTGCATACCTGTCTGCCTTTCTTGTCTGGTCCCCGAATCCTAAGAGCCAGAAAAAGGGTAAGGACACTCTGTCTAGTTAAAGGAGTATTCTCACTCCTAGGGTGCTGCTGCCAAGATTATCTTCCTCTGCCTTTTGAAGTCTCTTTCGTGAAATGGAACCCTCTAATTGAATTTGGATATTTGAGGTCTACTTTGGGATTGTGGAAAATGAACCTTGCACTCCTAGTCTTCATATTAGCAGGATTAAATATGACATTTGTTTATATTTTAAGACAAATCTGCCTTTATCCTGAAGCATGCTACAAAGTGATTATTATGTCTGGCTGGTCTCAAATCATCAGTCACTTGGCTGTTTTACAGGATTTCTTAGTAAAAAAGATAAAAATAGATTTACACATGATAAAATCAAGGCCCAAAGAAATAATTAGAGCATCTAAAGAAACACTGATTTATGGTGCATATGATAAACATATGGACATTTCTTCAATTCTTAAAAGAGTTCATTGATTTAAGAAATTGTTGCTATTCAAAAAAAAAGGTGAGAGTAATTTATGGGTATTTAAGTTGAAATGATACTAGGTGTAATCAAACATCACACTTCCAGCCTTAACATAAATGCCTTAAGGGTCAGTTAGAAATTGCTTTCCACCATCAGTTTTGCAGCCTTATTCCACTGTTTAGGTACACCGAGCTGTGTGAAGATGATTTGGCTAATAGCACAGACCCTAGGAAAAGATGTGATGCCTTATTTTCCAGACCAGTGATCTGACCAAACATGGGACGGTAAAACTGATTCTATAACTTGAGATACGAATACTTAAGAGCAAAGGAGACTGATTCAAAAACTTTGTTCAACTTGGAAATAAATGTTCAAGATCAGAGTGATCCTGCTATTACTATATAATGTACATTACTTTATCACTCTAGTGCCTTTCTAGCTCAGAGTATGCAGTCACTGAAATCTCTTTATGTTTAATAACATCTTTTTATGACAAGCCACTGAAGTCTTAGAGGTATTCATTTTTATTTTAGACACTATTTCTGATGAAAGTATAAAGCAGAAAAGGTTGCAACAACAACCTTAGAATTAAGTTGTTTATATCCCCTTATATGATGCAAGAGTAAGTGAAAACAGCAAGGACATTCTAGGCTGTTGGGATTAGTTTGTGTCCTTACTATCTACTTAAAATGTTTGTTTTATGTTTATTTTTCTCCTACCACTACTGTTAGCAATGCCATTTCAAAAGCTAATAAATCTTCCATTTAAGTCCTTTCTTTTCTTTCTAAAATATTTCATCAATCATAGTACAACTGTGCTCTATCATGGGGTAGTCGCAAATTGGCATGCGAGAAAAGGATCTACATGTTCTCATCCCCCTTATCTCAACCCGGGGAAAGGATGACAGCCAATTTATTAGTTGAGATACTGTTAAGCTCATCAAATAAAATACTGTTTTCTGCATGTGTGATGTTTTATGTAACAGTATCAAAACTGTCTCTTTCAAAGCCCACTTAAAGATAGTTGTGATAGCAGTTAGTTATGCCTAATGTCTTCGTTGTATAGATGTTGAAAGTGTGGACTCCTCAGTTCTGGCTAAATGACTCCTACTAGATATTCTGGAAGACAAAAGACATGTAATCAGAATGCAATTCTGTTTGTTGATGTTAAAAAGTATGAAGACTTTTCGGGAAGATAAACCTTATTTACAACCAGTTGTTTATTTCAGTCAGGTCATTTAGTTCTATTTTGTGTATCCGTTTTCTCGCATGCAAGGTAGTGATATTAATATTGATCCTTTTAAAATTTCTGTAGAGTTGTTTTCAGCAACAAATGGGAGAGTGACTGTAATGGGACTTGAATAAGTTAAACTGTGAAGCTATTTTACTCCCAGCATTTTAATCTTTGAAAACAGAAATTCACTTAAGTCATAATACAGAAACCTAATTGAATGCTTATAACAGTATAGTCCAGAGTTCCAATTAAATTTAAATGTATATTTTTAGACATTCCTTTTTTAATGTAAAGGCAAAAAATTTTAAATTTCTAAAATAATAATTCTTAAGTACAACTTACAAACCCTATAATCTGAATAATGCTTTGTTATAAAAATAAAATGTAAGTGAAATACTAACTGATGACTCAATTTTAACTATGCTAGTAAAGGAGATATTTGGAGACTAACTCTTTGTATTTTCTTGTTCATAGCTGGCAAAACTTGCTGGTTAACATAGAAATAAATAATATAGAACATGCTGACATTTCAGTTTTTACAGTATTCTTCGAGAAACCCAAAAATAAAGTGTTCATTTAAGGAAAAATGGAGCTCTCCCTTATCCCACAACCTAACATTTTTGTAGCAAACAATAAAATGATTCCCAAGAATAAGTATAACCAGAATTCCTTTTAAAATAACCTTCTCTAAAAACCAATAGCTGGAAAGAACGAAAGATTGTAAGCATTAAACTTACTGTACCCATTTCCACCACTCTCTTCTAATAATGACGGCGTGTGTGTGCTAAACTGCTAAAACTCCTTGAGACCCCATGGATTGCAGCCCTTCAGGCTCCTCTGTCTGTGGGATTGCCCAAGCAAGAATACTGGAGTGGGTTACCATTTCCTCCTACAGGGGATTTTTCCCACCCAGGGATTGAACCCATGTCTCCTGAGTCTCCTGAATTGGCAAGTAGATTCTTTACCACTGAACCCAAGAATGACTACACAATGATATATATAGTGGTTATATTCTAATAATGACATTATAATAATGATTAAGCACTTACTGGAAAAGGTCAGTTTTCATTCCAATCCCTAAGAAAGGCAATGCCAAAGATGCCCAAACTACTGCACAATTGCACTCATCTCACATGCTAGTAAAGTAATGTTCAAAATTCTCCAAGCCATGCTTCAGCAATATGTGAAGCGAGAGCTTCCTGGTTCAAGCGGGTTTTAGAAAAGGCAGAGGAACCAGAGATCCAATTGCCAACATCCGCTGGATCATTGAAAAAGCAAGAGAGTTCCAGAAAAACATCTATTTCTGCTTTACTGACTATGCCAAAGCCTTTGAGTGTGTGGATCATAATAAACTGTGGAAAATTCTTAAACAGATGGGAATACCAGACCACCTGACTTGCCTCTTGAGAAACCTGTATGCAGGTCAGGAAGCAACAGTTAGAACTGGACATGGAACAACAGACTGGTTCCAAATAGGAAAAGGATTATGTCAAGGCTGTATGCTGCCACCCTGCTTATTTAACTTATATGCAGAGTATGTCATGAAATACTTTGGGCTGGATGAAGCACAAGCTGGAATCCAGATTGCCAGGAGAAATATCAATAATCTCAGATATGCAGATGACACCATCCTTATGGAAGAAAGTAAAGAAGAACTAAAGAGCCTCTTGATGAAAGTGAGAGATGAGAGTGAAAAAGTTGGCTTAAAGTTCAACATTCAGAAAACTAAGACATGGCATCTGGTCCCATCACTTCATAGCAAATAGATGGGGAAACAATGGAAACCATGGCAAACTTGATTTTGTCTTTGGGCTCTAAAATCACTGCAGATCGTGACTGCAGCCATGAAATGAAAAGACACCTACTCCTTGGAAGAAAAGTTATTACCAACCTAGACAGCATATTAAAAAGCAGAGACATTACTTTGCCAACAAAGGTCCATCTACTCAAAGCTATGGTTTTTCCAGTAGTCATGTATAGATGTGAGAGTTGGTCTATAAAGAAAGCTGAGCACCGAAAAATTGATGCTTTTCAACTGTGGTGTTGGAGATGACTCTTGAAGAGTCCCTTGGACTGAAAGGAGATTCAACAGTCCATCCTAAAGGAGATCAGTCCTGAGTGTTCATTGGAAGGACTGATGTTGAAGCTGAAACTCCAATACTTTGGCCACTTGATGTGAAGAGCTGACTCATCTGAAAAGACCCTGATGCTGGGAAAGATTGAGGGCAGGAGGAGAAGGGGATGACAGAGGATAAGATGGTTGGCTGGCATCACCAACTCAATGGACATAACTTTGGGTAAATTCCGGGAGTTGGTGATGGACAGGGAGGCCTGGCATGCTACAGTCAATGGGGCTGCAAAGAGTTGGACATGATTGAGCGAGTGACCTGAACTGAACTGAAGCACTTACTATGTGCTAAGCAGTTACAGTAACTGCCACTTAAATATTAAAACACACCTTTGAAAAGCACTATCCCCATTTTATAGATGCAAATTCTGAAAGCACAGAGAGAGTAAGAAGCAGGCTGAAGGAGACCATACTAGTGTCAGAGCTGGGTTTTAAATCTGATAGTTGAGCTGACACTCTAAAATATTTAGCAAGGTCTGTATTATCACCAATGAAACCAAAAGAATTATTCTCCAATGAGAAAGTGAATTTTATTTCAGTTTAAAAGTGATGATGTGCATGCTCAGTTTATAACTTGAGTATGACTCTGCAACCCCATGGACTGTAGCCCACCAGGCTCCTCTGTCCATGGGATTTTCCAGGCAAGAATACTGGAGTGGGATGCCATTTCCTCCTTCAGTGGTCTTCCTGATGCAGCAATTCAATCCTCTGTCTCTTGCATCTCCTGCATTGGCAAGCAGATTCTTGACTGCTGAGCCACTGGGGAAGCCCCAAAAGTGATAAAAGCCCAGAGCTAAAATGAAGCTGTTACTATATCTGGAATCTTGGCTGAAAAAAGCCATCATAAGACAGAAAAAACACAGACTGAAGAATCATGTAGACCTAAGTTTGAATCCTATGTGACATGCCTGTGTTGTAATTTCTCCATCAGCAAAATGGAATTACTTATGTCCACTGAAAGGGTTACTGTAAACACTAAACATCCATTGAAGTTGGGAGGTGGGATGAATAGGACAAGCACAGAGGATTTTTACGGCAGTGAAAAGAGTCTGTATGGTAATGTAGTGGTAGATACATTTCATCATTTATGTTTTCAAACTCATAGAATGCACAACACCAAGACTGAACCCTAGCATATAGTCATGGACTCTGGATGATGGTGATGTGTTAATGTAGGTTCACCAATTCTAACAAACGTCCCACTCTGGTGGGGGTGTCAATAATGAAGCAACAAGCTATGGTTGTGTTGGCTTAGGGGGTACAGAGAACATCTCCGTATTTTTCTCTCAATTTGCTATGAATCTAAAACTGCTTTAAATATAACGACTTTAAAAATAAAACAGCAAATGCCCTCAGGGAGTACATGGTACTTTGAAGGTGCTGTAGAAATACTATGTATAACAAAGCATACTAACTTCTGAGTAAACATGTAGGAAAGTAAATAATTATTTTTAGCCCACCATTTAGGTTATAGAATCCTACCTCTCCTGTAAAGCTTGTTTTTATTATCATACTGTATATACTGTATCAACAGGATGACAAACCTGACTGGATTTTATATCAATATGAATGCTAAGGTCGAATACTATGGTCAAATCGACACTAAGACAGTAAACAGAAACACATTACCGTGCAATTCTAAGATTAGAATCAGTAAGTTTCTTTGTAAACTTTATAGACTCAAGCTTTCTAATGCAGCATATTTCGAACAAATGGAGATTGCAAATATGTTAAAAAGAATAAAATCCAAAACATAAGGAACTTACATAAAAATAGTTTCATTCCTATAGCAAACTTTAACATGTAAGAACTGAACATATTCTCAACTAGCACATTGACAGGAGTTTCTTGAATTAGAAAGGGAACATGTTGGGAAATAAAATTTATTATTTGAAGATGAGGAGGATGGTGTTGGCTATTTGGTTTCACAAATGTAGTCTTATTGCCAAATCTTTCTCAAATTCTCTGAAATGGTTCTGTTTTCTGATTAATTTCTCAAATTGCAAGACCTTTCACATAGTTTCATGGCCAGCATACATCTGCACATGCTTCCCCCCAAATGTTTTCTGTTCCACAATGACACTCCATCTGTTGTTGCTGCTTCACTCCTGCTACAGCAAAAGTGTGGGAAGTCTGGCTGAGGACTAAGATTCCCAGTGGACTCTGCTCCCACCAGGTGTGGGCCTCTCAGCTTTGAATGTCAGACTGAATTCATTTGCAAAGCACATATTTCTGTGGTTTTAAAGGAATCCAGACAGGTCACATGCATCCTTAGATTGTTAGCATTTGCATCTTCAGATATCCAGTTTGCTCCACTTTATTCCTTTGACTTCCAGATTTTTGTCGTCTTTTCCTTCCTTATGAACTGGTTTCAAAACATTTTTTAAAACAGCTTCCTTAATTTTGGTTCAGATCTTAGAGTTAAACCAAGAACTCTTTTTACCACCTAATTTACATGCCTTTTTAAAAATGAGTTTATTTCTGCTCCATGTAACAGAGCAAGTGTCTAGTAACTCCTTTCATGTATGTGTAGGTATTATATATCAGCTATACAGAGAGAGACAGCCTACATTTCTAAAGAAATGAAGGGTTCTGAGTGACTCCTCTGTTTATAATTAAAAATATTATTTTACAACCTATCATGCAAACATATATGGCTTTAAAAGGTATTCTTATGACTACATTCGAAGTTTCAAATAAGGGATATTTTATAAGCAAGTACAACATATTGAAAAATATAACATGTATCAATTTATCCTAAGTGATGTGAGATAAAAAATAGTTAAATGTCAATAGAAATAAAGAAGGAAGTCTATTTAGACAATGTTAACCTATTTTTCAACAAATTTTGCCATCTAAAATCTTTATGATAAATTGATCTGCTTGTTATTCTTTTCCACTAGTAAAATGTGCAAAAATATCCATTATTTCTAAAGGCCTTTTGTTTTATGTTGCTTTCCTCATGTACATTCATATTTTACAATTCTCCTTTTCAACAACTGCAAGAAGACTTCTAACTAATTTGTGTAAATATTAAGGTTAGGATGACTGAAAAAATCTTTAAATAGTTATCCATGAGCTTTAACTTTGATTTTTTATTTAATCACTGAAATACATTGACAACAATTTTTAGAGAAAAATACACCCTCTTTTATTTGATCAGTACATTGAAAACATACTCACACATACTTTTGAGGTAAGAATCCTGATTTAAATTAGTATTTAATAATTACCTACAAGATAGGGGCTGAAAATCACCACCCTGTGTTATGCCCCGCTGTGGATACAGGGGAATTTTAGTATTTTGGTGGCATGATCTATTTTCTACTTTTCCAGGTATTTCTTGGCAACCCAATTGTGCCATTTGGTTTTAAAAATTCTTTTACAGTGTCTCTTTTAAAAATATGACTCAAAAATCCTGTGAGGTAGAAAAAAATGTACTCACTTATGCTTTTCAATTTCCTTGAGTACACAATATTATACTCAAGGAAACATACTCAGTTACTGTATTAAGTTCCTACTGCTGCTAGAGCAAGTTACCTCATGCTTGGTGGCTGTAAACAACATGAATTTGTTATCTTACAGTTTCAGTGGGAGTCTAAAATGGATCTCTCCTGGGCTAAAATGTGTTGCTGGGGCTGAATTCTCCTTAGAAAGCTCTAGCAGAGAATCTACTTTCTTGCCTTTTCTGACTTCTGGAGGCCACCAGCATTCCTTGGCTCATGGCCCACATCCACTGTCAAATGAAAATGGCTAGTTGAGTCTGTCTCTCATTTTATCATTATGACACTGACCCTCTGCCTTCCTCTTACACATTTCGGGACACTTGTGAGATTATATTTGGCCCACTTAGATAGTACAGGATAATTGTCCTACTTTAAGATCATGTCATTAGCAACCTTAACTTCACATTCCAACCTTACTTTCTTCTTGCCATGTAGTATAACATATTTACAGGTTTCAGAGGACAACAGAGGATGAGATAGTTGGATGGTATCACCGACTAGATGGATGTGAGTTTCAGCAAGTTCCAGGAGCTGGTGATGTACAGGGAAGCCTCGCGTGCTGCAGTTCACGGGGTCACAAAGGGTCGGACACGCCTGAGCAACTGAACTGAACTGAACAAGTTTCAAGGGTAAGTGCATAGATATCTTTGCAGGCCATCATTCTAATCAGTCACCTATTTAATATGTTGAGGAAATACCAACAAGAGTAGCAAATAGATTGCAGAGGGCTACATTTGTTTTTCAGATCCTATTATAAAAATACAATCAAAGAAAGAAATAAATGAATAAATAGATCAACTTTTCTCTCTAGCACAAAATTGAAATTGAGAGTTCTTTTATATGATTATAAAGCAATCCTACTCTTAATTAACTATTATGTGTCTGGAAATCTCTGATGAATAGGACCAAAATGGTTTCTGAGTTGTAACTATGGTGAAGGAAACACAAATGATTGTTTAGAATAAATATCTCATGATAAACTAATGATATGACAATTATATAGAAATGATTATAGTGAAATGTTTTATTATATGAATATTCCTCAACTAAGTTATACACTCTACTGATAATGGTCAATTGGATTGTCTGCAGTTTTAAATATTAGAAATATTGCTGCTATGAGTATTTTTATGCCTTTTGGTGCATAAGTAGTAGAATTGTTGGGTTACAGGGTATGCTTATTTTCAAGTGTATTACATAATGCCAAACTGTCTTTCAAGGTGGTTATATCAATTTATTTTCATACCAACAGTGATGAAGGTTTACATTGCTCAAATATTTCACTAACATTTGACATTAACAATCTTTAAACATTTTACCCATCCTGGTAGGTGTGTAGTATTAACTTGTTTACTGTTAATATTTGTGACTATTAATAACTATGAGCATCTTTTCTTGGGCTCACAATGCATTTGAATATCTTCTTTCATAGGCTGCCCACTCAAGTCTATCGTACATTTTCTATTGGGTTCTTTGCCTTATTATTATGGAGACATTCTTTACATATCTGATGTAAAGGTTACCAATAGATTACATGCGTTGCATATATTTTCTCCAACTATATGGCTTACTTTTTCAATAATTAGGTCATTTGAAGGAAAAAAATAGATTTAATTTCATATAATTCCACTTACCTTTACATTTATGGTTACTAATATTCTGTCCTGTTGAAGAACTCATTTCCTAACCTCCTCTTAATCTTCTACAAGCTGTTTCATTTCTTATAAAGTTTTAAAATTCAACTGGAGCTAATTATTATATATGATGTAAACAGAAGGTATGCATTTCGTTTTCCACATGGATATTTAATATTTCATCATAATTTACTTAAAAGACCATTCTTTCTTCATTTTCTGTACTATCTCTGTTACTGTAAATCAAAATATAAATATAAAAATAAATATAAAAGATAAAAGTACCTATCAAAGAAATTTAATCTTTAATCAAAAATAAACAAAACACCAGACCTGTATGGTGTACCATCTGGATAATATAATGAAATAATGCCATTTCAAAAATTCTTCCAGAGAAGAGAAGAGATGAAATGATATCCAACTAATTCTAAGAAGCCAGGAAAACATAACTGTCTGAAAGACTGATGAGGACGTTATGAGAAAGAAAAATGGTAGACCAACCTCATTTGTAAATAATGACAAAATGCAAACAGCAGCAATCTAATCCAGTAAAATACAGAAATGGATAATATGTGATGGCTAACTCTAATTTATTCCCAGAATACAAAGATGGCTTAACATTTAAAAATCAATGTAATTATCAACTAGTAGTAAGAAAGGCAGTCCCAAAGAATGCTCAAACTACCGCACAATTGCACTCATCTCACATGCTAGTAAAATAATACTCTAAATTCTCTAAGCCAGCCTTCAGCAATACGTGAACAGTGAACTTCCAGATGTTCAAGCTGGTTTTAGGAAAGGCAAAGGAATCAGAGATTAAATTACCAATATCTGCTGGATCATCGAGAAAGCAAGAGAGGTCCAGAAAAACATCTATTTCTGCTTTATTGACTATGCCAAAGTCTTCGACTGTGTGGATCACAATAAACTGTGGAAAATTCTTCAAGAGATGGGAATACCAGACCACTTGACCTGCCTCTTGAGAAACTTGTATGCAGGTCAGGAAGCAAGAGTTAGAACTGGACATGGAACAACAGACTAGTTCCAAATAGAAAAAAGAGTACGTCAAGGCTGTATATTGTCACCCTGCTTATTTAACTTATATGCAGAGTACATCATGAGAAATGCTGGGCTGGAGGAAGCACAAGCTGGAATCAAGATTGCCAGGGGAAATATCAGTAACCTCAGATATGCAGATAATACCACCCTAATGGGAGAAAGTGAAGAGGAACTAAAAAGCCTCTTGATGAAAGTGAAAGAGGAAAGTGAAAAAGTTGGCTTAAAGCTTAACATTCAGAAAACTAAGATCATGGCATCTGGTCCCATCACCCCATGGGAAATAGATGGGGAGACAGTGGAAACAGTGTCAGACTTTATTTTTTTGGGCTCTAAAATTACGGCAGATGGTGACCACAGCCATGAAATTAAAAGACTCTTACTCCTTGGAAGCAAAGTTATGACCAACCTAGATAGCATATTAAAAAGCAGAGACAAGGTCTGTCTGGTCAAGGTTATGGTTTTTCCAGTGGTCATGTATGGATGTGAGAGTTGGACTGTGAAGAGGGCTGAGTGCTGAAGAACTGATGCTTTTGAACTGTGGTGTTGGAGAAGACTCTTGAGAGTCCGTTGGACTGCAAGGAGATCCAACCAGTCCATCCTAAAGGAGATCAGTCCTGGGTGTTCATTGGAGGGACTGATGCTGAAGCTGAAACTCCAGTACTTTGGCCACCTCATGCGAAGAGTTGACTCACTGGAAAAGACCCTGATGCTGGGAGGGATTGGGGGCAGGAGGAGAAGGGGACGACAGAGGATGAGATGGCTGGATGGCATCACTGACTCGATGGGCATGAGTTTGAGTAAACGCCAGTATTTGGTGATGGACAGGGAGACCTGGCGTGTTGTGATTCATGGGGTTGCAAAGAGTAGGACAAGACTGAGCAACTGAACTTAACTGAACTGGAGTATTAAAAATAAACAAGATCATCTTAATAAAGAAAGCATAACAACTTTATCAAATTCATCTATTCCTGATGAAAATTTCTGTAAGTAATAAAACGGTTAATAAAGTAAACATAAAATTTAATAGCGAAAAGAAAGAATAGAATAGAAATGAGACAAAGATGTCTGCTTTTAACACATCTATCCATCACTCTACTGGTGATACAGCAAGGCAATTAAAATAAATGAAAGGCCAACAAAGGTACATATATTGAAATCTATAGTTTTTCTCATAGTCATCTATGGATGTGAGAGTTAGATGACATAATTGGCTGAGCACCAAAGAACTGATGCTTTCAAACTGTGGTGCTGGAAAAGACTCTCGAGAGTCCCTTGGATAGCAAGGAGATCAAAACAGTCAATCCTAAAGGAAATCAACCCTGAATATTCATTGGAAGGGCTGATGCTGAAGCCGAAGCTCCAATACCTTGGCGCCTTGATTCAAAGAGCTGGCTCACTGGAAAAGACCCTGATGCTGGGAAAGACTGAAGGCAAAAGGAGAATAGGATGGCAGAGGATGAGATAGTATCACTGACTCAATCGACATGAATGTGAGCAAATTCCAGGAGATAGTGAAGGACAGAGGTACCTGGTGTGCTGCAGTCCATGGGATTGCAGAGAGCAGACACGACTTAACGACTGAACAACAGCAACAACATAAATATTGAAAGGGAAACCTAAAATAGTAGATGATTTGATAAGTTATCAGAAATATAGGTAAATACAGCAAGTTCAGTATAAAACATCAAGATAAAAAATATTTGCATTTCTTTTCTACAGAAATACATAGTAAAATCAAAATATCATTTAAAATACAAACAAGTAACAGATGTCCACAGGGTCGCAAAGAAACAGACGTGACTGAGTGACTGAACTGAACTGAACAGATGTCTAGAAACAAAGCTAAAAAATTTGCAAATCTACTACAAATATTAATCACTACTGATAAATTTTAAATTATTATAAGGCTGGCATATACCGTATCAATGGATTGGTTACCTCAACATTACCAAAATACTAATTTCTAGGAATATTTAGAATCACTAAATTCTGAAACAAAATTCTGACCATCTAAGTCAGTTTTTGTAGAACTAGTTATGGTGTTTTTTTCAACAACACAGAAAAACAAATAAACACAGAAATACAGAAAATACAATACAATACAGAAAAACACAAAGGGCTGGAGATGAATATCAGAGATTGTACTATTCTACCAGAAATATTCAACATTAACAACACAACAACAACAAAAGAGAAAAATATATGAAAAAATGATTTTTAAGACACTGGACAATGGATATCAAAAGATATTAATCCCTGTGAGGTAAGCAAAACAAAACGAAGTAAATCACTGCCTTGAAAATTTCCTGGCCATGACCCAAAGGTAGGCTGATGAATTTTCCGAATTGAGCAGATGGGCTAATAGGGCCAGAAGATCAAGGTGGCTAGAGTTTGCAGAATAGAAAAAAAAAAAAAAAAAAAAAAGCTGCAGAGAGAGAATCCTAAAGACCTGTAAAGTTCCTGTTGAGGATTTAGCAAAGTACTGAAAAATGGCTGCATGTGAAGAAAGAACCATCTCAAAGAATGAGAGAACAGTACTCCTAGCTCACATGCAACAGTTCTGATGGAACAGTTGGAAGCCAGATGGAAAATAGGACATTAGGTAGAATGTTCAAAAGTGTTGGGCTTCAAAAGTTCCCCCCATATGTTCAAAAATTACGTACAGATATAGAATATCTTGAAAATTCTCAAAATAAAATCTTCAATATCTGAAGTGAAAAATACACTTCATAGATGTTTTCATTTTAATTTAGTTTTGTTTGTACTGCCCATGAGTCAAGGATAGTTTTATAATCTAAAGTGGACACATGTTAAGTAATTATATAAGTACTATTCATACATAAAAGCCTTCATTTTGTCCTGGTAATTTAAAATATTTACTTTCTGGTTGTTATAAAAAGGTTTATCAAATCTTGACCTAGATAAAATGAAAAACTCACTAAGAAGATAATCTGACTAGCTTTATATCTACTGTTGAAGTTGAGTTTATAATTAGAAGTTTTCTTGAAAGCCAACTCCAGGCCTAAATGGCTTCAGTGGTAAATTCTTCCAAAAACCTAAGAAAGAAATACCAATGCCATACAAAATCTATAGAAAATACTATAGAAAATCCAAGTAAAGGAAATTTTTCCAATTTATCCTAGGTCACCCTTACCCAGACACAAAAATCAGATAAAGACATTACAAGATAACTACATACCAACATACCTCTTGAAAACAGATGTAAAATTTCTAAACACCACTATGGCAAATTTAATTCCATAATACATACAGAGCATACTATATAATGACAGCTGAATTTATCTCAGGAATGAAAGCATTGCCTAATTTTTGAAAAACAATAAAATTCACTACATTAACCAATTTAAAAAGAAAAAAAAGAATCAGATTGTCTTTATGAATGCAGATAAAGCATTTAACAAAATTCATAATCTATTCCTGATAAGCTAGCTTTCAGCAAACTGAAACTGAAGAAAGCTTCCTCAACCTCATAAAGCAGTTCACCAAAAAATTTAAAATTATAGTTAATGGTGAAAAACTGTGTGCTTTTCTTTAAGGTGAATAAGAAAATAAGGATATCTGCTGTCATTACTTTTATTCAACATTAAATTACAGCTTTTAGCCAGTACAATAAGGCAGAAAAGAAAAAAGGGTACTTTGGTTAGAATAAAAAGAAGTAAAAGGAAGTAAAATAAGGGAAGAAGTCATACCTTTTTAATTGCAGGGTAGTCTTTTTGAAATTGGAAATTGGAAATATCAAGGGATTACTTCACTCAAAGATGGGCACAATAAACAACAGAAACCATAGAGATTCAGTAGACACTAAATCTAGTAGAGATCAAGAAGAGATGGAAAGAATACATGTAAGAACTGTACACAAAAGATCTTAATGAACCAGATCACTACAATGGTGTGGTCATTCACCCAGAGTCAGACATTCTGGAGTGCAAAGTCAAGTAGGCCTTAGGAAACACTGCTGTTAATAAAGATAGTGGATGTGATAGAATTCCAGTACAGCTATTTCAAAACCCTAAAGGATGATGCCATCAAGGTGTTGCATTCAATATGTCAGCAAATCTGGAAGACCCAGCAGTAGCCACAGGACTGGGAAAGGTCAATCCTCATCCAATTCCCAAGAAGGTAGTACTAAAGAATGTGCTAACTATCAGACAATTGTACTCATCTCCCATGCAAAACCAGTATGCAGGTCAAGAAACAAGAGTTAGAACCAGACATGGAACAATGGACTGGTTCAAAATTGGGAAAGGAGTATATCAAGGCTGTATATTGTCACCCTGTTTATTTAACTTATATGTAGAGTACATCACGCAAAATGCCAAGCTGGGTGAAGCACAAGGTGGAACCAAGATTTCTGGGAGAAATATCAATAACCTCAGATAAGCAGATGACATCACCCTTATGGCAGGAAGAGTAGAGGAACTAAAGAGCCTCTTGATGAAGGTGAAAGAGGAGAGTGAAAAAGCTGGCTGAAAACTCAAGAAACAATAGAAAAAAATGACAGACTTTATTTTCATGGGATCCAAAATCACTGTGGACAGTGACTGCAGCCATGAAATTGAAAGATGCTTGCTCCTTGGAAGAAAAGCAATGACAAACCTAGACAGCATATTAAAAAGCAGAGACATTACTTTGCCAACAAAGGTCTGTATAGTCAAAACTATGGTTTTTACAGTAGTCATGTATGGATGGGAGAGCTAGACAATAAAAAAGGCTGAGTGCTGAAGAACTGATGTCTTCGAACTGTGGTGTTAGAGAAGACTCTTGAAAGTCCCTTGGACTGTAAGGAGTTCAAACCAGTCAATCCTAAAGAAAATCAACCCTGAATATTCACTGGAAGGACTGATGCTGAAGCTGAAGTTCCAAATACTTAAGCCACCTGATGCAAAGAGCTGACTCACTGGAAAAGACCCGACTCAATGGAAAAGACCCTAATACTGGGAAAGATTGAAGACATGCTAAGAAGGGGACAACAGAGGATGAGATGGTTGGATGGCATCGACTCAATGGATATGAGTTTGAGCAACCTCCGGGAGATGGTGAAGGACAGGGAACCCTGGGTGCTGTAGTCCATGGGGTCACAAAGAGTCAGACACAACTGAGTGACTGACCAACAATCCATGCTAGTAAGGCCATGCTTAAAATCTTGCATGTTAAGTTTCAGCATTATGCAAACCATGAACTTCCAAATGTCCAAGCTGCATTTACAAGAGCAAGAGGAACCAGAGATCAAATTCCCAACATTCACTGGATCATAGAGAAAGCAAGAGAATTCCAGAATAATATCTACCTCTGTTTTATTGATGACATCAAAGCCTCTGACTGTGTGGATCATAAAAAAACTGTGGATAGCTCTTAAAGAGATGAGAATACCAGACCATTTTACCTGTCAAGAAGCAACAATTAGAACCCTGTATGGAAAACTGGCTCCACTGTGCTTAGTCGCTCAGTCGTGTATGACTCTTTACAACCCCATGGACCGTAACCGGCCTGGCTGTTCTGCCCATGGGGATTTTCCAGGCAAGAATACTGGAGTGCAAGAATACTGGAGCGCAAATACTGGAGTGGGTTGTCATGCCCCGCTCCAGGGGATCTTCCCAACCCAGGGATAGAACCCACGTCTCCCACATTTCAGGCAGACTCTTCACTGTCTAAGCCACCAGGGTAGCCCAAGAATACTGAAGTGGGTAGCCTATTCTTTCTCTAGGGTATTGTGCTGACCCAGGAATCGAACAGCGGACTCCTGCATTGTAGGTGAATTCTACTGGCTCCCCATTACTTGATAGCAAATAGAAGGGGAAAAGGTGGAAGTAGTGAAAGATTTCCTCTTCTTGGGCTCTAAAATCACTGCAGATGGTGACTGCAGCCACGAAATCAGACTACAATTGTTTCTTGGCAGGAAAGTAATGACAAATCTAGACAGCCTGTTGAAAAGTAGAGACTCTGCTGACAAAGGTCCATATAGTCAAGGCAACAGTCATCCCAGTGGTCCCATATGGCTGAGAATTGGACCATAAAGAAGACAGAAGACTGATGCCTTCAAACTGTGGTGCTGGAAAAGGCTCCTGAAAGTCCCTTGCACAGGAAGGAGATCAAACCAGTCAATCTTAGGAAAATCAACCATGAATATTCATTGGAAGAACTGATGCTGAAGCTGAAGCTCCACTATTTTGGTCAACTGATGCAAACAGCTGACTCACTGGACAAGTCCCTGATGCTGGGAAAGACTGAGGGAAGAAGGAGAAGAAGCCATAGAGGATGAGATGGCTGGATGTAATGGACATGAATTAATGGCTGGATGCAATGGATACAGATGCAATGGACATGAACTTGGGCAATCTCTGGGAGATGGTGAGGGACAGGGAGGCCTACCATGCTGCAGTCCCCGTGGCTGCAAAGAGTCACGTGACTGGGCAACTGAACAGAAAAACGTTTTGAAGAAGACAGTCTTTTTGGAAATGCGAAAGAATAGTTGGATATTGATATGTGAAAAAAGAAAAGAACTTTAAACCTTACCTCACACCATATATAAAAAGTATCTTAAAACAGACCACAATGCAAAATATAGGCTGAATTTTTGTAACTTGAATTATAAAAAAAATTTTTAGATACAGTACAAAGAGCAAAATCAATAAATGATCAAATTGAAAAAGCTCACCAAAAATTTAAACATCTGTTCTTTGAAATAAACTGTTAAGATAAAGTCACAGAATAGGAGAATATATTTCCAAAGAATATATTTTAGAAAAGACTTAATATTAATCTGTAATATAATTTAAAATTTAAATTAGTGAGTGAATTTAACTCAGATGACCATTATAGCTACTACTGTGGGCAGGAATTCCTTAGAAGAAATGGAGTAGCCATCATGGTCAACAAAAGAGTCCAAAATGCAGTACTTGAATGCAATCTTAAAAGTGACAGAATGATCGCTGTTCGTTTCCAAGGAAAACCATTCAATATCATGGTAAAGAAGCTGAAGTTGAACAGTTCTATGAAGACGTACAAGACCTTTTAGAACTAACACCCAAAAAATATGTCCTTTTCATTATAGGGGACAGGAATGCAAAAGTAGGAAGTCAGGAAACACCTGGAGTAACAGGCAAATTTGGCCTTGGAGTACAGAATGAAGCAGGGAAAAGGCTAATAGAGTTCCGCCAAGAGAACACACTGGTCATTGCAAACACCCTCTTCCAACAACACAAGAGAAGATTCTACACATGGACATCACCAGATGGTCAACCCCGAAATCAGACTGATTATATTCTTTGCAGCCAAAGATGGAGAAGCTCTATGCAGTCAGCAAAAACAAGACCGGGAGCTGACTGTGGCTCAGATCATGAACTCCTTATTACCAAATTCAGACTTAAATTGAAGAAAGTAGGGAAAACCACTAGACCATTCAGGTATGACCTAAATCAAATTGCTTATGACTATACAGTGGAATTGAGAAATAGATTTAAGGGACTAGATCTGATAGACAGAGTGCCTGATGAACTATGGATGGAGGTTCATGACATTGTACAGGAGACAGGGATCAAGACCATCCCCATGGAAAAGAAATGCAAAAAAGCAAAATGGCTATCTGAGGAGGCATTATAAATAGCTGTGAAAAGAAGAGAAGCAAAAAGCAAATGAGAAAAGGAAAGATATTCCCATTTGCATGCAGAATTCCAAAGAATAGCAAAGGAGAGATAAGAAAGCCTTCCTCAGCAATCAATGCAAAGAAATAGAGGAAAACAACACAATGGGAAAGACTAGAGACCTCTTCAAGAAAATTAGAGATACCAAGGGAACATTTCATGCAAAGATGGGTTCGATAAAGGACAGAAATGGTATGACCTAACAGAAGCAGAAGATATTAAGAAGAGGTGGCAAGAATACACAGAAGAACTGTACAAAAAAGATCTTCACGACCCAGATAATCACGATGGTGTGATCACTCACCTAGAGCCAGACATCCTGGAATATGAAGTCAAGTGGGCCTTGGAAAGCATCACTATGAACAAAGCTAGTTGAGGTGATGGAATTCCAGTTGAGCTATTTCAAATCCTGAAAGATGATGCTGTGAAAGTGCTGCACTCAATATGCCAGCAAATTTGGAACACTCAGCAGTGGCCACAGGACTGGAAAAGGTCAGTTTTCATTCCAATCCCAAAGAAAGGCAATGCCAAAGAATGCTCAAACTACTGCACAATTGCACTCATCTCACACGCTAGTAAAGTAATGCTCAAAATTCTTCAAGCCAGCCTTCAGCAATGCACAAACCATGAACTTTCAGATGTTCAAGCTGGTTTTAGAAAAGGCAGAGGTACTAAAGATCAAATTGCCAACATCTGCTGGATCATCGAAAAAGCAAGAGAATTCCAGGAAAAAATCTATTTCTGCTTTATTGACTATGCCAAAGCCTTTGACTGTGTGGATCACAATAAACTGTGGAAAATTCTGAAACAGATGGGAATACCAGACCACCTAATCTGCCTCTTGAGAAACCTGTATGCAGGTCAGGAAACAACAGTTACAACAGGATACAGAACAACAGACTGGTTCCAAATAAGAAAAGTAGGACGTCAAGGCTGTATATTGTCACCCTGTTTATTTAACTTTTATGCAGAGTACATCATGAGAAACGCTGGGCTGGAAGAATCACAAGCTGGAATCCAGATTGCCGGCAGAAATATCAATAACCTCAGATGTGCAGACGACATCACCCTATTGGGAGAAAGTGAAGAGGAACTAAAAAGCCTCTAGATGAAATTGAAAGAGGGGAGTGAAAAAGTTGGCTTAAAGCGCAACATTCAGAAAGCTAAGATATTGGCATCTGTTTCCATCACTTCATGGCAAATAGATGGGGAAACAGTAGAAACAGTGTCAGACTTTATTTTTCTGGGCTCCAAAATCACTGCAGATGGTGACTGCAGCCATGAAATTAAAAGATGCTTATTCCTTGGAAGGAAAGTTATGACCAACCTAGATAGCATGTTAAAAAGCAAAAAAAAAAAAAAAAAAAGCAGAGATAGTACTTTGCCAACGAAGGTCCATCTAGTCAAGGCTATGGTTTTTCCAGTGGTCATGTATGGATGTGAGAGTTGGACAATGAAGAAAGATGAGCACCGAAGAATTGATGTTTTTGATCTGTGGTGTTGGAGAAGACTCTTGAGAGTCCCTTGGGCTGCAAGGAGATCCCACCAGTCCATCCTAAAGGAGATCAGTCCTGGGTGTTCATTGGAGGGACTGATGCTAAAGCTGAAACTCCAATGCTTTGGCCACCTCATGTGAAGAGTTGACTCATTGGAAAAGACCCTGATGCTGGGAGGGATTGGGGGCAGGAGGAGAAGGGGACGCCAGAGGATGAGATGGCTGGATGGCATCACCGACTCAACGGACATGAGTTTGAATAAACTCCAGGAGTTGGTGATGGACAGGGAGGCCGGGCGTGCTGCAATTCATGGGGTCGCAAAGAGTTTGACATGACTGAGCAACTGAACTGAACTGAATTTAACAACTCAAAATACAATAATAAGTGAAAAAAACAATAATATTACAACTAACAGACACTTGATAAGTATTTGTTTATAAGAAACTGACAAGATGTTTTCAAAATAACTGGACCATTTTCCTTTCCTGTAGCTAATGTGTGAGAGATCCAGTTGTTTCACATCTTCATCGACATTTGCTGTGGTCCATCACTTTAATTTAACTTTTCTATTAGGTGGGTAATGATAGCTCATTGTGGTTTTAATTTGCATTTCTCCAGGTTACTAGTGATGTTGAATATCTTTTTATATGCATCTTGGCAATCCCCATCTTTGCTGAAGTATCTGTTAGTTGCAATATTATTTTTTTTTCACTTATTATTGTGTTTTGAGTTTTTATAATTGAAGTCACAAAAATCCAGCCTATATTTATAGAAGCCCCATTTTTCATGTGGTCCTAGTAGAATTTAGTTATAGACTATTTACACTATTGATTACATTTTACAACACAGGTATAATCTTTACTTGGAATTAATTACCAAACTGTAACACAGTCAAAATAGTGGACAGTCACCCTTTTCATGATTTGTGGTAGAAAATATTAGCAAAGAAATACAACCCACTGGACCAGAACAGAAACATTTAATAAATCAGAAATTAACAAATAACAAATAGTATTAACCTCACCAAATTTTGCAACATTATAAATTTCCATAACAAATCCCCACTCTACTCTACATTCTCTATTACAATGGCCATATGAAAAAGGTTTGAGACCAGCTTCTTTGGCATCCAAAATAGTAAGACCTTCACTTGGCTCTTGGATCCTAAAATCACATATCAAATAATTGGCATTCCAGTTCTCTTCAAGTTTAAAAGTAGTCAATGGGATCTATATTTGTCACTCTAATCTCTGTGCCTATTATCAGGTTCTAGATTTCTGGAGCTTGGGGTACTCTGAGGAATTTTCTTGCCCTCTAGGAAGGATCAGTGCAGATCATCTTCTGACATTACTGGTTCTGTTACCTACACAAATATTTTTATTTTAAAAATGTATTGCCTCAACTACAACTGACACTGTAAAAGTGAAAGGCACTATCTTTGCCATAAGAACAAGACAAAAAGCTACAATTTTCAATGTGAAAACTGCCTGCAATAATCCATGGTTCAATTCTTTTCCCATATAGTTCTCCAAGCCACTCTTGCCAGATATTTCCATTTTTATTATCATCTTTTTCTCATAACTTTCCTCCTCAACATATATAATATATACTTCCCTTTGAGATGGATTCCTTAAGAAGCTGTATAATTTTACAAATATGCACAAGAGAAGACTAACATTTATCAAGTACTTTCCAGGTGCTGAATCTCCAAGTGCTTTACATGCGTTGTTTCAATTGATCTTCACAAAAATTCCTGTGCGTTAAGATTTTATTAGCTCTATTTTACCTGCTGGAAAATTTGAATCAAAGAGGTTGACTTTTCAAAGTTTACAAACCTGAAAAACTTGGGAGTTAAAACTAAAACAGAAATTAATTTAAAGTCAAAGATTTCATTCTTTTTTCATCTCTATCCTAACATTTTCTATTCCACTCCATCCTACTCTATATTTTAGATTGATAATCTAATGTTGATGCTCTACATTTTAATATTTTAATATTCATATCATTAAACCAATAAATATTTATTTTAAAATGTGTAATATTCAAATATTTTAATATAATTTTTGGACTGTCAATATTTATTATTTACTACTAACAGCAGCAGCAGCCATTTTTAGAATCAGTTATGGGTAAAATTTAACGAAAATGCATGTCCAAATATACCTAACTTAAACCAAGGAAACACCATATTCTTATCTATAGCTCCTCTAATTATCTCCCGAATCTGGCTGGCCTTCTTAATAAAGAAGAAACAAAACTTTTATGGTAATTTATAAATGGTTAACCTAACCCTCGAAAATAAACATCGTTCACATGGTTGTGAGAGCTATATACCCAAACATAAGTGTCGTCATGGCCTTTCACTACTTAAAAAACTTTCATTTTCAAAATTAACTTCACAGTCCATAGCTTGATATTTAAGTCCAGTCCCCAAAGTTTGTTAGTGATGTTCCTTCACAATTCAGCACTAGCTATATCTCTCTTCATCCTACCCTTGCAGCTAACATTTCCGATCTAGAAAATGCTTGAAGATTTTCAAATAATTTATGTCTCTCATTTTCAGAGCCATTAAACATATTACTTCTGATGTATTACTCATTTTTTTTTAATTTATTTTTTTTTTCCAGTGGGTTTTGTCATACATTGATATGAATCAGCCATGGATTTACATGTATTCCCAATCCCGATCCCCCCTCCCACCTCCCTCTCCACCCGATTCCTCTGGGTCTTCCCAGTGCACCAGGCCGGAGCACTTGTCTCATGCATCCCACCTGGGCTGGTGATCTGTTTCACCATAGATAGTATACATGCTGTTCTTTTGAAATATCCCACCCTCACATTCTCCCACAAAGTTCAAAAGTCTGTTCTGTATTTCTGTGTCTCTTTTTCTGTTTTGCATATAGGGTTATCATTATCACCTTTCTAAATTCCATATATATGTGTTAGTATGCTGTAATGTTCTTTATCTTTCTGGCTTACTTCACTCTGTATAATGGGCTCCAGCTTCATCCATCTCATTAGGACTGGTTCAAATGAATTCTTTTTAATGGCTGAGTAATATTCCATGGTGTATATGTACCACAGCTTCCTTATCCATTCATCTGCTGATGGGCATCTAGGTTGCTTCCATGTCCTGGCTATTATAAACAGTGCTGCTATGAACATTGGGGTGCACGTGTCTCTTTCAGATCTGGTTTCCTCAGTGTGTATGCCCAGAAGTGGTATTGCTGGGTCATATGGCAGTTCTATTTCCAGTTTTTTAAGGAATCTCCACACTGTTTTCCATAGCGGCTGTACTAGTTTGCATTCCCACCAACAGTGTAAGAGGGTTCCCTTTTCTCCACACCCTCTCCAGCATTTATTGCTTGTAGACTTTTGGATAGCAGCCATCCTGACTGGCGTGTAATGGTACCTCATTGTGGTTTTGATTTGCATTTCTCTAATAATGAGTGATGTTGAGCATCTTTTCATGTGTTTGTTAGCTATCTGTATGTCTTCTTTGGAGAAATGTCTGTTTAGTTCTTTGGCCCATTTTTTGATTGGGTCATTTATTTTTCTGGAATTGAGCTGCAGGAGTTGCGTATTACTCATTTTTAACCTCACTTTAACAAAGAGTACTAAAGTTTTAGGACACAGATCAGATTTCGTCTTTTTCCTGCAGCCTTGCTAATTTCTCACCTATATACGTGTGTGCACTCCCCAGTTGGAAGTTCTACTTCCTTCTACTATGTACTCTCTCTTCTCAGTCATAGTGAACTTCAATCTTTTATATTTACTGTAGACTTTTTTCACCTAGCTTTTCTTCTGTAAGAGTACAGACATCTTTGTTTCTTTTCAACTTTACCAGGTAAGAACAGACACAATAAATATTTAGTTTTAAAAACACTGCTTCTCCCAATATAACACAGTCTCTAGTAGAGACGTATAAATCAAGCCCATTTGAGTGTTCCACTGAAATAGAGTTCTTACTTCTACAATTAAAAGAGTTTCTTGAAACAGAAAATTTTACAGCCACAGAGGAGTTAAAGTTTTCTTTACATAGTAAAGTCAGAAAGTTTAGACAAAATCTTTAGTAAATAGTTTACCACTGAAAGTACTAACTGCAGTCTAACAGAATTTATGACTGGTTCCAAAGAAACATTTCATTTCTTCACAGAATTTACAAGGCTGGAACGAACCAGAAGGGTTGTTTAGTTCATCTCTCATGTTTAAATCATCTCAGAGAAATGAGGAGCTATAGTATTTGTAAAAACCTCCAGAAAAGTAGATATGACAACCTCTCTTTGTACTCATTCTAGTACATAACACCTCTCACTTTAACAATCTCTCCCTAAATGTAACCTAAATTTCGTGCTAGAGTTTAAATCCCTTTCCTCTTGTACCATCACTATTTAAGCCTGAGAATAGCCATCAGTCTGGTCTATGTAAACAGCTTGTACACTGTAGCCTACTACTGGAGCCCCAGTGACTTCTGTCTCTGGCTGAACAATCATTTTCCAAAACTATTGGTCTTTGTGACACCTCTCAGAATTCTTGTGGAAGATGTTGTCCCATCTCCATGACAGCCTTCTAATTTTCACTCCTGCCCCTCAACAAGCCCTTCATCCAAGGGTCATCACATTATCATGAAAACTTCTAAGAATACAGGATAAAAAAATGCCTATTGAAAGCAAAATAGGTGAATATGAAGTGACTAATACAAAGATCATTTACAATGAAGACATGATGATATGCCCCTTCACCTCATGATGTCTCAAATTATTTTGTGTCAATTGATTCCACTACTGATTCAAGTATGAAAGTTGAATTATAACTATTTTTTCACCCACAAAATTGTTACAATAAGAATGCCTACTGATATTGATGATATAAGTGAAATGAAAGCTATTGTATTAAGTGCTCAGTAACTGTTAGTAGTTATTATTAGTAATACTCATAGTACTATTAATCATCTTTTACTCTCTTTAAACATATCTTTAAAAATATCTAGGGATATTGTCTTAGAGAAACAAATAAAAGTCGGGGTTTCCTTAGTTTTATAAATGTGGCTATGAGAATTATTAAAATGTCTCCTTGTGTTATGAATTATGTCTATATAATAATAAATGTAAAACAAAAGTTAAAGAAATTTAATTATTTAAGCCATTGCATAAACATTTTATGTCCCTTAATGTCTTTAATGTAATTACAGAGGATTTCACTATTTTCACTTTGTATTCCATATATATTATAATTCATCTTGGACTCTCAGCTTTTACCTGTTTTCAGTCTTTTTTGCAATCTGCCTCACCTATCTATTTTGCTTTCTCTTGAGTTCTGGATCTTCTAAGAAAACAATGGTATAATTTTCTTCTTTAAGCTTTATAATAAATTTTGCATTCACATATTTTAATTAAATTTTATGTTTTGAATATTTTTCTGATTTGTTTTGCAATCCTAAATAGAAGCTTGAGAGTGGTTTACCATGAAAATCTCACTTATATTTCCCATATTTTCAAGCACCATTTCAAAATATGTGTGTCTTTCAAAATATGTGTGCCATTTCTGTTAGAGCCAGACAACCCTTTGCTTTAACCTTCTTCAGTGAAACGTAAGGTAACAACTCACACCGATACAGCGTTACAATCTAGGCACAGGTGAGGAGGGTTGAGAAATCAAAGCAAACAAACTGATCATAGATCATGTAAGGTGCTTCTGACTATAAGTAACAGAAAACCCATTTCAAAGTGACTTAAACCATAAGGTAATTAATTATCTCACAAAAGGAAAATTGCAGCGGTAGAATGACTACAGGGTTGATTAATTTACCAGCATAGCCATGCCATCAAGGTTATTTCCTCTGTCTGCTCTGTCATCCACAGTATTAATGCTTTCCCCCCTCAGGCTAGCTTTCTTCACAGTCATAAGATGACTTACAAAGGATTTTGAATTTTTATTCTAAATACATAAAGACTAGATAATCTTAATATCTTTCTCCAACAATAGAAATACTAGATAAAATAAGACAAATAAAATAAATGTACTCTTAAAGGTAAAACTGAGCAAACTAAAAACTACATGAAATCTTCAAAGACAAAAATAAAGAGAAATATAATATTATGGTGTAAAAATAAGCCTCAAAAGACTTTTTAGGTGTGATAATTTTCAATGGCTTCTCTGGGAGGAAAGGACTGAACATGTGCAAGGTGAGCAAGGACTAAAACAATTGTTTAAAGTCAGGAACACCAAAGGACTGCACACACAGTGATAAGATGGACTTACAAAGATCTTCACCAGGGAAAAGAGGTGACACAAAAATTATCTATCTTGGCCTAGGCAATATACGGGGGTCAAAAGGGATTTCAGAATCTGTAGCTACATGCCTGTGGCTACAGTAATGGTAACCTGACAAATTGGTGGAAAGTGACTTTGAGGTAGTTAAGTGGGCATTCATTGCAAGAAGCAAATGAATATTCTTCCTCCTTAGAAAGATCTTTGACACAGGCATCACATGGTCACCCATATAATGACTGGCTAAAATAAATTCTACAACTAAAACTAAACACACACACACACACACACACACACACACACACACACCATTCTTGAGGATCAGCAGAAACAACAAGTAAGAAATTTGGGAATTTAAAAATGAAATTATTGAATACCTATATAAAATAACTATGTTTAAAATATTTAAGTTGTGACATGTATAGTATGTGAAAGCAAATAAAATGTTTCTATTACAGACTTGAGAATTTTAAAGAATCAAGCAGAAGTTCTAGAATTAAAAACTAATAGTTGGAGTTAATAATTTAGCAGACTGTTACAAAAGAGACTAACTACAGCTGTAAAAATTGTTGACAAACAGCTAGCTCTGATGAAATTACCTAACATGTATGGCTCAGGGTTCCCTGGTGGCTCAGATACTAAAGAATCTACCTGCAATGTCAGAGACCTGGGTTTGATTCCTGTGTTGAGAATACCCCCTAGAGGAGGGCATGGCAACCCACTTCAGTATTCTTGCCTGGAGAATCCCCATGGACAGATGAGCCTGGTAGGTGACGGTCCATGGGGTTGCAAAGAGTCAAACACAACTGAGCAAATAAGCACACACAGCATAGGAGCATATATAAACAAAGAGATGAGTAAAAAAAAGAAAAAGCTTATAAAGAGAACATTTGACTGGAATTTCAGTGAGGTTAAATGAAGAAGCATCATTATTTTAAGAGTGAGTGGTGTTGAAGAAGACTCTTGAGAGTTCTTTGGACTGCAAGGAGATCAAACTAGTTGATCTGGAAATCAATTCCAAATATTCATTGGAAGGATTGTTGCTGAAATTCCGATACTTTGTCTATAAGGGAAAGGAATCTTATGCTGGAAAAGATTGAAAGCAAAAGGAGAAGCAGGCGGCAGAGGAAAAGATGGTTAAATAGCATTACCAATTCAATCGACATGAATTTGAGCAAAATCTGGGCTTCCCTGGTAGCTCATCTGGTAAGGAATCCACCTGGATGGATTCACAGGAGACCCGAGTTCGATTCCTGGGAAAATCCCCTGGAGAAGGGAATGGCTACCTAATCCGGTATTTTTGCCTGGAGAATCCCAACGGACAAAGGAGCCTGGCAGGCTACAGTGCATGGGGTCGCAAAGAGTTGGACAGGACTGAGAGAATTTCATTTTCACTTTCTGGGAGAAAGTGGGCTTCCCAGGTGGCTTAGATGGTAAAGAATTCACCTTCAATGCAGGAGACCCAAATTTGATGCCTGAGTCGGGAAGATCCTCTGGAGAAAGGAACAGCAACTCACTCCAGTAGTCTTGCCTGGAGAATTCCATGGACAGAGGGGCCTGGTAGACTACAGTCCATGGGGTTGAAAAGAATCAGACATGATTTAGCAACTGAACAACAACAAATGCTACAGAATTTAAAATGAAAATATTTAAACACTGGAAATAAAATTCTAAGTCTGATAAAGGAAAGAAGTCTAAACCTGGACGCATCATTGTGAAAGACAAGAGGTAATCTTATATGCAGGTGCTCTTATTAACAGTATTATAAATTGAATGTTTGTGTCCCCCAAAATTCATATATTGAGGTCCTGACCCCTAATGTGATGATATCTGGAGACAGGTCTTTGGAAGCTAATTAGGGTTGGATGAGGTCATGACAATGGGGCCCTGGTCCAATGTCATTAGACTTCTATGTGAAGAGGCATCAGTCTCTCTCTCTCTCTTTCGATAATGTGAATGTGAGGACAGAGCAAGAAGGTGACCGTCAGTAAGACAGGAACCGAGCTCGCATCAGAACCTTACCATTCTGGTGCCCTGATCTCTAACCTTCAGCCTCCAGAACTGTGAGGAAACCAACTTCTGTTGTTCAAACCACCTAGTGCATGTATTTGTTGTGGCAGCCTGAGTTGACTCATACATACAAGTAGAGAGAAAAGACAGATGATCTATAAAGATAAGTGACAACAGACATTTTAAACAGTGACAAGAAGCAGATACTATACCATATTCCTTCAAAGTTCTTAGAGAAAATTACCTGTTAACTCAGAATGTTACATTCAAGCACAAGAAAAATACAGACATTTTCAAATAAACAAACTGTAAAATTTGCTATCAGTGGTGAAGCTCAGGGCAGATAATATTGAACCCAGAAAGAAGGAATGGTAAACGTGACAAAATGGTGAGAAAGAAATGGGATAAATAACCAGGTAAATCTAAAACTACTTTAGTGTATAAATAATACACTTAAACAGACAGTAGAGCAGTGGTTCAGAACATTTCTGAAGCTGCCCCACCTGTGTTTTGAATTTCATTCAGTCATTAATTAACTGGGTGATCCTTGGAAACATTATTAGCTTCCACATCTGAAAGATAGGTATTACGAGGATCATATGAGAAAATATAACTAAGATCCTAGAAGACTTCCAGGAACAAATAAGAAATTTATACCTCTTTTTATTTCTATTATTATGACCTCTATTATTTAAAAATAATACTGCATAATTTAAGAGATCAAAAGACAAACTAAAACATAGAACTATAATAATAGTTCAGATAAAAATGAGTGAGCTATTGAAATATTAAAGTCATATTTTGAAATATATGTGGACAGAAATGGTAGGGACCTAACAGAAGCAGAAGATAATAAGAAGAGGTGGCAAGAATACATAGAAGAACTGTAAAAAACAGATCATTACGACCCATATAATTGTGATAGTGTGATCACTCACCTAGAGCCAGACATCCTGGAATGTGAAGTCAGTGGGCCTTAGGAAGTATGACTACGAACAAAGCTAGTGGAGGTGATGGAATTCCAGTTGAGCTATTTCAAATCCTGAAAGATGATGCTGTGAAAGTGCTGCACTCAATATGTCAGCAAATTTGGAAAACTCAGCAGTGGCCACAGGACTGGAAAAGGTCAGTTTTCATTCCAATCCCAAAGAAAGGCAATGCTAAAGAATGCTCAAACTACTGCGCAATTGCACTCATCTCACAATTGCATTTAAGTAAAGTAATGCTTAAAATTCTCCAAGCCAGCCTTTAGCAATGCGTGCACCATGAACTTTCAAGCTGGTTTTAGAAAAGGCAGAGAAACGAGAGATCAAATTGCCAACATCCGCTGGATCATCGAAAAAGCAAGAGAATTCCAGAAAAACATCTATTTCTGCTTTATTGACTATGCCAAAGCCTTTGATTGTGTGAATCACAATAAACTGTGGAAAATTCTGAAAAAGATGTGAATACCAGACCACCTGACCTGCCTCTTGAGAAACCTGTATGCAGGTCAGGAAGCAACAGAATGGGACATGGAGCAACAGACTGGTTCCAAACAGGAAAAGGAGTACATCAAGACTGTATATTGTCATCCTGCTTATTTAACTTATATGCAGAGTATGTCATGAGAAATGCTGGGCTGGAGGAAGCACAAGCTGGAATCAAGATTTCTGGGAGAAATATCAGTAACTTCAGATATGCAGATGACACCACCCTTATGGCAGAAAGTGAAGAAGAACTAAAGAGCGTCCTGAAGAAAGTAAAAAAGGAGAGTGAAAAAGCTGGCTTAAACTCAACATTTAGAAAACTAAGATCATGGCATCCAGTCTCATCACTTCATGGCAGATAGATGGGGAAACAGTGGAAACAGTGGCTGACTTTATTTTTTTGGGCTCCAAAATCACTGCAGATAGTGATTGCAGCCATAAAATTAAAAGATGCTTACTCCCTGGAAGGAAAGTTATGACCAACCTAGATAGCATATTATATGGCAGAGACATTACTTTGTCAACAAAGGTCAGTCTAGTCAAGGCTATGGTTTTTCCAATGGTCATGTATGGATGTGAGAGCTGGACTATAATGAAAGCTGAGTGCAGAAGAATTGATGCTTTTGAACTGTGGTGTTGGAGAAGACTCTTGAGAGTCCCTAGGACTGCAAGGAGATCCAACCAGTCCATCCTAAAGGAGATCAGCCCTGGGTCTTCATTGGAAGGACTGATGTTGAGGCTGAAACTCCAATACTTTGGCCACCTGATGCGAAGAGCTGACTCATTTGAAAAGACCCTGATGCTGAAAAAGATTGAGAGCAGGAGGAGAAGGGGACGACGGAGGATGAGATGGCTGGATGGCATCACTGACTCAATGGACATGGGTTTGGGTGGACTCTGGGAGTTGGTGATGGACAGGGAGGCCTGGCGTCCTGCAGTTCATGGGGTTGCAAAGAGTCGGACACGACTGAGCAACTGAATTGAACTGAACTGAAAGATTATATTTGGCTTGTTTCACTAATCGTGCAAGCTAAAGATTAAGGATACTACTAAACAAAATTGCAGAGAAAAGGAAAATGTCTTTCAGCACAGAATTTGGACAAATTCTGAATATATTCATCTAAACAGAAAAGGCATGTCATCTATGAAAGGCTAAACATTATGCTAGCTTGAGTGTTTGGCATGAGAGCAGTCAATGCCAGAAGATATAAGAAAAACAGTATACAAAGTTCTAAAGAAAAGACAATCTGGCTTAAAGACAATATGTCCAGACAAGATTTTCAACTATGAAAGAATCTATTAGACATTTTTAAGTATAGTGGAACCTAACAGACACAGTGGTCACAAACACTCCTTGAAAAAAACATGCAATAATGAAATTCAGCTAATCAGATAAGACATTTTTTAATTCCCAGAAATGGAGCATCAGTAGTAAAAATTACTCAAGGAAAGCACTAAATGCTTTTAAACATAAAAGTAAGACTAAACTTCTATGGGAATCATAGTAGAACAGAATTATTAATAGAATAAGCCTTGATAAATTAAAAAACAGAAAAAGCAACAAAACCCAGGTAAAAAAGGAAAGGAAAGGAGAAGTGTTACTATGATAATCAATTAGTCTTTTATAGCAACAGGCAAACCAGCATTGTTTGAAATGAAAATTATTAAAAAAATTATCTCAGCACTCTGAATCTATTTATAATTTTTCTTATCTTTACATTTACTTTAAAATTTCTCTTGTGTTAAACAAAGAAATCTGCAATCAGCAATTCTTTCAGTTTCATTTCCTCCTGTTAAATTCTAGTAAAATGAAAGTATCTTTCCATATATAGTACATTATATACTTTCAGTTATAACAGTATATTCTTTTTCTTCTGTTAAATCTAGTAAAATGAGACTGAGCACCCTTCAGTAAAATAATAACACATCTGCTATCATTATATGTCTATCTATCACTTGTCAATTATTTCCCTTATCTATCATGTCATTTTATAGGTATCTATAGAAAGATCTCCAGAATAGTGTTCATTAAATGTCTAAAAGCTGGCTTGGGGGTCTGGGAACTTTACTGATGTTTTGCTTTCTCCTCTTTACTTTTTAAATGGCTTTAAATTTTTATAAGGAATATATATATATATACACACACACATATATATACACATACATATATATATCACTTTTGTAAAACAAAATATTCATAAACAAAATATTAGAGCTTGTTCCTGATTTAATAAACAACAGTATCTTGTTTTTGATTTTTCAATTGTTTTGCACAACTAACATAATATGCTTCCTCCAATGGTAATTTCAGAAGGTTGACAGCTATCATACATAATGTCTCATTTCCCACATAAACAAAGATGAAAAACAAAAATTACATATAATAAAATCCTCTTAGATGGCAGCAGACATGAGTGGCAAAGCTTAAGAATTATGTGAAAAATATAATAGATATTTAAGTTTTTACATGACAGAAATATGACTAAAAGTGACTTTTTTGACAATGAGGTCTGCAACAAAGATACCGATTTTTAAAAGTGATAGTCATCATTTTTCTTCTATTATTCAAACTTTGAAAAGATGTTATATGACACAGTATTTGCAACAAATAAAATACAACTGAAATCCAAATGCAAACTAAGTTTCTACTCAAATTCAAATATTTTCCAAGCTGTTGACTCATCATAACTAAAAGCAGCTGGAGTCCTTTTCAAAACGATTGTAAACAATTTAAGTTAGTGCCTCAAAAGATCATCAAAACAGAAAAAAATGTATTTTTCAAAAGAGATTGGAGAGAAAGTCTAAAAATGTATTTGACCATAAGGGAGGTGTTCTGTAGCAATAAGATGCTTTGAAGACAATTTAATCTCAAAGCAAGGGTCACAGAACAAAAGGAGATAAATCATGGCATGATGGTCTCATTTAAAAGGGATATTTTGGAAGGAGGTGTTAGTGCTACTTTTAATAGAAAATTTTCAATCTCAGATGAATTTTTTATTACCTAAAACATTAGTTAAAAGTAGCTTCAAATCTCAATATCTAAATCAATATCTAACAGAAATCACAATAATTAACAGTTTCCATGGCTGACTTCAGAGAGTCACATAGCATATATAAAACAGGTGACCATGGTATATTTGTCAAAGAGGACCTCATCAGTACTAGCTGTTTTCAAATTACAGTGGGGGAAATGTACCCCAAAGCATGTGCAAAATAATCCACTGATATACAGGAAAAGTGTTAACATTTCTTTCTTTATATTTTTTCCTTTTTGCATATCAGTAGTTATTGATTGTAATGTAGAAGGCTATAAATAAAATTTATAAATAAATGTACATATATTGGATGTGCAGTCTGAAAAACTCTTAATTTATAGCATGAAAACAGAACCAAAAAAACAACAATCTCTATCATTAGTTAGAATAGGATCGATTTCTATGTCAATTCTAATTATCTAGTAATTATCAGTACACTGTTCTGAGAAAATTCCAAGGCGATACTGCTTTTGACTGAAAATTCCAAGACGATACTGCTATTGACTGAATACTTATATCTCCCCAAAATCCATATATTGAAGCCCCAATCCCAATTTTTGGGGAGATAATTAAGCCATGAGGGTGGAGCTCTCATGAATGGGATTAGTGCCTTCTTAAGTGGATGAAGGGAAGAGAAAATGGCCACCAGGAAACCAGGAAGAGTGTTCTCTTCAGCCATCTACTCTGCTGCACACTGATGTTGAATTTTCCAGCCTCCAGAACTGTGTGACATAAATATTTGTGTTTAAGTCACTCAGTCTATGGTATTTGTTACCGCATCAGAATTGATTAAGACAGAAATCATGACACTTGTATATGGGAGAAGACAGAAAACATGACATTGTTGGAACAGTAATCCGGCATCTTGTTCCAGGTCTGGCAAACAATACTGCTTATTTATTTTATCCGGATGATTTATTTGTTTCTATATTTTCCAATATTTCAAGACTCCTTTGTCATTTTCCTAGACAAGCCACATTTATTCCCTGTTCTGTCCCCCACCACTCAAGGATTTGAAATGGCATGTGGGGATGCTCTAGATAATAAACCTGTGCCTGTGTGAACAAGTAAACTAGAATCCCCTGTTCTAAACCCTCACTTAGCCTCACTTTTCCTGTGTTCAAAATCCTATCCATTTTTGTCTTCACTGAACCTATACTTTCTTCTAAACTTTTCTCTCATTTTCTACTCAATTCTTTCTACAACCTTTATATTTGGTCAATTTCCACACTGACTTTTTTGCTTACTTTCATAGCGCTACTACTTAAAATAATTTCTTTACTTTTCAGGCTCTACTCAACCCATTCTATATTGGATTTAGTCACCAAAATTTCACCAAAGTAGTTCTTGCCAATGCCACCATAGATCTCTATATTAAAACAGCTATTGATTGTTTTTTGCTTTTCACTGGGCCTTTCAGTAGCATTTGAAACTGTGAACTCTTCTTTCTTGAAAAATGCATTCCCTTAGCTTTAATGATAACACACAAGTTCTCCCTTCCTTTAAGGCCACATTCCTAAATCCTTTATGTCAATTTTCCTTTCTCTGAAGATTTGAGCTTAGTTCTTCATTGTCATTCTATGATCTCTTTTATGTAGTCACTATAGGTAAACACATCTGCTTCCATGGTTTCCATTAACACCAATATCCTGTTGATGACTCAAAAAATTTTCTTTCTATTCAAGACTTCTGTAAGTTCCAGACCAATATGTAGTGTTATCTCCACTTATATATTTGAATGGCATGACAATGATACCATACCCAAAACAGAGCTAATGACTTTTCTCCATATCTATTTCCTTTTTTCCATCAAATGCACCAGTATCCACCTATTTGTTCACACTACAGGTCTAAGAGCTATCCTTCACATCTTCCCATTTCTTACTTGTAACATCATCCAATCATCATTAAGACTTATAGAACTCTATGTTTTATATGTCACTCCCTTCTATTTTCTTCCATCTTTTTGGTCACTAATCTTGACTAAGCCAATATTCACTCTCCATGACTCAGGAGACAGCATCCACCTGATGAACCTGTATCCATACTTTGTTGGCCTTCAATTTATTTACTTTGTATAGAAGAACAAGTGAATTTCTGAAAGCAGAATCCATTTTTTCACTATGGATAACATCAGGACTTTACATAATATAGCTACTGACCTATGTTTTAGATACATATTCTACAATTGCAGCATTTCACTTCAGCAACTTATTTTGGTTGTTAGAATTTGTATTTCTTTTTCATTCATTAGTGCTTTCATAAGTACATATGATGATCATTCCTACCTGTCATATCTATCCTCAAACATATGCTTCATTAAGCTAATTTCCAGCTCAACCATCACTTTAAACATTGTCTCCTTATGAAGTTTCCATGGTTACTTGGGCCGCTCAAATGATTAATCATTTGTGTAACTGTGATTTAAATGTTTATTTATCCCTCTAGAATCCACAACAGCCACATATACTTATCCACTACTTTATATTTAACACTCTAAAGTAGTACTTTATCACAACATAGGTGCTCAACAAGTATTTTTTGAGTGAATGAATACATGAATTAAAATGAATGCTAAATTATGCAAAAGAGCACCTGATTTGATTCAACATTATTGCTCTATTGTTAAAAAATAATCCATACTAATTACAGAATGGATTTTTAAGTGTATTATAAGCTATTACTTCTTGTATTATTTAACATATTTTCAGTAGCAGCTTATTTTTGTGTCTCTGTAATTTATGAATATTGAAAAATTAGAATGAAAGTTGAAAAATGTTAGAATTAAAAATTTTAAACTTTACATATAGCTGATTCACATTGCCATACATAGAAATCAAAAAAACATTTTAAAGCAACTATACTCCAATTAAAAATAATAAATAAAATTCTAAAATTGAATATAAGACATAACCTAGTATTTTCTTGCCCAGTTACAAAATAAAATTAAAAAACAAATGTTATTATACTAAGGGTTTAAATACTTGACTACACATTTTTAAATAGTTAAATGAATTATCATTTCCTTGATAGTAATTTTGAAATGACAACTTTAAAAGAATCCGTTCAGTTCAGTCGCTCAGTCGTGTCTGACTCTGCGACTCCATGAATCGCAGCACACCAGGCCTCCCTGTCCATCACCAGCTCCCGGAGTTCACTCAAACCCATGCCCATTAAGTTGGTGATGCCATCCAACCACTCACCCTCTGTCCCCTTCTCCTCCTGCCCCCAATCCGTCTCAGCATCAGGGTCTTTTCCAATGAGTCAACTCTTTGCATGAGGTGGCCAAAGTACTGGAGTTTCAGCTTCAGCATCAGTCCTTCCAATGAACACCCAGGACTGATCTCCTTTAGGATGGGCTGGTTGGATCTTCTTGCAGTCCAAGGGACTCTCAAGAGTCTTCTCCAACACCACAGTTCAAAAGCATCAATTTTTCGGTGCTCAGCTTTCTTCACAGTCCAACTCTCACATCCATACATGACCACTGGAAAAACAATAGCCTTGACTAGACTGACCTTTGTTGGCAAAGTAATGTCTCTGCTTTATAACATGCTATCTAGTTTGGTCATAACTTTCCTTCCAAGGAGTAAGCGTCTTTTAATTTCATGGCTGCAGTCACCACCTGCAGTGATTTTAGAGCCCCCAAAAATAAAGTCTGACATTGTTTCCACTGTCTCCCCATCTATTTCCCATGAGGTGATGGGACCAGATGCCATGATCTTAGTTTTCTGAATGTTGAGCTTTAAGCCTACTTTTTCACTCTCCTCTTTCACTTTCATCAAGAGGCTTTTTAGTTCCTCTTCACTCTCTGCCATAAGGGTGGTGTTATCTGCATATCTGAGGTTATTGATATTTCTCCCGGCAATCTTGATTCCAGCTTTTGCTTCTTCCAGTCCTGCATTTCTCATGATGTACTCTGCATATAAGTTAAATAAGCAGGGTGACATTATACAGCCTTGATGTACTGCTTTTCCTATTTGGAACCAGTTTGTTGTTCCATTTCCAGTTCTAACTGTTGCTTCCTGACCTGCATACAGGTTTCTCAAGAGGCAGGTCAGGTGGTCTGGTATTCTCATTTCTTGAAGATTTTCCACAGTTTATTGTGATCCACACAGTCAAAGGCTTTGGCGTAGTCAATAAAGCAGAAATAGATGTTTTTCTGGAACTCTATTGCTTTTTCGATGGTCCAGCAGATGTTAGCAATTTGATCTCTGGTTCCTCTGCCTTTTCTAAAACCAGCTTGAACATCTGGAAGTTCATGGTTCACATATTGCTGAAGCCTGGCTTTGAGAATTTTGAGCAAATAGAGAGGAGTAAATTAAGAGTCCGATATGGATTTTCACCACTAGCCTAGTGCTGTGAAGTTTGTTTTGACTTTAAAAAATGTTTAGTTGAGATTTAGTTTCAAAACAATGATTTTTTATTCTTAATCAAATGAATTTATATTTATCTTTCTTTTCATTACCAGAAAGGTTTCCAAGAAGTACAGATGGTTCAAATGCAGTGAATAAATATTTGATCATCTTGGGGTGACATAAGTTAAACCATAACTCAGAAATGTTGCTGAACTGAATAAAGATGTCTTGACATATTTCCACTCAAATCTATCCTTATTCAGAATGTACTATTACATTGATGAATTCTTGAACAGCCACAGAAGAGCAGAATCATGACAGTAATTTCAATCTTTACTCTCAACCAGTTCTTGTCAATGAACATATGTTGTTCTTCAAGGTACTGAAAATCCTGATAGGTGCTTTCCAGGAGGTTATTCTGTGGACCTGTGATTTCTCTTACAGTTTAACTCTATCTAGAGATTATATTGAAATTCTCATCCTTGAAACAAAGTTATACCAAATACTCATCTTTTCACTCTGCAAAATTATTGTATTTATATTTTTCTCAGAATGGTCTCATTCAATGGCAAATGAATTGCATTATCATATATAAGCATATATGGGTTTCCCAGGAGCTACAGTGGTAAAGAATCCACCTGCTTAGAGACAAAAGAGATGCGGGTTCAATCCCTGAGTGGGGAAGATCCCCTGGAGAAGAAAATGGCAACCCACTCCAGCATTCTTGTCTGAAAAATTTGATGGACAGAGGAGCCAGGTGGCTACAATCCACAGGGCTGCAAAGAGTCGGACATGACTGAGCACACACACACATAGAAGCATTTGTATGGTGATCTTCATATTATATATAATGATCTTATTATTTATATACACACAAACACATATATATGTGTGTGTATATATATATATATATTTCTCTGCTCTAAGTTTATGCCAAATAATCTTGCAAGTCTTTTTTAAAAAATTGCATAATAATAATTTAAAAAACCTCATATAGAGAAATATATATCTGTTTTTTTGTGCATCTATCAATCTTCATTTTGTTTTGTTTTTTAATTTTTATTGAGATATAGTTGATTTATAATCTTTGTATACTTTTAAATAGCTAATTTCAATAGGAGATTTGCTATGCCAAAGAAATTAGAGTTTCACAATATGTAGATTTTCTCCAAGGTTTCTTGTAAATCCTCTGTTTTCAAGCAATATTAATATATTTGTTAATCAGTTATGATAAATATTCACAGTAAGTGGAATAAACTGTTTTCTGAGAATTTACATTTTTTTAAATGTTTCCTACTGTACTCTACATCCTGCACTAGGTACCACATCTTTAATGCTAAAGATTTTAAAAAAAATAACTCACTGGCATACATATATGTGTGTGTGTATAAAATCTGGAAGCAGTTAGTTCCTAAATATTCTTTTTAAACATGCTTCTTTAAATTCAGTTTCCACCAAACTAACCAGGTGATTGGTACAAAGGTAATTAAACAAAAATCAGTCTTCAAAAAAAGATTAGTAGTAAGTGAGTGACCAATTCTTTTTTTCCTTCAGACAGGAAGCCTAAAATGTCAGTTAAGGATTAATAAACTATTAACAAGTGAGGTGTAATATACTTTTATTCTAGGTATATGACTAAGTGCTCATATGTGTTGCTGTTCATGGAATTTGGTAAAAGCAGAAGAGCACTTCATTGTTATAACCTAGCTGCCTAGATGATCTTAATCTGATTTTCTGGATGGTTGGAAAAGTAGACAAAGAATGAACCTACCAAAAAAAAATTGGCAGAAAATGACTGACAGATTTACATTAGTAATAGTTCAATAGTAATAGTAAAAAAACACAAGCTGGAATCAAGATTGCCAGGGGAAATATCAATAACTTCAGATATGCAGATGACACCACCCTTATGGCAGAAAGTGAAGAGGAACTAAAAAGCCTCTTGATGAAAGTGAAAGAGGAAAGTGAAAAAGTTGGCTTAAAGCTCAACATTCAGAAAACTAAGATCATGGCATCTGGTCCCATCACCTCATGGGAAATAGATGGGGAGACAGTGGAAACAGTGTCAGACTTTAATTTTTGGGGCTCCAAAATCACTGCAGGTGGTGACTGCAGCCATGAAATTAAAAGATGCTTACTCCTTGGAAGGAAAGTTATGACCAAACTAGATAGCATATTATAAAGCAGAGACATTACTTTGCCAACAAAGGTCAGTCTAGTCAAGGCTATTGTTTTTCCAGTGGTCATGTATGGATATGAGAGTTGGACTATAAAGAAAACTGAGTGCAGAAGAATTGATGCTTTTGAACTGTGGTGTTGAAGAAAACTCTTGACAGTCCCTTGGACTGCAAGAAGATCCAACCAGTCCATCCTAAAGGAGATCAGTCCTGGGTGTTCATTGGAAGGACTGATGCTGAAGCTGAAACTCCAGTACTTTGGCCACTTCATGTGAAGAGCTGACTCATTAGAAAAGACCCTGATGCTGGGACGGATTGGGGGCAGGAGAAGAAGGGGACGACAGAGGATGAGATGGTTGGATGGCATCACCGACTCGATGGACATGGGTTTGAGTAAACTCCAGGAGTTGGTATAGGACAGGGAGGCCTGGCGTGCTGCGATTCATGGGGTCGCAAAGAGTCAGACATGACTGAGAAACTGAACTGAACTCAACTGAATAGTAATAGCTACCAAGGCCTTTCTATATGGCCAGTATCATAATTAAGTGCTATACTTTTATTATCTTCTCGTATCTGCATAAGATATTTTGAGGTTGATAAGAATATTTATAAACTAAAGACATAGAAACTGGTCCAAATATGACAGCTAGTAAATGACAGAACCAGGATTTGATCCCAGGTGAGGCTTCCTCAATGTCTGCTTCTTCTATAGCCCTGCTTCTCCAAATAAGCTGTAATTCACCTTTGATCAGTTTTGGTCGAAACTGTTAATACCATCTGAATCTAAAATACTGAGGTACAAATTTTCAAAGTAGGTCTCCATTAAAATACTTCCTGTGCTGAAATCTACTTTTAAATAAACAATACTCATTTTTCCCTTCTATATTATTATTTGTACTCAGTATTCTAGATTTGAATACTAATCATATGTCAAATTTTAATTTAAATTCTATTCTCTAAGCGTTTCATATTTCTACGTGGGTCATTCAGTTTTAATACTGTCATAATGGCAGTTTTTTTTCAATTATAAAGAAACTGATCTCTAAATATTAACGTATCATTTAGTAGAAAGTCCTTCAGCCACAATTTATAGATTGATGGATTCTTTTTTAAAAATTGTATCTCCAATAATTGATAAAACTTAAGTTTTCTCAACAGAGTAAGGAAAATGTATTATAAGTCATAATCTAAAACCTTGCTTAAAGTCAGATTAACTTCACACTTCTTTATTCTTAAATTGGCCATCAGATTGTTTAAAAGGATAAGTATAAAGAGATTATTTACTATAAAACAATTAATGCCTCTATTGAAAATTTTCTGATATATTTATTTACTAATAAACTGAAATCAAAGTCAAAAACATATTTAAAAACACTCTTCTCCACATGGTATTCCATTATGAAACTGCTGCAGTGAGTATTATATTTGTTGAACAAACATAACACTATAATCAAGCATCTGCTTGCTTTCCTGCATTGTATATACAACAGAGATTTGCTGCACTTTTTTAGTATTCTCAATAGGTTTCTGTGTTTATAAAGGTCCAGAAATGATCTTTAGACCATATCCTCCATATGGCACCAGGAAACCTAGCATAAGAACCTTTCCTACACAAAGGATATAGAATTGTCTCATTTCAAAATATCAACAATTTTCTAGAAACACAAAGCTACCAAGTAAGTGTTAGAACTATCTCAACTTCTATTCAACCTTGTTCAAATTGATTTAGTCTTCTGCACGTGTCAACTTTAATTATCAAAAATACACAAATAAACAGCAGATTCCTTTCTTGAGTTCTAAATGTTAACTATAACTCCAATGACATTTTTAATAATAAATTCTTTAATACTCAGAACGTGTTTTTCATTAGCAGAGGGCCATCTCAGCATGATGTCACTAAACAACCATGACCTAAATTTTAGTTTTGAGGTTTTATCCACAAAAGAGAAATAAAGTGAGATGCTTACTTTTCTGGATAATTATTGCATATATAACTGATTTGATTAGTCAACCCAAATAATCTCAAAACATTTTGGTGTTCTTAGGGAAGACTACAAATTTCACAATTTGTTTTAACTCTCCTCTGTAATTCAGGTTTTCCTCTGTAAACACATCCTAATATCTGCTAAATAAGCTAAGATTTAAGACATGCAGAACACTGATAACTACCTTAATTCTACTGTAACTTCTTAAAAACTACATTTCAAAATTTACTGAATAATTTAAATAATAATCTTTATGTCTAAGTGGGCTAATGTGTGCACACTTTAGTATTTTTTATTTTATAAATATAACCTTTAAGATAATAGAGAATACAAAATACCATACTGCTCAGTAAGAATACTACTACTAAAGAACTCCACCTTCAATATCATGAAACAACTAAATATAATGTCAATTACATAAATCCCACTTGTTATGCCAGAGAGGGAGATTATTCAAACCTCACAGAAAATTAGTTTCTTTCTTTATAATGGTAATAAAGTGATTAACTAGTAAGTTTAACATGAAGAAATGATACAATTCCAAGTGTCTACAGTTCCTTAAACCACATCAAGATACATTGGCAGATGTTTCAATTAATGTGTAGCAAGGTCACAAAATCAATTTCTTATCAGCTAAAAACACTCATACAGTAAATTTTATTTTCAAACCATAATCTGTAAATTAAATCTGTGTCCCTAAAAAATACAGTTCAAAAAACCAGTCATTGGGTTTTCCTCCTGATAACGTTTTCACAAATGGCACAAGGCTTTGTATGCTATATATAGCCTACAATGTTTGGTTAGATTCTAATCTTCCTAGAGAATGTCATTATCTTTTTCCATGGCAAATAAAGGACCAAAGTGTTAATTTCCTTCTTAAACTAAGTACAAGGTTTGAACACATCTGGGATTCTATCTTCTAGCAATTTGTTTGGGAACTTTAAACAGTTATAAAGAGAAATCTCTGAAACTGTATACTAATCTGGATTTCCTGGTAATATAAATTATCTGAACATAAAATTGCGGGAAAAATCATGTTAATATGGAAAATAGCATTACCATGCAGTGAATTCCATGTAAAAGGACTTAGCAGGAATTGAACTTTTCAGGCCAATGACACTCAAGATAATCACATTTTTAATGAAAATTCATTGACTTGAATATAAAATACCATCATGTATTATATTCAGGTGCTGGAGTTCTTTCTCTATATTCTAATTTCTTTAAACAAAATGTTTTTTCTAATAACTGATTCTCACCCTATTCACAACTCCACATGAGACAATAGTGATGTAAGTCCTTTTACCTTTTCTCTCAATGGCAATGGACCAAAACAGTTAAAGGAGCTGAAATATATCAATAATATTGCCTTAATGTCTTAATATTCATAAAATCACAATTTTCATGGTAGACAAATATTATTTGTTCTGTTTTTTAACAGATGCATGATACTTTCATACAAATGCTGTATAATGTACACTACCTAGTGGTATTATCTCATACAGCCACCAACAAATTATAAAAATTCATTTATTGTAAATTCAGATTCTTGAGACCAATTTGGTGGTTGATAAAATATGATATATAAAATCATATCTCAAGAAGACAGGAAGAAAAAATTATCTGAGATAATACATTAGAGCTTTTCAAAGTAATTTTTCCACACACTCCTAAACATATACGCTTTTTGTTGATTTCAGCACTGCTAGACAAAATGAAAAGAATGTTTTCTAAAGCAAGGAGGTGAATAACTCTGAGGAAGGGTTAAAACACATCTACAAAAATTAAACACAACATTTTTCATAATCTTTATATATTTTAATCTTTAATCTTTGTATATTATAATCTTTATATATTTATAATCTATATATATATGAATCTTCCTAATCTTTATATATTACAAGTATTAAAATGTTAATAAAGTAATTTACAGAGAGTATTTTATTTCTTCCCACTTTATTCATGTTATAATCTATTCCATTTTAATCAAATTTAGAGCTTGATAAAAAATAAAAGTAAAATTTGTTTTAATAGCAGTCTTACTTTGTACATATTAATGCAAGAAAGACAAAAGTTCACCCTAAGTAAGTAAGTGAAGGATAAAGACAGCCATGTGTAACACTGTACTTAAAAAGATTGGTTCATTGTAAAAAGTGATAAATGTGAGACAGATATTTTCAATAACACAAAAATTATTTTCTGAAATTAAAGGAAAATTATTATGATTAGAAGTGAAAATACAGTTTTTCTAAGTGCCAATAATTTCACAATTCCTAGGATTTCTATGAAAACAGCATATTTTACACATAAGATGCAGGAAAAAATACCACAGTTCATGTGACAACTGGAACTCTGAAGATTAGGGCCAGAGTGCTTCAAAAACAGGAGGTCATCACAAGGCATCAGTGCCAATATGGGAAACTACCCTGCCTTAGGACATACTGCTTCTTCATTCATGAAAATGTTCAAAAGAGCAATAGATAAGTTAATGGAAATTCAGTCTTGCATAGTTGATCACTCACAATGAAACAGGGAAAGGCAATTTGGAGAAAACCAATGTAAAGTTTATTAAGCGAACTGATCATTCATACACATTTCCATCTGGCTATAATGGACAGTCTTTATTTATAGCAAAATACTTGGGATGGGATTATACATAAGGTAATCTTGCTATATGGGTCTTGTTACAATGTAGAGAATTCAAGCAAACCTGAGTGCTGATCCATGCAAGCAGGAATATCACACACAATATCTTAGTAAATTCAGCACAGACAGGGAATAGTAATAATGGGGCACCAACCAATCAGAATAACCACTCAAAAAACAATCCATGTATTTTCCAGACTGTATCCAGGGAATTTTGATAGTTTCCAAGGATGCAGTCAAGAACAAGAATTAGTCACTGTCTTCAAGCAAGAGTCACTGTTGGGATTTCCCAAGCACCAGAGGAGTCGGGTGAAGAGGGAGGTGGGAGGGGGGATCGGGATGGGGAATAAGTGTAAATCTATGGCTGATTCATATCAATGTATGACAAAACCCACTGAAATGTTGTGAAGTAATTAGCCTCCAACTAATAAAAAAATTAAAAAAAAAAAAATGTTAAAAAAAAAAAAAAAAAAAAAAAGCAGGCAGACTCCATCAACACCTATTCCAATATTAATGAATTAATGCAAAAATAAAAAGGAATTATGCAAAGATGAAAAAGCAAACAATCATTCTGAACGTACAGGAATAAGAAAGGCCTTGCAAACTGACGTATGTATTGAGTCTTAAACATTAAATCAAAGCTTATAATATTCCCAACATTTAAAGGGCCTTATTTCTCTCCTGAGCACACACACAATTGATTATTCTGTTCCATTTATTGTCTGACACAAAGTATTTTGATGCCTGGAAATACATGAAATCCTCAGAATGGAGAAATTTAGATACAGGATTCCAGCTGAGAAAACTTCCTTCTGATCAAGTCCACTCTCAAACTCCCTGGCTCATTACACTTACAAATAAATGATCATCAGTGTTCCTTTGAAGTTGCAACACAAGGACAAGTTCCATTTTGCAGCATTTTGTTCCAGATTGTTCGTTAAATCGTACTTATAAAATCACATGAATCATAACCCTCCTCTCCACAAAATGAATATGTGTACTATTTTATTCAAAAGGGGTACTCTCAACCACATACAACAGTGACTAAACCTTTCCCAGAAGGGAGCAAATATAAAAATCAAGGTTTACAGCCTTCTTGTTTCTTCTGGATGATTCTAGTGACTCTGATACAACACTTCTCTTGCTGATCATATTATATAATATTTAACACCTTACTTTTTAGCACTGCAATACAGAGGGTTCACTGAAGATTGGCCCAGAAACTTTTTTCCACAGGAGAAAGTCATTGACAAAACAGGTTTTCATGCTGGAAATAATGGAAAATAAGTTTTATTTATGTGCTGACATCTACAGATTTGTAATATATGTCTGACAAACTCTGAGGTCACACCTTGGTTCAGTAGGGAAAAAAAAAAATATCATCATGGTGTTATGGCCATGAGTAGAGAGAAGTGAGCACCTGCAGTAGATGAAAGCCTCACCTGCACTGGTCATGCCAGCTCCAGAGATCAGGGTAAAAAGCAGTGTGGTCAGTGGAAAGAGCACGGGGTTTAGAGACAAAAGACAAAAATCCGTATGTTTTGCTTTCTTGTTCCAAACTGAGTTGAAAATCCATTAGTTACTAAAAAAGACGAAATTTAAATTGACTAAAGTTCAAATAAAAGTCTCACAATAACAGAATCAGAATTTTAAAGCTGAGAGAGACATTAACAACCATTATCATAAGAGTCTCAGTTGAACAGGACTAGTGTGTGCGTGTGAAGTGAAAGTTGCTTAGTTGTGTCCAACTCTTTGCGACTCCACGGGCAGGCCTGGGGCCTGCAAGGCTCCTCTGTCCATGGAATTCTCCAGACAAGAATACTGGAATGGGTGGCCATTCCCCTTCTCCAGAGGATCTTGCCAACCCAGGGATAAAACCCAGGTCTCCCACATTGCAGGCAGATTCTATAGACTAGTCCATGTAAATAACAAGAGAAACCTTGGATACCATGGCACAGTTATATGAGAATACATTATCAAAGAATCTAGTTACTAGGGCATGACATACTAGGAGGGGTCAAGTTATGGGGCTGGGTCTTAGTTAATAATAAGGATATAAAAAGGGATCTAATACTGGAATACTCTGGCCACCTGATGCGAAGAACTGACTCATTTGAAAAGAGCCTCATGCTGGGAAAGATTGAAGGTGGCAGGAGAAGGGGACGGCAGAGGATGAGATGGCTGGATGGCATCACTGACTCAATGGACATGAGTTTGAGTAAACTCCAGGAGTTGGTGATGGACAGGGAGGCCTGGCGTGCTGCAGTCCATGGGGTCACAAAGAGTCGGACACGACTGAGTGACTGAACTGAACTGAATAATGGAAACCTGGAAGAGGAAACTTTGGAGTAGTAATTATTTTAAGAGGACAGAGTAATATTACAGGATTTATAAAACATACCCTTCCTCTCTTAAGCTATAGTTAGTATCAGAAAAGGGCTTAAATGAAGTAGAAGTTAAATGAAAGTAGATGAATATAGAAATGGAGGTCTAAAGGACTGATAGAAAGTGTTCTTGTAGTGGTCATGGATGGATCTTGGCCGCTTGGCCTCTACTCACTCTCCCGATGGTAAGAGTCACTCAAATGTCTTTTTGAAAAGCACCTTTTGTCACTATAATTTGAGTAGGTTTTCAACTATGCTACATGAATGAAGGAGCCTACATATTCTATTATTTAGGTGCACAAAGGTAATAAACATCTTGAATGTATAAATAAAACTGACAGGTCACAAAGTAAACTATACTACTCTTATAGCAAGGTATCAATAGAGGTATTCCTTAAACAAAACCTGAAATGTAAGGCACAAACATATTACTCAAAAGACAGGTGAATATTGGAGGATTCTTTGAAATGAAGACTCCTGTGTTTCTTAAGCTTTGGGAAATTGTCGTATCTTTTGTTATTTCTTTTGTTAAATCTTGCCTGACCCCTCTTCAATAAGACTTTGATTGGACGGGTATTAGGTTCTCTGTGTTTGGTTTCTCAGTTTTGCTCTCACAGTTTCCATCTTTGCCTTTTAGTTTTGCGGTCTCTGACTATTATTTTTCTGCTCTATTGTATATTATTGCCTTAATCTGGGAATAATATAGATCAGAAGATAAATATATTTCACTGGAGCAGATACATAGATTTGTTTGGTAGTAACTATCAAGTATATTAGCCAGTGAATTCATGAAATCACTCAGGGGAAACAAACAATATAGGTTGGAAACTGCAGATAATTGCGGTATTACAACAACAGAAGTTACAAGTGAATCAAAAATAAATCTTGAGTTCAATTAAATGGAGCAGAGGCTTTTCAACAACAATGCTCGGAGAAGGAAACAGCAACCCACTCCAGTACTCTTGCCTGGAGAATCCCAGGGACGGAGGAGCCTGGTGGGCTGCCGTCTCTGGGGTCGCACAGAGTCGGACACGACTGAAGCGACTCAGCAGCAGCCGCAGCACTGTTCTTAGGTACCAGGTATGGGCTCTATCCCAAAACTAGTGATATCACCATGTGAAAATTCACCAGCAGGTCATGGAATTAGGGCCAGAAAACACACTGACTACCCTGTTTCACCTTTAAGATAAAGTAGGGAAGGGATCTGGGAGAGATGTAGCAAGGGGATGAAAGTGGGTTATTATAAAAAGGCAGACTGTATTGAGCTGATGAATTTAAGAATATTTTGACTTATGCAGTCCACAGGTATCCTCCACTGATGTGTAAGCAAATTTGAAATTTGTAGCTTCCCTGTTCTATGTGTGATCATTTCTACATGAGAGAAAACCCAAGAATAGAGACTTTAGTCTCAATCTTCTGTTTTTAAGAATTGCTTGCATTACTGACAATTTTACCAGCTTACTGTCTTGAGGGATTGCTACAAAAGGAGATGAATAAAAGGAAAAAGAAAGCACAAGGAATTGAGCAGCACAAAGGTTACAGAATACACTAAAGAAGAAAGTATGTTTTGTGGTATGATAGCTTTTTCATACCCAGGAGCATATTTTATTTGTTTTGTTTGTTTGGATGCAAACTTTCTGAGAATCTCTTTGAGGGTATCAACTGGAGTTTTTCCTTCAACCTCATTTCTCTCCTTAGAAAGTATCTTTCTTAGGCCAGTTGTTCTGTTTATTCATCTTTGTGTTTGTATTTTTGGCTTTTCTCCAGTAATTGGTTATCCTTAAATGACCGTCATGTTTATAACTAAAGAACAATGTTGATTATCACAGGTATTTTGGCCTACATTTTGTCTGCCAGACAATTACAAATTCTTTAGCACAAGAGTTCTGAGTTTCCTGTATATGTGGGTGTGCCATAGGAAGTTTCCAGCATTATTCTAATTAGCATAGGTGGAGAATGGGCAGAAAGATGGTATTAATTTTCAACTTCAGTGATGGCAGGCAGATGACAAAGTTTTCTTTGAGAGTATTTTCTTGGCTTCATTTGGGAGAAAACACCAGTGGGAAATAGACCAATCTGCATAGCCTTAGGAAAATAATGTCAACCAATCACTTAAGTTTCTCCTCCCTTTCTGGGCAAGAGAAAGAATATGACCACCACAGAAAAAAGACACCATCTTCACTGAAGCCTGCTCTGTGTACACTTAACTATCCCACTTGCAGCACAAGATTCTGCTTTGAGAAGTTGACTCTTAATTTGTAGACTTCTCATGAATTCTCTCTGATTTCACTGATTTTATTGTCAATTCACTGGGCTTTAAAGACATAGATAAACAGGAGTGAAATAACTGTCCCTGGTCTAAGAATTTCATCAAAATATTAAAGCTTGTAAATAGTTTTAACTTCCCTGCACTGATTCCTAAAGTGTCATAAATGTGTTTTATCCGTTGTTTTGATAATGTACTGGAAAAAAATAAAGCAGAATCAAGGTGGGAGGGGAAGAACTACAATAATTCATTTTTTATTAATGAGATTCAATTTCATTATTTGCAGATTTACCTCACATAGTAGTTTGAGGATCATACGAGGCGACTGTTTGAATGTGTTTCCTTGGGGAAAATTACTTAATCTATAAATTGAGGATAATATGAGCTTTTATTTCAGAGTTGTTACGAAGATTAAATTTATAAATTCATGTAAAGTGCTTAGAATAGAAGGTAGCTCAGAGAAAGCACTCAAATTATCATCAGTATTATTACTCTTTTTGTGAATAAGCTGTAAATCTGAAGTTACTTATTCAAGCATTAAAGAGACCAAATAAGGAAGAGGAGAAATAATGGGAAAATGATAATCTGGTTAATTTGCTTCCAAATGACTGGGATTTGGCTATAAAGTATGTTGGTGCCCTATTAAAACTGGGACTGTAGAAAATTGACATTCCAAGAACAAAAGAAATATTATCAATTTTGCAAAATGAAATCAGCAATTTTAAAATACTGAAATATTTTAAATAGGGAACTATAATAAAACAAAAAAATTGAGACTCAGTGAGTCACTTTGTGATGTTAAAGGTGCTAACTCCAAATTTCTTTGTTCTTTATACTAATATTTTCTTGAAAAGCAAAAGAGGTTTAAAATATATGAAAATCCCACATCTAGAGTACAATTTTCATTTAATTTAAATTTCCTGTGTGTATGTGCGCTAAGTCGCTCCCATCAAGTCCAACTCTTTGTGACCCTATGGACAGTAGTCTGCCAGGCTCCTCTGTCCAGGGGATTCTCAAGGCAAGAATACTTGAGTGGGTTGCTGTTTCGCCCTCCAGGGGATCTTCCCAACTCAGGGATCAAACTCCTATGTCTTATGTCTCATGCATTGGCCGACAGTTGCTTTACCACTAGCACCGCCCTTTAAATTTCCTCTGCTGTGCGCAGTCACTCAGTTGTGTCTGACTCTTTGTGACCCCATGGACTATGGCCCATCAGGCTCCTCTGTCCATGGGGGCAAGAACACTGGAGTGGGTTGCCATGCCCTTCTCAAAGACCTCTTCTCAACCCAGGGATCAAACCCAGGTCTTCTGCATTGCATGTGGATTCTTCATTGTCTGAGCCACCTTAAGTTTCCTAGAATTTCCTAAAGATACAACTGAACAGAAAGTATAAATGGTAGAACTGCCCTGTTCACTCAGCATGCAAAAAAAGAAAACTAATTCTAGAAAAATGGTACCTAATTTTATTGCTGTTGATGCTTTATCACCAGTAGCACATACTATAAGAGTGTGTGTGTGTGTGTGTGTGCATGCTCAGTTGCTCACTGAGTATCTGACTCTTTGTGACCCTATGAAATGTAGCCTGCCAGGCTCCTCTGTCCATGGGATTCTCCAGGCAAGATACTGGAGTGGGTTGCCATTTACTCCTCCAGAGGATCTTCTCAACCCAGGGACTAAACTCAGTCTCCTGTGTCTCCTCAATTGGAAGGTGGACACATTATGGCTGAGCCACCTAGGAAGTCAGTAAGTCAGTGTATATATGTGTGTGTGTATATATATATATACACACAGGTATATATATACCTGTTTCACAGGTAACTACCACATAGTCGGCAGGATTCAAACCTGCGCGGGGAGACCCCAATGGATTTTTGGTCCATCTCCTTAACCACTCGGCTACAACTACACTAAGAAGGAATTATTTCACAGGTAACTACCCTGCTTATTTAACTTATATGCAGAGCACATCATGAGAAACGATGGGCTGGATGAAGCACAAGCTGGAATCAAAATTGCTGGGAGAAATATAAATAACCTCAGATATGTAGAAGACACTACCCTTAGAGCAGAAAGTGAAGAAGAACTAAAGAGCCTCTTGACAAAAGTGAAAGAGGAGAGTAAAAAAGTTGGCTTAAAGCTCAACATTCAGAAAACTAAGATCAAGGCATCCGGTCCCATCACTTCATGGCAAATAGATGGAGAAACAGTGGAAACAGTGGCAGACTTTATTTTTTTGGGCTCCAAAATCACTGCAGATGGTGATTGCAGCCATGAAATTAAAAGACGCTTATTCCTTGGAAGGAAAGTTATGACCAACCTAGATAGCATATTATAAAGCAGAGACATTGTCACCAAAGGTCCGTCTAGTCAAGGCTATGGTTTTTCCAGTGGTCATGTATGGATGTGAGACTGGGACTATAAAGAAAGCTGAAAAAAAAAAAAATACTTACTTCAGTGCAAAAAAAAAAGAAAGCTGAGTGCAGAAGAATTGATGCTTTTGAACTGTGGTGTTGGAGAAGACTCTTGAGAGTCCCTTGGACTGCAAGGAGATCCAACCAGTCCATTCTAAAGGAGATCAGTCCTGGGTGTTCATTGGAAGGACTGATGCTGAAGCTGAAACTCCAATACTTTGGCCACCTGATGCGAAGAGCTGACTCATTTGAAAAGACCCTGATGTTGGGAACGATTGAAGGCAGGAGGAGACGGGGACAACGGAAGATGAGATGGTTGGATGGCATCACTGACTCAATGGACATGAGTTTGGGTAAACTCTGGGAGTTGGTGGTAGACAGGGAGGCATGGTGTGCTGCGGTTCATGAGGCAAAGAGTCATGGGTTCACTCGCAAAGAGTCGGACACGATTAAGCGATTGAACTGATATATATATATATATATGTGTGTGTGTGTGTGTATATAATAGGTATGAAGAATCAACATTTTAATCTGCAACAATAAAAAAGAAATCGATAGTCTTCACTTGGAAAAAAAAGTCAATACTTCGATGTTAACTCAGATAGTAAGTCTTATCTAGGGTTGATTTAACATAGAAATTTGAATAAGCCTTTTTGATTATTGATATTAGAACTCAGAAGTTCTCTGTTGATTTTTACTATTTCTGCTTAATTCTCTGTGCCATTAGTTATCTGATATTACTTTTCTGATTCTAAATATGCAATGAATCCATCTAGTTAATACTGATTAAAAAGTAATTAAAGACAAATGAGACTTCTACATGAAGAAACATTTTCATATTTCATTATAAATTGGTTGGGAAAATCCAAAATCATATATCCATGTTAAACTCTTTTTTAAGGTCTCAGATTACTTCTTAGTTTGTATCTCATTCATTCTCATAATTGTCCTATGAGATAAACATGAAACAGGATGACTCAGAAAAATGATTCCTGAAAAATGACACTATCAAATTACATTAGAGAACTTTTCAGATTTAAAACTGTGGAGTTGATCAGCAAAACTCAGATGACACAAGTCATTTTTTCCTTCTCTTTTTAATAATAAAATATTAGCTTAAAGTTTTTATAATGGTTTATTCCTTTATTTTTCTCTTTTTATAGGGTAAAAGAGTTTGTAATTTTATGTAGTGGATGTTTTGAGGACATTCTACCTAATTATTGTGCTTGAGTTTGTTTTCTCTATTGTGTAACCTCCCTTGACAATAGATGAAAGAGGTCATACTTCTAGTTACAAGGAAAAGAATTTCTGAAATTGGCAAAGGTGTTTTATTTATTTGGATGAAGTTCACAGAAAGCATGCATCCTGGAATGTAAGCCTTGGGTTAATTTAGACTATCATTTTTTAATAGGTTACATTTTCCATTCAGTACAAGAAATCACAAGGAAATAGGCACCTCACTTTAAAAACACAGCTATCTAGAGGCAGATTAGAGTTCAAACATTTTCAATTTTGCATTATTATTCATTTCCTAAGAAATTCGTCTGGAGGGTATAAAAATACATTTGTTTTATAAAAAATTTACTTCCTCAAAAATTTTTAGTAATATTTCACATATGAAAGAAAATGTGGATGTAATGTTATTAGACATAGATTTCTAAATCTTCAAATATTCTTTAAGTATTACTTAAAAGCCATACCAGAGATCAAACTGCCAACATTTCCTGGATCATAGAGAGCCAGGGAATTCCAGAACAACATCTACCCCTGTTTCATCTGCTATGCCAAAGCCTTTGATTGTGTGGATCATAACAAACTGTGGAAAGCTCTTAAAGAGATGGGAATACCAGACCACCTTACCTTTCTTCTGAGAAACCTGTATGCGGGTCAAGAAGCAACAGTTGGAACTCTGTATGGAACAAAAGACTGGTTCAAGATCAAAAAATGAGTACTTCAGGGCTGCCTGCTGTCACCCTGATTATTTAATCTATATACTGAGCACATCATGAGAAATGCCAGACTGGATGAATTACAGGCTGGAATCAAGATAGGCGGGAGAAACATCAACAACCTCAGATATGCAGATGATATCATTCTAATGGCAGAAAGCAGAGGAACTAAAGAGCCTCATGATGAGTGTGAGGGAGGAAAATGAAAGAGCCAGCTTAAAAGTGAATATTAAAAAAATGAAGACCATGGCACCCGGCCCCATTACTGCATGGCAAATAGAAGGGGCAAAGGTGGAAGCAGTAAGATTCCCTCTTCTTTGGGCTCTAAAACACTGTAGATGGTGACTACAGCCATGAAATAAGAAGACGTTTGCTTCCTGTCTGAAAAGCAATGACAAACCTAGACAGTGTGTTGAAAAGCAGAGATATTCCTCTGCTGACAAAGGTCTGTATAGTCAAGGTTATGGTCTTCCTAACGGTCACGTACAGTTGCGAGAACTGGACCATAAACAAGGTGGAGCACCAAAGAATTGATGCCTTCAAACTGTGGTGCTGAAGACTCCTGAGAGTCCCTTGTACAGCAAGGAGATTAAACCAGTCAATCTTAAGGGAGATCAGCCCTGAATATCCAGTGGAATGACTGATGCTGAAGCTGAAACTACAGTATTTTGGTCATCTGATATGAACAGCTGACTCATTGGAAAAGTTCCTGATGCCGGGAAAGATTGAGGGTAGAAGGAGAAGAGGGTGTCAAAGGATGACAAGGCCTCACTGAAGCAATGGACATGACCTTGTGCAAACTTTGGGAAACGGTGAGAGACAGGGAGGCCTGGCGTGCTGCAGTCCATGGGATCACAAAGAGTTGGACAAGACTGGGTGACTGAATAACGACAAAAATCATAAGGCACCTCCTTCCAAGGACTGGAGAAAAGGAAAGAGAGGAAGGTAGAGAAGGGGGACAAAGAGGTGGGAAAAAAAAGAAAGAGAAAGGAAGAAATGAAAGAAAATGCTGGCACTGGCTGCTACTAAATTCTCTGCTCCTAAGCTCCGATATCACAAAAGGTCGTGGTGGTAGTGGCGATGGTTTAGTTGCTGACCCTTGTGACCCCATGGACTGTATGCAGCCTGCCATTTCCATCTCCAGGGGATCTTCCCAACCCAGGAATTGAACACGGGTCACCTGCATTGCAGGCAGATTCTTTACCGGCTGAGCTACAAGTACTAAATATAAAAGCATAAGGAAAGTTGCAGATAAACTACTGGAAGTGCTGATTATGCCAGATGAGAATGAAAATCAAATATTCAATAGACACCCATTTGCAGCCTTAAGACAAAAAAGACAAGATTCAGAATCTGCTGTGAAAAATCACCTCTCTAGTGGAAACTGATCCAGGCAGTATTGATCCACTGTACCTTCTGGGTTTGTAACTCCATAGAAGGCAAATATGGTTATATTTTAAAGATTAACTTTCTTTGTGTTTGTTCCAAACTGACTTAATAAATACTCACTTAGGTAGCCAGACTATTTAACTTGCCTGATCATGGCAAAACTAAACTGATGGACCATCTTTTTTGGTAACAGAAATAGAATGTTGGTATATTAAATTATTAAGGGTACCAACTTTTAAACTTTCAAAACTATAACAGGTTTAAAAAATGACAGGGACAAAATGATTATTCTAACTGCTGAAATATCATTTTGCTTTTTTCTCAGTCATTTTAAAGGTAATGATGATGCTTTATCATATATGAAAATGCTTGCTCTGTTCCCCAAAAAATGCGCTGACACATTTTATGACATTTTGTCCTACACTGTAATGTTTATTTTATAAAACATTTGTATCAGTGAAAACATTTTTAAATAAGTTGATACAGAATCTAGTTCATCAATGTATTAGGCTTATCTTTGTTACTTTTAGAACTAGAGATATTAACAATGTCCTTGGGAATTGTATTCGTGAAGAACAGATAATGTTTATGAATTGAATGCATGAATATGATACATCTATATTTAAACAAATAACAGAACATAAGCACCTTAATGAAAATTAACAACTTGAATGTCAGTATTTATTCACAGTGACCTTGCTATTACATGCAATATCAAAATATTTCAAAACCAAAAAAGTTTTCATGCTACTCATGAAAAATATTTCACCTCATATTAATTTATAACCACACACCATTTTCTTAACATCATTTTGGCATTTAATCTTCTACTTTACCCATCAGATTTGGCTAAAAGTTTCTCTTAGTTGTTTCTGAAAATTAAACAAATCTCACTGCCTCAAAATCCCTCTCAAAATCTCACTGCCATTGAGGATAGGGAAAAAAAGCATATATTTGAATAATTTAAATTCAATTTATATCATATATATAAATTATAAATACAAGTCCGAGAACAGTTTTGAGCACTGATAGCATCATGTTCATAAATGAACCACCTTACAATGGTATTTACTTGGGTGAGAAATGAATGACACCCATTAGATGTTCAGCATGTTTGTTCTTAAAAACCATTTACATGCAGAATATAATTATACTTCATAAAAGACAAAAGATATATATATGTATATACATATACACATCATAAAGTCATGACTATGTGTATGTATCATTATTAAATATGAAATATCATTCAGATGTGAGTAAAGAGTTATTCTTCTGGTCACATTTTTATTACAGACATTATTACTTCATTAAATACTTATAACTACAGTTATTATTTGTAGGACATAGTTTAGAGTATACTAACTGTGTTAACTGATGTGCATGTATACAACATATACATTTTGCAAGCTTTGTGTCTGTTTTGATGACTGTTGGTTTGCCTATTTTGATGAGCACTCTCTTTATTACTAAAAAAATATTGTTATGGAAGCAATTACATGTTCTCAGCACTTCTATTTTATCCTGGGCAGATTCATGTTAGAGGATTATTTTAATTAATATTTCTCCCACATTCTGCTCTTAGATAGCTATTGCACACTGTTCTCTCTACCTTTACCAGCCTGATACTGCTGTCTAGTTTATGATGATGTTCTTCCAGTTTAATTTTACAAGTATACATATGGTTATTAGATAATAATGAAAAACTACATTTTAATCATGCAGTGTGTCTCCTTGAGTCAGGCACCAAGACTTCATTATTTGCTGTAAAGTGCCTGTGATGTGGTTCATAATGGCATGTCTCGAGCTGTGAAAAAATTTTATGCATGCATACAAGCAGTCAATTACATCCTTCCTGACCCTTCCTCTTCCTGCCTGGGGCAAGTGTTTTCCTCCTACCCATTCTGACTACATGAAACTTCCAAAAATATTGCCCCTCTTAGTGAGCTGATATGAGAGTAGAGATTATTTTCTTACCCCACCCCATCCTCTCACCCAAACATGCACTGAACTGCATCCTCCACCCAGCTCCTGCTTCTTGCTTCTCATAGCTCAGCTGATTCCAACTCAAGCAACAGTGTTTTAGGTGTACCCGAAGATGATTTCAGCCATTCCTACCTTCTTCCCGTTTATAACATAATTACCTGGGAGAGAAGGGATCTTTAACTTCCTATATTTGTAAACTACTGTACACTAGAAGGTAACCAAAAATGTACTGAGAACCATAAGGAAGAGTAATAGTAATATATATTTAAAGAATCACCTACATTTTAGAGTTAAATATTAACAATTTCAATAGCGTTTAAATGTACCCCAAAATTTCTACACAATCTTTTTCACCCCCTATCTTAAAATGTACTTAGATGTCAGCATAAAGATAAGTGTGTAAATAAATTATCACGAATACTTCAATAAAGTGGTAATAAATAAACTCTTGTTAAAATGATACTGTTCTAACAATTTGATTTAAAAATCTGTACTACCCGGATTATGTCAGGTGACTGGTAATACACTGACATTTTTGGTAATCTAGAGAAGGCTGAGATTCCAGGGTTTGAGTCCTAGGTTTACCATATTAGCCTTGGGATCCTGGAAAACTCACTTAAGCTTCTAGAGTCCTACTTCTCTCATATGTGAAGGCTGTAGCATGGAGCTCCACAGAAGCTATTAATAGCTATACCCAGTTATATTGCTGTTTGTCAGTAAAAAAAAGAATCTGTAGTTTATATTTCAAAAGCTTTATATAAGAATTAAAGATACACTGGGTAGAGGCAGTATTAATTATAATGAACTGTACAAATATAAATGATTATTGGTTTTACAGGTTGGGTAAATGGCCTTTTGTGGGTTGACCCTCACTAATCCATTCTTATTCTACCTAAGGGAGTCATCTTTCTAATATCAACAGTCTTATCATTGTAATTCAGCTACTTAATATCTACCAAAGTTTCTTTTTTGGTGAACAGAACAAAGTCCATACCTTTGACATCTTGACTTAATTTCCACTGATCCCTCAACTAATATATATTGTGATATATAGTCAGCATGAAATAATTGGAGCTCCTTAAAACAAACAAACAAGCAAACAAAACACATGTTCAACTTCTAGGCCTTTGTTATTGCTGACTCCTTCTGCTGACTTCTCTTTGTCCCTTTGTTGATCTTAATGTGTGTGTTAGTCGCTCAGTTGTGTCCTACTCCTTGTGACCCTATGGACTGGAGCTAACCAGGCTCCTCTGTCCATGGAATTCCTCAGGCAAGAATACTGGAATGGGTTGCCATTTCCTTCTCCAGATCTTCCCGACCCAGGGATCGAACTTGGGCCTTCTGCATTGCAGGCAGATTCTTTATCACTGAGCCACCATGGAAGCTCACCTTAAAAAGTCAATCTTAATAAAGATCTTTATAAGTTGATCTTAATAAAACAAATTTATTCTCAACTCTGAGCGTAAATGTCACCTCCACTCGCAAAGTTCCTTGCAGTTGATTATCCATTTCAAATTTACCTCTTCTAATACTTTTTATTGGAGAAGGCAATGGCACCCCACTCCAGTACTCTTGCCTGGAAAATCCCATGGATGGAGGAGCCTGGTAGGCTGCAGTCCTTGGGGTTGCTAAGAGTCAGACACGACTGAGTAACTTCACTTTCACTTTTCACTTTCTTGCATTGGAGAAGGAAATGGCAACCCACTCCAGTGTTCTTGCCTGGAGAATCCCAGAGACGGGGGAGCCTGGTGGGCTACCGTCTATGGGGTTGCACAGAGTCGGACACGACTGAAGTGACTTAGCAGCAATACCCTTTATAACATTGTGTCAAATTATTAATATAATTCTGTGACTGACCTCAGATATACTAGAAACCAAGGTCAATTTCCTATTTATAATTTTAACCTAAGGGCATAGCAGTATCTGATAAGCAGAGGCCTTACGGTCAAACACAGTGAGTAATAATACAGGCACTGGGATGAGGCAGACTTGGGTTCAAATCTTGGCTTCTCTACTTATTTGTTGTGTCACTTCAGATTTTCACTTAACCTTCTTAAGACTATTTTCTCATAGATAAAATGGGAATAATAATAGATGAAGGTGTTATGCTAATTAATATATTTGACTAAGTGCACAGTAGATATTAACTATCCTGATGATGATGGTGATAATGATAATAATGATGAACATAATAAGTACTTGTTTAATAAAAAGATAATTAATGAGATAAAATCACTACTATTAAAACTTGTTTCTATGGGACTGTGTAATCCAAAGTCTAAATAACTTATTCAAAACTAGCTTTTGGAACAGAATACATTTAGTATTGGGTTATTATCATGATATTTATTTGGGAGGTCTTTGAGGAAGACAAATTTTATGAAGATAATGAAAGTTAAAATCAGTTGTGTCCGATTCTTTGTGATCTCATGGACTATATAAACCATGGAATTCTCCAGGCCAGAAAACTGGAGTGGGTAGCCTTTCCCTTCTCCAGGGGATCTTTCCAACCCAGGGATCAAACCCAGGTCTCCTGCATTACAGGCAGATTCTTTACCAGCTGAGCCAAAAGGGAAGCCCGAGAATACTGGAGTGGGTAGCCTATCCCTTCTCCAGTGGATCTTCCCACCCCAGGAATCAAACTGGGGTCTCCCGCATTGCAGGCAGATAGATTCTTTACCAACTGAGCTATTAGGGAATGAAGATGATACTTATAATGCCAAAAAACAACAATTTTCAGTGCTCAAAATGTAGGCATCCTCTGTAACAAAAATTCTGTCCAATGATTTCATAGTGGTCTACTAACAATCTTAGAGAAAAATAAGGAAAGATAAGAAGCTCTTTAGAGATGAGAAAAAGGCAACAAGATTATTCATGCCGAAAATATAACCTAGATGATTCAGAAGTTAAAAATGTCTTAAGTCCAAAAATCAGAGTAAATGTATTTACTGAAAAAAAGTAATTAATAAAATTAATAAATTTTAATTACTCATTAAATAAATAATTAGGGAATTAATAAAAGGTGAAAAAGATGAAAATCACTGATTGAACAATTTGAGAGGATATTATAAACCTCAAATAGTGAACATCAACACAAGTGAATATGTACCATTCTTTAAATAAGAAGGGAATTTAAGAAGAATTTTAAAAGAAAAAAATTCCCATTAAAAAGTGTGTTCTGTTTAAAAATGAAGTGCAGGGCCAAAGGTCTTGAAATACTTTTATTTTTCAATGGAAAATATTTTCTGCCCTTCAGCTGGCTATTGACTAAACTGCAGGGGGGAAAAACAATTGCATTGGATAATGGAAGATGTGTTTTCAAAAGAAATCATTAAAAACATGACTATGAACTGGCTGACTGATGAGGGTTCAAATTGTGAAAAATCACTGGCGTTAATGATGGTAATCATGATAGCTGAAAAGTATCTAAATAACAAAAAGGCAACACTGCTTATAAAGTACTCTGGTACAATTTGCAATGATTAGTGGAAAAACACACTAATATGTCTGATGCCATATTTTGAAGGTCACTCAACTATCAACTTGCCATAATGCCATCCAATTAAATACACAATAAAAATTCAAGATTATTTACGGAAAGAGTTTTGTAGTGCTTGTACAATAGTAAATTACAAATCCTGGCTGTATATACAAGCAGAAATGCCTGATCTAATGCACCATTAAGCAACTGTAGCTTTGCTCCACATTTTTTAAACATTAAACTAATTATGATGAGGTCTAGCCTTACTATATACTGCATATTTAATTTTTTTAAAGCCTATCAAATTGAATCATAAGATGCAACTTGTTTATGCTATATGCAAACACACACAATATTAACAATGTACAATATGCTGGCTTAATTAGAAAAAGTTCATGTTATCTTAAATACATTTAGGAGTGTAATACCACAAAGTTCTAATTTGAACTTGCCATTTAATTATATTTTAAAACTAATTTATCTAACTTGGAACTTTTTTTTTTCTTGCTTTCTCCTACAGAGAATTTTGCCCTATTGACCTAGTTAAACTAGATTCTACTAAAAATGAAAGAGAGAATAAAGATTGAGTAAAGACTGAGGAAAGAAGAGGCATGGTAATGATGAAGACCACAGATAAGAAATCACTTATATTTGATTATCGGATGGTGTTCTGTTCATCAAGCCAACGGGCTAAATTGTAACCTCAAAGGAACTTTCCTGGAGTTCTTTTTCTGGGCTCTACCCTAAAGTTTCATAAATGAGATCTACTATTTCAGAATAGAATATATTTCAAAATTTTCTCTCTCTCTCTCTCTCTCCAGGGTATATGTCCAGAGTACACAAGAGAAAAAATTCTAATCTCTTAATGGGTATTCTCAAATTTAGATACTCAAGTACTAAGCAAGGTATCTAAATGCAACACATATGGATATAGCCTGGTCTTCAAGAATTCTCTGTGCTTTTCCCCCTAAAAGTATTGACTCTGCTTTCTGCAACCTAGTTTTCCAGCTTAAGTTCAAGGGCAATCTACCCAAACTACTGGGCTGGCCAAGAGTTCATTCAGATTTTTCCACGCCATTTTATGGAACTACTTTCTAACCAACCCAATAAGATATGCATGGAAGCATCAAAAATCCATAATCAAGTATAAATTTTGACCTGCAAAGTTCAAATTTATTGTTTAGTTAATTAAGCTTTTTTTTTTTTTTTTAACCAATAGCATGAAATCAAGCAGTATAAAGTAAGGCAACTTAATTTCTAGCTTAGGAAAAAAGCAGTTATATCAGAACTTCATATTAAAATACACAACAAAAGAGGTAATAAACATTGTTTACCTTCACAAATTGTGATGCCATTTCCTGAATATCCAAGGTTGCAATAGCAGCCTTCAGCTCCATTCCGAATTTCACATTTTGCATTTGGGTGGCAAGGCGTCTTGGTACAGTTTTGAGCGCAGGAACAATTCAGCAAAGTGGAAAAACCCACTAAGGAAAGTAGAGAATACACATTTTCAAAAAGAAAAACCTTCTTCCATTGTTGAATTAGACAATATATACATTAATACCCTTCTTTTTTTGTTTTCCCATCTAGATAAATACTTCATGAGAACTTCCCAAAGGAGAATTTAGGTAAATAACAGGACACAAGCAGGAATTAACGCTTTTCTTCATTCTCAACGTTTATCAAGTAAACCTCAACCAAGTTGAAATGTAATAAACGACCTGGCTCTATAAACAAAACAGTATTCTAACATCATTGGACATTTCACCCAGAGGTGAGATACTCTTAAAGGTAGCTGCATGACTGTAAAACAATATCCGTACCCTGGGAATGACTCTCTGCAGAAAGAAATCAAGGTGTACTGAGTATCTGGGTCTTTTCAAAGTCAAATCTGTGTTGTTTTAAGATGATACCATCCAGGAGGACAAATGCAATTAATGGTTTGTTTTTTTTTTCCTGTGTTCTAAAGATCTTTTAAAATTCTGCCTTTTCCATAATAAAGTTTCTTTTATACTTTTTCCCATTAGAAGGGAAAAAAAAAAAAACAATTCAATGTACTTGTCAAAGACTGAGCTTCCAGAAACAGGACGCCACTCAAACATGACCAACAACACGCAGCATGAGAGAGTACAAGCCTTTATTTCAGAGTTCTTGTAAACAAAGTTGGAAATGGTATTTTGCGGGCTGTTAGGAAAAGATAAGGAAAAGCGTAGGACGTTCCTTTTTTTTATTGTTGTCCTAGTCCTTCTCAAGACAAGCCTGCTTGAGATGGACAGTTATGAATCATGTAAGTCATTATTCTGAAAACAGTCATCTGAGATAAATTGGCCTTATCTGGTAACAAGAGATTCTTAAACATTCAATTATAAATCCCAGCTTCACACAGGGCTGTATATACTGTCTAAACCAGAATTAATTTGGCTTCACAGATGTGATTTATTATCTTTCTGCACAGTATCATCAAAATGGTGATTTTAAAGAAACTCAAAGTCTGGGCCAGCAGTCCCCTTGAAACAAGGCCAGGAAACCTCTCACAAGTGTTAATGGTTTGAAGTTCCCAGATTTTTTGAGGGACAATCCGAAGAAAGGTCAAAGTCTGGGACTTCGGGCACTTGGTCAGCAGGAACAAAGAGATGACTTAGTTCCTGGGTACTGAATATCGAACCCCAGCGTTGAAAGGCCAAGGCGAAAAACATCCTGGGAAGGGCTAGTTCAGTTCTCCCAGGAGTCTTGGCGAAATGCACTTGGCCCGTGCGTACCACCTCGGAAATACCATACTCCCCACAGGTGCTGGTCGGGGCAGCCCCGGCCGCCGGGCACGGGCACTTACCTAGGAGCGGGAGGAGTCTCATTGGCGGCGCCGCGGAGGTGGCGGAGGCGCGGGCGGAGCGACGGGACCAGCGGGCCGAGTACCTGGGCCGCGGCGGGGCGGGCGCGCCAGGCTCCCGGCTCCGGCCCGCGTGACGCGGCCGCTTCCTCCCGCCACTTTCCGGCCTCTTTTGTGTGAGTGCGTGTGTTCAGCGCTGAGTCTGCAGGCCACGTCCGGACCGGCCCCTACGGCACGCTGACCCCCTCCCGGCCGCGGGCCGCCAACCCCGTGCGCTCCGCGGGGAGGGATTTTGCCAGGTGCCGGGGCGCAGGGTCCAGGGTGCAGACCTCCAAGTCAAAGCGCTCCAGATGTCTGCGGAGCGTCCCCCTGAAAGAACTTCCAGAACCGCCTAGATCTTAGAGGATCCTTCCTACAACCTCAATTCGCAGGACACGTCTTTTTTTTTTTTTTTTCCCCCTCCCTTCACTAACACTTTTCCCTAAAGAACTGTGGGTTTAGAAGTAGGTTGGAAACTTGGCTCCAAACGACAGGGCCTCGGTTTCTACCTTAAGTCTGCACCTTGTGGGAACTCAGGGTTCCATAGTGAAGAATAAAAAGTACGCTATCTTACCTACAGGTTAGGCTTGTGTCTAAAATGAGTGAAAAACAAGCAAACCAAAAACACAAGTGTCAAGAATTAAATGTCTACGAAGTACAAAATGATCTTTCCCACTTTCAACTAAAATTTACCCCTCTGCTCACCAGTCTCCTCTCCTGAACCCCTGGTGCATCATATATAGCTTTCTTTTCATGTTACTATATATGAGTTGATTACATAGATTCAGATCATGTAGGTTGAAACAAGGAAACAGTTTTAGTGTAAAAGTTAAACATAACTGTCAGGTGAGGCTGATCTATAAGACAGAAAGCAGATAAGTAGTTCCTCGAGGTTGAAGTGGAGTGTGGGATTGACTGCAGGGAGGGACAAGGGAAATGTGAGATAATGGGAATATTCTGTATTTTGATTGGTATGGTGGTTACCTAAATGCATGGGTGTGTCAGAAGTCATCTCTTTAAATTTGTGCATTTTATCACATGTATATTATACCTCAATAAAGTAGTATAAAGAAATGACTGATCTTTGTGTCTCGGACACCAGTCATTTGACCTTTTAACAGTTGGACACACCTTTGTCACATTTCGTATGCATTCTGTTTAATTGAACAAGCATGTTAAGAATCTACTTTGTATTCACAAAGATGAACAAGCTGTGACTCCAAGAAGATAAAAATAAACTAGTGGAGTGTTAGTCACTCAGTCATGTCCGATTCTTTGTGATCCCATGGACTGTAGCCCGCCTGGCTCCTCTGTCCTAGGAAATCTCCAGGCATGAATATTGGAGTGGGTTGCCATTCCCTTCTCCAGGCGATCTTCCTGACCCAGGAATCGAACCCAAGGCACCTGCATCACAGGCAGATTCATTACCGTCTGAACCACTATGGAAGCCCAATAAACTAGTGGGGCAACAACTAAAACAAATCACAGTGACACAAATCACAATAATTCATGTACTTATATATAGACATACTGAGTGCAGCACTTTCACAGCATCGTCTTTTAGGATTTGAGATAGCTCAACTGGAATTCCATCACCTCCACTAGTTTTGTTTGTAGTGATGCTTCCTAAGGCCCACTTGACTTCACATTCCAGAATGTCTGGCTCTAGGTGAGTGATCACACCATCATGATTATCTGGGTTGTGAAGAACTTTTTTGTACAGTTCTTCTGTGTATTCTTGCCACCTCTTAGTATCTTTTGCTACTGTTAGGTCCATACCATTTCTGTCCTTTATCAAGCCCATCTTTGCATGAAATGTTCCCTTCGTATCTCTAATTTTCTTGAAGAGATCTCTAGTCTTTCCCATTCTATTGTTTTCCTCTATTTCTTTGCACTGATCACTGAAGGCTTTCTTATCTCTCCTTGCTATTCTTTGAATCTCTGCATTCAAATGGGTATATCTTTCCTTTTCTCCTTTGCTTTTTGCTTCCCTTCTTTTCACAGCTATTTGTAAGGCTTCCTCAGACAACCACGTTATGGTTTTGCATTTATTTTTCTTGGGGATGGTCTTGCTCCCTGATCCTGTACAGTGTCAGAAACCTCTGTCCATAGTTCATCAGGCACTCTGTCTATCAGATCTAGTCCCTTAAATCTATTTCTCACTTCCACTGTATAATTGTAAGGGTTTTGATTTAGGTCATACCTGAATGGTCTAGTGGTTTTCCCTACTTTCTTCAGCTTAAGTCTATATTTGGCAATAAGGAGTTCATGGTCTGAGCCACAGTCAGCTCCCGGTCTTGTTTTTGCTGACTGTATAGAGCTGCTCCATCTTTGGCTGCAAAGAATATAATCAATCTGATTTTGGTGTTGACCATCTGGTGATGTCCATGTGTAGAGTCGTCTCTTGACTTGTTGGAAGAGGGTGTTTGCTATGACCAGTGTGTTCTCTTGGAAGAACTCTATTAGCCTTTGCTCTGCTTCATTCTGTATTCGAAGGCCAAATTTGCTTTCAATATGCCAGCAAATCTGGAAGACTCAGCTATGGCCACAAGACTGCAAAAGGTCAGTCTTCTTTCCAATCCCAAAAAAGACTATGCCAAAGAATGCTCAAACTATCTCACAATTGCACTCATCTCAGATGCTAGCAAAGTAATGCTCAAAATTCTCCAAGCCAGGCTTCAGCAATACGTGAACCGTGAACTTCCAGATGTTCAAGCTGGTTTTAGAAAAGGCAGAGGAATCAGAGATCAAATTGCCAACATCTGCTGGATCATTGAAAAAGCAGAGTTCCAGAAAAACATCTATTTCTGCTTTATTGACCATGCCAAAGCCTTTGACTGTGTGGATCACAATAAACTGTGGAAAATTCTGAAAGAGATGGGAATACCAGACCACCTGACCTGCCTCTTCTGAAATCTGTATGCCGGTCAGGAAGCAACAGTTAGAACTGGACATGGAACAGCAGACTGGTTCCAAATAGCAAAAGTAGGATGTCAAGGCTGTATATTGTCACCTGCCGGGCCTGCCGGCTAGATGAACAGGTCAAGGACGCAATCACCAGTGCACCTGAGAAATAAAAGACTAAGAAAGATGGGGTTGAGAGGGACGGAGTCAGCTTGTGACTGATTCCGACGACTTTATTGAGGCGTAACATACATATATATACTAACAGGATTCACCAAATTTTAGATCAAATACTTGTATACGTGCAGAACTGCAGATACTAGTTTTAGGAGTTTATCTTAACTCCAGCAGAGCATGGCACCAGCATCTTACAATCAGGTAAAGACTACCTAGACATAAGCCATTCACAGGAGCCCGATAATCTTATCAGAGTCAGGAAAATAGGCAAATGGTGGCTGCAGCGATTTCCTTGAGGGAGGTGAGAAAGGCCAATTTGCACTTTAACAAATCAGGGGTGGCGGGACAGAGAGGGACCTTTTGATCTCTCTCAGGGCCGAGAAGGGGCCTGAGCAGTCAGGCCGGCTCCCCGCAGTCACCCTGCTTATTTAACTTATATGCAGAGTACATCATGAGAAACTCTGGGCTGGATGAAGCACAAGCTGGAATCAAGATTGCTGGGAGAAATGTCAGTAATTTCAGATATGCAGATGACATCACCCTTATGGGAAAGTGAAGAAGAACTAAAGAGCCTCTTGATGAAATTGAAAGAGGAGATTGAAGAAGTTGGCTTAAAGATCAACATTCAGAAAACTAAGATCATGGCATCTGGCCCCATCACTTCATGGCAAATAGATGGAGAAACAGTGGAAACATGGCAGACTTTATTTTGGGGGGCTCCAAAATCACTGCAGATGGTGACCGCAGCCACGAAATTAAAAGACGCTTACTCCTTGGAAGAAAAGCTATGACTAACCTAGACAGCATATTAAAAAGCAGAGCCGTTACTTTGCCAGCAAAGATTGTGTGGCCAAGGCTATGGTTTTTCCAGTAGTCACGTATGGATGTGAGGCTTGGACTATAAAGCTGAGTGCTGAAGAATTGATGCTTTTGAACTGTGGTGTTGGAGAAGACTCTTGAGAGTCCCTTGGATTGCAAGGAGATCCAACCAGTCCATCCTAAAGGAGATCAGTCCTGAGTGTTCATTGAAACGAGCGATGCTGAAGCTGAAACTCCAATACTTTGGCCACCTGATGCGAAGAGCTGACTCATTTGAAAAGACCCTGATGCTGGGAAAGTTTGAAGGCAGGAGGAGAAGGGGATGATAGAGGATGAGATGGTTGGATGGCATCACCGACTCAATGGACATGAGTTTGAGTAAACTCCGGGAGTTGATGATGGACAGGGAAGCCTGGCGTGCTGCAGTCCATGGGAATGCAAAGAACTGGACACAACTGAGTGACTCAACTATATACTACTATACTATATATAAACATATTTCCTTGGCTTTCAATTCTTTTTCTGAACCCTTTTCTAGCTTAATTATATTCCTACAAAAAATGCTTGAGTATGGTCCCAGAATAAATGAGGAACAGAAGTGTTGTGTGATTTGCTTGAAATCATACACAGCGTTTTAAGTCACTGGTTACTTTTAATCCCAGGCTCTTTTGTTTCTGAATCACTGTTCTCAGTCAACCTGCTATATTCTTTGTACAGTGGTATCACCCGGAGAAGGCTACTGCAAAAATGAGTAGTCATCAGTTACTGTTACTCAGGGAGTCTGGAAAGGTGTTTTAAATGCCCTAAATACCACGAAAAATAACTTTGGACTTTATTCTGCTATAATTGGTTTTCTTTGAAGATTCCTTTTTTTTTTTTTCTTTCTTTTTAAAAGCTAGACAGTGATTCAGTGAATAAAACTCTGGCAGCAGTCTGAATGAGGGATGTTATGGAGACATCAAAGGCTGAGAAGCCAGAGTAGTCCAGGAAATAGACTACAACTGCCTGAACCAGGATGGGAATATTCAGGTGGGGGAGATATGGACAGATTGGAGAAAGAATTAAAGGAAATTGAAATCTGGTGAACTTGCTAAGGCTGAGGGGTAGGTTTAAGACTGAGAGTGTGAATGTCTTCTAGATGTGTGAACAGAAACAGAAACCACAGCCGAAACTCACAAAAAGAAGAAAGACAAGATGAAGAGTGGCTTTGAAGGGGAAAAAGTAACAAACCTGGTTTTATAAGATAAAATTTGAGCTATTCCAATGACCTGATCCATTGGTGGAAAGTTAGTTTTTCCAAAGTCGTTGCATCATACTTATCATATGCAGTCATTGAGTGTACTCATCATTTGAAAGACATAAATGTATAAATATATTGTTTCCAGAGACAAGTTACAAACTGAAACACAGTACTTGCTTTTAAAATCACTATCATAAATTAGTTTGCTCCATAGATCATCTGCACATGCTTAATTTTTATACTAAAGATAATAGAAGGCAGCCAATTTTAAAAAAATATTATTTTTCTTTATGTATGTATTGCTTAACAATGAACAAAAATTAGCTAAAGTGCAATTAAAATAATCTCCAAGCTTTTCCTTTCCATATGTTTTTATTTTAAAAAAAGTTTATTCATTTACTTTTTATCAAGAAAATACAGGAGAGCAAAAACTAAGCATGAAGTATTTAATTATGTTCATAGTTTTAAGATTATTCTTTTTAATCAAATTAAAATTTACTACTTGAAAAAGTTTATATCTATAAGAAATAAATATAATAACTGAATAATTTTGAATCTGTTGTCTTTATGTTAATGAAAAATATTTAGAATTTTCAATCCAAATATTTTAATTGTGAGAGAAAATCATAGTTTAAAGACGTATTTTCAAAGAAATACAGGACCTTAAGCATAAACTTTTATCAGCATTCTTTATTTGGGTACCATGGAGACATGTCTAGTTTTTTGAAAATTTAACAATCCTTCAGAGTTTGATTTTGGCCTAAATATAACAGATGGAAGTAAAATCATTTTAAGCTGTCTACCTGATTATGGTTTTAATACACTAGTACAAACATTCATCCTACAATGTGAGATCTTATCAAATCCATGATTAGTTCTATCTTGGGTCTGTCTGTAAGGTGCCAAATTAAACAGGATTTCCTTGAAAGGTTCTTGGTCAGGTTAAAGCTTGCTCTGGATAGTATTTACTGTGAAAGACCTGGGTTTAACTCTAACTTTTATCATGAGTAGATTGTTTAACCTATTTGGGGACTAGTTTACCCACTGTTACATGAAAATAACAATGCTTGCCTTAGTAGATCATAGTGGGTTGTTAAAGTCACTAACATACATTTCAGAACTATTGGGTATTTGATACCTTTAATATTTAAAGCATCAAATACAGGAAAATATTACACAACTGAAATGAAGTCCTTTCCCATAAATGCATTTATGGTGCCCACAGAGACTAATACAAGAAATACATCCAGTTTCTGGTCCCCCTTCCTGAGACCCCTGGGATACTGATTCCTCACCTGGGTGTTGATAGTGTGACTGAATTTTAAGTGTTTGGCCAGCTCTGTGACTATTTCTTAGAATATCATCATTACTCACATCATTGAATTTTTTCAACTATGGAAACCTTGTCAACAATTATTAATTTAAGTGTTTCCTCATTTCTTATTATCTGTATTCCCATAGGACCCTCAGTAGGATTACAATTTACCAGATATGTTTTTCTACAAGCCAATTTTTTTTTCAAATCTAGAAATAGCACTGTGCAATTGGAAAAAATACTGTAAAAGGTTTAAAAGAAAAAAGGAAAATTGAGTTATGTGTAAGGTTGGAAAGAGTAATCAGATGGCAGTATACTCAATGTTTAAACCAAGAAAAACTTTACCAAAGTGAAACATTAATTCCTCATTGTAAGGAAACTTCCACAAGTGGATAAGGATTGAATTTCCACAATGTGAACCTGTCTGTTAATGATTCTTAACCTGGTCTTTTAGAACTGACAGTAAGAAATCTAATTAATTTTTCCTCTATGACACCTCACACAATGGCTTGAGGATAAAGATATATATTTGTAAAAGTGATGATTGGATGAATAAAAAAAAAATCATTAGATACCTAGAATGGTGTGTAGTCAAGTCTATTAGAAATAAAAATCTTTTACTTGGTAGTTTGTTTGCCTCAAATGTCTTTTAGGTTTCCAGATGCATTTTATGTTATCATTGTTGTTGTTGTGTTAGTTGCTCAGCCATGTCTTACTCTTTGCAACCCCATGGACTATAGCCAGGCTCCTCTGTCCATGGGATTCTCCAGGCAAGAATACTGCAGTGACTAGCAATTCCCTTTTCCGGGGAGTCTTCCCAGCCAGGGGACTGGACCTGGATCGCTTGCATTATAGGCAGATTCTTTACCATCTGAGTCACCACGAAAGCCCAATTTCATGCGGATATAGCCAATCTCTATCACTTGCACTTAAATTTAAAGAAAAAGTCAGGAAAACCCTTAGTTAATTGTAATCTATATTTCCCAAACTGTGAGGAGCATTTTTTGGTCTACTGTTAAGCTAATGATCTTAAATAGTCAGGGTTGAGATGCTACAACTTATGAAACTAGTTACCTGGGTATTTGTGACTTTCTAATCTATATTGAGTCTATCAAATGTCTATTTTGTATCAAATATAAATTTTAATGTTTTAGTACACATTTCCACAAAGCAATTTTAACAACTTAATTTTCTAATTATAATACTCAAGTTAGTTAAAAAAAATTTTTTTTAATTGAATTTCAAAAACTAGAAACAGAAACACTAAACTAGCTTTTGTGCTACAAAGAGGGTGCAAAAAGCATCTGGTAATTTTCAACCATGGCTGGAAGGGAGGAGATCCAAGTTCCTGCCCAGCCTGGTTGTTCAATTGTTTTGTGGCCTTCAGAAAACTCACTAAATCGTTCCATTATTCTGTTTAACATTTGCAAATGTCTCTGCTTTATATGTTTTTTTTCTGTTCTATGGTTTATAAAGATTTATAGATTAGCACTCACACTTTTGGAACTGATATTTTTAAGTCAGGCATTAGCCAAAAAAATAGAGGTAGGAGCATTATGCTGGTTCTCTGTATTGTAACTGACTTCTATTTTATCTTGTTAATGTATTTTCCTTTGTTTGAACTTTTCCATGTTACAAGAATATGAAACTGACCTCACCTTTTAAAAATGGCAATAATTCTAAAATAGAAGCCATGCTACAATCATCATCTATTTAATATTGTTATACTTTTTAGCTATGCTTTTAACATGTTGTAGCATTGATTTATTTGTAGTTGATTGCTCTTTTTCATTGAATTGTTCAAAATAATATCCTGAGAGGTTGCAGAGTCCATCAGGATGTGCAAGTAATTTAAATTATTTCTTAGGGTATGTAATACTTTGTGCTTTATATTACATTTCATTTACCTTTGTGTTCTTTAATCACCAGTTTATTATACTTTGTTACAATTCTCCATTTCCCTCAATTTTTTTACCAAAATTAAATATTGTAATTACATACTATCAGCATATTTCAGCTGCTTGTTCTTCACTGTCATCTATTATTTTTAACATGTATATTGAGGATACAAGCTACTGATTCAAATCTCCAGGGGACATCATTATTAACATCCTACCACTTTGAGAATTATCTTTTTATTCTTGTTCTTTATTTCCTACTTTGTCACAAATCTTTAATCTTAGACAAGATTTAGTTTTCTTATTGTAATCTATTTTATTAATACCCTTCTGTGAGAAGGGATTGGCTTAAAAATTAAAAACCTATCTGGAAGTCTAAATGAGATAAATTAGCTTATAGTCATTTGTGATTGATCTTATTAAAAAAAATTGTTAAAGATAGGCATCATACATGCATTTCCCCCTTATCTCTATCTGTAATCACAAATAAATATAAAAGTACTATCTCTAGTCAACCAATTGTGAAAATAATTGTGCTTACACAGAAATAATTAGATTTAAAGGGAACATTTACTCAAAGTTATGGTAGAATAAAGGCATCATTGACACATAACTTGTATATTAACATTGGTAAACAAGGGCTAAGATAACAGAGTTTATTTCTCATTTATGTCTTAAAAATTATTCACAAACAAGTTATAATTATTTCTCTTCCAAAATTCTTAAATGTTATTGATGTTTTTCAAATTTTAATTATACCTATTTATTAATATTTTTCCAATGAAAAATTTTAAATGTATGAGTAAAATATACTCCTTTGTCATATGAAATTATATAAACACCTTTTATTTTTATTCAGTGACTTTCAAGAAAGTGATGGACACCTAAAATAATGACCAATTAGTCATAATTTCAGAAATATTTCTTTCTATGAATGGACTTCCACAAAGGGAAAACATACTCAAAATGATGTCTTTTGGAAATTGAAACTTGCCTGTGAAATGTAAACAACATTATTTATCATATGAAGAGTAATGATGTGAAAAAAATTCTCACATTATTTTATTTTTGTGATGAATATGATTGCTGAGTCTAGAACACTGAAAGATCAAGAGGTTTTATTTTTGTTTTTCATTAATGGATATCCAAGTATTTATAGGTAACTTTTCTAATATAAACACAGGTTTAAAATTAAAAGAATTCTAAACTATAATTGTAATAACATTTTTAGGTGTGAAATTGTCTCACTGCAAAAGAAGTTTCCGTTAAATTATTATATACATAATTGGCCCTTTAATCATAAGGTTGATATCCTACTTCAAGGTTCTTTTTCACTTTGCCTCTTTAAATCAGAAAATAAAAATAAGCTTTTTATGTAAGCAGGTAATTTAACGTAGGCACTTCCTAAATGTCCATCATTGCCCTCATATTTGTGAGAACTGAAGAATTTTATTTATACTTGCAAGAAAGTACTTTTAAAAACTTTTAAACAGTGCCTATTACTGTCTTCTTTTTGAAGGCTGAAATTAACATTATGTATTGTTTATACTTTCAGTGCTAAGATTGTTAAGGTTGATGTATACAGTTTTTTAAGTGATGTGTCTTGTCTACAATGTCCTGTGGTCCATTACTATAGCATTTCAGAGGAACCACATAATTATGGTCTTATAGGTTGTCCTGTAAATATAATAATTTTGTTCCATTTCTCTACTATCCTTGTCAATAGAATGGCTAAATCTCATTTTTCCCTTTTTTAATTTTTTTATTTCAAAGAACTTGCAAAGCTGTCAACAAAAATGGATTAATTTTGTGCTTCTGTCACCATAAATTGTTCAATAATAACAGAGTTATCCTTGAATTGTACCTCATACTTTCACTGAGCAAAAAATTTACTGAAAGATAATATTCCAACATATTCTATTCTTATCAAATACTTTAAATGTAAATATCCTGGTTCATGTTAGATGCTATGGAGCACTGAAGAAATATGTATATGGTAAAGTAACTTTTTCAGATGCAACTTCTAAAGTACAGTATGTAAGACTGAACCTAATAATCTGTACTTAGAGTACCAAAAGTCTCTAACACTGAGTCATCTCCAAATATCATTACCCAACAGAAGAAATAGTCTGCATAGTGTGTCTGGTTATTAACTAAGCCACTAGAAACAATAGAATATAAACTGTCTGTGAACTGTCCTGTTTTATCTGGAGAATTATGCCCCTGATCATATTTATCACTGCTAAGACCACCTTCTCATTGGCTTTCAATGACAACATATACCCAGGAGTTATCAAGCTTCTTTATCTTCCAAAATCAAAGGTGTTCCTTTAGCTACCTGTCCTGATCAGTTCAGTTCAGTTCAGTTGCTTAGTCATGCCCAACTCTTTGTGACCCCATAGACTGCAGCATGCTAGGCTTCCCTGTCCATCACCAACTCCCAGAGTTTGCTCATACTCATGTCCATCGAGTCAGTGATGCCATCCAACCTGGCCTGATAACTCTATTTGAACAGGAAACTCAGTCCTGGCCATGCCTTCCTGCTCTGTCATGTGCCTTCAAATCAGTGGCAGTGTTCTATTTATCCATCCAGTTCTCAGTGAGAAATTGTTTTTTAATGAGTACTTTTTTTCTTTTATGATTAAAGGAACTATTCAATTAGGTGATTGGAATCAAAAGAACATTCTGATGAGCAATATCCAAGATAGAGCCTCTTAGCATTACTCCAGTCAGGCTCACTCTGTATTTCCCTTGATAGATTCATAGAAAGGTTTGATCTTTCATGAGAATTGGTTAGCAAATAAAGATGACTTTACTTTTTTTCATTTAAAGAAAGAACAAATAATTCAAGTATTAGTGTATTTCTCAGTGCTGCTTTCAAGTTTAGCATCAGATATCCTCTATAAATTCATTCCTTTTCCAGCCAACATGACTAAGTGTCTACTGAATTGCAAATTCTGTGTGATAGTCTGGAGAGTCAAGATTATAGTGTAACAATCAGAAATACCCCAAGATGATTTTTGGGACTCATTCTGGGTTTCCTGAGCTGGGTCTGGCGATGCCCTTCTGCTTTCTTTATTAGGAGAGTCTGTACCAAACTTGACTTCCCATGGGGTCCCAAGGTGCCTGGGTAGTTTCCCAGACATCTCTTGTCAACATCTCATATCAAAAGTCAGACTTCTAGGCACCCAAATTGACCAATAATCTTTTCTATGCAACTGACAAAATTGATCTCCTATTGACCCCATCCAAAGGAAAAGCAAAGCCCTCTCCACTAGAAGGCATATCACTACTTAATGCACACCAGTAAAGCTTTGACAAGTTAACTCTCCCAGGGGGATGGAGAAAAGACTACAGGACTTGAACTTTCTTTTCTGTTTCTGACTTTGGGCTTGTAAATTTCCCTGGATAGCTGCTTTGCTGCACAACTTGTTATGTTTGAAGTCCAGTGAATGGGACTTGGCCTTCTGTTCTACCTTTTTACAAGGTAAGCCTAAGAAAATGGCTTTTTCAGAAGGTAGCAGATTCCTGGGAACAAAGAAATCTGGGTGTAAGAACCAGCTGCCTAACATCAAGGACTATATGACTTTTGGGAGATTATACCTTCTCCTGTGAGTGGCTGGGACAGGAGAGAAAACTGCTTCCTAATGGAAAAAGGAGAAATCCTAATCCATGCTATCTTGATAGGCAACCCAGGATGAATTCTTGGACAGTTCTATCCCTATACCATATAACTTTAGATATCATATAACATGTTCCTGACTTCATTAAAGGTAGAGTTAAGCAAGGATAAATCAAAAAATAAATTCATACCAAGAAATAATAGTCAATATGGTATAAAGACCATAGTCTGTCATAAGGTTGTTGCAGGGATTGCTGGTGGTTTCTCAACAATTATCTTTTTCTGTCTTTCCTGATAATGCTCGCAGTGTTTGAAGTTGTGAACTTGGCCTATTCTTTTCTAGTCTACTTTGCAGCTAGGAGTGCTGAAACTGAGTACTGGCCACTGAGGTATAAGCACAAGCTTTGGATTTCACTTCTAGAAACCTTCTCTAAATAGACTATTTTTTCTCACTGCTTCTTCCTTTCTGATGCTTTTGACACAGTGGTAAAAGTCACAACTCTAGCAATTATCTTAGACTAGGAGAAAGAGCTGTAGCCTCTCTTGGTGCAGTGATAAAGTAGTTCCATCCCTGAGGACAGTGGATACAGAGCTGCCTCTTAGAACTGGCAGAATTATCTGCCTTCATCTTCTTTAATGAAAGGAAAATAGTCTGCTATCTTGCTTGATCCATTGTTATATTGGAATTTACTCTGAAGCCTAGGTAAACCTAATCCCAGCTGATGTTTTCTGAACTAGCAATGATTTAGATTTGAGAGAGCCAGATATGAGGACAAAGGTGTGCCTGACATACCAGGACAAAGGCATGGCTACCTTGGCAGTCTCAACTATACTTTGTACCAATGTAATGCCAGGCCTCCACCTAATTTGCTCTTGACTCCCATAAGGTAATGGTCAGAGACTGTCAGTGAAGGAAACTAAGGCTTAGGCAGGAAGCAAGCTGGACTTAGAAAAGGCAGAGGAAGGAGATCAAATTGCCAACATCTGTTGGATCATAGTGAAAGCAACAGAGTTCCAGAAAAAAACATCTACTTCTGTTTTATTGGTTACACCAAAGTGGATCACAACAAACTATGTGGATCACAACAAACTGTGGAAAATTCTTCAAGAGATGGGAATACCAGACCACCTGACCTGCCTCCTGAGAAACCTGTATACAGATCAAGAAGCAACAGTTAGAACTGGACGTGGAATAATGTACCGGTTCCAAATTGGGAAAGGAATACGTCAAGGCTGTATATTGTCACCCTGCTTATTTACCTTATATGCAGCGTATATCATGTGAAATGCCAGGCTAAATGAAGCACAAGCTGGAATCAAGATTGCCAGGAGAAATATCAATAACTTCAGATAGACAGATGATACCACCCTTGTGGCAGAAAGGAAAGAGGAACTGAAGAGCCTCTGATGAAAGTGAAAGAGAGTGAAAAAGCTAGCCTAAAACTCAACATTCAGAAAACTAAGATCATGGCATCCGGTCGCATCACTTCATGGCAATTAGATGGGGAAACAATGGAAACGGTGACAGACTATTTTCTTGGGCTCCAAAATCACTGCAGATGGTGACTGCAGACATGAAATAAAAAGATACTTGCTCCTTGGAAGAAAAGCTGTGACCAGACTAGACAGCATATTAAAAAGCAGAGACATTACCTTGCCGACAAAGGTCTGTCTAGTCAAAGCTATGGTTTTTCCAGTAGTCATATATGGATGTGAGAGTTGGACCATAAAGAAAACTGACTCTTGAGAGTCACTTGGACTGCAAGATCAAATCAGTCAATCCTAAAGGAAATCAATCCTGAATATTCATTGGAAGGACTGATGCCAAAGCTGAAACTTTAATACTTTGGCCATATGATGCAAAGAACTGACTCATTGGCAAAGACCCTGATGTTGGGAAAGACTGAAGGCAGGAGAAAGGGACAACAGAGGAAGAGATGGTTAGATGGCATCATCGACTTGATGGACATGAGTTTGAGTAAGTTTCGGGAGTTAGTGATGGACAGGGAAGCCTGGTGTGCTGCAGTCCATGGGGTCACAAAGAGTCAGACACGACTGAGTGACTGTACTTAACTGAAGAACATTAGGCTGAGTCATGGCTGCCACACGGACCTGAACTTCAGTTTAGGGAAATTATACATACACATCAGAATATATGCATATGTATATTTATACATGTGTATAAATATATATGTATTTATGTGCACATGTATTTAGTGTATGTTCATCTGTATATAAATTTCCACATAGACACAAATATAGTAACTACTTAAAATATAACTGCTTTTTATACATCAGTACAACAAAAATATCCAAAATTAGAATCTTAATTTCAGATTCCTTTTTTTTAAAAACTTATTCATTGAGTCCAGGGATTAAAACAAAATTAGGACAAAATTAATGTTTTTTCAATATTTATTGTGAGGTAATATATTTAATGTTAAATCTCTCTTTATCCCTATTCTTTGAGCATAAATAGCTTATAATAATAGACCCTTAAGTTGTAAATTAAAGAAGTCATCCCTGATTAAAATATGAATGTGACATGAAAGCACCTCAGTGTGTGTGGCAAATTCAAATCCAAGTAATTTAACTGCTCATGTCTCCAACATCTGAGCATTTTGCTTATTCCATTAAAAATAATGACAGACCTTCAGGATTTCAAAGAAATCCATAAGGATTTTGTTCAATCAAAGGGTTACTGAAACATTTCTAGAGAGTTGACAAAATGACTTTAATAGATTATGAAGACAGTCATTAAAAAATAAGATAGTATTTATCAGAGAAACATCAAAAAAGCATCCCAGCGTGCTGTATTGATAATGGGAATTCTTATTAATTTCTATCACATGGTGTTTCTGTAACACAATCCAGGCCTTTGGGAGTGAGGTAATTGTGGCTTATTGAGAAAGTTTTTTGGTTTCTAAGTCATTGGCATCTTAAGTGCCATGTTTAGAATTAATAACTTTGTTAGTACAGTTGTTGGTTATGGTTTTCCTCTCAAGTGCAATTATTAGATAACATTCACTTACAGATATTGGTGAATTTTCATACTAAAGTCAAAAAGGATAAAATTTAGATCCCTAGTAAGTAGTCATTTTATAGTTTTTATCAAGCATCCTAAATATGTTTCTATATATCAACATTTATTTTGCATGATCATAAACTTTTATTTTATAATTCATATTATCTTAAAAATGTGTTGATATTGTTAAGATACATTGAAAAATTAATTTTGGGAGAAAATGTGGAAAAATTTGAAGTACATTTCTCTGTTATAAATAAAATGGAGATTTAGGCCCATGGTCCATTAAGGAACAAAATAAGAACAGTCTATAAAGGTTTTTCACATTATAAGCACACATTAGGGATGAGGGACACCGTTCAATTTGTGATTGGTGATTTTTTAATGAAATTTAATTTTAAAAAAATTTGCCATGTAACTTGAATTTACTTCCTTACTTTGACTCTTACCGTTGTCTATCTCAATACTGTTACTTACGTGTGAGTGGAATGCCCCATATCAGATTATAAGTTCCCTCAGGGACAAACTCTGTGTTGTTTAGCTCTAAGTATGCAATTTTGAGTCACATACTATGCTTCCCATTGCTGTCCATTGTGAAAATCTAACCTGTAAAATCCATCAGGTGGGTATTGTTACAGCAACAATGCCTAAGAATGTCTTGACACAAGTGGCCTCCTACTCAAATTCTCTGCAATTGTTAATTACTTAAACAAAGAAAACAAACAAACACCTAAACTGATTTGGAGAGTGATTTCTCAATGTTTATCAAAAGCCTTAAAAGTGGGGGAGGAGCTAAGATGGCAGAGGTATTAATAGGACGGGGAGACCACTTTCTCCCCTACAAATTCATCGAAAGAACATTTGAACGCTGAACAAACTGCACAAAACAACTTCTGATCGCTAGCAGAGGACATCAGGCACCCAGAAAAGCAGCCCATTGTCTTCGAAAGGAGGTAGGACAAAATATAAAAGATAAAAAGAGAGGCAAAAGAGCTAGGGACGGAGCGCCATCTTGGGAAGGGAGTCGTAATAGAGGAAGTTTCCAAACACCAAGAAACGCTCTCACTGGCGGGTCTGGGAGAAGTTTTAGAATCTCAGAGGGCAACCTAACTGGGAGGAAAAATAAATAAAACCCACAGATTACATGCCTAAAAGCAACTCCCAGCAGAAAAGTACCCCAGAAGCTCGCATCTGCCACCAGCAAGTGGGGGCTGAACGCAGGGGAGCGGGCAGCATTGCTTAGGAACAAAGGAAAGACTGAGCAATTCCAGAGAAGAGCTAGCCGGCTGCGGACCGGCCCATCCCCTGCCGGAGGCAGGAGGCAGGGGGGAGGGGAAAGGGGCAAACTCAGCCCCAGAGACGGCACCCCTGCCAAACTGTAAACAGGTTCCCAGTTTCTAACCAAAGACTTCCTGAGATTCTGGATGGTTGACATCCGCAGGAAGGGTCGCGGCTAGAGACCAGCTCCACAGAACAGGCACAAGGAGCACTGGACCGGCGCACGCGGAAACTGAGGCTGGGACCGCAGGGGGATAAGGTGCACCGCCCCCAGGGAGAGTGCGCCCATCAAGCTCCTGGCTGCCTGAGCTGCTCGGGTGGGGAAGGCACAAAATGCAGGCCCAACCCAGTCTGCGCTTTTGTGGAGTACCCGAAAACTGGAACCACACAAAACTCAGGGCCTGCTCCCTTAGAGCAGCCTGGAGCCTGAGCAGTGTAGATGGGGAAAGCACACATGCCGTGAGTGGGGCAAACGCAGTGTGGCCAGAACACTGCGAGTGCTCCCCACACAGGCCAGTGACATTTGTCTGCAGCGCCCCTCCCTCCCCACAGCACGACTGAACAAGTGAACCTAAACAAGAGACCACCTCCGCCCGCCTGTGTCAGGGCAGAAATTAGACACAGAAGAGACCAGCAAACAGAAGCCAAATAAACAAAGGGAACCGCCTCAGAGGTGACCTGTGCAACAGATTAAAATCCCTGTAGTTAACACCGACTACACTGGAAGGGGCCTATAGATATCGAGAAGTGTAAGCTGGAATGAGGAGCTATCTGAAACTGAACTGAACCCACACTGCCCGCAACAGCTCCAGAGAAATTCCTAGATATATTTTTACTATTTTTTTAATTAAAAAAAATTTTTTTCTTTTTAAAATTTTTTTCTTTTATTTTCTTTTAAAATTGCCTATTACTCCTCTATTACTTCTTACTTTTCATTTTCATATATTTTTACTATTTTTAATTTTAAAAAATGTTTTTTCTTTTTTTTCCTTTAATTTCTTTTAAAGTCCTCTATTGCTCCTCTATTACTCCTTAATTTTTATTTTCATTCTCATATATTTTTACTATTTCTTTAATTAAAAAAAATTTTCTTTTACTTTCTTTAAAAGTCCTCTATTTCTCCTCTATTACTCCTTAATTTTCATTTTCATTTCACTATAACCTTGCAAAAAAAAAAAGACCCTATTTTTAAAGTGAACTTCATATATATTTCTTAAATTTTTTGTATTTTTGTTTTTAATATTGTATTTTTAAGAGTCTAACCTCTACTCTAGATTTTTAATCTTTGTCTTTCAGTATTTGATATCAATTTTGGACATTTAAGAATCCAATATTCAGTACCTATTTTTACTCAGAAGTGTGATGATTATTCTTTCCCCCTTTTGACTCACCTTTTTCTCCCCCAGATCACCTCTATTTCCTCCCTCCCCGTTCTCTTCTCAATCCAATCTGTGAATCTCAGTGGGTTTTCTGGGCTACGGAGAACACTTAGGGAATAGAGAACTGCGTAGATCTGTCTCTCTCCTTTTGAGTCCCCCCTTTTCTTCTCCTGCTCATCTGTATCTCCTTCCTCCCTCTCCTCTTCTTCTTATAACTCTGTGAACCTCTCCAGGTGTCCCTCACTGTGGAGAATCTTTTCACCATTAACCTAGAAGTTTTATTATCAGTGCTGTATAGTTGGAGAAGCCTTGAGGCTACTGGAAGAATAAGACCGAAAGCCAGAGGCAGGAGACTTAAGCCCCAAACCTGAGAACACCAGAGAGCTCCTGACTACAGGGAACATTAAGTAATAAGAGATCATCCAAAAGCCTCCATACCTACACTGAAACCAACCACCACCCAAGAGCCAATAAGTTCCAGAGCAAGACATACCACACAAATTCTCCAGCAATGCAGAAACATAGCCCTGAGCATCAACATACAGGCTGGCCAAAGCCACACCAAATACATAGACCCATCTCAAAACTCACTACTGAACACTCAATTGCACTCCAGAGAGAAGAAATCCAGATTCACCCACCAGAACACTGACGCAAGCTTCCCTAACCAAGAAACCTTGACAAGCCAATCGTCCAACCCCACCCACTGGGAGAAAACTCCACAATAAAAATGAACCACAGACCACCAGAATACAGAAAGGCCACTCCAAACACAGAAATCTAAACAAGATGAAAAGGCAAAGAAATACCCAACAGGTAAAGGAACATGAAAAATGCCCACCAAGCCAAACAAAAGAGGAGGAGATAGGGAATCTACTTGAAAAAGAATTTAGAATAATGATAATAAAAATGATCCAAAATCTTGAAAACAAAATGGAGTTACAGATAAATAGCCTGGAGACAAGAATTGAGAAGATGGAAGAAATGTTTAACAAGGACTTAGAAGAAATAAAAAAGAGTCAATTAAAAATGAATAATGCAATAAATGAGATCAGAAACACTCTGGAGGGAAGCAACAGTAGAATAACGGAGGCAGAAGATAGGATAAGTGAGGTAGAAGATAAAATGGTGGAAATAAATGAAGCAGAGAGGAAAAAAGAATCAAAAGAAATGAGGACAACCTCAGGGAACTCTGGGACAATGTGAAACGCCCCAACATTCGAATCATAGGAGTCCGAGAAGAAGAAGACAAAAAGAAAGGCCATGAGAAAATACTTGAGGAGATAATAGCTGAAAACTTCCCTAAAATGGGGAAGGAAATAGTTACACAGGTCCAAGAAACCCAGAGAATCCCAAACAGGATAAACCCAATACAAAACACCCCAAGACACATATTAATCAAATTAACAAAGATCAAACACAAAGAACAAATATTAAAAGCAGCAAGGGAGAAACAACAAATAACACACAAAGGGATTCCCATAAGGATAACAGCTGATCTATCAATAGAAACTCTTCAGACCAGAAGGGAATGGCAGGACATACTCAAAGTAATAAAAGAGAATAACCTACAACTCAGATTACTGTACCCAGTAAGGATCTCATTCAGATATGAAGGAGAATTCAAAAGCTTTACAGATAAGCAAAAGCTGAGAGAATTCAGCACCACCAAACCAGCTCTTCAACAAATGCTAAAGGATTTTCTCTAGACAGGAAACACAGAAAGGTTGTATAAACGTGAACCCAAAACAGCAAAGTAAATGGCAACGGGACCATACCTATCAATAATTACCTTAAATGTAAATGGGCTGAATGCCCCAACCAAAAGACAAAGATTGGCTGAATGGATACAAAAACAAGACCCCTATATATGCTGTCTACAAGAGACCCACCTCAAAACAAGGGAAACATACAGACTGAAAGTGAAGGGCTGGAAAAAAATATTTCATGCAAACGGAGACCAAAAGAAAGCAGGAGTCACAATACTCATATCAGATAAAATAGACTTTAAAATAAAGGCTGTGAAAAGAGACAAAGAAGGACACTACATAATGATCAAAGGATCAATCCAAAAAGAATATATAACAATTATAAATATATATGCACCCAACATAGGAGCACCACAATATGTAAGGCAAATGCTAATGAGTCTGAAAGGGGAAATTAACAATAACACAATAATAGTGGGAGACTTTAATACCCCACTCACACCTATGGATTGATCAACTAAACAGAAAACTAGCAAAGAAACACAAACTTTAAATGACACAATGGACCAGCTAGACCTAATTGATATCTATAGGACATTTCACCCCAAAACAATCAATTTCACCTTTTTCTCAAGTGCACACGGAACCTTCTCCAGAATAGATCACATCCTGGGCCATAAATCTAGCCTTGGTAAATTCAAACAAATTGAAATCATTCCAGTCATCTTTTATGACCACAATGCAGTAAGGCTAGATCTCAATTGCAGGAAAAAAAACTATTAAAAATTCAAACATATGGAGGCTAAATAACATGCTTCTGAATAACCAAATCATAAAAGAAATTAAAAAAGAAATCAAAATATGCATAGAAATGAATGCAAATGTAAACACAACACCCCAAAACCTATGGGACACTGTAAAAGCAGTGCTAAGGGGAAGGTTCATAGCATTACAGGCTTACCTCAAGAAACAAGAAAAATGTCAAGTAAATAATCTAACTCTACCCCTAAAGCAACTAGAGAAGGAAGAAATGAAGAACCCCAGGGTTAGTAGAGGGAAAGAAATCTTAAAAATTAGGGCAGAAATAAATGCAAAAGAAACTAAAGAGACCATAGCAAAAATGAACAAAGCTAAAAGCTGGTTTTTTGGAAAGATAAACAAAATTGACAAACCATTAGCAAGACTCATTAAGAAACAAAGGGAGAAGAACCAAATCAACAAAATTAGAAATGAAAATGGAGAGATCACAACAGACAACACTGAAATGCAAAGGATCATAAGAGATTGCTACCAGCAGCTCTATGCCAATAAAATGGACAACTTGGAAGAAATGGACAAATACCTAGAAAAGTATAACTTTCCAAAACTGAACCAGGAAGAAATAGAAGATCTTAACAGACCCATCACAAGCAAGGAAATCGAAACTGTAATCAGAAATCTTCCAGCAAACAAAAGCCCAGGACCAGATGGCTTCACAGCTGAATTCTACCAAAAATTTAGAGAAGAGCTAATATCTATCTTACTCAAACTCTTCCAGAAAATTTCAGAAGAAGGTAAACTTCCAAACTCATTCTATGAGGCCACCATCACCCTAATTCCAAAACCAGACAAAGATGCCACAAAAAAAGAAAACTACAGGCCAATATCACTGATGAACATAAATGCAAAAATCCTTAACAAAATTCTAGCAAACAGAATCCAACAACATCTTAAAAAGACCACACATCATGACCAAGTGGGCTTTATCCCAGGAATGCAAGGATTCTTTAATACCTGCAAGTCAATCAGCATAATATACCACATTAACAAATTGAAAGATAAAAATCATATGATTATCTCAATAGATGCAGAAAACGCCTTTGACAAAATTCAACATCCATTTATGATAAAAACTCTCCAGAAAACAGGAATAGAAGGAACATACCTCAACATAATAAAAGCTATATATGACAAACCCACAGCAAACATTATCCTGAATGGTGAAAAATTGAAAGCATTTCCCCTAAAGTCAGGAACAAGACAAGGGTGCCCACTCTCACCACTACTATTCAACATAGTTTTGGAAGTTTTGGCCACAGCAATCAGAGCAGAAAAAGAAATAAAAGGAATCCAGATAGGAAAAGAAGAAGTGAAACTCACTGTTTGCAGATGACATGATCCTCTATATAGAAAACCCTAAAGACTGTACCAGAAAATTACTAGAGCTAATCAATGAATATAGTAAAGTTGTAGGATATAAAATTAACACACAGAAATCCCTTGCATTCCTATACTCTAACAATGAGAAAACAGAAAGAGAAATTAAGGAAACAATAACATTCACCATTGCAACAAAAAGAATAAAATACTTAGGAGTATATCTACCTAAAAAAACAAAAGACCTATACATAGAAAACTATAAAACACTGATGAAAGAAATCAAAGAGGACATGAACAGATGGAGAAATATACAGTGTTCATGAATTGGAAGAATCAATATTATAAAAATGAGTACACTATCCAAGGTAATCTATAGATTCAATGCAATCCCTATCAAGCTACCAACGGTATTCTTCACAGAACTAGAACAAATAATTTCACAATTTGTATGGAAATACAAAAAAACCTCGAATAGCCAAAGCATCTTGAGAAGGAAGAATGGAACTGGAGGAATCAACCTCCCTGACTTCAGACTCTACTACAAACCACAGTCATCAAGACAGTATGGTACTGGCACAAAGACAGAAATATAGATCAGTGGAACAGAATAGAAAGCCCAGAGATAAATCCACAAACTTATGGACACCTTATCTTTGACAAAGGAGGCAAGGATATACAATGGAAAGAAGACAACCTCTTTAAGAAGTGGTGCTGGGAAAACTGGTCAACCACTTGTAAAAGAATGAAACTAGAACACTTTCTAACACCATACACAAAAATAAACTCAAAATGGATTAAAGATCTAAATGTCAGACCAGAAACTATAAAACTCCTAGAGGAGAACATAGGCAAAACACTCTCTGACATAAATCACGGCCAAATCCTATATGACCCCACCTCCCAGAATATTGGAAATAAAAGTGAAAATAAACAAATGGGGCCTAATGAAACCTAAAAGCTTTTGCATAACAAAGGAAACTATAAGCAAGGTGAAAAGTCAACCTTCAGAATAGAAGTAAATAATAGCAAATGAAGAAACAGACAAAGGATTAATCTCAAAAATATACAAGCAACTCCTGCAGCTCAATTCCAGAAAAAATAAATGACCCAATCAAAAAATGGGCAAAAGATATAAACAGACATTTCTCCAAAGAAGACATACAGATGGCTAACAAACACATGAAAAGATGCTCAACATCAATCATTATCAGAGAAATGCAAATCAAAACCTCAATGAGGTACCATTATACACCAGTCAGAATAGCTGCTATCCAAAAGTCTACAAGCAATAAATGCTGGAGAGGGTGTGGAGAAAAGGGGACCCTCTTACACTGCTTGTGGGAATGCAAACTAATACAGTCACTATGGAGAACAGTGTGGAGATTTCTTAAAAAACTGGAAATAGAACTGCCATATGACCCAGCAATACCACTCCTGGGCATACACACCAAGGAAACCAGATCTGAAAGAGACACGTGTACCCCAATGTTCATCGCAGCACTGTTTACAATAGCCAGGACATGGAAGCAACCTAGATGCCCATCAGCAGACGAATGGATAAGGAAGCTGTGGTAAATATACACCATGGAATATTACTCAGCCATTAAAAAGAATTCATTTGAATCAGTTCTAATGAGATGAATGAAACTGGAGCCCATTATACAGAGTGAAGTAAGCCAGAAAGATAAAGACCAATAGAGTATACTAATGCATATATATGGAATTTTAAAAGATGGTAATGATAACTCTGTATACAAAACAGAAAAAGAGACATAGGTGTACAGAACAGACTTTTAGACTGTGGGAGAAGGCAAGGGTGGGATGTTTTGAGAGAACAGCATCGAAACATGTATACTATCTATGGTGAAACAGATCACCAGCCCAGGTTGGATGCATGAGACAAGTGTTCAGGGCTGGTGCACTGGGAAGACCCAGAGGGATGGGATGGAGAGGGAGGTGGGAGGGGAGATTGGGATGGGGAACACATGTAAATCCATGGCTGATTCATGTCAATGTATGGCAAAAACCACTACAATATTGTAAAGTAATTAGCCTCCAACTAATAAAAGTAAATGGGAAAAAAAACAAAACAAAACCCAATGGTCTTAAAAGTATTGTCATCTTTTGACTCAGTGGTTCCTGTCCTTTCCAAATATTCTAAAAACACAAACACAAAGAGAACTCCTCTAGACAGTTTTTAAGCATCAAAATATGTATAGCCCCTTTAGTTATAACATTCAAACATTGGAAATAATTTAAAAACTCAACAAAAGGAAAATAATTAAGGAAGCTATGGCACATCAGTGTTACATGGTCATATAAAACTAGTGATAGTAATTTCAAAATGTGCTTATCAGTGCTATTCTTTAATTTAAAAAGAAAAAAGTTTTGAATTCCCAAAATGAAATGATAGTAAATATCTGATGTATTTCAAATGCAGTAAACTATAGTATCTAATAAATCATGAAGTAGAATTGTAAATTTATTTTTCATTCAAATATAAATTAACATAAATCATTTCCAATGAATCAAAAATACTATAAAGTAAAAAGTATATTTAAATTTGAACTATTTAATGCAAAATGATTTTGATCTCTTTTTAGAAAATGTTATTTTTAAAAATGTCACTATTGTTAATGTTGACTCATGAGTATATTTTTATGTAAATTAGTTCCTTCTGCTGAAGAAGCTCTTTTTGACTTTATATTACTCAAAAGAATGATGTAGAGATAGACTATAAAATAACTCCAAATACTTCATTTTAAATATTTTATCTTTAAATAATATGTCTCTGGGCTTCCCTGGTGGCTCAGTGGTAAAAATCCGTCTGCCATTGCAGGAGATGCAGGATCAATCACTGGGTTGGGAAGATCCCTTAGAGAAGGAAATGTTGACCCACTCCAGTATTCTTGCCTGGAGAATCCCATGGACAGAAGAGCCTGGTGGGCTACACTCCATGAGGTCACAAAGCATCAGGCATGACTTACTGACTAAACAGCAATTCATCCTCTAAATAACTTTGAAGAGATCATTTAAAATAAGATTTTAGTTTTTATTCCTGGCTTTGTAAACTTTTGGTGGCTCAGAGGGTAAAGTGTCTGCCTACAATGCAGGAGACCTGGGTTCGATCCCTGGGTGGGAAAGATCCCCTGGAGAAGGAAATGGCAACCCACTCCAGTATTCTTGCCTGGAAAACCCCATGGATGGAGAAGCCTGGTGGGCTACAGTCCATGAGTCACAAAGAGTCAGACACGACTGAGCAACTTCACTTTCACTTGCAAAATTTCTATTTATTTATTTATTTTTAATTTTATATTGGGATATAGTTGACTTACAATGTTGTATTAGTTTCAGGTATATAGCAAAGTGATTCAGTTGTACATATACTTCTCTGGTGGCTCAGCTGGTAAAGAATTTGTCTACAATGTGGGAGACCTGGGTTTGATCCCTAGGTTGGGAAGATCCCCTGGAGAAGAGAACAGGTACCTACTCCAGTATTCTGGCCTGGAGAAATCCACAGACTGTATAGTCCATGGGTCACAAAGAGTCAGACATGACTGAGCGACTTTCAGTTTCATATGTATATTTCCTTTTCAGCTTCTTTTTCTCAAATAGGTTATTACAAAAGCGTTCCTTGTGCTATACAGTAGGTTCATGTTGGTTGTGTATTTTATTTATAGTAGTGCGTCCTAGTGTTCTTGCCTGGAGAATCCCAGGGATGGGGTCGCACAGAGTTGGACAGGACTGAAGTGACTTAGCAGCAGCAGCAGCAGTGTGTATATGTGGAGAAGGCAATGGCAACCCACTCCAGTCCTCTTGCCTGGAAAATCCCATGGATGGAGGAGCCTGGTACGCTGCAGTCCATGGGGTCGCTAAGAGTCAGATACAACTGAGCGACTTCACTTTCACTTTTCACTTTCATGCATTGGAGAAGGAAATGGCAACCCACTCCAGTGTTCTTGCCTGGTGAATCCCGGGGACTGGGGAGTCTGGTGGGCTGCTGTCTGTGGGGTCGCACAGAGTCGGACGTGACTGAAGCGATTTAGCAGCAGCAGCAGCAAAAGCAGTGTGTGTATGTTAATCCCAAACTTCTAATTTATCCCTTCCCCTGACCTTTCCCTTTTGGTAACCATAATTTTTTTTCCATGTCTTTGAGTCTCTTTCTGTTTTTAAATAAGTTCATTTGTTTCATCTTTTTTAGATTGATTGTAAATTATATATTTTGGTTTTGTTACAAAGAATAGTTTCCTGGTTTGTCCTTTTCTTTGATTTTATCATGGATAAATGAAAGTGTTGATGTAGACTTATCAAATAACTATACTTGCAATATTGTTATGTTCATATTTCATTTATTTGGAATCTTTTTGAAATAGAGTAAGGATTGTTACTGAAAAAGAAGATTTGCAATGTCATAATACGTTTGCCTACTTAGACTCACTGTCACAGAACTGGCAAGATTTGTAGATGAGTAACTGATTTGTCTTTTCTCATTAACTGTATAATAGTGATCTTCATTTAGATAAAGTAACGATACAGATCTCAGATTTTTTAAATGTCAAACATAATGACATAATGCTAACAAAAGATACCAGTGTATTGATTCTTAAAAACAATCCTGAATACTGGGAAAACTGAATACAATAAGTATGACAAATGCTTTTTCAAATGTTACTTATAAAGACTATTCAGTGAAATGGAAGATCAGTATAAGTCTAAGTAAAGAACAGAAAGAAAATTTCTAAAATTTTTATGTAATCTACAAAATAGCATACACAGTAATATTAACAGTAAAAACTAATACCTACTGTCTACTATCTGTTTGTTATGCTCCAGTCACTTTAAAGCATTTGGTAGATAAAAGTTCATGTATATTTGAGATAACTCCATGAACTAAATGCTGTTTTACAAATTAAGATCTCAGGCTTAGGAAGAATAAAATGTGCCCAATGTCATCCCCAGTGACTCAGAGAGTAAAGAATCTGCTTTCTGTGCAGGGGACACAGGAGTTGCAGGTTCGATCCCTGGGTTGGGAAGATCCCCTGAAGGAGGAAATGGTGACCCACAGCAGTATTCTTGCCTGGAAAATCCTACTGAGAGAGGAGCCTAAGGAGCTACAGTCCATGGGGTTGCAAAGAGTCAGACACAACTGAAATAACTAAACACAGTACATTGAATCTACGGGTGATTATTAGTATCAGGATCCCATCTCATGGTTCATGGTTTCACCTGTCACATCAGTGTTTTAGAATGGTTTACCTGTAATCCATAATAAGAGGTTTGTTTATAGCATTGCAAACTCAGCATATGGACACACACATACAAACACACACAAAACTGTTTAAATAGATATGTACCTTCAAGGAATAACATATATTAATACCAATGCACTCATTCTTTTTTGCTTGTTTCCTAACAATTTGGTTCTGCAGTTTGATGAAGTAGACCCACCTTTTCCTATCAGAGCAACAGGAAAACAAACTTCCTCTTTCCAGAAGTGGCTACAGGAAGTAGCCAAATACTTTGGCCAATTATTGTCAGAAAAACATTTGAATATCGATTACAGAAAATTTGCAGTTATTGTTTTACACAAAATGACTTGGTATTCTAATAGATAAAAGTAAGTTGTGTTCACTTTAACTTGTTCACTTATCTGGAAGTCTATTTTCTGACTAAAGTCCTAGTCAACTCATGTGGATAACACTGTTCAAAATCAAACATGTTATAGGAAGCAAGTTGCTTGAATGATAGAGTCAGAAACAAATAGATCTGGCTTTTCACTCTGAGGCAACTGCTGACCCTATCCTCAAGATCTTCTACTGCATAACTCCATAAAGGAAAATTGATGGCAACATTTGAGATGTTTATACTAAAACATTTGTCCCTTCATGTCTTGAATACTTGTTAATATTGCATTTAAGCGCAATGTATTATACATGGCCTTGGAAAAGTAACAATGAATATGTTGAAGCCTGACCAGACTCATGTCTTGGTTCCTTACATTTGCCACATTTAAACCATATCCCTAGCAGCACCTAAAGCTATTTATTTGAATGCCTAAAGCAGTTTTCAAAAATTAAACTTCCCCTCTTCTTTGCCTCCTCCCTCAAAATATCTAAAAGCTATGTTTACTTCCAAATTTAAGTTAAGGTCAACACCATCCTGACACTTGAAACACAGTCTTTGGAATCACTACTGACTCAGCACTTCAGTTCAGTTCAGTTCAGTCGCTCAGTCATGTCCAACTCTTTGCGACCCCATGGACTGCAGCACGCCAGGTTTCCCTGTCCATCACCAACTTCTGGAGCCTACTCACACTCATGTCCCTTGTGTCAGTGATGTGATCCAACCATCTAATCCTCTGTTGTCCCCTTCTCCTCCTGCCTTCAATCTTTCTCAGCATGAGGGTCTTTTCCAATGAGTAGGTTCTTTGCATCAGGTGGCCAAAGTATTGGAGTTTCAGCTTCAGCATCAGTCCTTCCAATGCATATTCAAGACTGATTTCCTTTAGGATTGACAGGTTGAATCTCCTTGTGATCCAAGGGACTCTCAAGAGTCTTCTCTAACACCACAGCTCAAAAGCATCAATTCTTTGGCACTCAGCTGTCTTTATAGTCCAACTCTCACATCCATACGTGACTACTGGAAAAACCATAGCTCTGACTAGACAGACCTTTTTTGGTAAAGTAATGTCTCTGATGTTTAATATGCTATCTAGGTTGGATATAGTTTTCCTTTAGGATTGACTGGCTTGATCTCCTTGCAGTCCAGGGGACTCTTTAGAGTCTTAAGACTCTTAATGACACACAACAAACAGCTGACTTTCAGGTAAGTACACATCACACCTAATATTTTTATTAGAGTCCATATATTTCTTAAATTAACTACCTTTAAACTAGGAATTAAGGGCTTCCCAGGTGGCACTAGTGGTAAAGAACACCCTTGCAAATGCAGGAGACACAAGGGACATGGGTTTGATCCCTGGGGCAGGGAAGATCCACTGGAGGAGGCATGACAACACACTCCAGTATTCTTACTTGGAGCATTAGACAATAGACAGAGGATGCTGGTGTGCTATATTTCATACAGTTGCAAAGAGTCAGACATGACTGAAGCAACTTAGCATGCACACAAACTAGGATTTACAATGTGCTTTATGAATATTAACACATTGGTTCCTACAAAAGTTCAAGAGAGACTATTATTACTATTCTAACGACCAACCTAGATGGCATATTAAAAAGCAGAGACATTACTTTGCCAACAAAGGTCCATCTAGTCAAGGCTATGGTTTTTCCAGTGGTCATGTATGGATGTGAGAGTTGGACTGTGAAGAAAGCTGAGCACTGAAAAATTGATGCTTTTGAACTGTGATGTTGGAGAAGACTCTTGAGAGTCCCTTGGACTGCAAGGAGATCCAACCAGTCCATCATAAAGGAGATCAGTCCTGGGTGTTCATTGGAAGGATCGATGCTGAAGCTGAAACTCCAGTACTTTGGCCACCTCATGCGAAGAGTTGACTCATTGGAAAAGACCCTGATGCTGGGAGGGGTTGGGGGCAGGAGGAGAAGGGGACGACAGAAGATGAGATGGTTGGATGGCATCACCGACTTGATGGACATGAGTTTGAGTAAACTTTGGGAGTTGGTGATGGACAGGGAGGCCTGGCATGCTGTGATTCATGGGGTCGCAAAGAGTTAACACGACTGAGTGACTGAACTGAACTGAACATAAATTTTAAAACATTCATTTTTATAAATGAGTATAATTAAGAGAATATTAGTCACCAGGTGTTATAAGAGTGTTTTCAGGTATTTTCTTTGACTGGATTACTAATCCATACAAATATTAGTTTGCACTCAGTTGAAAAAGCAGTGTTAACATTTCTTGGAAAGAAAATTTGATATGATTGTATGATAAAAAAAATTTAGAAACAGTGCAATAAAGTACCTCAATTTTCAAAAATAGAACACTGAAATAATTATCTCTAGAGCAAATATGTGCCACACCCAATAGCTAATTATCCCACATTTCTTTCTAGAAGCCATCTATCATATGTAGTGGTTAAGAGCCCTGGTTTGGCATTCAGAAACCCTCAGTTTGAATCTTGCTCTGAAAGTGAAAGTTGCTCAGTTGTGTTCCACTCTTTGTGACTCCATGGACTATACAGTCCATGAAATTCTCCAGGCCAGAATACTGGAGTGGGTAACCTTTCCCTTCTCCAGGGGATCTTCCCAAGCCAGGGATCAAACACAGGTCTCCTGCATTGCAGGCAGATTCTTTACCACCTGAGCCACAAGAGAAGCCTGAATCTTGCTCTATATACTGACAAATTCTGTGTCTTTGGTCAGCTGAGTCTTGCTTTTATTTAGGAATTTAAAGACTGCTTCAGTCTTGTGATTTTGCTATTAACATTAAATGAGATAATGCATGTCAAGCATAATTCCTGCATGTAGTAATTTTTAATAATGGCAGTGATTTGTGGTCATTATTGCATAATAGACCTGCAAATACTACTAGGAAATACTTGTAACCGTCCTTCTGTAGACAGTTCAGTTCAGTTCGGTCACTCAGTAGTGTCTGACTCTTTGTGACCCCATGAACTGCAGCATGCCAGGTCTCCCTGTCCATCATCAACTCCTGGAGTTTACTCAAATTCATGTCCATTGAGTGGGTGATGCCATCCAACCATCTTAGCCTCTGTCATCCCCTTCTCCTCCTGCCTTCAATCTTTTCCAGCATCAGGGTCTTTTCAAATGAGTCAGTTTTTAGCATCAGGTGGCCAAAGTATTGGAGTTTCAGCTTCAGCATCAGTCCTTCCAATGCATATTCAGGACTGATTTCCTTTAGGATAGACTGGTTGGATCTCCTTGCCATCCAGAGTAGACTTGATTAGTAAGTAAATATAAAAGCCATACTTGATATAAAATATGTCTTTCTGGAATGAGATAGAATTTATCTTGAAGACTGTATTTAGGATGAGAGCTAGATGAAGTGACAATGCAGGCAAATTTGGACTCTATTCTAACTTCAATTCTATTTATGGCATTCTTTTGGTTTGAAACCTTAATAGATACCCTATCCATTCCTCTCCCAAACATCAAACATCTCCTCCCCATCTGACCCTACATTATTGCATCATGTAATGATAGTATCATGTCACAATAGACAGAATGCACATTGTTATATTAGTTAATAACAATTGAGCTTATGCATACATATTAAGCTTTTATATGAAGACCTAAGAGAGTGAATCAAACTTCCCTGGTGGCTCAGATGGTAAATAATCCTCCTGCAATGTGGGAAACATGGGTTCAATCCCTGTGTTAGAAAGATCTCCTGGAGGAGGGCATGGCAACCCACTCCATACGTATTCTTGCCTGGAGAATTCCCATGAACAAAGAAGCCTGGTGTGTACAGCCCATAGGGTGGCAAAAAGCTGGACATGACTGAGAGACTAAGACATAGTAGGAGAGTAAATCACTTATGATGGAATTTTAGGACCAAATAATCAGTACAGGATAGGTTCTTCAAGCTGCCTGCTCTATCTCCCACTTTGTCTTTGTGCTGATCTTAAGATAAGTAATTTATATATCTATTTATCTATTCCTATGTTTGACTATTTTGTATTCTCTCAACTGGTTAGGAAAGCTATGCTATTTTGCTTGAAGATGCAAAATGTAACTGAATAAGTTTCAGATTGTGTTCAGTTCAACTGACCCCCCTCATTATTTTTTTTTATTTCTCCTTAGAGTGGTAACAGAGCTGTGACAGCTATTAGCATCATCCCTTCTCACAGCATGTGCAAAGGCAGGAAGAGGAAAAGTCTGTCTTTGTGTGTTCATTTTTAGTTTTTTTCTCAACTTTTCTTCAGGGCTTCCCTGGTAGCTCAGATGGTAAAGAATATGCCTGCAGTGCAGGAGACCTGGGCTCAATCCCTGGTCTGGAAGATTCCCTGGAGAAGGGAATGGCTACCCATTCCAGTGTTCTTGCCTAGAGAATTCCAGCGATGGAGGAGCCTGGAGGGTTCCATGGGGTCACAAACAGTTGGACACAACTGAATGACTAACACTTCTTTTCACTTTCAAACTTTTTTAGAACTCTGCTGCCTACATATTCCTCCCTGTTGCTGTCCAGTATCATTTCATGGAGCAGGTCCTAAAACCATGACTGCTCAGAGGCCTGGAAATACCTTGTCTGGCTAGATTCATCCTTCCGGATAGAGAGAGACAGAGCTGGCTTCCACTATGGGAGATCTTCTATGTCCTGCCACCCTCTAAACTCCAGATCACCTGCTTTAGGCAGCATTTTCTGAGGATTTCTCACAGACTGAAGTGCTCTGTTTATGCTTCTCCCCTGACATATTAAACACAATTTATGACATCATGTCTACACTGTATTCAAATTGAGTATCAACTGTCTTGTCAATAAAGTGTGAGCTCCTGAGAGCTTGGTCTGTGACTGTCATATTTTTGTACTCCCAGAGCCTAACAGAGGAGGCTCATCACTTCTAACGAAATGAGTGGGAAACTTAGAGATTGAATGTCTCTCCCTGACCAAAGTATGTTTCCATTCTGAAATTTTGTCATTTGTTAAAATGTATTATGTATATCTATCTGTAGAGGTCTTTTTTGTACACAAATGGCCTTCAAATAGCTCTTCCTGAATAGACATTAATAATAATAGATGTTAATAATAATTATATAAAACCAAATAGAATTAAAATTAGAATTCTCTGTTGTTTAAGCATTTGGACTTTGAACTTAGCAGTTTTATTTATTTCTAAAATGTTTGAGCAGAAAGCATGGACATTTTAACTAGTGTCACAGGTGGTTGGAAGAATCAGTTTTTCTCACAAAATCAGTCAAGTGATTCCCAAAAATTTAGGTAGACAAATGAAGAGTGAAAAATGCAGGAAATTACTGACTAAATCAGCATTAAACTGCCCTCCTCTCTCTTACCAGAAGTATTCTGATAACTGTGTATTTTTTCCACTTCTTCACTTTTGAAATGACATTTAATTTCAAAATATTAAAATAAGTAATGAAAGTGCTTACCAGTTGTGCAGTCATAATTTCAAATTTGCTAACTTTCTTTGTAATATATACTGTAGTTCAAATATTTCCTCTTAAATAACTATCTGGTTCATGATAAATTGCTGTGATAAAGGTGTTTCATCTGGTGGGAAGAAGTGACTATTCATTTTGCTAATGTACTTCACATCTGTCATTTTCACTCCCAAAATACTTCATCACAGTAGAGAATATAAGCCTTACCAAGTAGGTCTACAAAGTATGTTTTCATTTTAAGAATCACTGTCTGTGATATAATTTGGGATACAGAAATTATTAGATCAGTCTTTTTTTTTTTTCTTTTTCCTTTTTATCACCACTAAAGAATAAACATGTTAACTGTAGAAATGTCAACTTTCATATTCTCTGATAAAATTACTTCCAGGATTTATTCTAAACTCAGTTTTTGAGGGTGGGGACTGATTCTTATGTGAGCGTTTATACAGAGTTAAGTAATTCTTTGCAGTTGATAAGCACTAGCTATTTTGTACTGTTTAGGAAATGTGTGCATTTGCAGTAGGAAAAAAAAAAAGCTGTCAGAGGAAATTTGGGTGGTACTGTTAATTCAATAAATTTAAAACCGAGAGTTATTATATAAAGGGAGGAAACAGATACCAACTGTTGAAAAAGGAATCTGCAGTACTTAGCAGAGTATTGTATAAATAATATAATAAGTATTGAAATATTTTAGTGAGTAAATTTGAGAAAAGGGTGACATAAAATATGATTTTTGTTTTTCAGAAAATAAAATTTTTCTTATCACAGTGAAAAAAATTTGGCAGGGAAAAGCCAAAAGAAAATATATTTGTCATTAAAAAAAAAACACATTTTCTTTAATTCTTTCTATTAAATGACACAGCTAAAGAAAAAGATCTAAATAAGATGTCACTTGAATGAAATAGTCAGAAAGTCATCATAAATATGTTCAGTGAAGTGCATATTTGTGTACTTAATCTACGGAATATTTAAATAAGCCAAGATGAAAGTATTTACATTTAGTTAAAGTTGCCCATGACTAACTAAAGATATTTAAATATATGTATCAGAAATACACATGTAAGGGTAGTTTTGTTTTCAGCATCCCTCTGAAGAAATTCCTGTGTAGGTAGATTCTGACCATTAAGGAGTCTGATTAGCCAGCTTCAAGAGATTCTTAATAATCATAACTCAATATGTTGTAGGTCTCTGGGGTAGGAAATGGCAATCCGTTTCGTTTTCTTTCCGGGAAAGTTCCATGCACAAAGCAGCTTGCCAGGCTCAATGGGAACCCATGGGATCATGGGATTGCAAAGAGTCAGGCATATCTGAGAGACGGAGCATGCACGTATGATGTATGTACATATGTGTATATATATATATTTATATATAACCAGTATATGTATAAATAAGTGTTCTGATATATAATCTGCCAGTTTTGCAAGTGGCGTATTAATGCTTGTACTATGAGTCATTTTAAGAAGTAAAAACAGTAACATATTTTAAAATATTTGACAAAAATTTAGCCAAAAGTTAACACTTTTTGAAGCAAAGTTTTACATAATATATTATCGATTATGAATCATATTCAAGAATATAGGTAATTGTATTCTGAGTCATATCAATAAGGAGGCAGTAAAATATTATTCACTGCAAATTTATTTCATATTTTCAAAATCTTCTTTTGAATATGTTAATATATATATATATATGGGAGATACAAAAAAGGTAATGGACATATGGTTTTAATGATAAAATTTTGAAGGCAATTGATAGACTATAGAGATTTGATGGAGCTTCAGAACCTCGGAGAGCTTTCTGAAGAGAATCAGGAAGCCTTAAAACTTCCTGAAATTGTATGCAACTGAGTGTATGTGCTGACTTGTATGTTTCTAAAGGGAGTCTGCAGAACTGTCGTGACATTATCATGGAAACAGTGACTTAGTTTTACTTAAAGGCAGACACATGTTATCAATTCCTTATGGGTTTAGGCTGAAGAATATTTAAATGTATTGAAAACAAATATTTGGTATGTGTTAAGATGTCTGGATACATTTTTAATAAATTGGATTTATTGCAAAAAGTATGCCTTCATGGAATGATATAGGTTGCAAAAATACATAATCATGGCAATTGGCAGAAATGCGTCAAATAACAGGTGTGTGACAACTGATAGCTGAAATGATATTTAATAGAAATTCATGTGGTAGAATTTCATTTTTTCTTTTCCATTTAGTCATAAAAAATACCTGATAGTATGAAATGAAAACAGATGAAATGAATTTTCACAAATTTCATCTTCTCCGTGAGTTCTTAGGAAGTCCAGAAACTATTCCCAGTCCAGGATAACTGGAATCTGCAGAATCTATGCATTACTTCATTCTGCCACTGACACACAGCTCACTGTAATGGAATATGAGGCCATGGAAGGCAGTTTGTTTACTAGGGCTTCAGGGTTTTTTTTTCCCTCACTTTTCCCTTCCCTTGCCCTCCACTCTCATTTTCTTTCCCCATCCTGCTCCTCCCCTTATTTATCAATTCACTTCATGACTTAAAAAATTACAATGTTCTCAAAAGCTATTATTATGACATTTTATTTTCATAAACTTTGTAAAAAGTAGGTATCAAAATGCAATAAATGTCAATCTATCTGAGTTAAAAGGCCATTTCTGTCAACTAAAACAAGGAATGGAATCTACCCCAAAAAAACATTTAAAGTTGGACTAAAGATATATTTATTTTTTAGCAAATCAAAAATAGTTTCTCTTTAGTCTATCTGCTAATAACCTTTTGGCAGTTATATGCTGCTGCTTACTGTCACTCCACTAAAAAAAGAAAAACTACAAGTTGTCATGAACCATCCACCAAATGAACTGACTGAAGAAAGTAAATAAGTTTCACTGTGTCCTAATTTGTCATATTTATTCTTCTACCTGAAATCCATTCTAATACATTATTTTCACAGGAAATCAGTACTAGAAATGAAAGAACATTTTTAAGTGTTAATATTCAAGTGTCTTTGACATATAAATGATACACAGTCTGTATCTCTGTATTTCAAATTTTATGAACCACATCAAAACCGATAGCAAATTATTTAAAGCATAATCATTTCTTGAGGTTGCTTTTAGACACCATGTAAATAAATATTTTAGAGAAATGGCTGTGCTTGAATCACAGAAATCTTAATATTAGATAGCTAAAAGCAATTGGTATTAATAGCTTATGTACATTTATATTTAGTGAATTAATTGGTTTTAAAAATTAATGTGACTAAACTTGATTCTAATCAGCCCTAGAGGTTTTAAATATAATTTATTTACTCATACTTAAATCTAGAGAAAAATCAGTACTTTTAAACTTTATATTAACTGTGTATTTTTCAGTTCCGATACACTGTTTGAAATGCAAGTACAGCTTACTAAGGTGAAGTACCTAACACCTGTAAACTTAAATTATCATTTTCCCCTACTATTTCCTAAAAATATTTAATGAAGTGTAAAAAATAGGGTTAGTTTTCTTGCTTTTACATACTACTACATGTGTGGAGTATTTTAATCTTCTGTTAACCCATGGGAAGTTTAATTTTTAACAGAAATCAAAATGCTCTGTAGTCAGTGATTTCTTTAAAATTTTTGAGATAATATTTCATAAGAATCCTAAAATACTTTTGTTCTCTTGGAATGAAAAACATCTGAACTCTATCCCCAGTTGAATATTTTGTTTCCATCCATAGCACATTAAACAATCCAATTTAGCCTTGTTTGTAAAATGGGGATAGTTATAACAGGGAAGCCTGGTGTGCTGCAGTTCATGGGTGGCAAAGAGTTGGACACAACTTAGGGACTGAATAACAATACCAAGATAGTAGTGTCTGTTTTGGCTCCCTCATAGCATAATTTAGAAGGTTGGGATGAGGGTCATCTGGGGTACAGATATGAAACAATGTTGACCCCAAAAAGTACAATTTGCTATAAGTGTTCATATACTCTTAGTGATCTATAAAACATTGTTGATTTCTGATTCTGGTCCTTTACATGGAGCTGTATTCCTGGCTAGAAAATTGGGAACCTGTAATCCAATCCATATATTTTACAGAACAAGAGAAACCCAGTCCATGATTTGTGGAGTGACTAGATCTCAAATTCCTGACTTATTTCAATACTACCGTTTTATTAAACACATCAACGTGTATATTATATTCGTTATCCTATTATTGTCAATAGATTTCCATTAAGGTTCAAGTTTCTGATAAATAGAGATTTTTTATCTGGTTTATGCAGGCTTATTTAACTACCAGAAATACATTAAGTTTGAATGAAAATGAATCTGGTCAAATCGGCCAAAAATATTAATTATCACCATCAGCATAGTAATCCACTATATCAATATACAGTTTTATTTGACAGTGCACTTTACATGTATAACTTCAGTCAATAGCATAAATAATATAAGCATAAATAGTACATGACAAAAAAGATAGAGGAAATTTCATTTCATTTTAGTGTTAAAACTTTATCCAAAATCCTTCATCCAGCAAAATGTTTTCTGATGTTGAATTTACTAGTTTATATGATAAATTAACAGCTTTGTAGATTCCAAATAAATGAATTTACATTGTTTTGAAATGTTTACTTAACAGAAACACTGTATTCTAACTAAAACATTATTTAGTCCTGCCCGGAATCCAGTAGTGTCTTTTCTAGCTTAATTTCCTAGAAGTTGTTCTTAATTCTGACCTATGCTCAATTCTGGCATGCCACGTTGGACCCTTAAGAAAGGATTATGCATTGTTCCTAAAGAAAATGACAGGATAGAAACAAAGATTCTGTCTGAAACCTATAGAGACTTAATTTTTGGAAAAACCTTGGGATTTGAATCTGTTTTTATTCTTTTATTAAATCAGTAATATCTATCAAGTAGCCTGGATTGAGTTCTCGAATGTTGCTTTTGAATCATGTTTTATAAAGTGTGGACTTTACAGTAAGTGGAGTGGTATTAGGGAAACTCTACTGGTTCTTTTTGTGATTTATTAGGACAACTGAGAAAATCTGCTGCCTGTTTTCAGATACATATTATTTGTGGTTTTCTGCTACCAAGAATCATTTTGGCTGTGTAATAAGAGATATACAATTGTTCTTCTGTATCCATGGGGAAAAAGCCAAACAAATGACAGGTATGACACTAAATAAATATTCACAGCATTTGAGTCATAAATTATTTATTTTTGAGTAGCAATCGAGTTATGTTGTCAAAAGAAGTGTCATTCTGCAATGATGAATTGTTAATCTTTGATTCTCTTCTAAAGTCCTTCCTTTTCAAGCTGAATTTTAACTTAAAGAGATTTTTAAATGTGAATAAAAATGTGTTCAAATTTCTTATCAGGGGACTATGTTTCACACAATTTTCTGAGGTAAGTTGTTATTAGAGTTTGAAATGATAGTGGAAAATAAGTTTCTCTTTTCTATTGCATAAAGAAATAAAAATATTACTTGTTATAACAAAATCCCACCAGCATAACCAATAACATTACATTATACTTAATTATTTTGCTCTCCTCCTGTGAATAAGTTTTGGGGTTATGGATAAAATAATTGCTTAATTAACTCTTCAGAAAAATAAAACCAAAACCAACTATCTTCTTTATAAAACTTCTCTCTTTATGATTTTTAACATGAGTTTGATCACTGCTCTGTTTCATAAAACATCTTTGAGATATTAGACACTTTTACAACTGGATATATTAACTTCATGAGAAATTACCCCATATATATCCATGAAGGAACCAGATACATTTATAATAATAAGTAGTTTTCTTTAGTCAAGCTTCACGGCATGTACAGTAAAAACAAAATGTATTTTGATCATTTGTCTAGGTTATAGACTGCAATTTTGTTTTGTTTCTTTTTATAAAACTCAGCTTACTTGCAGCTATTAAAGGATAGGAGAGAACACATTTTTAGAAGCATGTGCAATGTACTAATAGGTATTCTTTATTAAAAGGCACTACTTTCACTCAAAGTTTCAGTACTTTCCAAAGAAATAACACAATATATTTTTGTAGAGATGAAATAGACATTCTGAGTGAGCAAGAAGGTGCTGCATATGGTGGTGTCTGAAATGGAAAATCTTGTAGGGAGATGTTGTTAAAAAGGAGCCACAGCTTACATTTAAAAGTCTTTTCAGATACAGCTGAGAATATTCTCAGAAATATATCAATTTTACAGTTCTGAGAAAGTGTTGTTACTAATTCTAAGGGAGAAGCTATCATCCTAATTCCACTTGGAGTTAAACTTGTCAAACTACTCTTGTAGAACACACACACACAATTTAAAAAACTTTAAATGCTGGTTATCATCAAAAGTTGTTAGGAAAAAGACTTTGTTGGGTTGCACAAAAAACCCATGCTCTTTTCTTAGGAATACAGTCTAGAAAGATACGAACAATCAGGATTTTAAAACATTTTGGAAAACAGCAAAGACGGATTTTATTAATTTTTTAAAGTTTGTAGTAAGAACAAGGGACAGATGATATAATTTACTATATAATTATAATAATGTATGTTTATACATTCTACGATGGTTTTCATGCTTTTTTCCTTAATCTGGGATCTCATAACAGTGTTGCAAAACAGACAGGACTTTTTTTTTTGCTTGTTTCAGAAAAACAAGCTATGTTCGAAAATTAGCCTGAGTTTAACTAAAACATAAACCCAGATCAGAGCTTGGCATTTTTACTTATTTCGTTGTTTTTGTTATAGTACAGTCATTCACACACATGATTCTGTTCCTTTTCAGGGAGAATGAAACTGTGGAGTGGCCCCAGGTCCAGCCAGCCCTCTGTTCACTGAAATAAAACCAAACATGCGTTTGATCTCAGGGTCCTTGTCTGTAAAAGAGAGGATTGAATTTCACATTCTTCTTTAGCTACTCCCTATCCTACCCTCTATGATGTGAAAATGATTTTTAAACTGAAAGGCAAGCAACATGTATAATCAAGGGGTATTACACATAGAATACAGAAAGAAGACTAAGATAAAGGGCTCTCTGTATGTTACAGTCTTGAAGACTCACATTGCCTACAAATAAAAAATCATGGAGGTGTAAAATCATGACTGCTGCTTTGAGCTCTCTTGGAGAATAAGAGTTGCAAAATATTGAGGACAGGTGTTCTCATGGTCAGAAAGAAATTTAGAGAACTCTTAAGTCAGTTGATTCTGAAAAATAGCGTTGGGAAGAAAATATTCAGGGAGCATTTAGATAAAAAGGCAGTGATAATGGGGCAAGAAGAGACCCTTTCCCAGTAAGGTATGTTAACTTTTGTATTACAGTACTACATTGGTATTAATTTATCTATGTATGTCACCATAGAATGAGTTCTTGATATTTTTGTGGTCAAGATAAAGAAATCAATGCAGACTTAGATCAAAATCAGGTTAGATGGATTTTTAGGAAAATAAACAACCTGAAAGAATTTGACTGATAGTTCAAATTAGACTGGCAAGTGGTCTCTAAGGATTGGCCATATGCTGCTATGATTAACCATTTTTTTAGTGTATATTTTTATCTATTACTAGCGATCTGCTTTAATAGTGCCATATGTCTTTCCAAAACTCAGACTTCTGTTTGACTTTTTGTTGAATGAAGAAATAAAATCCTAAAATGTTGGTCTATGTGTTCTAACATTCTATTTTTTGCTGTTAAATCAGTATATTCTCTTTAAAACAACCAATAAATTGTGCTACCTACATCCTTGCTTCCAAAATGGATCTGTGTCAGAACACAAAGTTAGAACTGAGAGGCCCTTGATTAATGTCACTAAATGTTTCTGTAGTATAAATGTATTGCCACTATTTGTTGTTGTTAATTGTTAAGTCATGTCCAACTCTTTATGACCTCATAGATCATAGAATGTTAAGTTCCTCTGTCCTTCAGTATCTGCTAGAGTTTGCTTAAATTCATATTCAGAGAGCCAGTGATGCTATCCAACCATCTCATCCTCCACTGCCCCTTTCTCCTTTTGCCTTCAGTCTTTCCCAGTGTTAGGGTCTTTTCCAATGAGTAGGCTTTTCTCAACAGGTGGCCAAAGTGTTGGAGCTTCAACTTCAGCAACAGTCCTTCCAATGAATATTCAAGGTTGATTTCCTTTAAGATTGACTGGTTTGATCTCCTTGGACTGTAAGGAGATTGTCACTAACCATGACTTTAATTTGGTAGTAAATTTACTGTCCTCATTCTCCAAATGAACAAAATATTCCATTTATTTAAGTATAATTTCCTTTTCCTTCTCACAAAATATGTTTTTAAAAAAATTTTTCCAATTAATAATGGTATTTTTTTTTTATTGTGTATTGTGTGCAAAGCTGAAGCTCCAATACTTTGACCACCTCGTGTGACGAGACATTTCATTGGAAAAGACCTTAATGATGAAAGATTGAAGGCAAAAGGAGAAAGGGGCAGCAGAAAATGGGATGGATAGATAATATCATTGGCTCAATGCATGTGAATTTGAGCAAACTCCAGGAGATAATGGAAGACAGAGGAGCCTGGTGTGCTGCAATCCATGGGATCACAAAAATTTGGACAAGACTTAACGACTGAACAACAATGATGTTACTTTGTTTTAGCAATTTTTCCAAATGGAGTTGTATTTTACATATTTGAATTACTGAAGACTTAAAAATTGGGACATAGACTTATAATAGAGAAGCCGCATGTATAGACAACTTGTAATGTTTCTGTGGAGTAATATAAGATGGCAAGATGTATCCAAAAAAAGTCCCACGAGGCCAAGAGTTTCACTTTTGTAATACTATATACATGGCATTGGAAACTATTTTTCACAAAGATAGCATATATTCTTTTAAAGATATTCCTATGAATGTTTTACTGACTTATGGGGAATAGTCAGTAGCTACATTAAAATTGATAAGCTCACATAAATGTACCATATTCTATGTTATTTGCTATCTGTAACATTGAATCCAAATAACAGTAACTGATAGTAAAGACAGACAATTAAAATATTTTTAATTTATTCAAAAGTTTAACAAATATTTTTGTGCAATAGATAACAACTAAGAAACTAATTAGAAAAGTAAAACGTGAAGTTTACTGGTCTAGCAATACTTGTGCAACTCAGTGATTTAAATTTAGCATCTACTTTGCCACTGTTGATTTACCTTGAATCCTTAACTAAAGTATATGTTGTTTCTGAAACATTCTTAACATATAAAGGTATAAAAGCACATAGCATTATTAAATTTTAGATTACAGTGGATTTCTTACATACTCTATTTTACATAGTAGCAACTTTTTTTTCAAAGGGGAAATTGGTAACCATTTGCTATTTCAATATCAGGGTCTACCAACATAGTACAATACCTCAATATTAGCCTAGCTTATATTACCATATCTTTTGCTGTATGAGCTTCTATTTTTAGTGGCTGATCAAAATTAATGTGGTTCTTCTACCCAATGGCATTTATTTTGGTTATAAGATTAGAAATGTAAATTTGCAATAAAAAACGAAAATAAGAAGCTGGTTTTAATGAATATTTTACACATGACTAATTAACAGAATCCCCTACAGGAATTTGGAAGTAATAAGGAATTGACTGCAAATAAATTAAAAATTAATAAAGGAGTCTCCAAACAACTTTGTTTATGAACATTTAACAGTTTCTTTCTTAGTTATGAATATTTCAAGCTGTTTTGTTATTCAGCATGTATTATTCTTGTAGAGTTCATAATTTTAGAGGTGATTATACAAAAAGGGAGTAACACACAAAACAAAATGTCTTAAAATGATAAAAACCCACCTTGGGAAAACTGACTAATGTAAAAATAATGGCTTAATATTCATGGTTTTTGTCTAACAATACCTGCAAAATAGAGTCTGAATCCATTGAAAGATCAAGACCCTTAAAAGGAGCTAAAGAAAACCCAGCAGCTTGATTTCCATGAGCAATAAAAATGCTTTTAGAGAAGAAATTTTTGAGTTGAAGATAATGCTGCTCTTTGCCAAATGTTTTGAAAATTAGTTTAAATGATATAGATTCATCCTTGCATGTAAATTGGTGAGAACATCTTCCCAAAAGGAATATTATCACAGCATCCTTTTTCAAGTATATTTAATCTTAATTTATTCAGGCAGCTGAATATTTATGGGCACTTTCCTTCAGTGTTTGCAAACTAAAGACATAAGTTGAAGAACTTTAGCTGAAATATGTCAATAACCAAATTTTTAAGCAACTTTAATTTTTTCCCCAAATTAAAATGGAATAAACAGATTGAGTGACAATGATTCCTTTTACTTATCTCCTCTCAGTGGAAACAACACTGGTAACTTCAGTTGTGATTGGTACATAAATGATGAAATATGTTTGGAAAATATGTTACATAAACTTTTTTACATAAAACATTTGAATACATATGAAGAACAAATTTGTTTCATATGAACAGAATACATTTATAATAAATTGACAAAAATGATAATAGTTTGTACTATTTAGTAAAAAGAAGAGGTTGTAAAGTTACTCAATTATAGGTCATAAATACCTTGCTATATTAGATCTCTTAATATATCTGCATATATACCAGAGATATCTTTTAGTGAAATAATAGACATACAAGAGTGTTAGAGTTTTGAAAGCATTTCAAAAGAAAAAAAATGTCAGATCCCCAAATTTAGTTTTATTGATATTACATTTTTCTCCCAAATTGGAAACACAGTAATAAAAAAAAAAATCTTACTAAAACACTACAAACCTTTTGATAGGATAGAAGTTTTCCACGCCACCTACAAATTTTACTGGTCAGTTGCTCAGTGTGGCCTACTTTTGCGACCCCATGGACTGTAACCTGCCAGGCTCCTCTGACCACGGGATTCCCCTGGCAAGAATACTGGATTTCCTCTTCCAGCCAAATTCTAGAATCAAACTTAATTACAAATGTTCTGATGTAAGGTGTTCTCATTACTATCTGTCCTTCTATAAATCTACCTACAAGATAAGCTTTTCACTTTAAAGGAAAAAAAAAATCCATTACTTGGTATTGGTGATCAAAATCAGAATCAGTAATGACGTGTGTATTTCTTACTGTAGTTTGGGTGTAGAATGCTTTTTTTTTTTTGTCTCTGGAAAGATAAAGAAGCAGAAAGACTTAAGTCAGCATGTTATTGTGCTTCAGATGGATAGATTGCATTTGGTTAGAAAAGGCTGAAATATAAATGTTGAAGGAAGAGAAAAGAGAAAACCAAGAGAAACAAAACAGTGATATGAGACAGGGAGGGAAGGAGGAGGGGTCTCTGGCCTTCATCCAATAGTACTTAGGTATTATATGTGTCATGGCCAGAGTTCCTTGTAAATACATTCCTTAAAAATACATAATTTGCTTAGCTTTTCTTCCTTTAGCCAAAATAGAATACATCCAAAAAGACTGATCTCTCTCAGTTCAGTTCATTTCAGCCACTTAGTCACGTCCAACTCTTTGCAACCCCATGGACTGCAGCATGCCAGACTTCCCTGTCCATCACAAACTCCTGGAGCTTGCTCAAACGTATGTTCATCGTGTTGGTGATGTGATCCAACCATCTCATCCTCTGTCATCCACTTCTCCTACTGCCTTCAATCTTTCCCAGCATCATGGTCTGTTCCAATGTGTTTGTTCTTTGCACCAGGTGGCCAGAGTATTGGAGTTTCAGCTTCAGCATCGGTCCTTCCAATGAACACCCAGGACTGATTTCCTTTAGGACTGACTGGTTTGATCTCCTTGCAGTCCAAGGGACTCTCAAGAGTCTTCTCCAACACCACAGTTCAAAAGCACCAATTATTCAGTGCTCAGCTTTCTTTATATCCCAACTCTCACGTCCATACATGACTATTGGAAAACCCATAGCTTTACCAGACCGATATTTGTTGGCAAAGTAATCTATCTGTTTTTTAATATGCTGTCTAGATATGCTATAGCTTTTCTTCCAAAGAGCAAACGTCTTTTAATTTCATGGCTGAAGTCACCATCTGCAGTGATTCTGGAGCCCAAGAAAGCAACATATGTCATTGTTTCCATTGTCTCTCCATCTATTTGCCATGGAGTGATAGGACCGGATGCCATTATCTTCATTTTATGAATGTTGAGTTTAAGCCAGCTTTTTCACTCTCCTCTTTCCCTTTCATCAAGAGACTTTTTAGTTCTTCTTCACTTTCTGCCGTAAGGGTGGTGTCGTCTGCATATCTGACCTTATTGATATTTCTCCCAGAAATCTTGATTCCACCTTGTGCTTCATCCAGCCTGGCATTTGCATGGTGTACTCTGCATATAAGTTAAATAAGCAGGGTGACAATATACAGCCTTGACGTACTCTTTTTTCTATTTGGAACCAGTCTGTTGTTCCATGTCCAGTTCTAACTGTTGCTTCCTGACCTGCATACAGATTTCTCAGGAAGCAGGTCAGGTGGTCTGGTATTCCCATCTCTTTCAGAATTTTCCACAGTTTATTGAGATCCACACAGTCAAAGGTTTTGGCATAGTCAATAAAGCAGAAGTAGATATTTTTTTGGAACTCTTTTGCTTTTTTGATGGTCCAGCAGATGTTGGCAATTTGATCTCTGGTTCCTCTGCCTTTTTTAAAACCAGCTTGAACATCTGGAAGTTCATGTTTTATGTAATGTTGATGCCTGGCTTGGAGAATTTTGAGCATTACTTTGCTAGCCTATGAGATGAGTGCAATTTTGTTGTAGTTTGAGCATTCTTTGGCATTGCCTTTCTTTGGGATTGGAATGAAAACTGACCTTTTCCAGTCCTGTGGCCACTGCTGAGTTTTCCAAATTTGCTGGCATATTGAGTGCAGCACTTTCACACCATCATCTTTTAGGATATGAAATAGCTCAACTGGAATTCCATCACCTAAACTAGCTTTGTTGGTAGTGATGCTTCCTCAGGCCCACTTGACTTCACATTCCAGGATGTCTGGCTGTAGGCGAGTGGTCACACCATTGTGATTATCTGGGTCATGAGGATCTTTTTTGTACAGTTCTTCTGTGTATTCTTGCCACCTCTTCTTAATCTTTCCTTTTCTCCTGTCCCTTCAGTTTCTCTTCTTTTCTCAGCTGTTTGTAAGGCCCCTCAGACAGTCATTTTGCCTTTTTGCGTTTTTAATGGGGGGGGGGGTGGTTTTGATCACTGCCTCCTGTACAATGTCTCTCTCTAGTGATCTTCTATTCACACCCCTTCTGCTCCTTCCCTCTTCTTAACTCCCCCTCCTCTCCTTCCTCAGGTTCCTCCTTCCCTCTTCCTTCTCCTTTTTCTTCTTCTGTCATTCCTTCTCTTGCCCTCCTTGCCTCATTTCTTCACTCTCCTTATCTTTCTTCTTGCATGTTCCTTAACTCAGAGAAGTATAATTTATAAATAAAACTATAGAAAAAATGTTATATTTTGGACTATAAGTACATGATTATAGGCCCTGTGTTCTTAGGAATATTACCACTATGAGTTGCTTTTGTCTAAACCTTCAACAAAATAGCTAAGACATTTTACTTTACTTTTCATCTTCTCATAGGCAAAACAAATTTTTGACTTTATCAGAATATCAGCATCACATGGATAAAATTTATATCAGCACTATTGTTTCAAGGATCTAAATGGTTGCAACTAAATGATTAAGTAGCGATACTACAGTTGAGTTCGGATACTCATTTTGATCTCAAAAACAGTAACAATATAAGAATCTATTTACCTACCCACTTTTTATTAGTTCTACTGCCAGGCACTCCTGTTTTGTTATTTACAGATAAGATTTGAACATTGAGAGAAATTTAGCCTTTATTAATAGATACATAATGTAATCTAAAATAAAAAACTTAAAACTCTGAAATTGCAAGTCTGTCATTGCTATCACTTTCATGTCATTCCCTCCTTGAAAATTCATACAGATAAGTTAGAGAGTATATAGAACATGTGAGGTTACAATTATTTGCCTTGACTTCCAAGCAAACAACAAATACATGCATTCAATTAAAGTTAAATTTATTTTAAAAGTTAAAGACAATTTCTGATTCTAGCATGATCCAAGGTCTATAAAATACTTGATGGATGTAAACTCTTCATTCTATTAACTATTTCAGGGTGTTAATGTCACAGCTGGCAAGCTGTTTCTTCCTGAGAATTTAAATTATATCCTGTACCCTGAAAGAATTAATGATCCTTTTCAGTTAGCAATACATTAGGCACCCTAGCGAAATAATTGTCCAAACACAGTCTCAAGAGTCAGGAAATTCAGAATGTAGTTTTAATACCATTTCTAATGGAAATCTGTCATATTGAATAATTCAGTCAAGAGAGAGTATCCTAGTACTTCAGTCTACTCACTGGAAAAGCAATTGCTTTGATATTTCAAAATAATATCCTTTAATAACTATTGTATAATAATGAGAATACGAAAAGAATTGCAACTTTTTTTTTATGATTTTTGTTTAGAGATACTACTGAAGAATTCCCTGTGAACCAGTGGAAAATGTTCTGTCTTTAATATTTGGAAATTTCTGTTCTAGAGGTGAAAGTTAGGTAAACAACTTTGACTGCTTATACTTGTCTCAAATGGACTGAAAAAAAAAGTCAAACAATTTTTTCCCATGCTTCCAGTAATATCAAAGGCCAAGGAATACAAAATTAGCTATTTTTTTAGCAACCTATTTATGCTTATTTTTGAAACTTATGATTGGTTCTCTATGGGCAGAAATTTTCCCATTCTGCCTTCGTGTGCATGCTCAGCCACTAAGTCGTGTCTGATTCTTTGAGACCACATGGACTCCTCTGTCCCATGGGATTTCTCAGGCAAGTATACTGGAGGGGGTTGCCTCTTCCTTTTCCAGAGGATCTTCCCTACACAGGGATAGAACCCGCATCCTCTCTGTCACTTGCTTTGGCAGGCAGACTCTACCACTGAGCCACTCAGGAAGCCCTATGGGTATTTATATTTTGGGGTTTGTGTGTGTTATTCAGTTGTGTCCGACTCTTTGTGACCCTATGGACTGTAACCTGCTGGGCTCCTCTGTCTATGGGATTCTCCAGGTAAGAATACTGGAGTGGGTTGTCATTCCTATCTCCAGGGGATCTTCACGACCCAGGGATCAAACCCTTGTCTTCTGATTATATTCTGGAAGAGCTACTAAATTACCAAGCTATACTTTTTAAACATAGAGTCTTTTAAAAAATGCTACTTGAATACCTTCCAACTAAGCTATTTATGTGCATACTATATATAATATGTTTATATGCCTAAATAACTTTAAAGATGAAGAAGTAGCCACTCTTCTTAATTTACATATAACAGATTGCCATTTATGAAATGCTGCATTTTCAAAATTAAATTGAGACAGTATAATGTCAATAGTAAAAATAATCTATCATTCATCTACAGTATTAGAGAATTTGAATTAAAAGTAGATTTCTTAGTCTCTGAAACATTTATATATGTGATAACTGGTGGAGATTTTAGTGTGTTGTGTTTGATCAGAATATGCTGAGCCCTACATTTCTGTTATTGGTGGGGATTGGGAGTGGGAAGAAGAGGATGGCCAAGGGACAGGAAATACTCACCTTACAGAAAAGAAAGTGCTGAATTTCAAGTATGAAAGAAAATTCTCTGATTCTACATGGTAACTTTTCAGAACAAAAATTTGAGTAATCATTAACACAATTAACTGAAAACAGTGATGACATTTTCTGTGAGAATTTAAAACAGAAGTATTTGTTTTGTAAATTTGGTCTACATAAGACAAAGCTGCTAATTAATCAAACTTCAATTAAACCAATATTTCACTGAGAAGATATTTGTAGAACATATTCTCTATAATTATGAGACTAAGACTTAAGTGGTGCAATGGGGATTGGGTTTGAGAAAGAGCTGTGTAAATAATGATATGACTGGAAATAATAAATGGAATAAAAGAATGGGTATGTCTTTAAAGAAATATTGCTTATTGGGGGTAAGTAGGCCACAGATCAAAGGCTGAGCTCACTATTTCCACCAGCTTGCACATTATATGCTATTAATCATTCTTCTAGTTATGAATTGATAATGTGTTTCTTTTAATATAAACAGGTAGAAGGTATTTGACTTATTTTCTTTTTGAGTACAGAGTCAAATATGTTATTTCCAATTTGAAAGTGACCTTTATACAAAGAATTTTATTTTAAAAAGTATATCATATTTATGTTCATTTATGAGTACAAACAAAATAAATAGCTAAAATCTAAAAAAGAAGGCCAATATCTGAAATTCAAAAATCACACCAAAATCCAAATGGGATCTAGAAATTCATATAGAAGTGAAACTCTGTGGCTATTGCTTTGTTAATGAGTGATACATCAGATTTAAGCTATTACACTTGACACTATATTCTTAGTAAACTGAATCTATAGTCTTTAGATCCAAAGAAACACACATCCAGAGAAAAAGAAATGTTGGGTATTGGGAAGAATATTCAATTTGATGACAAGAAATGGAGATCAGCTGATGTGGAAAAAATGGCAAATTGCTGCTTACAAAGTTTATGTATTACATTAGATAAAATTATCTTATTGAAATTTGAGGGCTATAAAGCAAAATGTAATCATTAAAGATATCTAGATTTTAAAGTAAGCCATTGCATATTTTTCTTTCACATTTTCAAAAGTCTGTTGAAGTACTCTATCTTGTAATCATCCATTTACCACAATTATTAGTCAGTATTTAAAATAAATGTTCTTTGAAAATTTAAACATTATATATTATTGCTTTGTTTTTAGTATGAAAATTTACTCCTTTTCCATTTCCTGAAATAAAGCTGTTAAATACCCTTTACCCAGTGATTTATAAATTCAATTTGTTTTTAAATAAAAGTACAGTGGTGCAATGATACAAATTAGTATCACTGAAGCTTTTAATTAAAGTCTAAAATATGTATGTCACTGTTAAAGAAATTAAAATTTTCAGAGCTTTAATAAGAAAAGCTATTTTTAAGGGGTCCTGAAGCAATTGTGCTTTTGAAGATAAGTCCTAAAACAGCTTCAGTCTGGCATTTTGTTTTTATTCTGTTTAATCTTTAAATCTTTCTTTCATAGATATTTTGTCCATTTTTTTTTGTGTGTGTGTGTGTGTGTGCAAGAAAGCAGCAAGAATGTATGTGCCTGGAAGGGAGAACGTTTTGCAAAACTTAGGAAGCAAACAAGGTTTCAGTTGAAAATGTGGAGAGTTGCCCCAGAAGCTCTGGCAGTGATTCTGAAAAAACCATGAATTTTTAAAAAGAATCTTAAGGGATTTTGTGCATTAAACTGTAGTATAAAAGGAACGATTTTGTCTGGACTCATCAGGGGTGCAGGGTAACCGGCAGTATTAATAGGGACTCTAAGCTACAAGAACCCGCAGGTAGTGGATGAACAGCTGGGGAACAGTTTGACTCACAGATGCTTCCATGTTGGTAGAGGGCCTGTGGTGAAATTCATGGATGTTTTACAAATAACAAATCCATTGCCATTCCAGCTGTGCATTCTCAAGCTGCAGGTAATAGTGGAGGATCTTTATGCCAAGTGCCCCCAGAACTAAAACAGAACTGCTTGTATAACACAAAGCCCTTACTGGATAATAACTCTTCCTCAAGAGTCAGATCATTCATCTGTCAATACTGAAAGCCAAGATTCTTATTTAACATCGCAGTGAACTGGCAAAGTACCTGGGAAGCAAATAGGAACCTTGCTTTCACTTAAATTTCTGCTTTACCTTCCATATTTATCAGGCCCGCTTCCTGAATATTTAAATATGCAGAGATCTCCAGTCATCTCTAGCCTCATCCCTTGGCAATTTGTTAAGGCTTAGGGTCTCAGTATAGATTTTCTTCACTGAATAAAGCCTTGTGGAAATGTGGACTCTGCCAGTTAAGTGAGTCCAGCAAGAAATAACCAGGCAGTATGAAAACCATTATGATGTTAAGGTTCTGGCGGCAACTCTGAATTATTCAATACCCTTCCTCCCTCTATCCAGCCAACATATGGTGCTGCCTGGGTGTTACTTTTATTGAAACCTGGAAAATTCTACTAAAATACAAGGTTTGCTTTGGTGTTTTTCATCTTTTTCAAATATCTATGTTAATTTTTAAAAATATGCTCAGTTCTTCATCAAAAATATAAGATATCTCATTTCTGCTTATCATTAAGAAATTTCTGATTTTTTTTTGTTATGAATGCAAAAAAGGAGGAGTTGAACCTCTGAACTAGTTGGGTTCAGTCAGTGACTTGTCAAGCAAAATTCTGCAAAACAGTGTTAATTTTTAAAGATTGTAAATCTTGCTAAAGTTTGTATTTAGTCTCATCAATGATATTACAGTTTCATAAAAATTGTAAAAGTGATGATGGTTTTTAAATGTCATGAATAATCTTAAAAGCATGTCCTATTGTTTCCTTCAGTTGTACTTGCAAAAAAATTATTTTTTTAAACATTTGTTACTTAGTTTTATCCATGTACTTACAGGTGTATTAATCAATGAATGTTATTTCTTGTATCCAGGAAGGTATTCAATCATTTGAGGGTGACTTATTTTACTTGGGGTTAATTTGTAGGCAGCTCTATAGCTATATGGCTTTAAGAAGTTACTGAAGGTGACAAAATGAAAATTAACAGCTTTTAGTCCTATATTACTATATTACATGGCTGAAATTGAACAAGGTAGAAATAAGAGGCCATTGCAATCCCCAAGATGGACTTGGCTTGAAGCATGTCAGTGTGCTTTGGGTTTTAGCGTCACCACTGGTGGCTATTTTTATGCAAGCAGATCACAAGAAACCTGTGAACTTAAACATATGGGTAAAATGATTTTCCGGGAAGCAATTGTTTACAATTGGCTGTGTCTAGCAAGTAATTATGCATTAGCATTTAAAAGTGCAAGCACTTTGCTGATTCTAAGATTATATATAATTTGTGTCTTACTGTTACTTGTAATTATTCCCATTTTACAGTTGAAGACATTGTGGTCCAGAGGAGTTAAGTGGCTACCAAGTGATGAGGTGAGTCAGTTCTAGTCAATTCACAGAGGGAGACCAATTTAAGTTAGTTTTTCCTTCTTAGACATAGAAATAGTAAGATTAATGTGTGGCCTTTGCAGTGATCTTAAGCTAGAACTAATGGGAACTTGAGCAAAGAGTGTGTTGCAGAAAATATAAGACAGCACAGAGGTGAAAATCAAGGCATTGGTGACTGATTGGTTGAAAGAGTGAAATGAAAATGACTCTGACATTTCAAGTCATTAGCTATGATAACAATAATATAGGGAACAGTTTCTTAAATTAACTCCTTTACTTTGAGATAAATTTAAATTTACAGAGGAGTTGCAAACTTACCAGAAGGAGTTTCTGTATTCCCTTAACTTCCTTAATTAACATCTATCAAAATCAAGAGATTTACATTATTCCAAAACTACTTACTAAACTATAAAAACCATTCACAAATGTACATAAGTGATAACCAATTTTGCTTATTTGAATAAATGTGTCTCTATCCTCATTTCATTATTTTTGTTTGCATTTCAAGAAAACACTAAAGATTGCTTAACAGACTCTAGACATAAATCATCAGTTTGCTATTGATTGATTCTTACTGAGGAAAACTCTATTTTTAAAACGTGAAGTTGTTATGGTGAGGACACCAATGTGACTCATTTTTTTATCTTGTACTCTGATGTACTTCAGCTAATTACATTTGATTGCACATCAGTAAAGTTGGAAACTGTGATGACTTTAGCTCAACTCAACACCATTTTCAAAAGAGTTTGATAGTTATTTCAAAGGATTTATTTCAGTCTTCTGCTTCTGGCCCGAAATAAATAGATTGGGTAACAGTGATGAGGTTTACCTTTATACCTGAAAGGCACAAAAAGCTGGACAAAATATATGAAACATTGGTTTTCAAGACACTATGTTTCATGAGAAGAGGTATTGCTCCGTCCCAAATTCCTGTCCATGGAAGTCAATTCCAGTACTGGCAGGTGCAAGAAGGAGCTGATTGTCTGTTATCTGTCTAGCAGGTGCGTATGCTATACCCATTCCCTCACCAGGATAGTGTCATTGGGATCCTGGGGCTAGCTAGCCCTAATGCCACACCCAGAAGCAGAGAGACTAAAGAGGCAGTGCAAGTATGGCTGATCATCACTAGAATTCACATCACCGTCCTCCATGGTAGTGGGGAGATGACTTTCCACCCTATCTTACATCAATAAAATAAAACAACATAGTACAAGTAAATGCTAGTATGTATTTCCCTTCCTTCCCACCCTCAGTGCATCTGAAACCCAGTGGAGAGCTGAACATTCGTATTCACCAGAAAACAACTAGTAAGCAGTTAGGGGCGGCGCTAACCACCCACGTTTCTGCATACAGCTCCCCCATTCCCAGGGTGGATTGCTGAGCATGCCCCTGAGGAGGCACAAGGAGGTAATGGAAATGGGATTGGTTGACAATCTACCTGCCCCACCTCTTTTCTCCTGGTCACTGGGGGGTCCCAGTGAAGAGTTGAGCTTCTGCCTCCAACCTGCAAGAATAGGCAGTTTAGGCCTGATTCCCTCACTTCCCACATCCTCAGGGCAGGGGCAGTGAGATCAATGGAAAGCTGATCTTACCCCTCCACACAGAGGTAATAAGGTGGTATGAATAGGTGCCCTATGTTTAATGGGAAGGTATCTTCAGGGTCAAGGAGAAACTTATGTTCCACCCCAACTGTCTGCAATGCAGCAGTGTCAGTAGGGCACAGTGAGAGTGAGCAGGCACACCCAACTGCCTAGTGTTACACCGTCCCAAGGGACTACCCCCTCAAAACGTTGAAAAAATTGAGAGTCTCACAGTATAACATTAACTCCATGTAGAATCAGGAAAATCACAACATGAGAAAATATAATCAACAGATGCTAACATCAGGATGAATCAGATGTTGATTTTATCTGACAAGATTTTTAAAAAACCATTCAAAAATGCTTCAACAAGCAACTACAAATTCTTTTGGGCAAATGAAAACATTAAAAAATATCAACAAAGAAATAGAAGTCATAAATGGACCAAATAGAAATTATAGAACTGAAAAATCCAGTAACTAAAAAATGTCACTGAATAGTTTCAATACTAGAATGAAGATGGCAGGGGATAGAATCAGTGAACTTGAAGAGAGATCAATCAACAACAGAAAGAAAGTAGGCTAAATAAATGACATGTAGAAAAATAAAAAGAGCTAATATCCTTATCATTGAAGTCCAGGAGGTGAGGAGAGTACTTGAAGTATTTGAAAAAGTATTTGGATGAAATAATAGTTAAAAACTTCCCAAATTTGATGAAAGACATAAACCTACAGTTTCAAAAAATTGAGTAAAGCCCCAAATGGACAAACTCAAATAAATCCATGCCAGGAAACTTAATCAAACTTATGAAAATGAAGACCAAAGAACAACAACAGCAACACACATGCACACCATATAAAGCAGCCATAGCACGATGACACATTGCTTCAAGAGGAAAGTGAATTTAGATTACAGCGTTTTCTCATGTGAAATCACAGAGGCAAGAAGGAAGTGATACAACATTTTTCAAATACAAAAGAAGCAAACTGCTAACCTCAAATTTTAAATCCTGCAAATATGTCCTTCAGGAATAAAGAGGACATAAATATATTCTGAGTGAAGAGAAGTTAAAAGAATTTGTTGTGAGCAAAACTATCCTTGCATGAGTGCTAAGTCACTTCAGTTGTGCCCAGCTCTTTACTACCTTATGGACTGTAGCCTGCCAGGCTCCTATGCCCAAGGAATTTGCAGGCATGAATACTGGAGTGAGGTGACATACCCTCCTCCAGAGGATCTTCCTGACCCAGACTTGGACTTGCATTTCTTACATTTCTAAGGATAGCTAAAGTAAAGGAAGTTCTCTAAAGAGAAAGCAAACAATAATAGAGGAAAGCTTGCGACTTCTGAGAGGAAAGAAGAACATCAGAGTGAATAAAATAGAATAAGTAACAGACTATACTGCTTTTTATTGTGTTTCCTAAATCACAATTTATGGTTGAAGGAAAAATTTTTAACCCTGTTAGAGGTACCCAATATATACCCAATATATATACCCAATATATAGATGTACCCAATATATATAGTATGTACCCAATACTTAGGTTAATTATTTTTCAAATGTGGGAAGGGTAAAAGGTCCTAAGTTGAAGTAAGATTTCTATAATTCACTCAAAGCAGTAAATCGATGATCTGTATATGCTGTAAGTATTATATAATTGATGCTTTTGCACTGTGGTGTTGGAGAAGACTCTTGAGAGTCCCTTGGACTGCAAGAAGATCCAACCAGTCCATCCTAAAGGAGATCAGTCCTGGGTGTTCATTGGAAGGACTGATGTTGAAGCGGAAACTCCAATACTTTGGCCATCTCATGTGAAGAGTTGACTAATTGGAAAAGACTCTAATGCTGGGAAGGATTGGGGGTAGGAGGAGAAGGGGACAACAGAGGATGAGATGGCTGGATGGCATCACCGACTTGATGGACATGGGTTTGGGTAGACTCTGGGTGTTGGTGATGGACAGGGAGGCCTGGCATGCTGTGATTCATGGGGTCGCAAAGAGTCGGACATGACTGAGCAACTGAACTGAACTGATATAAATATATATACATATATATATAGTAATACTTGTAATAACCACTCTACCTTCTGTATCATATAAAGTGATATATTCCAATGCACCCTAAATGAATCCAGATGAAATCTTTTCTTGGGAAGCCAAGGAAAGAGAAACAATAGAATAAGAAGCAAATAAAACAAATAAACAATGAAATGAAGGTAGATGTGTCTATAAAAGGATGACAAGAGGGATCCTTGTGGGGTGGAAATGTTCTGTACCTTGACTGTATCAGTGTCAGTGGACTGACTGCATATTGTTCTATATTTTTCAAGATGTCATTATTGGGGAACCTGGGTAATAAGTTTTGGCATTTCTTTACATTGTTTCTTACAATTGCATGTGAGTTAATTATTTTGAAATAAAAAGATTAATTAAAAATATACACTACTACTGTGAGATACCTTGATATACCTCTTAGAATGTAAAAAATTTAAGAAAACTGATTATACCAAGTATTGGCCATTATTTGAAGTAATTATAACTCTCTTACTGCTGGTCAGAATGTAAAATTATGCAGCCACTTTGGGAAAGACTGTTTACTTATTTCCTGAAAACATTTAACCATACATCTGCCAAATTACTTAGCCACTCTATACCTTGATGTTTACTGAAGCATATATTCATAGGATGGTTTGTTTAAGAATGCTTATAGCAGTACAACCAAGATGTCCTTTCATTGGTGAAAGGACAAACAGATTTTTGAATAATAACATACTGGAACATAGCTTTGCAGTAAAAGAGATGAAACTACAGATGTTCACAATAACATAGATGAAATAAAATGATGATTAACTGAGTCAATGAAAAAGAAGAGAACATGATGTAAGATTGCATTTATAGAAACCTTTAGAAAATGCAAGGTAATCTATTGAGACAAAAAAACACATTAGTGATTGCATAGGAACTGGAAGTGACAGTGGGAGTTACACTAATTGAATCTGCCAAGACAGTGTACTAGTCATAACAAACACCTTTTTTCAACAACACAAGAGACGACTCTACACATGGACATCACCAAATGGTCAATACCAAAGTCAATTTGATTGTATTCTTTGTAGCTGAAGATGGAGAAGCTGTATACAGTCAGCAAAAACAAGACCTGGAACTGACTGTGGCTCAGATCATCAGCTTCTTATAGTAAAATTCAGGCTTATACTAAAGAAAACCTGGAAAAACCCTAGGCCAGCCAGTATGACTTCATATCCCACATGAATTTGCAGTAGAGGTAATGAATAGATTCAAGGGACTAAATCTAGCTAACAGTGTGCCTGAAGAACTATGAACAGAGGTCCATAATATTGTACAGGAGGCGGCAAATGAAACCATGCCAAAGGAAAAGGAAAGCAAGAAGGCAAAGTGGTTATCTGAAGAGGCTTTGCAGATAGCAAAAGAACGAAGAGAAGTGAAAAGGAAGGGAGAGAGGGAAGGACACCTCCAATTAAATGCAGAGTTCCAAAGAATATCTAGGAGAGACAAAAAGGCCTTCTTCAATGAGCAGTGCTTAATAATAGAAGAAAACAGCAAAAGGGGAAAGATTAGAGATCTCTTCAGGAAAATTGGAAACATCAAAGGAGCATTTTGCCCAAAGATGGGCACAATAAAGGATAAAAATGGTAGAGACCTAGTAGACACTGAAGAAATCAAAATGAGGTGGAAAGAATACATGAAACAACTGTATAAAGAAGATCTTAATGAACTGGGTTACTACGATGCTGTGGTTAGTCACCCAGAGCCAGACATTCTGGAGTACAAAGTCAAGTGGGCCTTAAGAAGCACTGCTGTTAATAAAGCAAGTGTATGAGATAAACTTATAGCAAAACTATTTGAATCCCTAAAGAATTAAGCCATTAAGATTTTGAAGTCATTATGTCAGCAAATCTGGAAGACCCAGCCGTGGCCACAGGACAGGAAAAGGTCAATCCTCATCTTAATTCCCAAGAAGGGTAGACCAAAGAATGTGCTAACCATTGGACAATAGCATTTATCTCCCATGCTAGTAAGGTCGTGCTTAAAATCTTGCACGCTGTGTTTCAGCTTAGGTGAACCAAGAACTTCCAGGTGTCCAAGCTGCATTTCGAAAAGGAAAAGGAACTAGAGATCAAATTGCCAACATTTGCTGGATTATAGAGAAAACAAGGGAATTTCAGAAAAACATCTATCTGTTTCATCAACTACACTAAAGCCTTGACTGTGACAAACTGGAAAGTTCTTAGAGAAATGAGTATACCAGACACCAGACAATCCTACCGGTCTCCTGAGAAACCTAATGTGGGTCAAGAAGCAACAGTTACAACTCTGTATGGAACAACTGATCGGTTCAAGATCGAGAAAGGAGTACAGCAAGGCTGTCTGCTGTCACCCTGTTTGTTTAACCTACATGCTGAGCACATCATGAGAAATGCCAGACTGGATGAGTTACAAGCCGAAATCAAGATAGGCAGAAACATCAACAACCTCAGATATGTGGATGATACCACCCTAATGGCAGAAAGTGAAGAGGAATTTAAAGAACCCCTTGATGAGAGTGAAGGAGGAGAGTGAAAGGGCTGACTTAAGGCTAAATATTTAAAAAAAAAAACCTAAGATCATGGCATCTGGCCCCATTACTTCATGGCAAATAGAAGGGGAAAATGTGGAAGTAGTGACAGATTTCCTCTTCTTGGGCTCTAAAATCACTGCGGATGGTGACTGCAACCATGAAATCAGAAGATGATTGCTTCTTGGAAGGAAAATGATGACAAACATAGACAGTATGTTGAAAAGCATAGACATTACTCTGTTGACAAAGATCTGTATAGTCAAGGCTATGGTCTTCCCAGGGCTCATGTACAATTGTGAGAGCTGGACCATAAATAAGGCAGACTCGATGCCTTTGAACTGTGGTGCTGGAGAAGACTCCTGAAAGTCCCTTGGACAGCAAGGAGATCAAGCCAGTCAATCTTAAAGGAGGTCAACCCTGAAAATTCACTGGAAGGACTGATACTGAAGCTGAAGCTCCAGTATTTTGGCCATCTGATGTGAACAGAGGGCTCATTGGAAAAGTCCTTGATGCTGGTTAAGATTGACGGTAGAAGGACAAGAGGGCATCAGAGGATGAGATGGCTGGATGGCATCACCGATGCAATGGACATGAACTTGGGCAATCTTTGGGAGATGGTGAGGGACAGAGAGGCCTGTTGTGCTGCAGCCCATGGAGTTTTCAAAGAGTCAGACACGACTAGGGGACTGAACAACAGCAAATATATATATATGATGTGGTTAAATAAATAAAATATGTGAATTTTATTAATTTTTAACCACATTTAATATATTTGTGCATATTTGCTGTCACTGAGTCACGTCTGACTCTTTGTGACCCCGAGAACTGTAGCCCACTGGGCTCCTCTGTCCATGGGATTCTCCAGGGAACAATACTGGAGTGGGTTGCCATGCCCATCTTCAGGAGATCTTCCCATATATACTCAAGCTTATTTAATCAACTCATTTAATAAAAAGTAAAATAATAAGTTTAATATTCATTTCAACTACAATGCTCATGAAAAGACAGAGATTAAGCTAAAAAAATTCACACAACTATCTTCCTTTCACATTTCAAACATTTAACTTTATAAATCACAAAATCATAAAGGATAAATAGAAAATCATGTAGATGGAAAGAAACATCAAACATCTCTCCTTCCCCCACCTCTCTCCCTCTCGTGAAACAAGAAAAGGAAGTCAATTCCTTGAAATTAGCACATGATTTCTGTGAAAGACATAGGGGTCAGGTTTTGTATCTCTCATAAACCAGAGCCACTTACGTAAAAAGATTCCTTTGAGGTTCTCTTAATGTAAGAAAACAGTACTCTGGTTGGAATATTGTCTTTGCAGCTCTAAAAAAGCAGGAAGTTCCCCAAATCATTTTTGAAGCTTTTAAAACTTTTATCTCAAAAACCAACAAATTAAAGCTACCAAAAAAAAAAAAAAAATAGCCTTGGGAGCTGAGTGTTTTTACAGTTCCTGTAGGCTTCATGACACCATTAGAAAGGTTTTATTACAAATGTTTCATTATGAAACCAAAACAAAACCACAACCTTCTGTGGGTTCTCATGGTGTCTGGATTTTCTCTCAAGCTGAAATTGTAACAGGAATGAAATAGTGAATGCTTAAAAAAAAAAAAAAAAAAAAACAAAACTGCAAATAAAAGAAAAATTTATTCTTTCTAATCATTTTGAATTTTATAGTTGTTCTAACCAAATCTTGTTTTCCTTATTTCAGTAAAGACAATGAACAGACAATATGAAACTTATATTTGATCATAGGGCAGGTATTATGGTAGTACCAAAACCCCTGGAGAACAGAGGGAGGGGTAAGAATGAGTGAGGAAAAGCTTCCTAGAGGAAGTGAGAGGTCTTTCTTAAAGATAAATAAGAATCAGCTATACTCCCAAAGAAAAATAATAATTTAAGTAGGGGGAAAATCTAGTACCAGATATTTGGGGGGAAATTGGAGGTGTCTTAGCTGGTTGGATGGCAAGAGGTGGATATGGGGATGGGGGAATACAACAGAAAAATATGACAACATTTTAAAGACAGTTAAATAGTTTATTGAAAGACTTTCAGCAAAAAATTAACTTGACTAACTGTGAGCTTTTGGGGAAGAAAGTATCTTTTTGAAGGGCCAGGTGCAGACAAAGAGGCCAGACAAGTTCTAAAGATATCAATATTCCAAGACAAATTGAATATTGGGTTTTGCAAATGGAAAAGAGAAAATTTCAGAAGCAGAATCTACACACCTTAATGACTGTGGATGAGAAGAGGGAAGGAAGCAGGAAATGGAGGGTGATTCCTTGGGTGACTGGGTGTAAGTAGAGATAGGTGGTCATTGTTCAAATGGAAACAGAGTCTCAAGAAGTTTTCAGGGAGAGATTAAGGAGCTGAGTCTGGACATTTTGAGTTTGATGTGCCTGTGTGAAAATTAGAAAATATCTGGTAGGTACCGGATCCATTTTATCTTGTGATAGGATATGGGCTAAATGGTGAAAATTAAAAAAACAAAACAAAAATTGACATATTCTTGCCCTCATGGAGTTTTCATCTATGGAAAAAATAGAGTTAACACATAAAAAAATTAATATCAATCAGTGCCATGTTAGTATTTTGCAGTGTGGTGGAGTATGTATGTAATAAATGGTTCTAACAGGTGGTGCAGTGGTAAAGAATCTGCCTGCCAATGCCAGAGACTCAAGAAATGTGGGTCCAATCCCTGGGTAGGGAAGATCCCCTGAAAAAGGAAATGGCAACCCACTCCAGTATGCTTGCCTGGGAAAATCCCATGGACAGGGGAGCCTGGAAGTCTACAGTCCATGGGGTCACAAAGAATCAGACATGACAGCACACACAACAGGTGGATGTAACCACAGTACCTTCAAAGACTTTATAGTGACAGTTACACTTCATTTGGTTCCAAAGATGAATGGAGGTTGGCAAAGTGATGAAGGATGTGGGGATAGTTCTATGTGCAACAGAGGAGGCACAGAGACAGAAGAAACTTTGAGATGTTTACAAAATGAAGGTGGAAAAGTTAAGCCTTATAGCAATGTGGACTAAGTTCTGTGAGCTGTGAGAAAAATGTGGGGGAGTAAAAAAAATAGTGTGATATGACATAGAGGTCTAGAGCTCAGAAATACTAACAGTCCAGTCATAGGCTGTTATTTTTATTTTCAAAATGAGAATGTTAAAAGTAGTTTTGTCATGTGTTTGTGTGACGTTAAATATCAAACATATATAAAAAGTGCCTGTTAACAAAGGAAGGGCTCAAAATATGTTTTTTTTTTATTTTTTTTTATTTTTTTCAGTGGGTTTTGTCATACATTGACATGAATCAGCAATAGATTTACACGTATTCCACATCCTGATCCCCCCTCCCACCTCCCTCTCCACCTGATTCCCCTGGGTCTTCCCAGTGCACCAGGCCGGAGCACTTGTCTCATGCATCCCACCTGGGCTGGTGACCTGTTTCACCATAGATAATATACATGCTGTTCTTTCGCAACATCCCACCCTCACCTTCTCCCACAGCGTTCAAAAGTCTGTTCTGTACTTCTGTGTCTCTTTTTCTGTTTTGCATATAGGGTTGTCGTTACCATCTTTCTAAATTCCATATATATGTGTTAGTATGCTGTAATGTTCTTTATCTTTCTGGCTTACTTCACTCTGTATAATGGGCTCCAATTTCATCCATCTCAGTAGAACTGGTTCAAATGAATTCTTTTTAATGGCTGAGTAATATTCCATGGTGTATATGTACCACAGCTTCCTTATCCATTCATCTGCTGATGGGCATCTAGGTTGTTCCATGTCCTGGCTATTATAAACAGTGCTGTGATGAACATTGGGGTGCACGTGTCTCTTTCAGATCTGGTTTCCTCAGTGTGTATGCCCAGAAGTGGTATTGCTGAGTCATATGGCAGTTCTATTTCCAGTTTTTTAAGAAATCTCCGCACTGTTTTCCATAGTGGCTGTACTAGTTTGCATTCCCACCAACAGTGTAAGAGGGTTCCCTTTTCTCCACACCCTCTCCAGCATTTATTGCTTGTAGACTTTTGGATAGCAGCCATCCTGACTGGCGTGTAATGGTACCTCATTGTGGTTCCAGAAAGCAGGAATAGAAGGAACATACCTCAACATAATAAAAGCTATATATGACAAACCCACAGCAAGTATCACCCTCAATGGTGAAAAATTGAAAGCATTTCCCCTGAAATCAGGAATAAGACAAGGATGCCCACTCTCACCACTACTATTCAACATAGTTTTGGAAGTTTTGGCCACAGCAATCAGAGCAGAAAAAGAAATAAAAGGAATCTAGATAGGAAAAGAAGAAGTGAAACTCTCGCTGTTTGCAGATGACATGATCCTCTACATAGAAAACCCTACAGACTCTTCCAGAAAATTACTAGAGCTAATCAATAAATATAGTAAAGTTGCAGGATATAAAATTAACACACAAAAATCCCTTGCATTCCTATATACTAACAATGAAAAAACAGAAAGAGAAATTAAGGAAACAATACCATTCACCATTGCAACAAAAAGAATAAGATACTTAGGTGTATATCTACCTAAAAAAACAAAAGACCTATACATAGAAAACTATAAAACACTGATGAAAGAAATCAAAGAGGACACAAACAGATGGAGAAACATACCGTGTTCATGGATTGGAAGAATCAATATTGTCAAAATGGCTATTCTACCCAAAGCAATCTATAGATTCAATGCAATCCCTATCAAGCTACCAACGATATTTTTCACAGAACTAGACCAAAGAATTTCACAATTTGTATGGAAATACAAAAACCCTCGAATAGCCAAAGTAATCTTGAGAAGGAAGAATGGAACTGGAGGAATCAACCTCCCTGACTTCAGGCTACACTACAAAGCCACAGTCATCAAGACAGTATGGTACTGGCACAAAGACAGAAATATAGATCAGTGGAACAGAATAGAAAGCCCAGAGATAAATCCACGGACCTATGGACACCTTATCTTTGACAAAGGAGGCAAGGATATACAATGGAAAAAAGACAACCTCTTTAACAAGTGGTGCTGGGAAAACTGGTCAACCACTTGTAAAAGAATGAAACTAGAACACTTTCTAACACCATACACAAAAATAAACTCAAAATGGATTAAAGATCTAAATGTAAGACCAGAAACTATAAAACTCCTAGAGGAGAACATAGGCAAAACACTCTCCGACATAAATCACAGCAAGATCCTCTATGACCCACCTCCCAGAATATTGGAAATAAAAGCAAAACTAAACAAATGGGACCTAATGAAACTTAAAAGCTTTTGCACAACAAAGGAAACTATAAGTAAGGTGAAAAGACAGCCGTCAGATTGGGAGAAAATAATAGCAAATGAAGAAACAGACAAAGGATTAATCTCAAAAGTATACAAGCAACTCTTGAAGCTCAATTCCAGAAAAATAAATGACCCAATCAAAAAATGGGCCAAAGAACTAAACAGACATTTCTCCAAAGAAGACATACAGATGGCTAACAAACACATGAAAAGATGCTCAACATCACTCATTATCAGAGAAATGCAAATCAATATATGTTTTTTAATTATTATTATTTTAGTATATACATATACTTCAGAGAAGCTTACTCATTAGACTATCATTTAATATCACTTTAACGTAAGTTTTTATCAGATCACTTCCCATATTCAAGATAGTTTCAAGATGGGAAGCAGAATCTTAAGTCAACTTGCTAAGAAGATGAAGAGGTAGGTGTTCAGCATTTGCTTCCCATGCTGCTACAGGAACCAACATAGGTAGTTTTATCTAGTAAAATCCAAACTTCAGCTGGGGCATGAAGAATTTCCTCACAGAAGTATATTTAGCAGAGTCAAAGTCTCCAGAAATGGTTCTCCATAACAGTGCCTATCACTTTTATTCCAAGAAATAGTCTTATTAATACTGAAGACAGTCAAAGAGGTGTATGTATATATAAATGTGCATTCATATATATGTATATATAGCATACATATATCTATTTTTCATATTCATTATAGACCACAGTCTCTCAAAGTGGAAATTAGCATCATCCTCATCAACTCCTGATGAATCCGTGTCTCTGGAAAAAGAAACTTCTCAAAGTCTCACCACTTAGAACTGCAGGATACCACCAGTTTCTAAGGTCTTGTAATGATATGTGCATGTGTACCACACCTTTTCCGTTCTGATTTCCGCTGGTCCCCATCCTGTCTAGTCTCCTTTTCCATATTATCATATGCCTGATGCTGTCTCAATTCTTAATTCTTCCCCATAGTACCACAACCATCAGAGCGTGTATGTTTATTGGGGGATGGAAGGGGTGAGGGCTTTACTGAAATTCAAAGATATGCAGGTGTTTCAATAAAGCATGCTAGAATTATACAATTTTCAAATGTTGCTCAGATATTTCTCCAACAAAAACTTGTCACTAACTTGCCTTGACTCAGAACATAACTGGGCTCCTGCCTCTTATTTTTCAGTCTCGCCTTTCGTCACCTCCCCTGGTCCCCAGTTCCCAACCTTTAAAGCAACAGGGTAATTGAGCCTAATTTTTCTTTTTCCTTTTTCCTTTCCAGAATGTTGAAGCCATGTTCACTGTGGTTTTAAAAAATAAGGAGCCTCACAGAGATGGGATCCAAATCTCATATACAGATCTTCCTTGACTTAAAATGGGATTGCATTCTGATAAATTCATTGTAAATTGAAAATATCACTAAGTAAAAAATACATTTAATACATCTAACCAAGCTAGGTATATTATAGCTAAGCATAACCTACCTTAAATCTGCTCAGAACTTAAAGTAGCCAATCTGGATACTGTGCAGAAAGTGAAAAGCACAATAACTGCATATCTACAGAGGGAAGGAATTTGTCTTTTTCTTCTTTAAGCATTAGTTGTCCAGTCACTAAGATGTTTCAGACTCTTTGTGAATCTGTGGACTGCAGCACAGATACAAGCACTTAAATTAGTTCCTGTCACAGAGTAAGAATTTATCTCTTGATAACTTTACAAACTACAACGAAGAAACTTAAGGAAAATGACTATCCTTTACCAGCTGAGCCACAAGGGAAGCCCAAGAATACTGGAGTGGGTAGCCTATCCCTTCTCCACAGATCTTGCGGACCCAGGAATTTCACCAGGGGCTCCTCATTGCAGGCAGATTCTTTACCAACTGAGCTATCAGAGAAGCCCATTGACTATCCTAAAAATCTTTAATTCCACGCTTCCATCCTTATCTCAACTCTTCTCCCACACATAGGAACACATGAGAAAGTGATAGTAATTTTGCTATAGGAACAAAGTTCAAGTGGCTCCAAGTTACATTTTAAAAAGTTAATTAAGTGAAAAATTGAAGGTCATTTTCACATACCTTTGTAAGAGATTTTAGTACCTGATATTTGAATAGCACTTTGAAATGCCGAGACAATTTTCACATCTATTGCCCTGTGTGAACTTTGATCATTATTATCTTCAATTGGTTTTAATACCATGGTTTAAAGCAAGTAGAGTGAGATGCCCATCTTTAAATAGCTGGTGAGGAACGGAGAAGAGTCAGGACGGAGGCCTTCTGCTGTTTGGCTGGATGTTCTCTCTCCTACATAACATGAACCCAGCTGGAATTGGAGGGAATAGATTGTTGGAAAGTTTCAATGAGTTAATGTGTAAATGTGTCTAGCAGTCTTTATTTTAAGAAGAGTTGAATACAGATGGTCTCCAAGTTAAGATGATTCAATTTAAGATTTTTCTACTCTACAATGATGCAAAAGCCATATGCATTCAGTAGAGACCATACCTCAAATTATGAATTTTGATCTTTTCCTGGGCTAACAATACACCATATGGATACTTTGCTGACAATAGGCAGACAATAGTCCCAGCTCCCAGTCAGCCCCTTGATCACCAAAGGTAAACAACCGACACACTCACAACCATTCTGTACCTGTACCATCATCATGCTTCTCACTTTCTGGACAGTATTCAAATTGGTTAAAGTAAGTTCTGAGCAGATTTAAGGTAGGTTAGGCTTACCTATAATACACCTTGCTTGGTAGGGTGTATTAAATGTATTTTCCACTTAATTATATTTTCAATTTACAGTGAATTTATCAGAATGGTTCAATATCTGAGTTGGGAAGATCCCCTGGAGAAGGATATGGCAACCCATTCCAATATTCTTGCCTGGAGAATCCTATGGGCAGAGGAATCTGGTGGATACAGTCCATAGGATCACACAGAGTTGGACATAAGTGAAGCGATTTAGCACTCAGGCACAACCCCATCATAAGTCAAGGAAGATCTGAATATGAGATTTTTTATCCCATTTCTGTGAGCCTCTTTATTTAAGTTCAGTTCAGTAGCTCAGTCGTGTCCGACTCTTTGCGACCCCATGGACTGCAGCATGTCAGGCCTCCCTGTCCATCATCAATTCCCTGAGTTTATTCAAACTCATGTCCATTGAGTCAGTGATGCCATCCAACCATCTCATCCTCTGTCATCCCCTTCTCCTCCCACCTTCAATCTTTCCCAGCATGAGGGTCTTTTCCAATGAATCAGTTCTTCACATAAGGTGGCCAAAGTATTGGACTTTCAGCTTCAGCATCAGTCCTCCCAATGAATATTCAGGACTGATTTCCTTTAGGATGGACTGGTTGGATCTCCTTGCTGTCCAAGGGACTCTCAAGAGTCTTCTCCAACACCACAGTTCAAAAGCCTCAATTCTTCAGCGTTCAGCTTTCTTTATAGTCCAACTCTCACATCCACACATGACTGCTAGAAAAACCATAGCTTTTATTAGACGGACCTTTGTTGGCGAAGTAATATCTCTGCTTTTTAATATGCTCTCGAGGTTCTCTTTATTTAAAATTTAATTTTGTGTTGAATGTACAGATGAATGAATAAGGAAATGGCTGCTAACTGATTGATCAAAAGTTGGAATCAAAAATTTTAAATTTTTAAACAATTACCAAGAGAAAAGTATATAAGGGAAAAGTGTAATCCCTAAAAGCAAACCTAATTTATGACACTGCTTTTAGCACAATACTAGAAAGAAGGGAGTTAAAAAAGAAATGGGGAAGCAGGGAGGCAGACAGAGAGACAGGGGAGAGCTGGGAAAATCTTTTGAACAGCGTACTGGGAAGAGAGTGATCTTTCAGCTGAATCCTTGAATGATGGACAGACATGGGTAGGCAATGGAAGATAAGCAGTCGATACCCTGAGAACCACTTCTCTAGCAGAGGAGAGGGGTAAGACTGAAGATATGAACACTGGAGTTAAAATGGATACTCAGGAGGTAAATGGAGTCATCCTGAAATAAATGTAATATAAATTTAAATAAAATGATGTGTATAGCCATTGTAGAAACTCCTGACCTATATTCACCTTGTAATCTATGTTATGTAGAGTATCTTTTCCCCTCTATGATTCCATAGATAATGTGGCTTCTTTATCATGGATAATTCATTACCAATACTTCAATACTTTCTGAGATAGTTTTGAGAAGTGACTTTATGAGTGAAACTAATTTTAAAACCATATAAATAAATCTACTAGGATTCCATTTTCAGCACTCATGAAGACCCAACTTTTTCATCAGTTACTCTCTAAACTCACTGCAACCCAATCTTTCCCTTCCAAGAGTTTCTAAATGCTGACACTGTGGGATATTGACTGTGGAATTCTTATTGAGAGGTAAAATTTCCATGATAAGCACACTTCCTGTTAACCAGACCTAAGATATTTGAAATATTTTCCTTCAGACAGTTTGTGCTGTGCTGAGCTGTTCTTAGTCACTCAGTTGTGTCTTCTTTGTGATCCCGTGGACTGTAGCCCGCCAGGCTCCTCTCTCCATGGGGATTCTCCAGGCAAGAATGCTGGAGTGGGTTGCCATGCCCTCCTCCAGGGCATCTTCCCAACCAGGGGTGGAACCTGGGTCTCCCGCATTGCAGTGGATTCTTTCCAAATACATTCACGTGGATTCTAGAAAGACTTTGTGTAGTTGAAACAACACCCAGACAAGAGTCCTGCTAATAATAAAATATGCAGGGAATATCCCAGGAAAACTAACATTAGAGAGGTTTAAAATGTAAGTTTTTCTATTACAATGACCTAATATGTTCCAATTACAAGTCTTCCTATTATTTAAACAGCTGAACTGGCAGCTTTAATACCCTTTAAAAGTTAATAGTGGAATTTCAGTGAGACTCTTAAGTCCATATGTGATTTAATGAATGTTTTAATTACAATATTTTATACTTGTTCCTATATGTGCTTAGAATTATGTGTTTATAACTATCCATATAAGTTACATTATTGTAAATCCTTATATTTAACTTTTTGTGATTGAAATAGCATTGTATTTCATTTTCTGTTGTTTTTCAGAATGTCTGTAATGTTTTCAGTGGTACAATATACAATATTTTCACAGCTTTCTGAGTTTACATAAAGAGTCCTTCCAAACACTATTCGCAAAGTGATTTGCCAAATCATTTTAAATAAAATGGTCACTTCCCTTCTTTTCCTTTTAGGGACTCCTGCTTTCCATCTCGTGTATTTCGACTTGAAAGAGAAAAAAAGAAATTATTTTAGAAATGTTTCAGCCATTTTATTTGAGTTTCTTAACAGATTCATTCACTCTCTATTGCATGTAAAGCTCTGTTTTTATATCTGACTGACTTTAACAAAAATTGTTTTCAACTAGGGATAGTTTCTATACTATATGTGTGTGTGTGTGTACACACGCACATAATTTTGTTTTTAGTGGTAGATTTGGGCTTTGCAGGTGGCACTAGTGGTACTCTCCTGCCAATGTAGAAGATGTAAGAGAATTGGGTTCTATACCTGGCTTGGGAAGATCCCCTGGAGAAGAAAATGGGAACCCACTCCAGTATTCTTGCCTGGAGATTCCCATGGACAGAGGAGCCTGGTGGGCTACAGTCCATGGGGTTGCAAAGAGTCAGACATGACTGAGTGACTAAGCATGCTTGCATGCAATCATACTACTAAAATTGTATGGGAAAGTTATAAGCTATTTTTGTTTTGTTTCTCCCTTTCTCTTTTTATTCTTTCTTCCTTTCTTTCCTCTTACCCCTTTCTTCCTTTTCTTCTTTCATTCCTTCATTTCCATCTTTCTTCCTTCCTAGTGTGAACTAACAGCTAATAAAATTGACTCCATATTCTTTAGTTTTATTTATCCATGTATCTGGAAATCAAGTCAGAAATTTTCTGATTCAATCTTCAGGAAATTTGAAACTTACTATCACCATAAAGTGATAAATAGAAGAATAGCTTTAGCAAAGGCCTATAAAGTAGCATATTAAATATATCTTTTGAAAAGATAGGTTCAGTCTAGAAGTTATGATTATGGTGTTCATTATCAAAATATTTAATTAGTAGTGATCTGATGTTGATATAACTACAGGTATCATGCTTTGGAAAAGCTGTGGTTAAAAAGGGACTTTTAAAGTATGGTACCTATGTAATAAATACTTTAAGTGCATTTAGTCAGTTGCTGTATTATAAAATCTGACAAAACACATTTTAACAAATGTATAGAGTATAAATATGTCTTTTTAATCACATAGGTGAGGGGCTAGAAACCATCTCTTATGTAAGGAAAAACCAAAAGCTGTGATAATGAGAGGCTGGGACATGTTCACTACATGTTGAAAGAAAATACTTAACATACTTTTGCAACATGACTTCTAGAATATGAAACATTGAAGAATTAAAAATGTGTTCAAATTACCTTAGTGAACTTGGAATCTAGTCATTGAGATTTGAATACTGATGTACTTGAAACCAGAGGTGCATCCAAAGGTATTTATCATCCTCAAAATAATTTTTAAAAGGACACCTCAGATTTCAAATAACAAAAATCCTAGAGAGAGCATCAGGCTCTGAGTTCCATTTCCTAAAAAATTATGCAACTATGACATACCAGTGTGCCAATGGAAAGCAGTCAGTGGAGAGGCCTGGGGATGTTGTTGAAGAGGGTGCTGACTTAAGCCTTATCAGCTTCTCAAGATTGTTTGGCCTGTTCTTCTGGTTCCTTCCTCAGGAAGCTGAGATATGTGTGGCTGCCTCTTGGGTGAATCATCACCAAGCTCTGTTGTGGAGTTGTCTGGAAGAAGACTATCAGGAACTCGGAGACACTTAATGACCCAGCTGCCTGTCTATGGCTGGTAAGCCCAGTGAGCACATTACCTCTATGTGTAATGAGGTCAGGGCTTTGATCCTTGTGTGGGCCAGTTAGATTATTTTGACACATGATCACAAACTGAATAGCTAACCCTGGCCACTCAGATGTCTTGCACATATGAACCATTCATAACAGAGCAGACAAGTTACTATTCATATGTAGTAACACTACATATACATAGAGAGAGAGTTTACATTTCTCTCAGTCCTAGGAAAACAACTCAAGCGTGTTACCAACTTGTTAGCACCAATTTCATTTATTAGTAGACCTGATCAGATTCTTTAGAAAATTAAAGTCATTTTTCAGATGGAATTATCACTTTCAATAAAATAAATATTTTAAAAAGTTATGTTGTTAAACTTGTCCTCAAAATAGTGGCTTTTGGGCCTAATTTCAGGGAGAATTGTGATAATAACTAATACTTTCCTCACATAAACTACTCCTTTAAATTAGATAAAATAAAGGTACTGAAACATTAAAAGAATAACCTTCAAAACTACAAGCATGCATGTTAAGTCACTTCAGTCATGTCTGACTCTTTGCGACCCTGTGGCTCCTCTATGAGATTTTCCAGACAAGATACTGGAGTGGGTTGCCTTGCTCTCCTTCAGGGGATCTTCCCCACTCAGGGATTGAACAAAGGTCTCCTGTTTAGTAGGCAGTTTCTTTATCACTACCACCACCAGAGAAGCCCCTAAAACTACCAGAGACCATTAGAAATAGTTTAGACACTCCTTGAAGAATTGTAATGCTGTTGACATTTCACTACTAAAATATATTCTAAAAAGTTGGTTGGGAGTTCCCTGGTGGTCTAATGATTAGATTTCAGTGCTTTCACTGCCATGGCCTGTGTTCCAATCCTAACTGGGAACCTTAAGCTAAGTGGTGGGGTCAAAACTAAAAAAAAAAAGACCTGGATTTTTCTCAGGTAAAATTGTGCAAATAATGCTTGTGTTGAAATTGCTTCTCTGCTCTTAACCTACACCTTTATGTAAGGTGATGTCACTTCTGAGATCTAGGAGAAGCCCCAGAATTCATGTCCGGCCAATGAAATATAACCAATGACTTTTTGAAAATTATTGGAAAAGAGATTTTCCTCTGCTTTGGTTATTTAGGTAGCAAGATGGAATTTGGGAGCTACCAGGACCATTAGAAAGAAAGGACTTATTTTAAAATGAGACTAATATGGAGAAAAGCAGGGCCATGGTGGAGGGAAGGGGAGTGGTAGTGAAATTAAAGAGTCATGATGACTTTTTCAACTCCTGGATATAACCATACTTGAAGGTAAAATTCAGGGCTTTGTAGTTTTAAGTATTACATCAATAATTTGCACTCTGCCTTTTCTGCTTGATTCTATTTGATTATGTTTCTGTAACTTGCAAACTTAAAATGGATAATAGAAAAGAACCAGAATTTTTAATCTAACACATATTTATTGAACACTTACTTTGGACTTTAGACTTCATTACTCAGATCTGGTTTTTACAGAATCTGATATAATAATATTTTCATATTCTATATGATATAAATAAGAGTAGTATATATAAAAGAGCACATGTTCAGAAAAAAAGTGACAAAATTAGAATTCATTTAAATAGTGCTATGTATTAATTAGTGACAAAATTAGAATTCATTTAAATAGTGCTATGTATTAATTAGATTAATTTTCCTTCTGTTCTTGGAACAATAGTTGGCATTTTTGTTTTAAGGACCTAAAATGCTAAGAAAGGCAGCAAAGTGCTTTAAAATTGAAATGTAAAATTATTCATTGAATATTGAAACAATGAGGCTGGAGGACTGGGTGCTTTTGAAAAGATATCTTCTGTAACATTGGATCAGCCATGTCAGCCAAGCTTAAATGAAGCAGTAAATCTCAGTGCACTCAGTTACGTTGGATATCACATCTGTTGCAAACATATTACATATGATTACTGGTACTTCATATTTCACTGATTTTCACTGTGCTGTGTGAATCCATCAGGTAGTTCATAAAGACATAGGTCACACTATAGAAAATGATATTTTAATTTAAGAAATAAATCATGTAATGTCCTTGGTGTTTTCCAGTCATCAGCATTTCACAATATCAACATTATCTGGTCATTACAATGGGTCAATAATATTGAAGACTATCAGGATTAAATATCAAAATCAATTCAAACTTAAGGGGATATACAGCTAGTTCTTTATGAGGCATTAACATTCTTATAGCTGTTCAAAAAGAGTAAGCTTCAATTCTAGATTCTCTCTCCTTTTTACACTGGCTTTCTAAAACATATCAAATTTGTTATGCAAACCACAAAAACATTAAGGGATGAGGTACAGTGCAAATGAGTGAATGGCTAGAATACAGTCAGAATTGAGTACACTTTTGATGTTGCCTTTTAAACAGTGTTATTCTTTCTTCAACATCTCTTCATACGAATGAGAATTCTTAATACAGAATAAGATGCCATTTTTTTTTTTTTAATGGAGTCTCTTCCTTCCAGTTTTTACATTATGGCATATGTCACATTTCCTTTCAAATTTTCCCTGTCAACTGGAATAGTTAGTAATGCAGAAGGTTCTTTCATGTGACTGCTAATGGGGGAGTGGGGTCATAATTCAGATATTATGTTTTTCTTTGGATCAGTGTACAACTTTCTTACCTATCTAACAAAAATAACAGACAACTCTAGATCAGAAGGGTTAAGATCAAACTCAAACATCCTAAATGGATGAGTTTCCTTTTTCCTCTTACAAAAGAGGAAATACCACTTCCCCACCCTTTCCTCTGAAATTGCATGACCTGGCCCTTTCTTCCAGGGATTTTGGGAGAATCTGGAGGGCAGAACAAATAGTTCACCCACCTGGTTATGGTTTTTTGTATGCCTAAATAACATGCTTCTTGATCTCATTGATAACCTTAAAAAAAGATTTAAATCCACTTCTTCAAGTTTCAAATCAGGTGCTTTTGTCTAAAATAAATTCCAAAATACTAAATGACAAAAAGAAAATTCTTCACACACAAACAAAAAATGACAACAGTGAGTATGAAATCTTATAAATAGAATGAATTTTGTCCAATTATCAAGGGCATGTGTGAGTGTGTGTTTGTTAGTTTTGATACTTTCCTGTCTTGATAGGTGCCACCTGATGAAGAACTGACTCATTGCAAAAAACCCTGATGCTGGGAAATACTGAAGGCAGAAAGAGAAGGGGACAACAGAGGATGAGATGGTTGGATGGCATCACTGACTTAATGAACTTGAGTTTGAGCAAGCTCTGGGACTTGGTGATGAACAGGGAAGCCTGGTGTGCTGCAGTCCTTGGGGTCACAAAGAGTTGGGGCCAACTGAGCAACTAAACTGAACTGACCTGAACTTATTTGCCTATTATAATTATTATTGTCATTCAGTTGCTAAGTTGTGTTCAACTCTCTGTGACCCCATGAACTGTAGCACACCAGGCTTCCTTGTCCTTCACAATCTCCCTGAGTTTGCTCAAACTCATGTCCATTAAGTCAGTGATGCCATCCAACCATCTCATCCTCTGTCACCTCCTATTCCTCCTCTGTCACCCCTTCTCAATCTTTCCCAGCATCAGGATCTTTTCCAATAAGTTGGCACTTTGCATCAAGTGGCCAAAGTACTGGAGCTTCAGCTTCAGCATCAGTCCTTCCAATAAATATTCAGGGTTGATTCCCTTTAGGAATGACTGGTTTGATCTCCTTGCTGTCCAATGAACTCTCAAGAGTCTTCTCTTGCCCCACAGTTTGAAAATATCAATTCTTTGGTGCTCAACTTTCTTTATGGTCTAACTCTAGCACCTGTACATGATTACTGGGAAAACCATAGCTTTGACAATATGGACCTTTGTTGGCAAACTAATGTCTCTGTTTTTTAATACATTGTCTATGTTTGTTATAGCTTTTCTTCCAAGAAGCTAGCATCTTTTAATTTTGTGACTGCAGTCACTGTCCACATTGATTTCAGAGCCCAAGAAAATAAAATCTGTCACTGTTTCCACTTTTCCCCCATCTACTTACCATGAAGTGATGGGACTAGATGCCATGATCTTCATTTTTAAAATTTTGAATTTTAAGCCAGCTTTCTTATTGTCCTCTCTCACCCTCATCAAGAGACTCTTTAGTTCCTCTTCACTTCCTGCCATTAATGTAATATCATCTGCATATATGAGGTTGCTAATATATTTCCCAGAAATCTTGATTCCATTTTGTGCTTCATCCAGCTTGGCATTTTGCATGATGTACTAATAACTAAATATAGTGATACTATTAAAATATCTTTTCACAAAACTTCTATATTCCTTACTACTTGGTTCACTTTGTTTAGATGGGAGTAATAATTAGTTTTAACCCAATTTCCAGTCACCATATTGGTTTGTTCTTTCCTGTGAACTTTGTTTTGTGATAGTATGACTGTAAAAATGACAGCTCATTATTTCCTGTTTAAGTCTTCTCATTTCTTCAACCCTTGTCACCACAACAATAAAACTGCACTACAAGCAAATCAATGAACAAAAGACACACATCTCTGGGACATTGTTTAGAAGATAGAAATCAGTTTAGAAATAGACAAGCCTGCAGTTGACTCCCAGCTTCCCCATTTATTGAACATATGAGTTTCTTCCTTTCTAAAAGTGGTGAAAAGAAACTAAGTAGTTGATGAGGTAGAGTTATGAAAACCTAATACCCATAACAAATACATACAGAAAATGTTAGTTCTTTGAAAACATTTTTGAAAGTCTCCTATATGCCAGATACAAAGCCTTGCAGAAGGTGTTGGATGGGTCAGAAGTTGAATGCTGTCCATTAGAGCAACTGGCCTAAGCAGAAGTCTGGCCCAAGGGGGCATTCTCAACTCTTCAGAAATCATAGCAGTTGTGCCTACTCCCTCTCTGAGGCCTACTTTTCTTTTAAATGAAGACTTTCCTCAAGACTCAGCTCTTCACCATCTTCTCTCTCACACTTTGCCCCTTCTGTGGTAATCTCATTTATTCCAATCACAACGCTATGAAGTTGGCTAGTTTCCAATATCAAAATTGGAGTTTTCTCCACCTTTTTAAGCAACTCCATGAGTATCATGTCAAATCCTGTCATATGAAATACAGAAATATGAATTCATATGAAGAATATATGAATATTCTTCTCTGCCCAGAGAATTTCCTCCTTCTGATATCTATGCTTTTATTAATGACTGCACCATTCACACCATTCTCCCAGAAGAAAATGAGGCAAGTGTGGTGCAGTGTTTAAGAGAAGCTTTATGGAGTAAGGCTACCCAGGTCCAGCCCAGCTCTGTCACTGGAATAATAAAGCATCTTAACACTTTAACCTCATGATGGTGTTGTATGTGTTAATTATATTTTATCAAATTTTCAATAATACTGAACTATGTATTTGAAAGTTGCTAAGGGAATAACTGAAAATTTCTCATCAAAATAAAAAAGAATCATAATGATGTATTGTGATGGATGTTAGACTTAGTATGATAATTATATATATAGAAGGAGAAGAGGGCAGCAGATGATATGGTTAGATAACATCACTGATTCATTGGACATGAATCTGAGCAATCCTTGGGAGATAGTGAAGGACAGGGAAAGCCTGGTGTGCTGCAATCCATGGGGTTGCAGAGTCAGTCATGACTTAGCGACTGACCAACAACATAGTCATTATCTTATCCACATGAAAATAATGGGCTTATATATTAATTATATCTCAGTAAAATAATAAATTTTATAACAAATATACAGTTATCAGGAGAGTGCATAGCACAGAGTTAGTCCTGTTGAAAATAGTTTGTATTTCAGCAAACACATCAATTTATTTGCTTATTTGAAAGAAAGTGAAAGTGAAGTAGCTCAGTTGTGTCTGACTCTCTGCAACTCCGTAGATTGTAGCCTACCAGGCTCCTCCCTCCATAGGATTCTCCAGGCAGAATATTGGAGTGGGTTGCCATTTCCTTCTCCAGGGGATCTTCCCAATCCAGGGATCAAACCTGAGTCTCTGGCATTGCAGGCAGACACTTTAACCTCTGAGCCACCAGGGAAGCCCAACTAAATGCAAGCTTTTTCTTCTTCTTTTACTCCCATGAGATTTAATACCTCTTGATAAATAATTTCTTCTTCATATTAACACTATTTGTATACTAAAAGTACCCCTCACTTGATTAGTAAGATCTTAAGGTCAAGAAACTGTTTATTACTCGGTTTTTGAACCCTCAAAACAAAAGCTTATTCATTGGCAGGGGCTGGGATTTAAAACTGTTTGAACTGAATTACAAATATGCTTTATAAAATGTTAGAATTGATAGCTCTGTACAATGTACTAGTTATATTTCTATGTTTTGTTGAAGCTGTGTGTCTCATTTCCAAGTTTCTGTTTCTCTATAGGTTTAAATCGAGGACAAGATCACCCTGAGATAATTGGTCACTAAGTTGTGTTAGCAAAGTATAGGTTGGATATTCTGCAATTTCTTTTAGTTTTAGTTGAATAATTTATATGAAAAAAGCTATTGGGGATTTTGCTATGCTATTGTGAGTGAATATTATTTATCTGAGAATGGGTAATAAATTGACACAATGAGCAATTAAGGTAGGGTTCTGAGCCATTCATGTGGAGGTGTTGATGAGTTACTTAATCTATCAATTTTATGGTCCTCCCCAAACCCCTCTCCAGAATAAGAATACTTAATAATAACTGGTGACTTGGATTCATTAATTAAAGTATTTGAGGATAAATTTAATAGGGAAGATATCCTGGTGACGATGTGTTTTGCCTTGATATAACTTCTATTATATATTTTCAAAGTTCATACATGATTATTAGGGCAGGGGAAATTAGGAATATTGCAATGTAAGATCTACAACCAGAGTGACATTAGGGAGAATGGAAGAGTGACAAACACGGGGATGACAGAAGACATAAAACACAATCTGGTGAAATATAACTTTTCTGGGGTTGAAATGTAGGGAATATGTATTAACAAAGCTTTCACTAACACTTTCACTTGGGATTGTATATCATCAGAGACAGTAATAGGCAAATTGGTGGAGGGGGTGGAAGCTATTTATTTTAAAATATCCTCATCCTGAATCTTAGTTTCTGACACGGCTTCTTACCCAATGTTGGAGTCATGTGATTCTTTTTTTTGTTTTTCCTGCTTGTGGCTATTATCAAGTCATCCATTCATTATTTCGTTAATCCCTTTTTCCAATGTATTTTAAGCACTCACATCATCATACATAGCAGTAGGTAGTAGTGATAGAATGATTAATGAGATGAGATCCTTGCCTTCATAGACTTAGAGATAAGATTAATTTTCATTAATTAAAGACAAGATTAATTGGAAAACTCTGAGATAATATCCCTCTTATTTCCAAAGTAATTATACTTTTTATTCATCTAGAAATATGAAAACTAATGACTTTTGCTTTGTGATTGAGCCTCATGGTTCTGTGGATGCTGTGTTGGCCTTTAGCTCTAGACTTTGCATATATTGTCAGGGATTCTTAGACGTATGGCATTATATTATCTCATTTTTTTCATTAACTGGTTTTAAATCCAATAGCTTTTTGAAAACCAATAATATTTTTCCACATTCAGAAATCTAAAAATCTCAATTTAGTAACAAGGGCACTGAATAATTTGTTTTTCTTTGATTTGGGTAATAAGTGTCTCAGGATCAGCCCATGGAAATGAGGTCTTGTTGAAGGCATTGGAATGTTTTGAAAGTAACATATTTAACCTCAACTTTATGGATGTACTCCTCCTTGGACAAGAGATAGATGTTTGGGTACCTGAAGTGGCTCTTAATAGCATGCCAGTTATTTTGCTAAAAGTTCTCAAAGGATATGATAATTTAGCTTTCTTGAAAGAGGGGTAGAAAGAAATGTTCATAGTAGATCTCCTGAAAGCACCATGAAAGGTAACTTGATGCTGTAATTGGCACAAGGCAGCCACAGATCTGGTCATACACATCTGTTGCACTCATGATTCAGTCAGTATCTTTGTTTAAGCAATAATACCTGCTAATCCAGAAGATGAAAGAGAAAGCGTACTTCAACCAAATGGAAAAAGCAGAAAAATAAAAAATATAATGGCTGAGCTACTTACAGGGAAGGTGAGAAAAACACCTAGCCTTGTTTTCCACACTTTCAAACAACCAGTTAAAAAAACACAAAACATAATTCACCCAAAGAAGTTATTTCAGGTAAAACAACTGCACAGTATAGTATTAAGAGTGTAAAATTTAGAGTGGAACAGAATCAGATTTAAATTTTGCTTTCCTGCTGGCTCTACTCATATTGGATGAAGCTTGCAGACTTTTAATTTCCTCAACTATAAAGTTAGAAAATATAATCATATTTGTTTATTATAAGCCTTAAACTAGAATATGTCTGTAATATACTTACCACAGTACCAAATGCATTGATCAACTAGTCTTTATCCCCCAATAAACGAAAATAAATATATATACACACAAACTAAAAGAAACCATCTTTATCAAATATAATACTTTTTTCTATTGAGATAATTAAAATTGTTGTTTGTGAAGATACAGCTTTTGAAAAGCTCTGCCAAAAATTAAATAAGGGAAACAGTATTATTCATTCCTAACTCTGTTCTAGATTGGACTTTTGAGCAGCAACATAGCATTGATTCTATCCTCCTCTCCACTGGAATAAGAACTCTTTTAAATATATCTTTGTGATCATAAGCTGTTTCTTCTCTTTCATGAGCCATAAAGATTGCTGTTTTAATTCAGGCAAACAAAACAAAGAATTATTAAAATCTTTCAGTTATTATGTCATGTCCAAGAGCTTACTGGTTTCTATTTTCAATTAATATGCATCACTTGTGGATTATAGAAGGAGCATTCAGGTTAAATATAGCTCTATCTATAAAGGATTCATCTGAAGAATTGAATATATTGTGGTTAATGGTAACCAAACCTTCACTTTGCTATTCAATATGAATTTCACTGAAACCTAATATATAGTAAGACCTCCATAAAGAAATCAGTTCTGGACATTGGAACTCTGCCCTCAGCTATATGGGGCCATTTAAATGTATCCCATCAAGGCTCTCCTAATGATGATCCTATTTGAAAAACTTGAAGAGCTATATCTTCAGATTTTCCAGTCTGGAGAGCAAAAGAAGAAAATAATAGTAGATATTTTTTAAGTTGGGGAAAAGTACACATATGTGCCTCTTGTCATGATCTTGACAAGGAATCTTTTTAAAAGACCTTACTAGATATATAAATATATAATCACATTTGTCATATTAGAATAATTTTTGAAATTATATCATTTGTTTCTGGATTAGAGCATCATTATAAGCACCTTCATGACAGTAAATATTTATATAGCCCTTACTATGTGCCATAATTTGAATATACAAAGTGATTTATACATAGTATTTCATTTAATTCTCTTCTAACCCTATGAAAATATTATCAATTTCATTATTGTTTGAATCTGAGACACAGATAAGTAGCTGTTTTAAGGTTATTGAGCTGGTGTGGTTCCTGGTCCAAGTCTTTAATCACTCTTCTGTTTCAAACTATGTTGTCTAAATGGTACTTTATTTTTTTCTTTTTGTATCTTTAATATTTATTTTTTACTTTTTTAAATTATGAAAGTATAAAAACACATTTACAGGAAACTTGGAAATTATGGAATGAAGTTACATATAGTTCTATTATATATTTCAATTACTTTTTAAGTAGATAAGATTTTTACTTGGAGTTTCAATATCAAACTCTCAAAAATCAATGAAATGAATAGAGAGAAAAGTAGAAGGCTATAGTAGATCTGAAAGGCACAATGAACCAATTTAACATAATTAAGATTTATACAATTTTCACACAACAGCAGGATACAAATTCTATTCAATTTCCCATAGACTATAAACCAGAGACACTGGAACATATCTGGGACATAAAACAAGGTGCAAAAATTTCATGGTCTAAAGTTATTGAAATCATAAGAGTTTGTTCTCTTATTACTGTGGAATTATTGTAGAAATCAGTATCAAAAGATATTTGAAGATAACCCAAACATTTTCAACTGTAATGTGACATTTACCAAGAGAGATCTTTGGTTTAGCCATTGACAACCTCAATAAAATTAAAAGACTGAAAAAACACAGATGGTGATTGCAGAGAGAAAACATTTAAAATGAGAAATTAATATCAAAGATACTTTAAAAACCCCATGTATTTGGAAATTAAATGTCCATTTTAAATGATGGGTTTATCTAAGAAGTCATAACAAAAAAAATTAGAAAATATTTGTAACAGAATAAAAGTGAAGAGAGAATTTATTAGAATTTGTTGCATGCAGCTGAAGCCACTCAATGCAACTAACTACAGTGTGGAATCTTGTACAATGTATGAAAAGAGATAATGGACACTATCATAAAACTTTGTGAAATTTGAACAAAATCTGATACTTGAATTTAACACTGATGAAAACAAAAAAAGGCTAAGTGAAGCACTCCTCTAATTTACTAGATAGAATGTTGTACACAAGAAGTCCCTTCTGCACTCATTCTACTGATTTGGGAAGTGTGGAAAGACCAGATAACTGTTCTTTGCGGAACATTAGACAAAGTCTCCAATTGTCACCTTTCTTATTAGATGCAGTTTGCAGATCGGCTACTGAAGTTGTAAATCCTTCTCAAATTACTTTAAAATAGCTAAAGAAAGACTTACTGAATATCAGGACATTGAAGCATCTGTGCATTCAGCACATAGTGATTCAGTTTATTTTACATATGTACATGAAGGAATCTATCACATGGGTGGGAATTGGTTAATCCTGAGTGTTTTAAGAAAATGCACTGTTGACTAATAGAAAATATGTCTGCAATCCTTGAGGGGTGTGATGACAGACTGGAAGCCCTGCTGTGGACACAGGAGCACCAATCTATTCTGATGGCACAGGGGGTGATGAACAAGGGTTTTGACTTAGGGTGCACTTTAAAATGTGAGTGAGGAGGGGAAAATAAACTGAAGGAGAGCAGATTTAAATGCTTTTAGAGAACACCAACTGTTTAAGGGACTGGCAGCCCACTCCAGTATTCTTGCCTGGAGAATTCCATGGACAGAGGATCCTGGTGGGCTACAGTCCATGGGGTTGCAAAGAGTTGGACATGACTGAGTCTCATGACTGAGCAACTAACACACACAGAACACCAATAAAGGGAAAACGACTTACAGTATGACAAAACAGGGATGTGAGAATTTTAGACAGTCTCACCAAAAGTTAACCTCACCAAGTCTTCCTGATACTCAAATACAAATACATGTTGTATGTTGTAATTTTGAGTTTGACAACAGTGAGAGCTAAGGTGGATCCATGTTCTAAGATGCTAAAGTGAAATGACTGATTATTTTCCTTTTATTGCTACTTTAAAAAATATTCTTGCAAATATCTAAAAATCATATATATCATTTGCAATGTTTTTCATTTGCAAATACTTATTTCTCCCTAAGATTTCAAGTATTCTGATCTCCTGTTCCATAAGCCATTCTTAGACTCCCTATACCAGAGCAAATTTTTGGTTCTATTTTACTTCCTCTGATGGGAATATATTTATGCATTTTTATGTTGGAAATTGCAGTTCATTTTCAACTCCCATTAACTATTTTCAGAGAATTAATTTAGGGTTTGTTCCTAGTTGGGATTTCCAATTAGTCTTTGAAGTTGGTTTGAGATATTTCTTTTCTTTAAAAAGAACAAACCAGTAACAATCAGAACTGGGACGTTTTGGGGTGTCACTGAGAGGTGTACTCTGATTTGTGCATACCATTCAGGATAGTATTTAAATATTGTGTTTCTAAGCCTGGCTCATATATTTCGAGGAATTGCTCTTTACAATGAATATAAGATTAATTCACTTCATTTTACTGCAGTATGTTCATATTTTATATTCAAATTGTCTTATCATTTTGAATCTTTGCATGCCATTGGAGTAGCATTGCTGTTGCAGCTGTATTCGACATCATCCCATATCAACACATCACAGCAATGAAAGGCAAACCTTTACAAACCAGCCAATTTAATGATGCCATGAATGTTTCATAGGCTCTTAAATATTTTCTGTTCTGATTTATAGAAGTTATATAAATGAAGGGGATAGCTTTTGCATATTGTTCTAACAACTTTGATCTATATATATATATATTACTTTCCTTTTTTCCCTTTCAATACTTGGAGAGTAACTTCTCCAAAAGCAGAACTTTTACTGTCATAGAAAAAAATATACATAATATACAACAGGATTATTATACAGTTTGATTTCTATGATAAATATGCAACAAATGGCAATTCAGTGTTGTGCAAAAAAAGATTTTAGAGATTTTTAAAGGGTGATTTTCATACAAATTTGATACTCTTTTTAATTTCAGAAGTTATGGACAATGGTAAGTTGGATCATGTCTGGCAGGGGACCATAGAATGTTGACAGGTTTGGACAATTATGATAAAAAAGTGAAGAAACTTGATTAAGAAGAGAGAATAGCCATAGTAATAGTATCAGAATGACTCAATTCAAACCAAAGTGTTTCCTCAAATCCTGTATAGAATTCACTTATTAATCTATTTCTTTAACAGTCATTATTGAACACCTGCTAAGGTTTAGGCATCGTTCTAACAGAGATAAAGTGTTGACTAGAAGAAACATATTATCTGCCCTCAGAGAACTTATAACCTAGAACTACTGTAATTGCTGATTCATGAAATTTCTGGACCTCCTACGTTCCTATAAATTCACAGGGCTAGAGTGCTGTGAATCAGAGGAATGAAAATATTCATTGGAAAATTCAGTTAAAACTGGAAAATTGGAGGGCCACGATTTATAAGAAACACAATGTGCCAGTGCATATTCTGGAAGACTCCATAAGTCTAAAATTAGAGCCATTCCCAGGATCAGCAAGCTAAGGATAACTTCCACAGGACCTATGCAGTAGGGGCTTAGAATCACAGTAGTGATTTGAGGATGCAGCTGATAGAGAAAGGAGTAACTACATCATTGGAAATTTTGAAAAGAAAATAACAGCAATGATCAAACTCTAAAATTTTTAGACAGACGACTGGTTCATAACTCTCTCTCTCCTTTTATACACATACCTCTCTCCCTCCTTTTATACACATGCATCAGAAAGAGAATAACATATGTAGCTGAGCGCATGGACTCTGGCACCAGATGGCCAGATTACCAGATGCCAGGTTTCCAATCTTGCTCTACCACTTTACGACTGTGTGGCTTTAGGCTGTGCCTCTGTTTTCTCATTTCCTTCATCTATAAAATGGGAATGATTAGGGTTCCTCTTAACCCTTCCTCTTAGGGTTGTGAGAATAAATTACAGTAATACGTTTCACATTGCTTAGCGCAGTGCTTGGCTCAGGAGTCAGTAGTCCCTGTTAAGCATTAGTCTTTGTTATTGATGTCATGGGCTTTCCAGGTGGTGCTAGTGGTAAAGAACCCATTTGCTAATACAGGAGACATAGAGATATGGGTTCGATCCCAAGGTCAGAAAGATCGCCTGGAGGAGGGCATGGCAGCCCACTCCCATATTCTTGCCTGGAGAGTCCTATGAATAGAAGAGTCTGGTAGGCTATAGCCCATAGGTTTGCAAAGAGTCAGATATGAAGTGACTTAGCATGTATGCACATTGATGTCATGCTGCTTAATGGGGTAAGTTTATCTCAAGGTTCATGCTTTATAATTACACATAAACCTCTTACAGGGATAGTTGCCCTCTGGGAAAAAAATGGACCAAAAATAATTATTGTCCTGGGAAAAGCATTTGGGACCAATAACAACAAGCATTCACCTCAGTGATGTCAGAGAAAGAATATGCATGCAGGAGCTGCTCCTATCTTCTATACTCAAGGCTCTTAGGTTAAAAGCAAGAGAAAAGCAGGAAGGTACAGTGTTTCTCTTTTGCAGTGACTTAACTTTATTGTTGTTACAGTTGCTGAGACCAATGCTTTGTATGTAGTAGCAAACAGATATAGTATGGCTTGTTTAGGGCAGTGGTTCTTAATCGGAGGTACAATCCCTTAGAGGTTCTTTGGGAAATAGAAGCATGTTGGGGCATTTGCTGTCATGACCAGTGGGGAGACCCTGCTGTTATTTAATAGGCAATTGTTAGGAACGCTGGGTGTTCTGAGTGTGTAGAAAGTCTTGCACAATTATATGGCATTGCATGACTTGTTAATGTTCTGCTGAGTAACCATGTAAGTGAAAGATCTGTTTATAAATGAGCCTAGCAAAATCAAGTATTTTTGTGAATAGTTTTAGTACACACAGATTTTTCCAGTAATGCAACAAACAGCTGTGTAAATTTAGGAGAGTATACTTTGTTAAGAACTTTACCAAGAGTGACTCATCATTTCTCAGAATCATATTGTAATTTCTCTAATTTTCAAGGCAGCAACACAATGAAATGAGTCCATTTGCATTTTTATCTGTACATTCACAATGATGTTACCTATAGGAGTGCACACCTACCTAATTTATTATGTTTACTAGCATAGTTATGTCTAAAATGTAAATATTAATGTATTTTGTTATAAATCAATTTATTGTCTTCATCATAGAACAGTTAATGATTTCTTTTTTAAATTGTGGATTGATTCATGATATTACTTGTGAATATTGCATTGAGAGAATAAAGATGATATAAAGATATTTGTTGCATAAAGGAAGCATTGAGTCTACTGTGATTGAGAAACGATGGTCTGGAGTCTTGCATCCAAAAGGATAGTTCTGAAAAGTAAAAGTTTCTAGGAATAGTTCTCCTTGTAACACCTTTCTGTTTTTTTTGCAGGATAATATGTTCCAGACTTTTCTTATCATTAATTCTCATCTCATTTGTGTGTATGTGTGTGTGTGTGTGTGTGTGTGCATTTCCAATGATATAAAGTCAGTGAGGCAATTAGAGATTTCAACAATTTAATTTATTGCACACACTATTTGTTTTGTCTTTGTTGTTTTTCAGCAACAAATAAACTATTAAAAGTACTAAGTACTAAAGTAATTTATTGATGGGTATATACTTGATTTTTTAGCTAATTTAGAAATACCATTAGAGACTCAGGTTTGTTGACTAACTGCAACAGGCAAAAACCTACTTATTTACTGAGGTCATTTGGTATCCAGTTGTAAGTTTGCTTTACAATAACAATACTCCATCAGAAAACAGCCATCTTTCAACTCTCTGATTATTTTGTCGTGTTTTTGCAGACTGCCCTGCAAAAATTCTAAATTTAAATCTTTGCAGTGATACGGAAAACTCTACACATGCATTTATATTTTCAATTCCTATAATAGTTCTATAAATGAAAACAAAGGCAATAAAACCAGCCATAGAATGTTATGAAGCAATCATTACAGAACTATGAAAAATTGATTATATAGAACATCAAAACATTTTAGAATTGACTTTATAAGGAAAATCTTATTAAAAACACTATTGGCAAAAGGAGGAATATGAAAACAATAGGAATATACATGACAACTAGTGAAATAGAAAATGGAATATAAATGTCATATTATAATGTGAACTAATAAAATGCAATATCACTTGTTTATATTGCTATATGAGTATCTTAATGGAGAGAAAAATCTTGAAATGGCAGGGAGATGAACTGGATGCCTCTGATTCAATTTCTGTGATTATTAATGAATAATTATATTTCTTTTCAGAACCATTTCTTCCTAAATATTCATGTGCTATCTGCCCTTTCTCCAGTAAGGTATTTCCCGGCAATGTACTCCTGTGTGTGTGTGTGTGTGTGTGTGTGTGTTGGGGGTGGTTGCAGTATGTTTGATGGGATATGAAGGGAGGGGAACTGTAGTCTTTTGGAATTAGAAGTCAAAATATCGTAGAACACCAAGTAGTGCATTGTATAGTAAATAAGGACGGCACATATCAGGTTATTTCAAGAACTTGGGATAGATTTTGAAACAGTTCTACTTTGAAATTTTTGTAAATGATACTTTTATAGATTCAGGTAGAGATTTAAAAAAAAGTAGATTCTATTTGTTTCATGAACTTCTAGCATGCCTTAGAAAGCAATTTGCTTTTTGAGGGAATCATCAGCACAGTGGAGAAGGAATAATGCATAGTTGTCAGGAAAGGAATCCTATTCAAAGTGGATATGCTGCCTCTTGGATTTCTTGGATCTAGTTGTAGCAATCTATTTTTTCACAGACTGAGGGATGCAGAGACCCTCAAATGGGTTTTTGATGTCCCATCCTCTCTTCCCATCTTGTGGATTTGGGCTTTACTTCAAGTTACTTTCCATTTCTCTATTTTTTCATTTTCTTTCTCCTGTCTCCATGGATTTTTATAGTATTTTATTGAGATAAATTTTATGTGAAATAAAATGTACAAATCTTAAGTACTACATAGTGATTTTGAATATATATAACCTTATGAAAACCCCAAGATCTGGATACTAAACATACCCGACACCAAGTTTCCACATTTCCTTTCCCAGTCAGTCTTCATCTCTGCCTTCACCCTCCAGACTCACCCTGCAGAAACCATTCTTTTGATTTGCTGTTGCTTAGTTTTGTCATCTCTGAAAAATTATTTCACATAATATATATTTCTAGTCTGTCTTCTTTTTGTTAATAGATGCTTTTGAGTTTCATCTATGTTGCTGTGTACCAGTCCTTAAGAGAAGAATGGTTTAAACAGCCTCTACTCCAACGGTGAATCCCCAAGATCCTATAGCTAGTAAGTGAACAAACTACATTTCAAGTTGATGCCTTCTGGTTCCAAGTTCAGTACGGAAGTTTTCTACCTTTGTTGCCCCCATAGTGAGTGTCCATGGGAACTGGAAGTCATATGAAAATGCAGGTAGAAAAATAATTCTAGAATTAGACTTTCATTCAGTGAATCTCATTTTTGTTTATTTATACCATAAGGTACATCAAGTCTTAAAAACAACAGGCTTCAAAATCATAGACTTGGGGCTGGCAAATGACACAATCTAGCAAAATCTAAATTGATTGAAGTTAAGAGAGCACCTATATTTTCAGATATCTTCAATCTTGGGCCCCACAGTATTTTATTTGTTTTAAATAATAGTTATCTTTACTGTTTCTCTATCCTTATTAAAACTTCTGTCAAGAATTCAGGTTAGATTCCATGTATTAAAAAGCAGAAACACTACTTTGCTGACAAATGTCTGTCTGTATAGTCAAAGCTTTGGTTATTCCAGTAGTCATGTATGGATATGAGAGTTGGACCATAAAGAAGGCTGAGTGCCAAAGAACTGATGCTTTTGAACTGTGTTGCTGGAGAAGATTCTTGAAAGTCCCTTGGACTGCAAGGAGTTCCAACCAGTAAATCCTAAAGGAAATCAACCCTGAATATTCACTGGAAGGACTGATGCAGAAGCTCTACTACTTTGGCCACCTAATGCGAAGGGCTGACTCATTAGAAAAGACCCTGATGCTGGGAAGGATTGAAGGCAGGAGGAGAAGGGAACAACAGAGGATGAGATGGTTGGATGATATCACTGATTCAATGGGCATGAGTTTGAGCAAGCTCCAGAAGATGGTAAAGGACAGGGAAGCCTGATGTGCTGCAGTCCATGAGGTTCCAAGAATAAGACACAACTACATGACTGAACAACAACAACCACAATGAGTGATAACATACAATATCTGTCTGTGTTTGACTTATTTCACTTAGTATGATAAAATCTAGGTCCTCCCAAGCTGTTGTAAAGAGCATTACTTTATTCTTTTTTATGCCTGAGTAATATTCTGTTGTATATATGCACCACATCTTCTTTATCCATTAAATGTTACAACTGAACTTATTTACAAAGCAGAAATAGACTCACAAGCATAGGAAACAAATTTATGTTACTGAAGGTGAAAGGGGACAGAGGAGATTAAATAGGAATTGGGGATTAACAGATACACATTACTATATATAAACTAGATAAACAGCAAGGACCTACAATATAGCACAGGGAACTACAGTCAATATCTTGCAATAACCTAAAATGGAAAAAAAAACAGAAAAATAATATATATATGTATATCTATATACTATGTATAAAACTGAATCACGCTATGTACCTGAAACATTATAAATCAACTCTAGTTCCGTAAATTCTTACAGAAAAAAAAGTCATTGTTATTGCTAAATACAGTAAAGCTGGATTGAAAAAAAAATAATTCAGCTTAAAAAAAAATAAAAAAGTCCTGTAATATGTGACAACATGGATGAATCTTGCGGACATAACGCCAAATTAAATAAGCCAGTTATAAAAGAACAAATACTTTTAGGTATATATAAGTTCACTTACATCAGATGTCTGCTTACAGAAGCAAATTTCTATAGTTAGACTCACAGAAGCAAAGTATTGAAATATGACTGCTAGAGGCTGGGATAAGCGCAAAACACAGAGCCACTAACCAACAAGAATAACATTTCAGTTTTGCAGAGAGTGCCTATAGATTAAAATACTGTATTATACACTTAGTCTGTTAAGAGGATAGACCTCATGTTGTGTTGTTTTCACAATGAAGGATAAAATTCCATGAACCACTTACATTTCAATAGAAACTCATCAAAAATGTAATTTCAAGTATGTTCTTTTAGTCAATGATGAAATCTCAAATGAAAATAGCAACAGAAAATCCTGTTGATAAATAATTTCAGTAATGCATAGTGAATAAAGTCTCTTCAATCAATCAATCAAAGAAGAAGAGAGTATGTAATGATGATAAAACAAGGTTTCAGTCTTAGACTACTTCATAGTTGAATTGCTCCTGATTGTACACAATTAAGGACTTCCTAGGTGGCATGGTGGTAAAGAGCCTGTCTGCCAAAGCAGGTCAGGTTTGATCTCTGAAACACAGGTTTGATCTTTGAGTCAGGAAGATCCCCTGGAGGAGGGCATGGCAACCCACACTTTTCTTGCCTGGAAAATTTCATGGACAGAGGGGCCTGGTGAGCTACAGTTCATAAGGTCGCACCGAGTCAGACATGACTGAAGCAACATAGTGCGCATGCTATTATACGATTAAAGTGAAATGATTCAAGCAATAATTGAGATACTATATTTTGTGTTCTAGTAAATATTGTAAAGAAAAATCATATAGGCTTATTTTACTGACTTTGAAAATATTAAAAGTGTCTTAAGGATTAAAAACATAATTTACTAGGTTATATCATTGTAGTTTATTGTATTGATTGCTGTGATTTTGGATCCTCTGAAAAAAATAGTCATGAAATGTTATATTTTATCTCCCCATGTAATTTCTCATCTGGCCAATCCTCTTCCTCCTTTCTTCTCTTCCTCTCCAATTTCAGCATTCCTACTCTAACCTCACAAACTTAGTTAGCAAGTTATCTGAATTTATTTAATCCTCATGATAGAATTAAAAAAAAAATTAAATGTCTGCACAAATGCCTAAAGAAAAAAGACACAGAATGTTTCCAAAGCAAGCCTCTCCTTCTGATACTCTACTGCTCAAATTTAAGGTCAGCAATCCAGCAGGAATTAGAGGAACTCAATCCTTCTAAATGTGTTTGAGCAATCTACGGTGACCAAATAGCTACCTGTATTTGCTCACATTTTCGGCTGCACTGAGACCCAATTGCACTCTCCTTAGGTCAGGAAGAAAGCTCTGACTGACCTCACTGGGAGTTTTGCCAGTAAAAAAACAATAGTATTGAGCTCCTGACAGCAAGTGAAGTTTTTACAGGATAGCCAAGAATCAGATTACATCTTCAACTCCTACTGTAGACAAAGGAGAGAATAAAAAAGTGGGTACAAAAACAAACAGAAAAAAAAACCATACAAACAAAACAAGATAGGTACCTATTTGAGAAGAATGATTTTCTATGCAAATATTCAGTTGCTATAAAGAATTGATCCTCCTTTATATTCAGTTCATTTCAGTTCAGTTCATTTGCTCAGTTGTGTCCGACTCTGCGACCCCATAAACTGCAGCACACCAGGCCTCCCTGTCTATCACCAACTCCCGGAGTCTACCCAAACCCATGTCCATTGAGTCGGTGATGCCATACAACCATCTCATCCTCTGTTGTCCCCTTCTCCTCCTGCCCTCAATCTTTCCCAGCATCAGGGTCTTTTCAAATGAGTTAGCTCTTCACATGAGACCAAAGCATTGGAGTTTCAGCTTCAACATCAGTCCTTCCAACGAACACCCAGGACCAAAGCAAACGTGTTAAGAAGATGAAAAGTTATTTGAATCAAGTTGAACTTTAGAAGTTTTATATTTAAAAAAATCACTGTTTGAAGACAATTTCATATATAAAGGTGTGTGGGCATAGTGTGTGTTCAGGACATGGTTAGAAACTTTTATCTTTCACATTTGTACTATGGATATATGAACATCTCCATGCTTCATCCCTATTAGGAAAGTGTCGCCATACCCATTGCTGCTGGTTATTATTTGGTAGAACTGGTTCCTCTTGTTCATGCCCGATGGCACATCACACTTCCTTATTATTCTTATGAAGTGGAAAGAGGAATAGTGAGAGGAGAGAGACTATTGGGCCCTACAACTAGAATAATGCTTGACATTTCATGGGTTCCAATAAGTGTATCATAACTATTGATTGCTGTTCAGCTATTTACTTGTTCAGGAACTAACATGAAAGGAGTATAGAAATAACTTAACTTCTTTCAAGAATCAATATTTCAGACTACCTGAGGTTCCTCTAATTTTTATTATTACATGTTCACACATGTAATGTTATAAAAATACAACATTTAGACTGAATAACATATATGATTGTAATTTTTAAAAGGAAGTTTTTATTATATTTTTTTCTATTTCATCTTTCTCTTCTTTCCACTTTTCTGCATCACTTCTGAACTCCTATTTATCAGTTGACCTATCTGAGTGAGTGAGTGAGTGAAAGTCACTCAGTCGTGTTCGACTCTTTGCCACCCCATGAACTATACAGTCCATGGAATTCTCCAGGCCAGAATATTGGAGTGGGTAGCCTTTCCCTTCTCCAGGGGATCTTCCCAACCCAGGCATCAAACCCAGGTCTCCCGCATTGCAGGTGGATTCTTAACCTGCTGAGCCGCAAGGGAAGCCCTATCTATCTTCTATTAATTATTTATTGGCAGTCATATAGAAGTTCAGTTCAGTTCAATAGCTCAGTCTTGTTTGACTCTTTCTGACACCATGGACTACAGCACGCCAGGCCTCTCTGTCCAAAACCAACTTCCAGAGTTTATTCAAACTCATGTCCACCGAGTCGCGGTGACACGCAACCATCTCATCCTCTTTTGTCCCCTTCTCCTCCCGCCTTCAATATTTCCCAGCATCAGGGTATTTTCCAATGAGTCAGTTCTTCGCATCAGGTGGCCAAACTATTGGAGTTTCAGCTTCAGCATTAGTCCTTCCAATGTATACTCAGGACTGATTTCCTTTAGGATGGAATAGTTGGATCTCCTTGCAGTCCAAGGGACTCTCAAGAGTCTTCTCCAACACCACAGTTCAAAAGTATCAATTATTTGGCTCTCAGCTTTCTTTATAGTCCAACTCTCACATCCATACATGACTACTGGAAAAACCATAGCTTTGACTAGATGGACCTTTGTTGGCAAAGTGATGTCTCTGCTTTTTAAAATACTGTCTAGATTGGTCATAACTTTTCTTCCAAGGAGAAAGTGTCTTTTAATTTCAGGGTTGCAGTCACCATCTGCAGTGATTTTAGAGCCCCTCCAAAATAAAGTCTGTCACTGTTTGCCTTGTTTCCATATATATTTGCCCTGAAGTGCTGAGAGCAGATGCCATGATCTTAGTTTTCTGAATGTTGAGTTTTAAGCCAACATTTTTACTCTCCTCTTTCACTTTCATCAAGAGGCTCTTTAGTTCTTCACATTCTGCCATAAGGGTGGTGTCATCTGCATATCTGAGGTAATTGATATTTCTTCCGTCAATCTTGATTCCAGCTTGTACTTCATCCAGTCTAGCATTTCTCATGATGTACACTGCATATAAGTTAAATAAGCAGGGTGACAACATAGAGCCTTGACATACTCCTTTCCTGATTTGGAACCAGTCTGTCGTTCCATGTCCAGTTCTAACTGTTGCTTCCTGACCTGCATACAGGTTTCTCAAGAGGCAGGTCAGGTGGTCTGGTATTCTCATCTCTTTCAGAATTTTCCACAGTTTGTTATGATCCACACAGTCAAAGGCTTTGATGTAGTCAATAAAACAGATACTTTCTGGAACTCTCTCGCTTTTTCAATGATCCAACGGATGTTGGCAATTTGATCCAACAAATCCTCTGCCTTTTCAAAATCTAGCTTGGGCATCTCGTAGTTCATGGTTCACGTATTGTTGAAGCCTGGCTTGGAGAATTTTGAACATTACTTTGATAGCATGTGAGATGAGGGCAAGTGTGTAGTAGTTTGAGCATTCTTTGGCATTGCCTTTCTTTGGGATTGGACTGAAAACTGACCTTTTCCAGTCCTGTGGCCACTGCTGAGTTTTCCAAATTTGGCATATTGAGTGTAGCACTTTAACAAAATCATCTTGTAGGATATGAAATAGCTCAACTGGAATTCCATCACCTCCACTAGCTTTGTTTGTAGTGATGCTTCCTAAGGCTCACCTGACTTTGCATTCCAGGATGTCTGGCTCTAGTTGATTGATCATACCATCGTGATTAACTGGGTTGTGAAGATTTTTTTTTTATATAGTTATTCTGTGTATTGTTGCCATCTCTTCTTAATATCTTCTGCTTCTCTTAGGTCCATACCATTTCTGTCCTTTATTGAGTCCATCTTTGCATGAAATGTTCCCTTAGTATCTCTAATTTTCTTGAAGAGATTTCTAGTCTTTCACATTCTATTGTTTTTCTCTATTTCTTTGCATTGATCACTAAGAAGGCTTTGTTACCTCTCCTTGCTATTCTTTGGAACTCTGCATTCAAATGGGTATATCTTTCCTTCTCTCCTTTGCCTTTCACTTCTCTTTTTTCCACAGCTATTTGAAAGGGTTCCCCAGACAGCCATTTTCCCTTTTTGCATTTCTTTTTCTTGGGGATGATCTTGATCACTGTCTCCTGTACAATTTCATGAATCTTTGTCCATAGTTCTTCAGGCATTCTGTCTATCAGATCTAATCCCTTGAATCTATTTCTCACTTCCACTGTATAATCATAAGGGATTTGATTTAGGTCATATCTGAATGGTCTAGTGGTTTTCCCTACTTTCTTCAATTTAAGTCTGAATTTGACAATGAGGATTTCATGATCTGAGCCACAGTCTTATTTTTGCTGACTTTATAGAGCTTCTACATATTTGGCTCCAAAGATTACAATCAATCTGATTTCGGTGTTGACCATCTGGTATGTTCATGTGTAGAGTCTTCTCTTGTGTTGTTTGTAGGGGTTGTTTGCTATGATCAGTGCGTTCTTTTGGCAAAACTCTATTAGCCTTTGCCCTGCATCATTCTGTACACCAAGGCCATATTTGCCTGTTAATTCAGGTATTTCTTGACTTCCTACTTTTACATTCCATCCTATAATAAAAAGGACACTCTGGGTGTTAGTTCTAGAAGGTCTTGTCAGTCTTCATTGGACCATTTAACTTCAGGTTCTTCAGCATTACTGGTTGGGGCATAGACTTGGATTACTCTGATATTGAACGCTTTGCCTTGGAAATGAACAGAGATCATTCTGTCGTTTTTTGAGATTGCTTCCAAGTACTGCATTTTGGACTCTTTTGTTGACTATGATGGCTATTCCATTTCTGCTAAGGGATTCTTGCCCACAGTAGTAGATATAATGGTCATCTGAGTTAAATTACCCCATTCCAGTCCATTTTAGTTTGTTGATTCCTAAAATGTTGACGATCACTCTTGCCATCTCCTGTTTGACCACTTCCAATTTGCCTTGATTCATGGACCTAACATTCCAGGTTCCTATGCAACATTGCTCTTTACAGCATCAGACTTTACTTCCATCACCAGTTCCATCCACTACTGGGTGTTGTTTTTGCTTTGGCTGCATCCCTTCATTCTTTCTGGAGTTATTTCTCCACTGATCTCCAGTAGCATACTGGGCACCTACCCACATGGGGAGTTCATCTTTCAGTGTCCTATCTTTTTACCTTCTCATAGTGTTCATGGGGTTCTCAAGGCAAGGATACTGATGTTGTTTGCCATTCCCTTCTCCAGTGGACCATGTTTTGTCAAAACTCTCCGCCATGATCCGTCTGTCTTTGGTGGCCCTATATGGCATGGCTCATAGTTTCATTGAGTTAGACAAGGCTGTGGTCCATGTGATCAGATTGGTTAGTTTTCTGTGATTGTGGTTTTCACTCTGTCTGCCCTCTGATGGAGAAGGCTAAGAGGCTTATGGAAGCTTCCTGATGGGAGAGACTGACAGAGGGGGAAACTGGTTGGGGCATGTTGGGTCTTGTTCTGATGGGTGGGGCCATGCTCAGTAAATCTTTAATCCAGTTTTCTGTTAATGGGTGGAGCTGTGTTCCCTCCCTTTTATTTTCCGGGGGCCAAATTATGGTGGAGGAAATGAAGATAATGGTGACCTCCTTCAAGAGGCCCCGTGCGGGCCCTGCTGCACTCAGTGCCCCAACCCGGCAGCAGGCCACAGCCTACCCATGCCTCCACCGGAGCCTCTTGGACACTCACAGGCAAGTCTGGGTCAGTTTGTGGGGTCACTGCTCCTTTCTCCTGCATCCCAGTGCACACAAGGTTCTGTTTGTGCCCTCCAAAAGTCGGTTTCCCCAGTCCTGTGTAAGTTCTGTCAGCTCTCTTGTGGGGTTAATGGTGACCTCCTCCAAGAAGGCTTATGCCACACCCAAGTCTGCTGCCCCCAGAGGCCCTCCCCTGCAGCAGTCCTCTGCTGACCCGGACCTCCACAGGAGACCCTCAACCACGGGGCTGTTTCAGTCTCTGTGGGCCCTTTGGGTCCTGGTGTGCATAAGTTAGTTTGAGCCCTCTGAGTGCCTCTGGCGCGTATGGGGTTTGATGCTAAACTCGATTTTGCCCCCCTACCATCTTCCTGGGACTTCTTTGCCCTTGGACGTAGGGTATCTCCTCACAGTCGCTCCAGCACTGGGCCACGCAGCCATCACTCCAGCTTCAAAAGGCCCATGGGGCTACAGACATGGGGCCCCCAAAAAGTCGGAGACGACGGAGCAACGGAGCTGCCCTTGTTGCGTGCGGCTCACCCCGGGTTTACCTGTGAGCTCTTCCACACGCACTTTGTTTCTCCCATATGTCCTCTCCTCCATTTTAGACATATTTTGTCATTAATTACAAAAATGGGATCTCCTTACACAAACTTTTTAGCATCTTACTCTTACTCAGTGGTAATGCCAAACTCCCCATTTCAAACCACACCACGTAAGAGGGAATGGGTGGATAGAAAGGCACAGTGGCCCTGTAGAGGAAAGCTCATCTGCTCTTTTTCACTGATGTCCTTGGCAGCAGATGTGGAGTTGTTTGAGATGATTCTAATTAGTAAATTTGGCTTCAAGGTATCTACCACTCACAGTGCTTTTTTCTGGGGACTGAGCTCACTGTTTCATTTATACATGGAGAAACCAGTTAATCTTGTTTTGACTACACTTTCCCCCAAATGCCTGAGTCCTGGTGTTTGGGCTTCCCCTTGTCTCTTGGCAGAGTCCCCGTTTTCTGTTCCTGGGCTTCTGCACGATGCTGGACATTGGCAGACCTCTTTTATAATCACCACTTTGAAAGAAGAGGTTTAATTAACATAATACAGCCTGGCAGTAGTGAGCAGCATATGGAAAGCTGAAAATTCCCGCTAAGTCCGGCCTGTTCAATGTCCTCAGCCTCACGCTCGATCAGTGTAGGGGCAGAAACAAGTCCTTCTGGCTGAAGCTGCAGGGGGCCTGTCTCATGCCTGTGTTCAGTGCTATCCGAGCCACACTCCTGGCAATCTAGCCTCTCCCGAGGTTCTTTGCCCCTTTCCCAAAATGGGTTTTCTTCTCTTTGGTGCACTCTCAGCAGAATAAACCAACCCCTCAATTAACCTGAAATTGGAAACAGACATCATTACTCTTCTTTCCTCTTTCACTGTGTCTTTCTCGAGTGAAAAAACTGCAATAACAACAAAAACCTCGAGCTCTTGCTGGAAGACGCCAGCAAAGCTCCTGCAATTCTCAGTTACTAAACTTTTCACTCCCTCCTAGGGATAGGTCCAACAAAGTCTCTACAATTATCACAACTTACAACAACATATATTATGTCAATTTCCTTTCTGCTAAACACATGGTTGTATCTCGTCCAGATAAGATGAGGGCAGCAATTATAAGGACCAAACTACCTACCTTCCTACACTATTTTAGACATCAGAAAAGGAACACAAGGCAAATTTAGAATCAAAATGTAGAGAAGCTGTAATAGGATGCCACTAAAAGGTAAAAACTAATGCAGAGAACTGGGACCCATTGCCTTTAGAGGTAAGATTACATTTAAAGAGAAGTTAAAATCAGAAGACAGCATTAAAATAATGCTGAAAACATCCAAGTGTTGCTGGAAATATGAATCTCTCAACATGATAAAAGAGCCTTTCATTGCTAATCATAGCCCAGTGACATTAGCACTCCTGCTCTGAGGACTTGGGTGGCCCACGGTGAACTTGACAGCACCTTAGATTTTTCCCCTTTCTTCCTTAGATTTAAAGATTTTAGTTTACAAAGTCTTTCTTTGTTCTCTTTAAAGCCAACTAGTCCCTTTGAACCACAGGTCAGAAATGTATGTTCACAGCCTGGTCTATTTTGCACACTCGGAGACTAATTCTCATTTGAGCTATACAGAACTTCAGTGCTTTATAAGGGCTTACACTGCATCTAGAGATTATTACACAGTTTTGTTGAAATGGAACAGCTCCATATCCACCCACCTAAATGCATTTGTTCACAATAAATTACCTGGCAGAGATCTCTATATAGTGTAATGAACAACTTGAAGATCTTTATTATTCCCTTTTGCCTTCCAAATATATTTTTTATAAATATATATGTAGATTGAAAAAAAATTATAGCTTTTTAATAATGCTTTTTAATTTACTCATTTTCAATCTTCTTTCCTATTTAAATTCTGATGACATCTATGATGACAGATGGTAACCAGATGCATCACTTGTGATTCATAGAAATATTGAATCACTGTATTGTACACCAAGAACTAACATAGTGTTGTGGGCAAGATATACTTCAAAAATCAACCAACCAAACAAACACATGGAAAAAAGAGGTCAAATTTTTGGCTACCATAGGTGAGGGTGTTTTTTGTTTTTTCATACCGTTCCTGGGGTTCTTGCAGGAGGACACTGAAGTGGTTTGCTATATCCTCCTCCAGTGGACCACACTTTGTCAGACCTCTTCACTATGACCAGTGCATCTTGGGAGACCCTGAATGGCATGGCTTTTGGCTTCACTCAGTTACACAAGCTCCTCAAGGCAAATAGAAAGGAAAAAAGTGGAAGCAGTGACAGATATTATTTTCTTGAGCTCCAAAATCACTGTGGATGGTGACTGCAACCATTAAAAGAAATTTTAGTGACTGCAGAAATTAATAGATACTTGCACCTTGAAAGGAAAGCTATGGCAAAGCTTTAGCTATGGCAAAGCTAAAGAGACATCACATTGCCAGGCAGCATGTGATGAACATAAGACATCACATTGCCAACAAAGGTCCCTATAGTCAAAAAAACAGAGACATCACATTTCCAACAAAGGTCCATATGGTTAAAGCTATGGTTTTTCCATAGATAGAGACATCACATTGCCAACAAAGGTTCATATAGTCAAAGACAGAGACATCACAGAGACATCACATTGCCAACAAAGGTCCACATAGTCAAAGCTATGGTTTTTCTAGTAGTCATTCATGTATGTGAAAGTTGGACCCTAAGGAAGGCTGACAAATGAAAGAATTGATGCTTTCAAATTGTAGTGCTGAAGAACAGTCTTGAGAGTCCCTTGGACTGCAAAGAGAACAAACCAGTCATTCCTAAAGGAAATCAATCCTATATATATTCTTTGAAAGAACTGTTGTTGAAGCTGAGGCTCCAGTATTTTGGCTATGTGATGCAAAGCACCAACTCATTGGAAAAGACCCTGTTGCTGGGAAAGATTGAAGGCAAAAGGAGAAGGCGATGGCTGAAGACAAAACGGTTAGATAGCATTACCAACTTGGTGGACATGGATTTCAACAAACTCAGGGAGATAGTGAAGGACAGGGAAGTCTGGTATGCTGCAGTCAATGGGGTTGCAAAGAGTGAGGCATGATTTAGTAACTGAAAAACAACAACAACAATAAGAATTGAGTGTGTAGAAGAAGGGGAAATTAGATTAAGGTGAACAAAAGACACAAGACAAAATCAGTTCTGATATTAAATATAACAAAGCTAGTGGAGGTGATGGAATTCCAGTTGAGCTGTTTCAAATCCTACAACACGATACTGTGAAAGTGCTGCACTCAATAGGCCAGCAAGTTTGGAAAACTCAGCAGTGGCCACAGGACTGGAAAAGGTCAGTTTTCATTCCAATCCCAAAGAAAGGCAATACCAAAGAATGTGCAAACTACCACACAATTGCACTCATTTCACATGCTAGCCACGTAATGCTCAATATTCTCCAAAGCAGGCTTTAATCATACATGAACCGTGAACTTCCAGATGTTCAAGCTAAATTTAGAAAAGGCAAAGGAACCAGAGATCAAATTGCAAACATCTATTGTATCATCAAAAAGCAACAGAGTTCCAGAAAAATATCTACTTCTCCTTTATTGACTATGCCAGGGCCTTTGACTGTGTGGATCACAGGAAACCATGGAAAATTCTGAAATAGATGGGAATACCAGACCACCTGATCTGCCTTCTGAGAAATCTGTATGCAGGTCAAGAATCAACAGTTATAACTGGACATGGAGCAACAGACTGGCTCCAAATCGGGAAAGGAGTATGTCAAGGCTATATATTGTCACCCTGCTTATTTAACTTATATGCAGAGTACATCATGAGAAATGCGGGGCTGGAAGAGGCACAGGCTGGAATCATGATTGCCAGGAGAAATATCAATAACCTCAGATATGCAGACGACACCACCCTTATGGCAGAAAATGAAGAACTAAACAGCGTCTTGATGAAAGTGAAAGAGAAGAGTGAGAAAGTTGGCTTAAAGCTCAACATTCAGAAAACTAAGATCATGACATCCAATCCCATCACTTCATGGGAAATGGATAGGGAAACAATGGAAACAGTGAGAGACTTTATTTTTGGGGGCTCCAAAATCACTGCAAATGGTGACTGTAGCCATGAAATTAAAAGATGCTTGCTCCTTGGAAGAAAAGTCATGATCAATCTAGACAGTATATTAAAAAGCAGAGACATTACTTTGCCAACAAAGATCCATCTAGTCAAAGCTATGGTTTTTCCAATAGTCATGTATGGATGTGAGAGTTGGACTATAAAGAAAGCTGAGTGCCGAAGAATCAATGCTTTTGAACTGTGATGTTGGAGAAGACTCTTGAGAGTCCCTTGGACAGCTCCGCGATCCAACCATTTCATCCTAAAGGAAATCAGTCCTGAATATTCATTGGAAGGACTGATGCTGAAGTTGAAGCTCCAATACTTTGGCCACCTGATGTGAAGAACTGACTCATTTGAGAAGACCTTGATGCTGGGAAAGATTGAAGGTGGGAGGAGAAGTGGACAACAGAGGATGAAATGGTTGGGTGACATCACTGACTCAATGGACATGAGTTTGAGTAAACTCTGGGAGTTGGTGATGGACAGGGAGGCCTGACATGCTGCAGTCATGGGGTCACAAAAAGTTGGACATGACTGAGTGACTGAACTGAACTAAATTTAGTTAATATTTTTAAAGATTATCTTTTGAAAGGGAGAAAATGTTGAGGGTATTTAGATGATATAAGAAGGGGCAGAATTAAAGCATTTCTTAGAATAGAATTTTAATATTATCACAAATTCTCCTCATCCAGGTCCATCCCTTTGAATATGTATTGGCCTTCAAATTGTATTTGGATCTTCCCCTGTAGCTCAGCTGGTAAAGAATCCCCCTGCAATGCAGGAGACTCTGGTTCAATTCCTGGGTCAGGAAGTTCCCCTGCAGAAGGGATAGGCTACCCAATCCAGTATTCATAGACTTCTCTGATGGCCCAGACACTAAAGAATCCACCTGCAATGCAGGACACCTGAGTTCTATCCCTGGGTTAGGAAGAGCCCCTGGAAGAGGGCATGGCAACCCACTTCAGTATTCTTGTCTGTAGAATCCCCATGAACAGAGGATCCTGGCAGACTACAGTTCATGAGGACGCAAAGAGTTGGATGTGACTGAGTGATTAAGCATAGCATAGCATAGACTTGTGTTAACCCATAGAATCTGTCAGATGTGAATTTGTTTGACTTAAGATCTAAGGCTCTAAGAAATTCTGTAGCTTCCTCTCTTGCCCTTTTTGAGGGCTAGTTTCTGGGCATGCATCCTGTGCAATCTTACAGAACACCAGACTTAGAAGGACCTACGTTGGTTAAATACTCTGTTATTAATATAACAAATTATGAAGCTGGCCCAGCCCTTTTGACACTCTGAGATCATCAGAATCTAAATAAATCAAAGGAGCTTCCTAAGGAATGAAAGACCACTTGGGGGAAAAGATCCTACTATCTCAGCTATTCTTTCTGAAATTAGCCACTGGTTGACCTGCAGTTAAATGCAAATGTATGAGAGAGCCCAGGAGGATCCAAAAGAAATGTTGCTCAGGAAACTCATGAAATTGTGAGAAATAAAAAAAAAAAACAAGGTTGTGTTAAGCCAATATATTTTGGATTGAGTTTTTGGGTAGCAATATACAACTGAAAGAGCCTCAGATATGGTAGAAATGTCTAAAGAATAGACTTGAATGAAAATATGAAGACTTTTGGTCACTGTATTAAACTCTTAGATTTTGTTTTGCTGACATAATCCATTGATTATGAAAGCATTTTAAGTTTAGTTTTTAAGTGGAGATCATTGCCTAAAAATATGTAAAGACTTCAGCTTGAAGATTTATGACTGACTGAATGCTTAATTATTTGCAATACAATTCAGACACATTATTATATTGAAATTTGTAAATGGCACCTCATTTCATAATGTTGCTTATTTAGAATTTTTAACGTAGGGTTTATAGAAATAGGAATTCAAGATAAAACAAGGAAAAATTTTATAAAAATATTTGCTACCTAGATGAGTGAAAGGAAATGGATTGCTCTAAAATTGTGATAATTTGAAAAGACAAAGCGTAGCAAGTTGGCACAACTACACATAACTCAAGCACTGTAAAATCTAAATGTTTATAAAGACTTGTCTTCAAAAAGTGAATAGATCATTGCTATTTTAAAAATGTTTTTGAAGAAAAAGTTTTGATAATTACTTTATATCAACTATTTGTTCTGTGGACCTTGAAGTGTTATAAATCATATTACTGTGATAGAAACAGGAACTGTTCTTATTATAAGTTAGGAATGTTAAATAAGACCAGTCTTTGGCCTAGTAAAAATATTTATGAGTCTTGATTTTTTTCTAATAATGTTATTTGAGATGTAAGAAGTAATCTGTATGATTCTTTAATATGTGTCTGTCTAGACATTTAAAATTTCTCGTGTTCAAAAATCAAGCTCCTCTTAATAGTGACTGAAATGGAGTGTACAGATTTTCATACATATTTTGATATTGAAATAAGGTCAACATTTTGCAGCACCAGCATGAACAGGAGCACATGTTCCCATATTCCATTTGAATACATTGCCTTTAATGTTTCTGAACTTATCCAAATAGTGGCTTCCCTTGGTACCCATGCACTGGTTTAATAATATTTGTGTCTATTTAGGACAAACAAGCCCCATATAGAATCACTAAGAGATATTCTGGAAAATAAAATAAATGTTTAATTTTATTTACAGTTCTTCATTACTATCCTTCTTAAAGGCACTTATCGCACACTTAAAACTCCCAATACTGCCTTCTCACTACAGAATGTTAACCAATCACACATAAAATACTTTTCTGTATTCTTATTTGCACTTAGAGCAATGATTTCCAGGCCAAGACTAAAAAGTGAATTGCCAAGGAGTCTGTTTTGACCCCTCTAAACTGTGAGCAAATAAAGCAAATTTCCCCCCTCCTAGGATTGATAGAATATTGAGTAAGTCTATACAAGATAGTAAAATTTATTTTATTTTTTATTGCTTACTGTTCCTGGTGGTTAAGGCAATCTAGGTTTATGTGAACTTTGCTAGCTTTACAGAGTTGTGATGCATGGAATATGTCAACATGAGCAGTATTACAGTTGATGTTTCTTAGCTGAAAACACAAGGCAAATCCTGAAGCATGAATAAAATATATGCTGGTTTAAGAACTTTTCATTGCTTTTAGTAACTCAGAACAGTAGGATATAAAATTTAAAACCAAAGTCTTATATGCAGTCAATATACAAAATGGTGTCTGATATCCTAACATGATAATAACATAATGTCCATGTAGAGGAAATGCTTTAATAAATTGTAGCACAGCCACATTAAGTAATGAAACACAATAGTGAAAACAGTTGAACTGGTGTAATGTGTTTTGAAATGGTAAAAACTAAAAATGTATAATAATGAACATAAAAACCCATTGCTGGTGATAATATTGCTATCATATAATTTAAAAAATGAAAAACAATGTTATATTTTGTTTGCAGAAAAACTGCCTACTTACTAGAATTATAAAAATGTGTGAGGATAATAAAAAAAAAGGTTAAATTACTGTTATCTCTAGGATATAGGAAAGAAAGAGAATTTACTGGAAAGTTGCGCATAGATGCTTCAAATGAATTCAGAATGTTTATTTCTTAATCTGGCTAGATATATTGCTCTTAATTTTAGCATTACCAATATTTTTATGTTTGCCTAAAATATTTCATAAAAAGTTTTACAAATACCTACTGCTGTAAAATGCTAATAGCAACTCTAAATTGCAATGTCTTCAAACGATTAAGCATTTACTAAGTGGGCAAGTGCAAGAGGTCACTTTCAGTGAACTTATCTAGTTAATTTTTAGATCTTAGCTGAGTTCATTCAACTGTCTGGGGTTGAGCTTGATATGGTTTCAGTTTGGAAGATTGAGGGGTCCTGACTCAGCTCTCCTCCATGTAGCTCTGATCTTACTGGTCATGCCATCAGGGTGATGGCAGACATTCAAGAGAGAAAGCTGTAAGCCCTCTTGAATTTGGAGTTCATAATTCTATTGGTCAAATAGGTTATATGATGAGCCAAGAGTCAGAGATAAAGAACTGTACAAATTATAAGTCAAACAGTGTGAATATAAAAAGATGATGAATTTGAGCAATTTTGCAAGAACCTGTCTGCTTGTAAGGGTCAAATCTTTCATTTCCTCCCTTATGCAAAATGAGTGTCCCTTGGACAGCAAGGAGATCAAACCAGTCAATCTTAGAGGAAATCAATCCTGAATATTCATTGGAAAGACTGATGCTGAAGCTGAAGCTCCAGTACATTGGCCACCTGATTGGAAAAGACCCTGTTGTTAGGAAAGATTGGAGGCAGGAGGAGAAGGGGACGACAGAGGATAAAATAGTTGGATGGCATCATCAACTCAATGGACATGAATTTGAACAAACTCCAGGAGATGGTGATGGATTCGGAAGCCTGGCGTGCTGCAGCCCACAGGGTCTAGAAGATTTGGACGTGACTTAGCAACTGAACAACAACAAATTCAATTCTCATCTAATCACAGAGAAGTTCCTATGCTAGGATCCTATGATCTACATGAATTTGAATGCTGCTACTTTTAATCTAAAGTCCTATGGACCAAAGAAAAATTTTCTATCCCACTCACACCCAGCAGTCATTGGCAAAACTGCTGCAGGATAATAACAGTCAACACTACTGTTAGCAAAGACAAAGAACCCAAGGTTCTTTGGAAGTCATTCATCTAGAAATTCTGAAATTGCACTGGACAGTTATAACCAGTTCCCCTATTATGGTGATGGAGAATGTTCTTAAGTCCAATTCTGATGCCAAAGAAGGGTTTCTCATTCTTTCATTCTCTACAGCTTTTAGCCCATATCACTTGGATGTCTTTCCTTTTCCGGAGCACCTTTTTGCCAAATCTAAAGACAGCACTGGAAATATTTTCCTATAAAGACCATTCAAAACTTGTTTCCTGACCATATAAATTTGTGGTCTTAATGAACTATTTCAGGCCTGTTACACTGTAGTCCACAGGGTTGCAAAGAGTTTGACATGATTTAGCGACTAAACAACAACAATGATCTATTTACATTTTGAAAATCTCAGTTGATTTTTGATCAGCTTATTTGTTCTTTTGCCAGTGCATCTCTTTTAAAAATGTTAAATGTATTTAAAATGTTTGATTTAGCAGGCTTCAAACTTCAAAGCCACACTTGCTATTCTTTTTGAGAGTTGCATCTCTTTATATATTTGGTTATAGTGTTTGGATTGTTCGGACTGCTATGGAATCAGGACATTCAGTTTGCAGAAATCCTTTTGTCCAGGTGAAGGACACTATTAACTGCTTAATGCTTTCTGGGTCATAATAAAGGGACCCATACCTGCACCCTTGATTTGTCTTTATCTCTTATGCCATATCTTAGTTTGAGAGCTAGGGATGAGAATGAGTTTTAACTTCCAATTTAGTAGGTTCTGGACCCTCTGTTCTTCTATTGCACTAGCTGCATCTCTTGAGTGTAGTACATTTTCATATGTAGTCAATACAAAATAATTTTTGTTTTCAAATTTTTGCCTGGAAATTTCTGTTCTCAAGATAAAATATTTGTTAGTTACATTTATCTTGTAAGTTAAAGCAAGTAATAGTTTTACAAAGTGTTTTGCAACTACAGAGTATGTTCACTTTATCTTCCTTTAGCAGCTCCCTTGCAATTTTTCCAACCTCCTTTTAATATCTCTTCACTGCACTTCCAGCCTTCTGCTAAAAATTTGTCCCTACATTGCTCCATATAGTTTAGATTTTTATTACAGTATCACCCAACTCTTAGGATAAATTTCTGTATCAGTTACTTGCTACAATAATGCTCAATGAGCAACTATTCTGAAAGTAAGTGACTTAAAACAAAATTATTTAGCTGTTGAGTGTGTGCTCATTATTTAGGCTTTGCTTTGCTTGGGGTTCTTCTGATTTTTAGATTCACTCACATGTCTGCAGGTGTACTGACTATTGGCTAATCCAGGCTGGTTCTGGCTGGAATGACTTGAGCAACTCAGATATGGTCCATTTATCACTTCTACATTAAGCTGGTCTGAGAACATTGTTATGACAATTACAGAAGTACAAGCATGCAAAGACTCATGAAACCCAGGTTCACAATTGACACACTCATTTCTAAATGTATTGAACAAGACCCAGAGTAGGAGTAGGGGGAATTATATTTATAAAGAACCTATGAAGTTACTTGACAAGGACAGGGATTTGGGAAAGGTAAAATTTGGGTCGGGTTTTCTATCTATTTTACAACAAGTAATAGTATTTTCATTACAACTAAGTTATAGATTTACCTTTGCAAGGCCTAATACATTACAGTGCTTATGTGAATTATCTCTGGAATGGGGAAAAGTTTCCCCAATTTAATTTTAAACAAAACCATTACATCATCCCTACACAATATTTTATCTTCCAAAGCAATATCTGTACTTCAGAACCAGAGTCATAACTGCATACACTTGTAACATTTTAATAGCTAGGATTATAAACATACATATGCAGTCTAGTTACCTCAAAACACAAAGAATTTCCTCATGAAAACTAATGATATGAATCTTAAGTACAGCAAAATTATTTACTGAAGAATAAACCACCAGTTTCAAAACAAACTTCACATAGAAGATACCCAAAAGTCCATATTAAAAGATTTTTTTTAATAAAAAATGATTCAATGTGTAGTTGAAATGTGCAGTACATTTTAAAATGGCTGCAAATTATTTGCTACTCACTTAAAGATAGAGTATGATTTTCCTCATCTTAAATATGGGTTGTGGTAACTCACTGGGCCAACTGAATGAAGTAGAAACGAAAATCTGGGACTTTCAAGGCCAGGTCATTCGATCCTTCAACATCCCCCCAACCCCCTCCTCAAGCTTATATAACATTCTCTCTCTCTCTCTCTCTTTTTTTTTTTTTCCAATGTGGACCTTTTTAAAAGTCTTTGCTGAATTTGTTACGATATTGCTTCTGTTTTATATTTTGGTTTTTGGGCTGTGAGGCATGTGGGATCTTAGCTTCTCAACCAGGTGGATGGAACCCATACCGTCTGTCTTGGAAGGCAAAGTCTTAGTCACTGAACCTCCAGGGAAGTCCCTCTCTTTGGAGCCCTCTGGCACTATATAAGAAGTCCTTCTATCTTAAGACAATTAAGCTAAAGAGGTCACTTGTAGGCATTCTAGGGGACAACACCAGAAGAGGTTAGGCTTCCAGATATCCCTGGGAAGGCTCTAGATACATAAGTCATCATATTTGATCTTTTTTTTTTTTTTTTTTTTTTTACCAGCCTCTGCCAGATGAATATGACTGAATAACCTAAGAAAATATAAAAGGAAAGTTCCCTGAATCCTGATCTAATTTGTGACCCTGAAAAACCTTGAAATATAATAAATCAAATATTTTAATAAGCCAAATTGGAGTTATTTATTAGATAACGAGAACAGAAACTGGAAGCAGGAAGTGGGAACTTGCCTTTCAGTTCAGCTCAGTTCAGTCACTCAGTCGTGTCTGACTCTGTGACAAACCTAAAACATGTGACCTTGGCTTTGAGCACAGGTGACAGGTTCAAACTGGACAAAAATTTGAGGAAATTTTTTGCAAGTTATAAAGGCCTCAAAAAGACTATTAGTGAGGGATCAAAAGATCACAAGTAAAACATTTAGAGGTTACAGAAAAGGACCCTCTTTATATAATGGCAAATTTTGGCAGCTCTGCTATCTGCAGTAATGGGGAAAATAAAAAGGTCACCAAATGAACTCATTGATCTCACTGGAGAGATTTCCAGGAAGAATATAAAAAGTACCAACTGACTTCTTACATGTCCTTAAGATAAAATATGAAAAGAGAGGTAACCTAAAGATAAAATGTTTCAGTCTTCCAGCGGAATTTAGAGGAAACATAAATGAACCAAGACATGCTAGACCTGAAATTAAAGCTGTCTCTCATTCTCCATCTCTCCTAGTGAAATATTCTCAAGGTAAAACATGTTCTCAAGGAAAAGATTACCTCTAAGGCAGTAAAACATGGGTTTTGGGTAAAGAAGCGAAAAGCAAAGGAGAACAGGAAAGATATACCCATTTGAATACAGAGTTCCAAAGAATAGCAAGGAGAGATAAGAAAACCTTCCTCAGTGATCAGAGGAAAGAAATAGAGGAAAACAATAGAATGTGAAAGACTAGAGATCTCTTCAAGAAAATGAGAGATACCAAGGGAACGTTTCATGCAAAGATGGGCTCAATAAAGGACAGAAATGGTATGGACCTAAGAGAAGCAGAAGATATTAAGAAGAGGTGGCAAGAAGAACTGTACAAAAAAGATCTTCACAACCCAGATGGTTGTGATCACTCACCTAGAGCCAGACATCCTGGAATGCAAAGTCAAGGAAGCATCACTACAAACAAAGCAAGTGAAGGTGATGGAATTCCAGTTGAGCTATTTCAAATCCTACAAGATGATGCTGTGAAAGTGCTGCACTCAATCAATATGTCAGCAAATTTGGAAAACTCAGCAGTGGCCACAGGACTCTAAAAGGTCAGTTTTCATTCCAATCCCAAAGAAAGGCAATGCCAAAGAATGCTCAAACTATCACACAATTGCACTCATCTCACATGGTAGCAAAGTAATGCTCAAAATTCTCCAAGCCAGGCTTCAATAATACTTGAACTGTGAACTTCCAGATCTTCAAGCTGTTTTAGAAAAGGCAGAGGAACCAGAGATCAAATTGCCAACATCTGCTGGATCATCAGAAAAGTAAGAGAGTTCCCAGAAAAACATCTATTTCTGCTTTACTGACTATGCCAAAGCCTTTGACTGTGTGGATTACAAGAAACTGGGCAAAATTCTGAAAGAGATGGGAATACCAGACCACCTGACCTGCCTCTTGAGAAACCTGTATGCAGGTCAGGAAGCAACAGTTAGGACTGGACATGGAACAACAGAATGGTTCCAAATAGGAAAAGGAGGACATCAAGGTTGTATATTGTCACCCTGCTTATTTAACTTATATGCAGAGTATATCATGAGAAAAGCTGGGCTGGAAGAAGCACAAGCTGGAATCAAGATTGCTGGGAGAAATACCAACAACCTCAGATATACAGATGACACCACCCTTATGGCAGAATGTGAAGAAGAACTAAAGAGCCTCTAGATAAAAGTGAAAGAGAAGAGTGAGAAAGTTGGTTTAAAGCTCAACATTCAGAAAACTAAGATCATGGCATTCAATCCCATCACTTCATGGGAAATAGATGGGGAAACAGTGGGAACAGTGGCGGACTTAATTTTTCTGGGCTCCAAAATCACTGCGGATGGTGACTGCAGCCATCAAATTAAATGACACTTGCTCCTTGGTAAAAAAATTATGACCAACCTAGACAGCATATTAAAAAGCAGAGACATTACTTTGTCAGCAAAAGTCTGTCTAGTCAAGGCTGTGGTTTTTTTCAGTGGTCATGTATGTATGTGAGAGTTGGACTATAAAGAAAGCTGAGCACAGAAGAATTAATGCTTTTGAACTGTGGTGTTGAAGACTCTTGAGAGTCCCTTGGACTGCAAGGAGATCCTACCAGTCCATCCTAAAGGCAATCAGTCCTGGGTGTTCATTGGAAGAACTGATGTTGAGGATGAAACTCCAATATTTTAGCCACCTGATGTGAAGAGCTGACTCATTTGAAAAGACCCTGGTGCTGGGAAAGATTGTAGGTGGGAGGAGAAGGGGATGACAGAGGATGAGATGGTTGGATGGCATCCCCGACTCAATAGACATGAGTTTTGGTAAACTCCAAGAGTTGGTGGTGGACAGGGAGACCTGGTGTGCTGTGGTTCATGGGGTCACAAAGAGTCGGACTCGACTGAGCGACTGAATTGAACTGATGGAAAGGTGTTTGTCTCAAGGCAATTTTTAAGTGTTTTCTATTTGAGTGAATCCCTACAAGACTTACAGAAAACTCACAAACTTGGACTACCAGCTTAGCCTAAAAGGAATAGGGAGAGTACACACAGGTAAATTGACTTTAGTACTCTAAACTTCTACACACAGGAAGCAGAAGAAAATTATATAATTTTATATAATGTCAAATACTGACCATTTCTCATGAAAGGAGAAAAAGTGAATTCAAGGGCAAGGAAAAAAAAAAAAACCCAGAAAGCAGAATCAAGGAGTCATTTTTGAGGATCAAAGGAGATTACTAATGCATACATTGTCAACATGTGCTCAGCTGTATTTCAGAATTTCTATGGGCCATGATGACTGCTATGTGTGTCTTGCTCTCCTCCTACTTCCATGAAAGGGACAGTCTATTGTGATTATCCTAAGACCGTATCATCATTTGTTGGATGTGTGTGTGGTGGAGGTCAGTTAACTTGTCTCATAATTACCAAGTCTTCATATTGAATGAAACCCTACTAAGGGATGTACTAGGGGAATCACAACTATGAGGATCATGTACACTGAAAACTCCATTAGGTGAAAAGATTCTAAAAGTGAGCCTCAACCTGATACTATGATTGGATAAGACTTTGGGAAGGGCATGAGTGTGTTTTTGCCTTTGGAGATATTAATATCTCCAAAATTAATATTGCTTTTGTAAATATTAATAAAGTGTGGTTGCCTGGAATTGTGGAAGATTAGACATGGCTACAAGTTGTTTGGCATTTCTCTTATGAATGTAGAGTATATGTCTCTTGAATCTGGGTAGCTTCTGGGTAGTAAATTATGGTGGCAAATTACGACATTTTACTGGTATTCAGTTCTGAGTCTTTAATGACAAGAATCTTCTTCCTGTCTTTTGAAACTCTCACTCTGGGAGATATAGAAGTCCACCTATTCTGCTGAGAAAACTCAACTAAGCCATTTGAAGAGGCTACCTGGGGGAATATGGATGAAGATATCCCAGTTTTCTTCAAAGCTTCCCAGCCCAGGAACCAGATGGAATAAAAAAGTCTTTACGTAATTCTAATTGCAGGTCCTGCCTGAAGCTAACAACGTGAGAGATACTCAATGAGAATATAAAGCTGGGTCTAGTAAATCCATAAAATTACAAGAACTAATGACAAATATATTTAAGCCATTATGTTTTGTGATAGTTTTATGCAGAAATATATGCAATTATATTTTCTAAGCTGGAGTTGATTTAGACGTAAAAATCTGAAATTAGAATCTGAGCCCATTGTTGTAATGAGATGACTATTTGGGGGGCTTCAAAAGGGCAAAGAGTTTATTTTTCAAGTGAGAGAAATGTAAATAATTGATGAGCACACATCAGACTGTGATAGGCTAAAGATGTTTGCAATTTCTTCTATTCCTCTCACTTAGAGAGGGTATCTAATTCCGTAATAAAAAGTGACAAAAGTGATAATTTGTGATTTCCAAGGCTATGTTGTAAAGACTAGTTTCCACCCATTTTTCATGAAACAGTTTCTTTGGGGCCAAAAACCATCTAGGAAATGTGAGTGCTCTGAGAATGTGCAGGTGAGGGCATGTGCAGGTGTTTTTGTGGAAAGTCCTAGCTAAACCCAACATCCCCATTATTGCTACAAAGGCTCCAGACTTGTGAGTGAAACTATCTTGGAAACTCAAGATTGGTCCATCTGTCTACTGAATAACCTTAGGTAACCTAAGGAAACCTTAGGGTTTCCCAGGTGATGCAGTAGTAAGGAATCTGCCTGCCAGTGCAGGAGATGCAGGAAACATGGGTTCAATCTGTGAGTTGGGAAGATTCCTGGAGGAGGAAATAGCAACCCATTCCAGGATTCTTGCCTGGAATATCCCATGGACAAAGGAGCCTAGTGCCCTATAGCCGATGGGGTTGCAGAGTCGGATGACTCTTGCAAAGAGTCACATGACTGATCACAAATGCCTGCCTGCCTCAAACCTCATTCAACACTTCATGGAGTAGAAGAGTCAGGTAATAGAGCCTTGATCAAGCAACTGAACCATCAAAAATACAATAAAATTGGTTATTTTTGTAAGCTTCTAAATTTGGGGCTGATTTTTATATAAGCAATAAATGACTATTACAGAATGCAAATTATGTAAAAGTGTAGGTCAAATTGAACCAGAATATGTGTTTGAAGATGAAAGAAAAGAAAATAAATTCTAGGAAATTATAAAATTCTTCAAAAGATCCTTGTGGATATCTCCATGTTTTGGAAAGAATAAAAGAACACAGAATCATATCCTAGAGAGTAAAGTGTCTTCCACTTCCAAAAAAAATAAAAAAAATATTGCATTGTATTTCACAGCCATGTTTGGCCCGAAGGTCTCAATTCTACAAACTTTCTTCAACATAACTCAGCTAAACTTAATTCCCCAGGCATATGTTCTCCAAACAGCCACTGATTTATAAAAATTAGCACTTTCATAACTCAAATTCACCCTTCATTATGTTAAATCTTCATGCCCAGTATAACCAAGAGCAAAAATGCCCTACCAAAAATCAAACAGAATTAAACTGTTCATACCTCTCCAAGATTAAAAATCATCCTTTAAATCATTTGAACTCTTAGGATTTTTCATTTCTAACACCTGTATTTACAAGTTATAAAATCCCATGCAAATTAGGAAATTCACCTGCTTTCAGGATGGTATCATTTGCAAAGTCCTTGAGAGGAGTAATTTGCTTCCATGTTCGTCCTCCTGTGGATTTACCAACATTTCAAATCTCTGCCTTTATAGCACTTATTACATGTTGCTGTTATTTTTCAGTCATTAAGTCATGTTCCACTCTTTGCAGCCCCGTGAACTGCAGCATGCCAGGCTTCCCTGCCCTTCATTATCTCCTGGAGTTTGCTCAAACTCATATTCTTTGAGTCAGTGATGCCATCCAACCATCTCATTCTCTGTCTCCTTCTTCTCCTGCCCTCAGTATTTTCCAGCATCAGGGTCTTTTCCAATGAGTTGGCTCTTCGCATCAGATGGCCAAAGTATTAGAGCTTCAGCTTCAGCATCAGCATCAGTCCTTCCAATGAATATTCAGGGTTGATTTTCTATTGGCTTCAGTGCCCTTCTTAAAATGTTTGTTTTTGGAGTTCATGTGCCAATGTTTGCAATAGAAGGGGAGATAATTACATAAATTAATCTGTGAATACATTTTTCTCTTCCCAATATTACTTTTAGGGCTCTGCAACAACTTTGAGGGATCGGATGGGGAAGGAGGTGGGACGCAGATTCAAGAGGGAAGGCACATATGTATAGCTATGTCTGATTCATGTTGATGTTTGGCAGAAACCAATACAATATTGCTTTATAGCAATATCCTTCAATTAAAAAAATAATAAATTTTTAAAAATTAGGAGAGCATCTTTTTTTATTTTTATATAGCCTAGAATGCTAGGATTTGGACACATATATTAGAAAGCAAGAAAAATAACTTAAAGCAGTAATTGCTTCATAGCCGTTTTGAAGAAACAAAGAAAAGTGAGAAAAATAAGACACAAAGACTGAATTTCCTGAGTTATCTGAGATGGAGGGAAGGAGAATAAGAGGGCATAGATGAGACAAGCTCCTTTGAGTTCCTGTATAAGCTGGTTGCTGGCTACCTGCGCACGCTCCAGGGATCATAGTAAGTTTTGTTTGCAAATAAGTCCTGTAGGCTTTCGTCTTTTATCTTAAATAACTAAGCAAGGTCACAGTAGACAAAGGTATGCTTCCTGAATGACTATTTTAAGTAGACTAACTTCTTTTAACATTTCAGTTACCAAAAGCCCCTACTTTAAAGGAAAATTCATAAAACTAAAGCCAAGAGCAACTTGTATATTCTATTCTGTATTATATCCTGAAAAGAAGCAATGAAGGGCTGTCTTTCTGTCAGGCAGAATGTGGATATATCAACTAGATAACTACTGTATGATATTACTGTTGAAGCCCCTAATGCTGATTTGGAATGATGCTTTTCTATTCTCTATTAGGTCTATTCTTAGAGAATAGATTGTGCAAAAATAAATACATAATAAATTTGAGACATTAAATATTCAAAGAAGAATCAAGACAATGCTTAATATAATTTCAGGAGTCAAGACTGGATTATAAGGAACAACTTCTGAAATATGTATGAAGTTATACTAGGGTCTCTGCCATCAGATTTCTCCTATGCAGTTGAAATACTGCTGAGTTTAGTTAAATAGTTGTGTTAATTATTATTTCTTTTTAATACTTTCTCAACTTCAGTCCTAGATAAGAACAATGTGATATTGTACAATTCTACATTTTCTTTTGTTTGAAAACTGAAAGCATGTGGATTCAGGCACTGTATCTTCAAAGTCCACAACACATGACATTTCATGCTAAAAAGGCTAACAGTGACCGTGAATTCAAAGGTAGTTCTGCTCTGCATTCAATATTAGCTGTGCCTTTGAATGGAAAGCCAGTATAACCCCTTAACTACAGTGTCCTGGGGAAGCTAACTGAATAATCAGTATACATCTAATACGTAACCCAATAAGATCATGCTCACAGATATTTAAGTGAACTCTAGAGAAATGGCTGGCCCTTTGAAGCAATCTGCTTGCAGTATCAAAAAGAGCCATTTGGGAAACCCTCTGAAAAACAGAAATTTCAAAAACCACTTTCAGGACATTGCTGGCTGCCACTTGGTGTTCCTATGTTCTGATCAGGGGCAAATTTGTCCTCATCTTTATCTTCATCCAAGCAAAAACTTTTCATGAAGTCAGCATAGAAATATTTTATCGACTGGATATATTTCATTGTGGTAGTAATGTGTTCAGTTTCTGTTATGAAAATAAGAATGAATTTGGAGTTAGGTGGTTTAACATGCTAGTTTCTTTTGGTGATGGAAGCATTTGAGAAGGTTTTGCTTAATAATAGATTTTGACATTTAGATGTTATTGCTTAGCAGATTAGGTTTTTTTCTCCAGAAACTAGATAATATGATCATCCTTTATTCTTTTAGATCTCTTTTAGATGAACTCTAATTTTGAAATTGTATGTTAAAATATCATATTAATAGTTCATAAGGTAATGAAGTATCTTGAATTTTATATGCATGAGTATGTAGTTCAATAAAAATATTCTTGGGAAAGAGGAGGCTATTAATATGTATTGTAGAAAGAAAACTTGTTCTTACTTGGTTCCTGAAGTACTTGGAAGGAAAGATAACTTTGATATCTTAAAGAATGTGGTACAGCTTTAAAAATAACTGATTATTTCACAAATTTACTGAATCAAATTGACCCAGGGACATTGCTCCTTTATTTTGCAGGAGTCTAGACTCCAAGCTATAGCTTTTGAATTTATTCATCAGATATTTCCTTTCCAATTATTTGTCACTTTTAATATATTGAAAGATGCCATCCTGAGAATTTACCTTGATTCAAGCAAATCCAGTATAAACCTCTGGACAATTTTTTGGTAAGAGATTCATAATTTCCCTTAACAAAAAACATTAGTGTATGATTTGATTAGACAAATTCAATTTGTGTATAACTTTCCAGGACACATCTATTGCATAAAAAGTGAACTTTATTTTAGAAATATAGTCCCAATCCTTGATAATAGTTTGTTATGTGATTTGCGGTTTTGTTTGGATTCCAATTATATAATCTAAGTATTTCAAAAATATAATCTGTTTTGATTTTGCTACTATTTTGCTTTTAATGGGCAGTTAGGTATTTGGTTCTATTTATTTATTTTTTATGACCTATCACCATCTGGCAAACATGACTAGTCTATGAAAACAAGTAATATAAAGTGTAAATTATTTCATTTCACAAGAGATAAGGTGACATTTTGGTAATTTATAATCATGACCCAAACACTAGGAGAGCAGGAGGAGACATTTTCTCTGAATTCAAAGACTAGAATGTGAACAGGAAGTAGAAATGCTTTAATTATGAAATTATACATCCTGTTTGTTCTTAAGACAACCATATGGGTGCACAGTAGTTCTCAACTATTTATCGAATAATTGAATAGCCTATAGATTTCAAACCTATCCCAATTAATGTCCTGGTGCTTTTTATTTCAATGGCCTCAAATAACGGAGAAGGCACCCCACTCCACTACTCTTGCCTGGAAAATCCCATGGACGGAGGAGCCTGGTAGACTGCAGTGGATGGAGTCACTAAGAGTCAAACATGACTGAGTGACTTCACTTTCACGCATTGGAAAAGAAAATAGCAACCCACTCCAGTGTTCTTGCCTGGAGAATCCCAGGGACGGGGGAGCCTGGTGGGCTGCTGTCTATGGGGTCGCACAGAGTCAGACACCATTGAAGTGACTTAGTAGCAGCAGCAGCCTCAAATAAGAGCTATTGTTTGTTGTAAATCTGAGTTAGAAGCAGATGCCAAGAAGGAATTAAGTGAAAGAGATGGGGGTGGTGGTGGGAGAGAGGCTTAAGAGGGAGGGGATATATGTATACTTATAACTGATTCACCTTGTTGTACAACAGAAACCAACACAACATTGTAAAGCAATTATCCTCCAATTTTTTTTTAAGTGAAAGAGATACAGGGGAGGGGGACAAGGGAGGGTGACTGTGAAGGATATAGGGGAGATGAAATAGGAATAGGCAGAGAGTCTTCAGACTGTAATGTGGGCCTGATACCCGTGCAGGAAAGAAAGAAAGGACTGGATAGGGGGAGCCCCAAATTACAATGAGCTCTGAGAAAATCTTAACCAGCCTACCGGGGAGGTCCAGAGCAAGGATTTCTCATTAGAGTTTTGCGGCATTTGGCAGGAATGCCTTAACTCTAACAAGACACTGTCATCAGTCAGTTTATGGGAGCGGCTGAGAAAGATTCCTCAAGCTGGACATAGTGGTAGATCCCAAAGATGTGGCAAGTAATGGCTATCAGCTGACTATATTTGTCATAACCGCTTTCTCTTTGAAGGGAGATTGAGTAATAACCCCATGAATGCCAACATTTGTGTCCTGCAAAATATTTAAATACTCAATAGTGGAATCCTGATCCCTTGAATTACATCAATTTATGTCCATTATGTTTCATGATGTTTTGAAGATTACATATAACTGTTATACTCTCTATTTATTCCCTTTAATGGTAAACTTAACATTCAATCACACACTCTTAATTCTGAAACTCTTAGAATATACCAGTTTAACATGCAGTTAAAAACTGAGATCAAGCAGCAAAAATAAAAGATAGAGGGGGAGAAAGAAGGCTTAAGAGTTGGAGGTGAAAATAAAAGCTTTACTTTTATGAAACTGATAGGAAAACAAATAATGATGAAAGACCTTTAAAAACACACAAAAAACACAACAGATGAATGGATAAAATGGATGGTGCATATGTGTGTGTACATATACACACACACATACATAAAATGAAATATGTTGTTGTTTAGTCACTCAGCCCTGTTCTACTCTTTTGCAGCCTGTGGACTGTAGTTCTCCAGGCTTCTCTCTCTATGGGATTTCCCAGGGAAGAATACTGAAGTGAGTTGTCACTTCCTTCTCCAGGGGATCTTCCCAGCCCAGGGATAAAACCTGGTCTCCTGCATTGCAGGCAGATTTTTTATCATTAAATCACTAGGAAAGCTCAGTGGAATGTGTTCAGTTCCGTTCCGTTCAGATCAGTCGCTCAGTCATGTCTGACTCTTTGTGACACCATGGACTCCAGCAAGTCAGGCTTCCCTGTCCATCACCAACTCCTGGAGCCTACTCAAACTCATGTCCATTGTTTTGGTGATGCCATACTACCATCTCATCCAGTGTTATCCCCTTTTCCTCCTGCCTTTAATTTTTCCTAGCATCAGGGTCTTTTCCAATGAGTCAGTTCTTTGCATCAGGTGGCCAAAATATTGGAGTTTCAGCTTTAGCATCAGTCCTTCCAATGAATATTCAGGACTGATTTCCTTTAGGATGGACTGGTTGGATCTCCTCGCAGTCCAAGGGACTCTCAAGAATCTTCTCCAACACCACAGTTCAAAAGCATCAATTCTTCAGCACTCAGCTTTCTTTATAGTCCAACTCTCACATCCATATATGACTATTGGAAAACTCATAGCTTTGACTAGATGGACCTTTGTTGGCAAAGTAATGTCTCTGCTTTTTAATGTGCTGTCTAGGTTGATCATAGCTTTTCTTCCAAGCAGCAAGCATCTTTTGATTTCATGGGTTTAGTTACCATCTGCAGTGATTTTGGAGCCCCCTCAAATAAAATCTCTCACTGTTTCCATTGTTTCCCCACCTATTTGCCATGAAGTGATGGGACCAGATGCCATGATCTTAGTTTTCTGAATGCTGAGTTTTAAGTCAACTTTTTCACTCTCTTCTTTCACTTTCATCAAGAGGCTCTTTAGTTCTTTGCTTTTTGCCATCATTTTGATTATTTAACTTATATGCGGAGTACATCATGTGAAATGCCAGGCTGGATGAGACACAAGCTGGCATCAAGATTGCCAGGAGAAATAGAATATGACTCAGATATTAAAAAAAGGGAAATATTGTTATTTGCAGCAACGCAGATGAACCTAGAGGTTATCATTCTAATTGAAGGAAGTCAGATAGAAAGATAGTTATCATATGGTATCAAGCAAATATGCAACACATATGAACTTATTTACAAAGTGGAAACAGATTCATAGACATAGAAAATAAATTTATGGTTACCAAATGGTAAAGGTGTGGAGCAATAAATTAGGAGTTTGGGATTAGCAGATACAAGCTACTATGTATAAAACAGATAACAAAATCCTACTTAAATTACAGGGAACTATATTCAATACCTTATAATAAACCACAATGAAAAATAATAGGTATACGTATAATAGAATCACTTTGCTGTACACAAGAAGCTAATAGAACATCGTGAATCAACTGAGTGTAAAGTCTGTTAGTTACTTCAGTTGTGTCTGACTCTTTGTGACTCTATGGATTGTAGCCCTCCCACCCCAGGCTCCTCTGTCCTTGGGATTCTCCAGGCAAAAATACTGGAGTGGGTAGCCATCCCTTTCTCCAGGGAATCTTCCTGACCCATGGATCAAACCAGAATCTGTAGGAAGAACTCAGATCTACAGGCAGATTCTTTACCGTCTGAGGAAACAGGGAAGCCCAAATCAACTGTATTTCAGTTCAAACACACACACACACACACACACACACACACACACACACACACACACACACATGCACGCATGCACAAGACAAGGTAAAGGGCAGGGACATGGTACGCGTTAGGGAGTGGTGTTTTGAAATGTTTTAAAATAAAGTGATATGAGTGAAGCAAATGAGTAAGTTCTGCAGTTTTGTGTGGAAGGAGTCATTATAGCATAGGCAATAGGAAATCGAAGTTCTGGACTAAGCACGTGTTTGGTCTGCTCAGAGAAGCAAAAATGCTTCTGTGACTGTGGAGGAAAGAGCAGGGGGGAGGTTGGGAAGAGATGAGCTAAATGGGGCAGCTATTTTCAGCAAAAGTAGAGAGTAACATCACGAACTTTGTTCTCAGTCACAGGGTACACAATAATTTTCAGCAGGTGGGTAAAGCATGCTCACTTATGTTTTAAAGGGTCACTCTGGCTTCTGGGTAGTAAGTGGACCTTGCTCAGTCACTTCAGTCATGTCTAACTCTTTGTGAACTTATGGACTATAGCCCTCCAGGTTGCTCTGTCCATGGGATTCTCCAGGCAAGATACTGGAGTGGGTTGCCATGCCCTCCTCCAGGGGATCTTCCCAACTCAAGGAACAAACCCTTGTCTCCTGCATCTCCTGTACTGCAGGCTGACTCTTTACTACAGAGTCGCCAGGGAAGCCCCAGATGGACCTGAGGTGATATAGTACGGATAGAGCATTGTAAACCTCAGAGGGGGATCACTACATGAGAATACAATGCTCACTTCGCCAAGAAGACATAGAAATTCTAAAAATATGTGCAGTAAATAAAATGATCTCAGAGTGTGTGAAGCAAAACTACAAGGAGAAATTAGAAAAATCACCATAATCAGAGGGAATTTCAACATAAAATAATTTTTTTTTTTTTTTTTTTTTTTGCCACTTGGCTTGTGGGATCTTAGTTTCCCTTCCAGGGATTGAACCTAGATCCCCTTCATTGGAAGTGCAGAATCCTAGCTACTGGACTGCCAAGGAAGTCAAGCACAAAATAGCTTCAAACACAGAAAACAGACTCCCAAAATAAGTATAATAACATTCATTTGATAGATTAAAAAAAAAAATCTGCATCCAGCAACTAGAAAATTTTTCTCAGACTTACATAGAATATTTACAAGTACTAATCATGTAAAAAGGCCCAAAAGCAAAATTAAAAAACCTTTGAAGTAGGATAGGTATGGAATAGCTATTAGCACATCATATTCCCTGATCACAAAATAATTAGGTTAGTACAAAGGGTCGGACACAACTGAGCGACTGAACTGAACTGAACTGAGTACATAGCAAGAGATATATGAAAATGTCCTGAATAATTAGAAATTAAACAATCATGCACTAATAAATAAATCATAATTGAAGAAGATAGTCTATGAGGAATTCAAAAATACCCAGAAATAAATAATAGAGAATACACTACATACCAAAATTTAGATCTTAGGGTAGGAAAATTTTTAATAATCAAAACAAAAATATCTAACTGTGAAAGAAATCATACATTTTACTATGTTTAAATTATTTTTTTATTTCTTGTTAAAATGCTTAAGAGAGAGTTATAACTAGAAAATACAATGTCTACAAATAACAAAAGATTATTAATATAAGCAAGTATAAAAATCCATTATGATTTGATTTTAAAGCTGAAGAACTAATTTATTGCTACTGCTAAGTCACTTCAGTCGTGTCCGACTCTGTGTGACCCCATCCCTGGGATTCTCAAGAACTAATTTAAAATGAATGAAAAAGACATGAACCAGCATGTTATAAAAAACATATATGGCTAATAAGTATGAAAAAATATTCAACTTTATTAGTGACTATGAAAACTGTATTAGGATTACAATGAGATATTAGTTTATTCCATTGGAAAACTTTCTAAAAATCTGACAATACTAAATGATGGAGATGTGGTCCATAGATTCATGTGTTACTTGTGGGAATGTAAATCAATACAATTCTTTGAAAAATAGGCAGTGTATTATAAGATTGTATTTTCTTGTACCCTACAACTGTAGGTTTGTTTTGGGTTAAATTCCCTGGAAGAGAGAAAGGGATTCGTGAGTAATGATTTGTAAAGGCAATGTAAGCAACAGAAACTTACAAGGGAGTTAGGAAGCAGGTTAGGAAAAACAATGGAGCTAAGCAAGGATGATATTTCATGTGATCCCTTTACAGAATTATCCTTGTCTTGAGGCAAGAAAACTTAGCACTGAAGAATTGATGCTTTTGAAGTGTGGTGTTGCAGAAGACTCTTGAGAGTTCCTTGAACTGCAAGGAGATCCAACCAGTCCGTCCTAAAGGAAATCGGTCCTGAATATTCGATGGAAGGATTTCAGCTGAAGCTGAAACTCCAATACTTTGGCCACCTGGTGTGAAGAGCTGACTCTTTGGAAAAGACTCTGATGCTGGGAAAGATTGAAGGCAGGAAGAGAAGGGGATGACAGAGTATGATATGGTTGGATGGCATCATCAACTTAATGGACATGAGCTTGAGCAAGCTCTGGGAGTTGCTGAAGGACAGAGAAGCCTGGCATGCTGTAGTCCATGGGGTTGCAAAGAGTCTGACATGACTGAGCAACTGAACTGAACTGAGGCAAGGGAGAAAGGCTTCTGACCACTTTCAGTGACCCTTATCTGCCTTCCTCCCAGCTGTGGGAAGGGTAGGGAGGAAGGGGCATGGTGCAGGTAACTCAGGTGAGGCTGCACCTATTTCTCAGGAAAAATCCTCCAAGGAATGTTACAGGTCCAAATTTTTAGCAGCAGGACCAGTGACATCCAGTAAAAAGAATCCCTAAGAATCTGGGTAAGAAACTAAGAACATCTTTTAGAACCTGAGAGAAACTTTCCATATGTTTAAGATTGGGCGTAGAGGCACTGTTCACAGTGGCCAAAACCTAGAAGCATCCTTTGAGTTTATTGACATGTGAGTGAATTAATCAACTGTGGGATAATCACATAATGAAATATGCAGTAGTCAGAATGAAGTAACCTCAGGAACATGTCACAATCAACATGAATCCCAATAATATAAAGTAAAAAACAAGTTTGCATACACCATGGAAACCTTTTTTATGATGTTAATAAACAAATAAAATGCATAGGGATACATATAGATGAGTTTAAAAGTATATAAAACTATAGAAAAAATGATGAAACACAAATTTTAATGGTTTTTACTTTGGGTTAGGAGTAGCAGGGAATGGAGTGGATATTGGGGAATGTATATAAATTATCCATTCAGCCACAGTCAGTTTTTATACTGAATGATAGGTTCATGAATGCTTATTACTTTATTAATGTCTCCATGTGAATAAATAAGTGTGTAATGGGTCAATAAGTAGGATGAATTAAATTTTCTGCACCTATAATATAATATTAGAAAAATAAGATTTTCAAATTATAAGATAGAGTTTCTGTTCAAGAGATTAGTTAAGAATAGTCTTAAAGTTTTGGTTAAACCACTGGAAAAACATTATTGACCTTTAGTTAGGTGGGGTGATTAAAAGGAAAGAAATTATGGAAGAAGGGAGATGGTGGGCATCAAGATATTGGTTTGGGACAGGTTAAGTCTGAAATGCCAATCAATAACCAAGTAAAGATATCAATAGTTGGATTCTGAGATTGTAGCTAAAGGGTTAGTTCTTGATGAGTGATGCTATTATCTTCTTAAAGCCATTAGAATGGGATAAGATCTGTCTTATCCAATGAATGTAGATAAAGAAGCAATTAGATCTGAGAACTGTTGCTTAAAGTGTTTCAACCATTAGAGGTCAAGAAAAAAGGATCAAGCAAAAGTCTATGAGAACTAGTACATTGAGGTGGGAAGAGATTTTAGACAGAACAATCTTCCAGGAACCAGATGAATAAAGTGTTTCAAGAAAAAGCAGACAATTCATTGAGTCAAATGCTGCTGAAAGGTATAGTAAGATAAGGACCAAGAACTGGTCTTCTGATTGTCAACGTAGAGTCATTAATGACTTTGAATAGACAGCTTTAGTGGAGTAGTGAGGTAGGTTCAAGAAAGAAGAGAAGGAGAGAAAGGGGATGGGCAACAACCACAAAAGCATCTCATTTTTTATCGTGTGTCTAATAGAAACAAGTTTAAGACATGGTGCTCTAGTCCATTTTTCCCCCTGAGAGAGTCAGCTTCAGTACTAGAATTATGGATATACTGATTTTAAAATCTGAAAACACCCTAAAGATGGCTTAATGCAATTTCATCATTTTACATGTGAAATACAGGAGGTCTAGAAAGGTAACACTAGTTGCATGAGAACATAAAGCTTACAAGTTACTGAGAGAGCCAGGACCAAAATAGAAATTTTCTAAATCTTAATTCAGGTTTACTTATATCCCACTGGAAAAGTCAGCTAGGTTATAATTCTAATTTTTCATGGAAGCAAAAATAAAATGCATTTAATTTAGCTATCAACATAATAGAAGTCCTTGCTGTTGTACTTTACACAAGATTTATTGAACTACTTCATTTCCAGTTGCACTATGTGTCACCACTTTAACCTGCCCAAGTCCTACTCATCATTCCAGTTTCAGCTTACATGTCAGAAGGTAGAGTCTCTGCCCCAAAAATTATGTGGTGCAAAGCCAAATAAAATATAATTTGTTGTTATTCATGCTTTGAATTATACATGAATTTACCTCTTCCATTTTCAGGAATAATTGAGACTTTATAAGTATATGAGAGAAAATGACTCCTAGCTTCTCTGAGAACCAAGAAGAACCCTTTTCTCTTCCCAATATTTTTTCTTAGTTATAAAAATGTAAATATAGTTTGAAAAACTTAGAATTGTATTATTGATTACTTATACTTTTAACCTGACAACTGATTCAGTGCTTGTCAAGGGTTTTTGCAATGAAAAATGTAATATTTCAAACAAATTATATGAGATATATGTTTTAGGAAAATATTTATTTTTATGTACATTCAGATAAGGATACATATCCACTCATGAGTCATTAAAGATAATTTCTGTGCAATGTTAATTGAAGGCAGAAGGAAAACTTTCTTGAAGAAATAATATGTCATGCGCTTTGGTGTTTTCATTCAAAAGAAATCCAAGACTCCTAACAATATTAACATTCCCTAGAGTATGTGATATGGCTGATGTTGTTTTATTTTTCCTCTCTCTCTCTCTCTGACTCAGAATTCACCCAAGGAGAAAAGTATGGATTTATTCCTTTCAGTGCAAGAAAGTGACAATTAAAGTTTACCTGTTACTGGAATTGGAAGTTAATGTGGTATTCCTTCATAACACTAAGGGCTAGAATCAGTGCAGGTTTTAGATTAGTCTTCTCTTTGAAGGACAAATATAATGATTCCACTTGCCTAATGTTTAAAAGAGTGATTATTTGCTAAGTTTCTTCACCCTTTTTTTTTTTTTTTTTTTTGCTTTTGGTATCAAGTTTGAGCTTAGCTTGTATTATGGAAATCTCCTTTGTCTTTAATATTTAATGTTAGCTCTAAATGTTTGGTGTATTCCAAAGGAAATTTAATATGCTCACTTCTGATTCATTTATACTGAATTCTTAAATACTATTAGGTTTGGATATTCAAGAAAACTGAAGGTACTCTTTAAAGCTATCACTTAGTGAAAAAAAGATACTGTATTTTACTGAAGAAATTATTTGTAAGAATCTTCAAGATTTAATAGTTTTCTTAATGTAAAAAAAAAAATCCATAAATAGAGATGTACATTTCATTCCAGAAATTTCAATCATTTTTTCAAGATGGCTTCAGAATCAAGAGGAAAAGATAAAGAAGAATTAATATTTGGGGGCAACTATATGCATGTTGCTGCTAAGTACTTTATGCATATTTTCCTATTGAATTCTCACCTCAAATCTTGACAATAAACTATCAAACACATTTACCAGATGAGGAGACCAGTGTTTAGAAAATTTATTTGCTCACCAAAGATCCTTGAATCTTATATATCTTGGTCATGCTATTATAGGGCTATGCCAATTCTTCAGTATACTGGTGAATAAGAAATATGCATTTTTTTTACTCCCATCTCACTCAAACAATGAATAACTTGAATCTTGGTATTGAGAATCAAAAGTATCTGAAAAATTGTAAAAAAAACCCAAGCAGGATCTTATAGATTTGTACAACCTATACTTATAGTACAGGAAATATCAGGAATACATCTGAAGAAACAGGCAATGAAGCTAAAGTGATCTCAAAGTGGTAGTGCCTGGAGTCATCTGGCAGGATGAAATGTAAATCCTCTCTGGAGGAATTCAGATTTACCCTATGCTTCGTAAAAAATATGCAACTGGATGTCAAAACTTAGGCACAGGACAAGGCCTAACTTGGTTATTGATTTATACAGTAAAATAGTCACTGAAAATCTACTTTGTATCAGGTATTCAGCAGTGAACAAAATAGTGGAAAATCTTTATTTTTATGGAGCTTATATTCAAGTAGAAAAGGGGAAAACATAAACAGAAAAATAATTAAAATATAAAACATGTTAGACTATAGTAGACAATAGGAGATGGTATATCACTGGTTTTGAAAATGCAGGATGGGGCCACAAGCCAAGGAATTCAGCCAGCCTTCTCCCTCTTGGCTTCTCTCCCTCCCTCCCTCTCTCCATACATATGCAGAATAAAATCACAACAGGTTGCCACTTCACACTCAGCAAACTGGCCAAGACTGGCAAATCAAAATATTCATGAGGATACAATAAAATAGAAATGCTTGCTCATTAATTTAGTTTTCTATTGTGGTGATAACAAATTATCACAAAGGTAAAATGGCTTAACTTTATTATCTTATAGTTGTGTGGGTTAGAACACCAAACTGACTCTACAGGCCTAAAATCTATGTGTTGTTAGGGTTGCCTTCTCTTCTCAAGGGTCTGGGAAATATACTCTTTCCTTGCCTTTTCCAGGTTCTAGAGGCTGATTTCTTTGGCTCATGGCTCCTCTATCTTTAAAACCAGCAAAAGTAGGTTGGATCCTTATCATATTGAATCATTTTGACTCTTCTGTCTCTCTCTTCTACATTTAAGGGCATGTTTTTGTTGGGTTCACCTGGATAACCCAGAATAGCTTCCCAGTCTCAAGGCTCCTAATTTACTTATATTTGCAAGTTCTTTTTGTCACTTAAGGTAACTTATTTACAGGTTCCAGTGATTAGGATATTGGACATTATTGGGAGGCCATTAGCAAACCCATCATTTTCATCCATCACCTGAGAGGAATGCTAATCAGAATAATTATTAAAAAACATTTTTCTAATTAAAAAAAAAAAAGGCAATTCATCAATACCTTGAGGAGTTCAATACATCCATGCTCTGAGACCTAACCATTTAAATTCTAGATGTATATTCTGAAAAACTCTTTCACATGTTCACAGGTAGGCATGTGCAGAATGTTTATAGCAAAATTACTTTTAATAACACCAAGTTTAAAAGATCCAAATTCATATCAATGGCAAAGTGGATACTGTAAATTATGATGAAGCAGAATATTATACAGCAGTGAAAATTAGTAATTTAACAAATAAAAGAATAAACATTAATGAATCTCCAAAATGTGACATTGAGGCAGAGAAACAAGTCATAGAAGGATATACACAGCATGATTCTATAAATCTATATTTCAAAAACATTCAAAATTAAACAATACATTCTTTATGGATGCATAATTGTTAGAAAGTGTAAATAACAAGAGATTATCAGCTTGGACAATGGGCCCACATACACAAGTGTTTTCTTAATTATTTTTTTGTTTTTTTTTTACTCTTTTGTTCTATAAATTATGCTTTTTTATTCTTTTTAGGGAGTAAGTCATATTTTACAATAGATTGTTAAGAAATTCATTGAGTCTCTGTTTTTGGGCCAGTAACATCTCTAAGGTTCCAGGTTAATCATTTGCCAGAGATAACTATATGTACCAATATGAAAATAAAACTAAATGATGCATCTAAATGTCTGATAAATAACCTATAATATGAAATAATCCCTTCCCTTAGATTGATAAAATCAGTAGTCATAAAATAAAATTTTAATTTCATGTCAACAAATCAATCAACTGAGGTTATTAAACAGCAAATACATAAAAAAATGAATCAGCTTCCATGATGATAGGTAAGGAATAATTAATTTTGAACAAACATGTAGATGGCTGGTTATTATAATTTTTGATAACAGCCTGAGATTCTTTGGCATTCTCTTTTTTGCTCTGGTATCTGAAGGTTTAAAGGTAATTAATTATTAAAAAACATAGACAAAATGAAAATAAATAAAGAAGATGGAAAATGTTGGGAGGAAGACAGACTTGTGGGAATGGACACTGGGCAATGTTATTAAGGTCAATATTCTTTTTGAGTCAGTTATGGAGCTCAAGGTAGAGGTCTGTTCTGTAGATGAAATTTTGGTCATTATCAACATAGAGATGATATTTAAAGCCAAGAAACTGGATAAGATCACCTATGAAGAGAGCATGTGTCCATTCCTTAAAACCTGTGCGTTCCTAACAAACACATCTGTTCTCCTGGTCTACTGCCATTTTAAAAAATCTGTTGTGTACTATACTTCATATATTTCAGGGACTTTATAACTACAGACCTCCATTTACAGGGACTAACTGCCAAATTATTTCTCTTTTTACTAATTTTTGATTTTTTTTCCCCTTTAACTCATAAACCGTCTTTCTTCCCGCACTCTCGCTTACTTTAGCTCTCGAATTTTTGGGGAATTACTATATTCCTTCACACCCATCCTTGTATATTTTGCACCCTCTCTGCTTCTCTCTCTTATTGTTAAAACTTCCTTCTCTCAGTTGGCAAATAATTCTAACTGATCTGCACGATGACAATATTTCTGCAGCTACCTTATCTCACTGAATTCAACCTTTATAGTTTTTATTTTTCCTTCTATTTTTATGCTTTATCCTCTTAATCTTTTGTTTTCTAAACTAACAAACTACATCATAAAGGGCAGTCTGTCTCTAAAATTCACTTAAGTAATCCTCTATGTAGAGGGAAGCAGTATTTATTTTCCTTCCAAAAAAAACCACAAAAAACAAAAAACAAAAACCATCATTGTGAAAGGATAATAATTATTTTTTAAATGGAATGCTAATAGGAACACCATCAATTAAAAGCAAAACAAAACAAACATTTTCACTAAGGTAGTTCTCATTTTCTAATAATTAATCCTCATTCTATTTTATCTATAAGACCAAAAATCATCAATTTGGGAACTTTCAGGTAATGGAATAGTGTGCTAAATTAAAGTTTGCCACTAATGTGTATGGGTTATATTGAGAGATTTCCTGGCAATTGTGGAAACATGGAAACACCAAGTGACTGGCTGTCCCAGTTTGTCCAGAACCTTCTCAGTTTTAGCACTGCAAATTCTGTGTCCCATGAAACGTTTTGGTTCCTGGCACATTAAGATGGTTAGTCACCCTACAATATGTCAGACTTTCAGAATCATTTGAAAGCATCCAGATCTAATGCAAAGAGGTGGAAATTGACCTTAGGTAAAGATTAATTCAAAGTAACAATTAGGCATGAAGCTAGTATGTCTTTCATTTATGACAATATGATTCTCAGAGGGGGGAAAAACTGCTTTTTAAGCAAAAATGAATGGCATATTTTCATCATGTTTTATTTTTATAAAGATGAATCTACTTTATTCTTTTTATGGCCTAGGATGTATGACATATATATCTCAACGTTTTATAAAATTTGATATCTGTAACAAAAAGGAAAACAAAACTGAGCTAAATGTTATACAGTTTATATTCTTGGAGTCTTATTAAAAAAAAAAACAAACACCAAAATGATGAGGAATTGAAAACAAAAACAAAAAATACCTCATCCTTCTTGCCTACCATGTCGATGAGAAATTTACTAATTTTCTCTTCAGGGCTCTAAACCACAGGTTCTGTGTCCATATCTCATGTTCTTGGTACCCTGAATACTTTTTTTCCACTTGTCCTTTCTTTATTATTTTTCTTTCCCACAAATGTATCAAAATAATTTGTCTCCGTGTTTATACTGCATCATTCTTCTACAAGAAAACAAAACCTTCATTTTTACTTCTGCTATGATAATGGCAATAAGGAGTTCATGATCTGAGTCACAGTCAGCTCCCAGTCTTGTTTTTGTTGACTGTATAGAACTCCTCCATCTTCGGTTGCAAAGAATATAATCAGTCTGATTTCAGTGTTGACCATCTGGTGATGTCCATGTGTAGAGTCTTCTCTTGTGTTGTTGGAAGAGGGTGTTTGCTATGACCAGTGCATTCTCTTGGCAGAACTCTCTTAGCCTTTGCCCTGCTTCATTCTGTACTCCAAGGCCAAATCTGCCTGTTACTCCAGGTGTCTCTTGACTTCCTCCTTTTGTATTCCAGTCCTCTATAATGAAATGGACATCTTTTTTGGGTGTTAGTTCTAAAAGGCCTTGTAGGTCTTAATAAAACCATTCAACTTCAGCTTCTTCAGCATTACTGGTCTGGACATAGACTTGATTACCGTGATATTGAATGGTTTGCCTTGGAAATGAACAGAGATCATTCTGTCGTTTTTGAGATTGCATCCAAGTACTGCATTTCGGACTCTTTTGTTGACCATGATGTCTACTCTATTTCTTCTAAGAGATTCCTGCCCACAGTAGTAGATATAATGGTCATCTGAGTTAAATTCCCCCATTCCAGTCCATTTTAGTTCGCTGATTCCTAAAATGTCAATGTTCACTCTTGCCATCTCCTGTTTGACCACTTCCAATTTGCCTTGATTCATGGACCTAACTTTCCAGGTTCTTATGCAATATTGCTCTTTACAGCATCAGACCTTGCTTCTATCACCAGTCCCGTCCAAAACTGGGTGTTGTTTTTGCTTTGGCTGCATCCCTTCATTCTTTCTGGAGTTATTTCTCCACTGTTCTCCAGTAGCATATTGGGCACCTACCCATCTGGGGAGTTCATCTTTCAGTGTCCTATCCTTTTGCCTTCTTATAGTGTTCACGGGATTCTCAAGGCAAGAATACTGAAGTGGTTTGCCATTCCCTTCTCCAGTGGACCGCATTCGGTCAGACCTCTCCACCATGAGCCATCCGTCTTGGGTGGCCCCACACAGCATGGCTTAGTTTCATTGAGTTACACAAGGTTGTGGTCCATGTGATCAGATTGGCTAGCTGTCTGTGATTGTGGTCTCAGTCTGTCTACCATCTGATTTCCCCTCTCAGAGACTACCATCTTACTTGGGTTTCACTTACCTTGAACGTGGGATATCTCTTCACGGCTGCTCCAGCAAAGTGCAGCCGCCGCTCCTTACCTTTGATGTGGATGGGAAAACCAGAAGACCATTCAGGTATAACCTAAATCAAATCCCTTATAATTATACAGTGGAAGTAAGAAATAGATTTAAGGGACTAGGTCTGATAGACAGAAAGCCTGATGAACTATGGATGGAGATTCGTGACATTGTACAGGAGACAGGGGATAAAGACCATCCCCAAGAAAAAGAAATGCAAAAAGGCAAAATGGTTGTCTGACGAGGCCTTACACATTACTATGAAAAAAAGAGAAGCAAAAAGCAAAGGAGAAAAGAAAAGATATACCCATTTTGAATGCAGAGTTGCAAAGAATAGCAAGGAGAGAGAAGAAAATCTTCCTCAGTGATCAATGCAAAGAAATAGAGGGAAGCAATAAAATGGGAAAGACTAGAGATCTCTTCAAGAAAATTAGAGATACCAAGGAAAAATTTCATGCAAATATGGGCTCCATAAAGAAATTGTATGGACCTAACAGAAGCAGAAGTTATTAAGAAGGGGTGGCAACAATACACAGAAGAACTGTACAAAAATATTTTCACGACCCAGATAATCACGATGGTGTGATCACTCACCTGGAGCCAGCCATCCTGGAGTGTGAAGTCAAGTGGGCCTGAGGAAGCATCACTATGAACATATCTAGTGGAGGTGATAAAATTCCAGTTGAGCTGTTTCAAATCCTACAAGATGATGCTGTGAAAGTGCTGCATTCAATATGCCAGCAAATTTGGAAAACTCAGCAGTGGTCACAGGACTGGAAAAGGTCAGTTTTCACTTCAATCCCTAAGAAAAGCATTGCCTAAGAATGTTCAGACTACTGCACAATTGCACTCATCTCACAGGCTAGTAAAGTAATGCTAAAAGGTCTCCAAGCCAGCCTTCAGCAGTATGTGAATCATGAACTTCCAGATGTTCAAGCTGGTTTAAGAAAAGGCAGAGGAACCAGAGATCAAATTGCCACATCCACTGGATCATCAAAAAAAGCAAAAGAGTTCCATCTAGTTCTACTTTATTGACTATGCCAAAGTCTTTGACTGGGTGGAACACAATGAACTGTGGAAAATTCTGAAAGAGGTGGGAAAGCAGACCACCTGACCTGCTTTTTGAGAAATCTGTATGCAGGTCAGGAAGTAACAGCTAGAACTGGATATGGAACAACAGACTGGTTCCAAATAAAAAAAGGAGTACGTCAAGGCTGTATATTGTCACCCTGCTTATTTAACTTAAATGCAGAGTACATCATGGGAAACTCTCGGCTGGAAGAAGCACAAGCTGGAATCATGATTGCCAGGAGAAACTTCAATAACCTCAGATATGCAGATGACATCACCCTTATGGCAGAAAGTGAAGAAGAACTAAAGAGCCTCTTGATGACAGTGAAAGAGGAGAGCAAAAAAGTTGGCATAAAGCTAAACATTCAGAAAACTAAGATCATGGCATCTGGTCCCATCACTTCATGGCAAACAGATGGGGAAACAGTGAAAACAGTGGCTGATTTTATTTTTAGGGGCTCCAAAATCACTGCAGATGGTGACTGCAGCGGTGAAATTAAAAGACACTTACTCCTTGGAAGGAATGTTATGACTGACCTAGATAGCATATTAAAAAGCAGAGAGATTATTTTGTCAACAAAGGTCTATCTAGTCAAGGCTATTGTTTTTTCAATAGTAATGTATGGATGTGTGGGTTGGACTGTAAAGAAAGCTGAGCATGGAAAAATTGATGCTTTTGAACTGTGGCATTGGAGAAGACTCTTGAGAGTCCCGTAGACTGCGAGGAGATCCAACCAGTCCATTCTAAAGATCAGTCCTGAGTGTTTGTTGGAAGGACTGATGCTGAAGCTGAAACTCCAATACTTTGACAACCTGGGGTGAAGAGCTGACTCATTTGAAAAGACCCTGATGCTGGTAAGATTGAAGCCAGGAGGAGAAGGGGATGACAGAGGATGAGATGGTTGAAAGGCATCCCTGACACAATGGACATGAGTTTGTATAAACTCTGGTTGTTGGTGATGGAGAGGGAGGCCTGGCGTGCTGCGGTTCATGGGGTTGCAAAGAGTCAGATACAACTGAGCAATTGAACTTAACTGAACTTATGGTAAAGGCAATATGTCTTTTGCTTATGCTCTTCCTTCAAAACTCAATTATATGTATTTTAATATTTTGAGAAGAAATGCAAGTTTGAGAGAATTAGCTTCTTTCTGCTACCCAATACATGCAAAATGTAAGTCCTCTTAAAATAATATAATATATCCATTATTTTTCATTTCTAACTTTGACAGAGAAATAGATGGGGCTTAACTTTTTCCCTCTTTAGTATCCCTTCCTTTTAACTTAGAGTGTAGAGAACATTTTATACAAGAAATTCGTCAACATTTGCTCTTTTCCCTTAAGAATACATAGATTTGTTGTGAAAAGCTACAAAATATATGACTCAGCAGTAATTTTAGTGAACCTCCTGGTTGTTTTGCCTACATTGTTCAAACAGTTAGAATTCTGAATCAGAAAGACTGAGACCTACCTATGATTTCTGTTTAATCAACATTAAAATGACATGATTTGGCTTAACTTCTCTTTTAAGTGATCCATTGGAACATTTTCCTGATTAATAACTACATTCAGAGAATGCCAGGTTTTCAAAGACAAAAATATAATCATGAACCAAGACGTCCTCGAGGCCATTGGATTAAATTTTTTTTAAAGGCAAAAGATTTGTTTCCTTCTAGCACAGCAGAGTGATGCCTGGATGCAAACTTATTGGAATCTGTCTGCATTGTTTTCTTTATTTTAGATTTTTTTCTCCTACTCTTAAGTAAATTCACTGCTTGATAAATAAACACATAACGTTTGGAGCCAACTTTAAGGATTTCACAGGTGGCTCAGTGATAAATGAATCCACTTGTCAATGCAGGAGATAGGAGAAACGGGGATTCAATCCTTGGGTCACAGAGATAACCTGGAGGGGGAAATGGCAACCCACTCCAGTATTTTTGCCTGGGAAATCCCATGGACATAGAAGCCTGACTGGTTGTAGTCCATGGGCTCCCAAAGAAATGGACACAACCGAGCACGCACACACACAGATTGATATACTTGAAGAGAAAGCATGAGTTTATTGGCCAGGGACCAGGGACAGCATTTTGACTACATGGCAGCTCTGGTGGTGGAAAGCTGTTTATAGTGTTTGATATATAAACCCATTACATTTGCTACATTGTGAGGGAGTGAAGATACTGTCAAATGAGACTCAAGAAAGGTGCAGAAACCCACATCCTCATTCATTTTCTTCCCACTTGTGTTTGATTCTTTCTCAGTCTTGTCAAAATTGGGAATTGATTTGTTCTGATAAAAACAATGTAAGTATATGAAGACATTGCAATTATTTTACAAAATGATATTACAATTCCTACTTGTTAACAGTTTTAATGATGGTATTCATATGAACAATTCTAACAATTGATTACACTTCAATGTCAAAGTAAAATTTGTGTGTCATTACACATATTTTAAGGATATCTGTTGTAAGATATTTTGTTGTACTCTCTAGCTTTGGAGGGCCTTTCTGTGAAAGAAGGCAAGATAGATGCTGGTTAAAATGAGCAAACATTCCTACAGTGCAAAATTTTTTAATACAGAACACTGCCTTATGAAGTGATATATTTCCTCTCAAGGTCAATGTTTGAGCAAATGCTAGAAGAGCTTCTGACAGGAGCACCATTGAGGAAATTTTTTTGTCACTTCCAGGATCAAACTATGTGTCCTCAAAAGCGAAAAAGCAAAAGTGTTAGTTGGTCAGTTGTGTGTGACTCTTTGTGATGCCATGGACTGTTGCCTGCCAGGCTCCTCTGTCCATGGAATTCTCCAGGAAAGAATACTGGAGTGGGTTTCCTCAGGGGATCTTCCTGAACAAGAGATCAAACCTGGGTCTCCCACATTGCAAGCCGATTCTTTACCATCCAAGCCACCAGGGTGTCCTCAAAAGTCCCGTTCCAATCTAACATGCCAGCATTCTCAAATAAAGATTGCATAACAGATATTTACTAAAGTTGTATATGACATATAATAAGGCTGATGCCAACATAATTTTAAAATTTAAAAATGATTTTGGCTGTCTTGTGGAGGTAGAGGTGAAGGTGTTAACCTGTTAACCTCTTATAAATGTAATGAGTGTTATTCTTTTTCTTGTACTTTGTCTTTTTCATTGTACTGCATGGTTTTTAATATATATATTTTAAAAGAAAACCTGTCTGGAGCTATTAAATAATTCATGCTCTTTTTCATTACAAAACCAAAAAGTCAATTTAAAAAGTTAGTAAAATTTTTATGAAAGCTGGAGACTATAATAACTTTGACTTTTTAAGCAGTGCAGACAACAACATTGCTTCCTTATATACCCTTTTTCAATAAAAACCAATTTAAAAATTTACATTTTTCAAGGAGTCATGATTCTCATAAACAAAAGTATGCATTACCCTGCATCAGGGTGGACGCCTGTCACTCAAACCTCTGTGATGTCTCAAGCTACTCTGATATAATCAGAAAGGAAAATAGAGTTAGTTAGATGGGTTTACAGAATGATGTCTGTGTGAGTGGCAGATGTTTGTGCTTTAACCACATTATGTGCACTCAATTTTTATTATAAAACAATTGTTTCCAATGACTTTTATGTTCATGATCAACGTGTCACAAATTCACCTGAATTTCAAAAATGATCTAGAAAATCTAAAGAATTGCCCTTCAGTTGTTTTCTTCCAGTGCATTCAATACTAACAATAAAAAAGTAGCTCATTTGAGCAGGTATTGGATTGTGGATTCTGACAATCTGTGAGATCTCAATTACATGGCCCAAGTTTTCCTGGTTCATGGAAGACCTGACATTACGTCCAAGATGATTATCAGTCATCAGCTGCACAATATTGTCTGCTGTAGGTGGAGAGTGTGATTAATAACAGCAATTCAAGCATGATCTGGAAAGCTGTGATCTTTATTGACGAAGTAAGCTAGTGACTCTATCTTTTCATGTTGCTTGTACTCAATTTGTACTGCTTCCAGGTATTGATATAGTCTATTATTATTTTGGTTGTGATATCATTCCACATTATGTGAAATCAATAGAAAATGTCACATGAAGCAAGAAACATGTTCATTTATCCTGTAGAAATACTTGCAGCCTATTTTTGTTGACTTCAATTCTGTTCAACAATAAGCTGATAGAAATAGTTAATCTATGTTTGATTATCAGTTCATTTACACAAAAAACAAGTTCTTACCATCATATTTATAAATATTTCTTCTACCTCTGCTTCAGACTCTAGGTTTTCTTCCCTCCCGGTTCCTTAACATTAATCTTTATTGTAAGCAACTTTATAGCTTAGTGAAGGCAGAAAACAGGCAAAATGCTATTTTAGGAGAGTATATATTTGTCTTGGAAATCAACTGTTGGTTCAATTTTTGTCATCAGTGTATATCTATAAAATCTTTAAATATGGTTTGGATATTTATATATAAACACACATACATATTGCATTGGTTCCTCTAGGAACGTCTGATTTAAATTCTCAGTAGGGAATTTTTCTGGCCCCTTGACCATTTTGGAGTACTGATGGGAATGTGTTTGGGGCAGGGTTGGTGAATAGCTTGGTGGGATTAGGCAGCTATTGGATGTTCAGCCAAAGGGGCTGCCTCTTTTTGCTCATGGCTAACTTCCTGCCTAACATTATGAATAAAGCTGCCCTAAACATTCTAGTTAATGTTGTTTTATGGACTTATATTTTCATTATTATAGATGTAGAATGACCAGGCTAAAGAAGAGGTGCATAGTTAACTTCATAAGAAATTGAGTTTTCTAAAGTATTTGTATTATTTTACATTCCCACCAGTACTATGGGAAAATCCAAGTTTCACCATATTCTGTCAATATTTCTTATTTAAAATCTAAATTTTTGCTAGTCTAGTGGTGTAAAATGGTACTTTGCAATTTTGACTGACTTTCCCTAATGTTTATAACTTCTTCATATCATTATCTTTTGTTTATATTCTTTGGGAAATATCTGCTCACAACTTTTGTCTGCATGTTCTTTTGGATTGTTTATCTTTACTACTGATTGTATTCTAGTATTGACTAGTAATATTAATCTTAAATATTTTGAATAAAAATCCTTTATAGATACACACACACACACACACACACACACACACACACATGTGTATGTATACTGTCAATATTGTCCCTCAGTGTGTACATTGCTTATTCATTTTTCATTACTGATATTTTTGGCTAAATTTTTTTAAAGTTTTGATGAAAATACTTTATCACTTGTTTTCCCTCTTAACTTTTGGTGTCCTTTAAAAAAAACTACTCACTGACCAGTTGCTAAACTTATTCTCCTTTGTTTTCTTCCAGAGAAATTGTATAGTTTTAGAATTTAAAGTTTAGGACCCATTTCAAATTGGTTTTTGTTTATAGGTGGCATCTTGGTGTATTTTTCCTATATATTTAATTATTCAAGCAACATTTGTTGAAAAGATTTTTCTTTCTACAATAAGTTGTTCTGGCATGTTTTCAGGTGTGTGCTCAGTCATGTCTGACTTCTGCAGCCCCTTGGACTGTAGCCCACCAAGCTCTTCTGTCCATGGAATTTTCCAGGCAAAAATACTGGAGTGGGTTGCCATTTACTTCTTCCCAGGGCATCTTCCCATGTGGATTGAGCACACATCTCTTACCTCTCCTGCATTGGCCGGCAGATTCTTTACCACTAGTGCCACCTGGGAAGTCTTGGCGTGATTGCCAAAAAAGAGTTGTGTTTTTCTCTTTCCAGACTGCATACTTTCCCTTGACCTATTTTCTTATCCTTATGCCCTTAATAAAAGATGCTTGCTCCTTGGAAGAAAACCTATGACAAACCTAGACAGCATATTAAAAAGCAGAGACATTACTTTACTGACAAAGGTCTGTCTAGTAAAGCTCTTGCTTTTCCATTAGTCATGAATGGATATGAGAGGTGGACCATAAAGAAGGCTGAGCACCAAAGAATTGATGCTTTTGAATTGTGGTGTTAGAGAAGACTCTTGAGAGTCCCTTGGACTGCAAGGAGATCAAACCAGTCAATCCTAAAGAAAATTAACCCTGAATTTCACTGGAAGGACTGATGCTGAAGCTGAAGCTCCAACACTTTGGCCACCTGATGTAAAGAGCTGACTCATTGGAAAAGACACTGATGCTGGGAAAGATTAAAGGCAGGAAGAGAAGGGGACGACAGAGGATGAGATGATGAGATGGCATCACTGACTCGACGGACACAAGTTTGAGCAAACTCTGGTAGACGGTGGAGAACAGGGAAGCCTGGTGTGCAGCTGTCCGTGGGGTCACGAAAAGCCAAACAAGACTGAGAGACTGAACAACAAATGCCCTTATCATGCTGCTGCTGCTGCAAAGTCACTTCAGTCGTGCCAGACTCTGTAAGACCCCATGGATGGCAGCCCACCAGACTCTGCTGTCCCTGGGATTCTCCAGGCAAGAACACTGGAGTGGGTTGCCATTGCCTTCTCCAATGCATAAAACTAAAAAGTGAAAGTGAAGTCGCTCAGTCGTGTTTGACTCTTAGCGACTCCATGGACTGCAGCCTACCAGGCCCCTCTGTCCATGGGGTTTTCCAGGCAGGAGTCCTGGAGTGGGTGCCAGTGCCTTCTCCAACGCATAAAAGTGAAAGTGAAGTTGCTCAGTCGTGTCCGACTCCCAGTGACCCCATGGACCATAGCCCACCAGGCCCCTCCGTCCCTGGGACTCTCCAGGCAGGAGGACTGCAGTTGGTGCCATCGTCTTCTCCACCCTTACCACACTGGCATATTATTGCGTCATCTCAGTGAGTGTTGGATTTAGGCAGTGTTAGTCTTCCAAACGTGCCTTTCTTTTTAAATATATTCTGGCTATTCTTGGTCATTGGCAGGTCCATATGAATTTTAGAAATCAGCATGCCAACTTCTACAAAGAAATGGCTTTTGACTGGAATTGCATTAAAAGTATAAACTAAATTGAGAAGAATAGAAATATTTGACCATATTGCATTCTCCAAATCATATGACATACCTTTTCATTTATTTAGATATTTAATTCTGTAAATAGCATTCTGTAATTTTATACTGATGCAATGAACCTGAACTTTGGGCAAACTCCAGGAAATGGTGAGGGACAGGGAGGCCTGGCGTGCTGTAGCCCATGGGGTCACAAAGACACAGACATGACTGGGTGACTTAACAACAACAATTTTAAGTACAGACATCTCCATATCTTGTTAAATTTATTTCTAAATATCGTATGATTTTAATGTTATTATAAATTGTATTTTTTAATTTTTGTTTTTCAAATTTATGGTGCATGTATATGAAAATCCAATTGTCTTTGGAATGATGTTGCCCAAGGGCTATTCTTATCAGCATCAACTCTTGACTATTTCTACCCTGCTTTGCAGAAGTGCTATGAGAAGATTCTCAGCACTGTGGGCACAATTTTCAAGTCTGTAAAGGGGATTTGGGTAACATAGGAGAAGTGTCTGCTAAGGCATAATGTTTGTACTGCATTATAACTCTATGCTCTGATTTCATTGTAGATTCCAATCTTCAAGTCTGTCACCACCAAACTCCATGTTTCTTAAGAGTTTTCTACAGGAAACATTTTCAAATATAACACCTTCTTGATGACACTGTGAAAGTGCTGTACTCAATATGCCAGCAAATTTGGAAAACTCAAAAGTGGCTACAGGACTGGAAAAGATGTTTTCATTCCAATCCCAAAGAAAGGCAATGCCAAAGAATGCGCAAACTACTGTACAATTGCATTCATCTCACATGCTAGCAAAGTAATGCTCAAAATTCTCCAAGTCAGGCTTTAACAGTATGTGAACAATGAAATTCCAGATGTTCAAGCTGGATTAGGAAAGACAGAGGAACCAGAGCTGAAATTGCCAACATCCATTGTATCATCGAAAAAGCAAGAGAGTTCCAGAAAAACAACTACTTCTGCTTTATTGACTACAGCAAAGCCTTTGACTTTGTGGATCACAACAAACTGTAGAAAACTCTTCAAGAAATGGGACTACCAGACCACCTGACCTGCCTCTTGAGAAATCTGTATGCAGGTCAAGAAGCAACAGTTAGAACTGGACATGGAAAAACAGGCTGGTTCCAAATCGGGAAAGGAGTACGTCAAGGCTGTATATTGTCACCCAGCTTGTTTAACTTGCATACAGAGTGCATGATGAGAAACGTTGAGCTGGATGAAGCACAAGCTAGAATCAAGATTGCTGGGAGAAATATCAATAACCTCAGGTATGCAGATGATACCACCCTAAGGCAGAAAGCAGAGAAGAACTTAAGAGCCTCTGGATGAAAGTGAAAGAGGAGAGTGAAAATGTTGGCTTAAAGCTCAACATTCAGAAAACTAAGATCATGGCATCTGGTCCCATCACTTCATGGCAAATAGATGGGGAAACAATGGCAACAGTGACAGATTTTATTTTGGGGGGCTCCAGAATCACTGCAGATGGTGACTGCAACCCTGAAATTAAAAGACACTTGCTCCTTGGAAGAAAAGTTATGACCAACCTAGATAGCATATTAAAAAGCAGAGACATTATTTTGCCAACAAAGGTCTATCCAGTCAAAGCTATGGTTTTTCCAGTATTTGTGTATGGATGTGAGAGTTGGACTATAAAGAAAGCAGAGCACGGAAGAATCGATGTTTTTGAACTGTGGTGTTGGAGGAGCCTCTTGAGAGTCCCTTGGACTGCAAGGTGATCCAACCATTCCATCCTAAAGGAAATCAGTCCTGAATGAATATTCATTGGAAGGACTGATGCTGAAGCTGAAACTCCAATATTTTGGCCACCTGTTGCGAAGAACTGATTCATTCAAAGAGACCCTAATGCTGGGAAAAATTGAAGGTGGCACAAGAAGGGGACGACAGAATATCAGATGGTTGGATGGCATCACCAACTCAGTGGACATGAGTTTGAGTAAACTCCGGGAGTTGGTGATGGACAGGGAGGCCTGGCGTGCTGCATCGGTTTGCAAAGAGATGGACATGACTGAGCGACTCAACTGAACTGAATTGAACTTCCACTTATAAGGTAACCGTCCTAGATAAGGCTCCCACATAATCTTTACTGGATGATTACATAAAGCTAACAACTTTAATCTCTTTTCTTTTCAGGTTCAAAAAGTATATGTAGGTGCCACCTCGATTAGAACAATATGATATAATTGAGATAACACAATCTTTCAAACAAAAAAATATGTACCTTATGTTCAAACTTTAGTCTTCTATTTCCTATCTTTGTGACCCAGGAAAAAGTTACTTAAACCCTCTGAAATCTAGTTTCCTCTTCTTTTTAAATATTTTTAGTATTTAAAAATTTTATTGGAGTATAGTTGATTTACAATGTTGCATTAATTTCTTTGGTACAGTAAAGTGATTCAGGTATTCATATATATGTGTGTGTGTGTGTGTGTGTGTGTGTGTTTTCCATTATGGCTTGTCACAGAATATTAAATATAGTTCCTTGTGCTATATAGTATGAGGTTGTTGTTTATCTATTGTATGTATAATAATTTGCTTCTGTTATACCAAACTTCCATTCCTTCCCTCTCCTACTCCATCTACCAATTAGCAGCCACAAGTCTGTTCTCTATAACTGTGTTTGCTTTTGTTTCATATATGTGTTGATTTGTATCATGTTTTAGACTCCACATATAAGTGATATCATATGATATTTGTCTTTCTCTTTCTGACTTACTTTGATTAGTGATGATCTTTAGATCTATCTGTGTTTCTGGAAATGACATTATTCATTCTTTTTGATGACTGAGTAATTTACCATTATACACATACACACCATATCTTCTATATCCATTCATCTGTAGATTGACACTTACCAGTTTCCTTTTTTTTAAAGAAAGAATTAATCCTCTTGTTTATACTGTAGGTACAAATAAAAAAACACAGCTTAGTGGGTCTTTTGAATTGGGAAGCAATACATTCCTCATTTTAGTGTGTTATTCCAGCTTTTTTGCCAAGAAACTCAAAAGCTCCTAGCTTTGAGTGAGGGTCAGAAAAAGAGAAGGCTCTACAACAGGTCCAGGATGCTAAACAAGCTGCTCTAACACTAAGGCCATATGACCCAGCAGATCCAATGGTCTCAGAGTGCTAGAGTCAGGTAAGGATGCTGTTTGGAGCCTTTGGCAAGTCTAGGTGAATCACAGTGCAGACTCTCAGAATTTTGGAACAAAGACCTGCTCTCCTATTCCCCATTCAAGAAATGGCCTGGTATTGGGTTTACTAGAAACTGAGCATTTAAACATGGAGGACCAAGTAAACATACAACCTGAGCTATCCCCCATAAATTAAGTGTTGTTTGACCCACCAAGCCATGAAGTTGGGTGTACTCAGCAGTACCGCCTCACTGAGTAGAAGTGGTATGTTCACGACTGGGTCTGAAAAGGCCCTTAAGGCACAGGTAAGTTACATGAAGAAACAGTTCAAAGGTCCATCATCACCATTCCTGCTATCTTGTCTTCTCCTTTAAATTAGATACTAAATGTAAAAGTTTTGCATATTATCAGCACAAATTTGCATATTATCAGCATAAATATTAGTTCTCTTTTAGATAATTAACTTATAAAGAGTTTCAGTGACATAAAGTGTTATTAAGTGTAGTTGGTGAACTGACGTTGGAAGACATTGTATATAATTTCCTCTTGTGAAGCCCAAAAACCTGAAGTAGAAAGAAGTCTTGTTATCAGATCTAAAGGTAGGTAAAACATGAGTTAATATTTTTTGTGTAGACCTGAGTGTTTCTGTTATGAAGAAATAAGTAGATAGAAGAAAAAAAACCTGATAGGATGAGTGCAGTTGTTCTTTCATTTGTCAGAAATGTTATATCATAACTGCAATGAATTAAAATTTATATCAGTTATTTTCATATAGCCCTCTAAAATGATTTCTGTGTGGCATATTATATATTGTAGACTTGATTATGGAATTTCAGTGATGAATAATTTTTGGTCAGGGAATGAAATCCTGTGATTTGGAAATGATTGAATCATTATGAAATGAGAACAAGTCAAAAACCATCTGTATAAGATGTGAAATATCTTATCCATAAGAACTGGGCAGTATTTTATTCTTCTAGAAAACTTCCTTCCTTTCACATTTAGATGATACTACCTTCCATCAAAGATTGCTTTTTCATTTCTTAGATTTTAATGGGGAGAACAGTTTTTAGAGCAGGAATATAAAATCAGATATTTCTTGGAGCATATTCTTGGTAAACTAAACTGGTAATCTTTGGAAGTGAAATATAATATCTGTGAGGTCAATGAACTCTTTCAAGAAACCCTTTGGTGATTTTCTTATATAACACTAAATATTTCATTGAGAAAGTGTTCCCTTAGGGAATGATTATTAATTACACTCTCTCCAGTTTCCCCATTGAAGTATAAAGTATAGAGGATACAAATTTGAATTTTTTATATAAATACTGCTGATTTACTTTATCATCACCAACTTTTGATAATCAGCTATGAAGTAAGACTATAAAATTTCTCTTAAAGTATTCCTATTTGGTGAACATTTGCTTTACATGTAGGGAAAAGGAAGGGAATGATAAATACATATTGAAATTCTCTGTAATTGCTTTTCAATGATTATGTGGTTAAACTTTAATGTAATCTTTACAAACGAGATGATTACAAAAAATTGAACATCAGAAAAGTTTCCTCAATATTTATTTAAGTAATGTTTTTGCATTTTAGGATGATAAAATGTCTCATTTTTTTTTTCTGATGTTTAAAAGATGTTCAACAACAACAATAATAAAACACTTTTTTTTACTTTATATCTCCCCACCCTGGCCCCAGGAACCAAGGCACTGTGCAGAGACTTTTCTGTGGGTATTGAGCAGATGAATGAAGAGTACTGTTCCTTTTTCAGTCATGTGTTGTTGGAATGTTCTGGTACATTGTCTTCTATTAGCTATATTCAGAGAGCTTCAGTTACAAAAATGTAGATGAGAAGGAATTTCAATAGTTACATTGCTTAAATAAATACCTGTTTGGATGCTGCCTGTTTTCTCTTGGATATATTTTTCCATATTTTCTTTAGATTTTTGCCTAAGTGGAAATTGAACAAGTTCTGAAATTATTATCATGTATGCATTGATGTATACATGAAGCTATTGACACATGAATCTTTGACAGGGCAAACTTGTAATGACTTCCCTGAAGCTGTTATCTGAACTGTCTCTGAATTTTCCATTTCTTTCTGTCGAACAGATCTTTTTAGGAAAAGGGCATAGCACATTTAGAGTCAGGAAACATTTAGATTTTGCCCCTTTGTAGGTTCATAACAGCCAAACTATTTTCTTTTAAAAAGTGTGAAAAAATAATGCTTCTGGGCTAAGAATATATGCCAAGTTTATGCCAGCATCACATTCTTTATGGCTGATTTATAAATCTCTCAAAAAGGATAGAAATGCTGACACACTAATAATTCTAGCAGAATGAGTTCTGCATACTTCAAGAGAGAAATGCAGAAAAGAAATATAATGAACAATGACAGTCTAAGAAAAAAAATATTTTAAAAAGGATAGCAGATATTTTTATATATTGTTCAAAGATATTTACTTTGTTTTAGTAAGAAATAATTAATTACAGATTATTTTAACCAATAAGTATTTGTTATCATTTTACCTATTCATTAAAAATAATCTAATATGAGAATGATATTGAAGCAAATAAATAGTATTTTAATATTAGACATGTTCTTCTGAAGTTATATATTAAACTTATGTACCATAAATCTTAAATTATAAAAAAAAGCAAATCCTATACATATAGCAGTCCTTCCCATTTCTTATTTAATCTAATAAAATACCAAATATATTTAAAAGTAATGATAGCCAATATTCCTATTAGGGTAGAAAAATAGGCTCTATCATATCACATATTAGAAGGCAACTTTGACAATATGTACTCAAGATCCAAAAATTCATGCATGTTAACTCAGTCATTATACTTCCAAGGGCCTATTCTTAGTTTTTAATTAGAGATTTGGTTAACTACTTAAAAATTAATATTGTTTATATGTTATTTTTAAAATTTGTAAACAATATATTAACAATAAAGGGGAAATTTAATTACAGTGCATAAACAAATGTAATAATAAATTAAAAGAGCAGGAATCCTTGAAAGATACTTAATAAGCTGATGAAACTGGCATAAAGCTTAATAAAATACTTTGCAATAGCCTATATGGGAAAAGAATCTTAAAAAAAAAAAGGAGTGGATATATGTATGTGCTGTGCTTAATCTCTCAGTCATGTCTGACTCTGTGACCCCATGGACTGCAGCCCACCAGCCCTCTGTCCATGGGGATTCTCCAGGCAAGAACACTGGAGTGGGTTGCCGTGCCCTCCTCCAGGGGATCTTTCCAACTGAGGAACTGAACCCAGGTCTCTTGCATTGCAGGCAGATTCTTTACCAGCCGAACTACCAGAGAAGCCCAGATATATGTATGAAGTGGAGTGAAGTCACTCAGTCGTGTCCGACTCTTTGTGACCCCATGGATGGAGGAGCCTGGCAGGCTACATTTTCCAGGCAAGAATGTTGGAGTGGGTTGCCATTTCCTTCTCCAAGATACATGTATAGGTATAATTAATTCGCTTTTCCGTACACCTGAAACAAATACAACACTGCAAATCAACTATGTTCCAATAATTTTTTTAAAAAGCTAAATAAAATGCACAACTATGTAAATATTGATAATGATATGGATTTAGATATAATAAGATATACAAACTGAAATTTCTACCAGTCACTAACATAAAACATGCGAAAGTGTTTGCCAAATCACCATATGCAGGTTTTCAGTGCAAATTCTTTAGCACCTGGTTTAAGAATTTTGAGTTTTCTCAGCCACTTTGAGTCTTAATGTGAGTGAGGCATAATTCTTACCAGGACATAATTTTGTAAAGATTGTATTTTGAGTCTCAACTTATTCATTCCAGTAGTGAGATCACTTTTTGCTCTCTTTCATCAAACCTATTGATGAAAGTCTTCTAAAGAGGTCCACAGAGAGCTTAAATGCGACTCTCTTCTGTGGTCTAACTCCCACCTACCTATTCCAAGCATCTAGGATAAAGGTGGCCTGATTCACTGCCTCAGTAGCTGATCTGATCAAGTTCTGTTCTATTGAGAAGGGTTTACAAGCCTCAACTTTGGTGAAGCCAGAATGTCCTAGAGGCTATCAACTGGATGAAGGCCGTTGGGAATAGAAAAGGTCGTGGTCTACTTAGACCTTGTTTTGTTTGTCTGCCCAGAGGAGAGGCTTTAGTAAGAAGAAACAGGAAGTTAAATACCTAGAGGCTGAGGACTGAGTAGCAAGTGATCACCCTGGTAATTTTCCTGGGACAAGGGAACTGCTAGAAGGGAAAGTCAGTGGATATCTTTCTTGAGTTCCCTGATAATAAGTTCACATGAAGTCAAGCAATATGGACTTAATATGTTTTTGTGAGGTAACTTTCAAAGGTTAATAGTCTACAACTACAACTAGTGAAAATGAAAATAAGCAACTTGCTGCTGCTACTGCTAAGTCACTTCAGTCGTGTCCGACTCTGTGTGACCCCAAAGACGGCAGCCCACCAGGCTCCCCCGTCCCTGGGATTCTCAAGGCAAGAACCCTGGAGTGGGTTGCCATTGCCTTCTCCAAGCAACTTGCTGAACAGTTGGTAAACTTCGCATTGAAAGTTGACATAGCTTTATTGTCAGAGACTTCAGACTTCCAGTCTGGCTATACTAATGATTAGAATGAGCAGTCTCAGACAACTTAATTAACCTCTTCAAACTACAGCTTCATCGTACATTTTGTAAAGGGGGTAATAATGCTACCTAACTCCCAGAGTTAGAATAAGGATTAAGTGAGATAATGAATGTAAAACATTTAATCCAGTGTCTTGTAAGTAGTAAATGCTCAGTAAATCTTAATTACATTATTATGATTATATTCCTTGTCATGAAGAGCAAAACACCCAAGACAATTAGTGCGGGTATGAGAAGGTCGGGCAAATGTCACTGAGGATCCTCCCTCATTTATGTCTGAGAGACACAGATGAACTCATCACACTTAAAGAAGCCTTGTAAGCCAAGACCATTTAACCACTGAACTTCTAATGGTTTTGAAATATTTCAAATGGATTGTTAAATTAAAACTGTTAGCTTCCTGAAAATTGCCAACTAGAAAAACAACACAAAACAAAAAACTTGCCACTTTTTTGGAATGCCAGCAATAAATGGAAATTCCACAAAAATATCAATGTCTCCATTGGGAGTGTGCCACCAAAAATAACACCCGTTATTTATTTTCAGGACAATTTGTGCCTTGATAAAATATGACACAGGGGCTCCTTCACTCTCTTCTGTATTATTTAACTATGAGGGCATAAAGTTCATCACCTTTTCATTTGAACTCTGTTCCTGCCAGTTTCACAAATGGTGTCGTCAGCAGGAAGCTCACCAATGCTTGTAATTAAAAAAAAACAACAACAAAAAACCCACTTTTATCCCAGACACATATGCAGTATGGATATTAAAAAAAAAATGTTTTTCGCCATGTGAACACTGAGGTTTATAGCAGACTTTAAAAGTAAATTAAAATAGGTGCATGGTTCTTGTGAAGGACAGTGGCTTAATGTTCGTCTATATGATTGTGGTTGCAGACACAGGCTTTGAATCCATGATGTATAATTTACTGAGCATTCATGCTCTTTTCATTTACAAATATTCAGCTTGGCAGATCCGATTTCCTTTACTACCAATCCCTGTGATTCATTTTCCACAACTATATGGTGTGGGCCCCCTGTGGAAAGCCTGATATCACCCTCCTGCTGTTCTGTCCACCTGTTTAGAATTTACATCCAAAATTCATCTAAAATATACCATTTTCCCCTTGGAGAATACTGAGTTAATATATTTACAAATTCCAGATGAACTAGATATGTTTTAAGGGATTTGCAATCTCATATTTTGCAAACTACACTTTGATGGAGCTGACAGTGTCTTCTTTTTAAAGTAAAAGCAAAACAGAACCCCTTCCCCAAATAAAACTGAAACAAAACAACTCACACACACAAAAATTCCTCCTATGCACATTTCATGGAAAAAATGTTCCCTCCTTGAACCATGGCATTCAACATGCCAGAATCAGACACAAACAATTATATGTATTTTAGGTTGCATTTTTCCTTAATGAAAACAGACAGAATTTATTTGTCATGGAAATTATGCAATTTTTCTGAAGTTCTGGGTTACCTGGTTCCTTAGGCAACTCTCCATACATCACAGCTCAGTGCTCAACTTCCTTCTTCCTTTGTACTATTATAGTAAACTGCATTCGCATAGATTACTTTGGAGTGAACATTGTATAGACTTATTTAATTGACATCAGGGTAGTTTTCATGCTCATAAGTTTATTCATAAGTTTCCCTTTTCTGTTTCTTAAATTATTTTGGATTGAGGGACACAAGTAGAGGGTGATGGTAGAACTTCTTTGATTTAATAAGCTCCTATAAGAAAACTCCAGCTTCTGGAAAGCATTCTAAAAAACAGATGTCTGCCTTCCAAAGTGAAAAACATGCATCTGTTGCTTAAATGTCAAAACAATAATAGTAAAGTTATAGCAAGCACATGTAAAGGTTTGTGTGGGTGTTCTATAGTGTAGCTGGGACTTATTTTTAGACAGCTGAGAAATCCAACAAAAAGCACATACATTATCTTACCTGTGCACACATGCAGTTTAGGGAGAAGGTAGGAAAAAACAAACTGAGAAAGAGGCAGATAGACAGGGATTACAATTTACGGAATAGGAATTCAGTTGTTGACTTGGATAACAGAGATTTGTGGTGCAATTACGAATCTCTTTTTCAATATTCCACCAGGGTTTCTTTTCATTACTCTATTTAGACTTACCTGGGTGCATTTAGCCACAGTTTCCTCTCTCCATCAGTACAGAGTTTTCTTTCTGTTACCTGTATATCAGTTTGTTTTCTTCCAAATGCCTGCATTCACGGACTGTGGTCAGGAACTGATAGGGTCCAAAATAAACAAGGTTGATTATTTCTTCCTGTTCAGTACACAAGCTGGCAGGAAGGAAATCCCACCATTTTTCCTCTTCAGAAATAATGTTTTCCACTGTTACTGAAGACAGAACAGATAAAAGGGAGGTTAGCTAGAATGTCAGTATTTTCTATACAGAATGGCAAACATTTTAATGTAATTAAGTGTTAGGATTAATTTGTTAATCCTTATATATTTCTCTTATCCATTCAAGAGATGCATCTCTAATTAAATTTGCCTTTGGCCACACTAATGAAAAGAATATCATCTAGAACTCTAGCCATAGTCAGCATGTGGGCAATGGCGATAAGGTTGGGTAATTGCAGGATTAAGAATTGGCTTTTTATTGAGGCTGAAAGCAATGCACAGTATAGAAACACTGAATTACTTGAAATCACATCTATAGACTCTGCTTTGTTCTGTTTGCTTTTTACTGCTTATTCCAATAATTCCTGCTTCCTTTTTTTGTGTTCCTCTTGATTTTTGCAAGCAAGGTAACAATTGTGCTATGGCTACTCTATTGTTTCCAGGTTGTTTTCCCATTATAGGTTTTACCTAATCCCCATAAGCAAGGAGTGCAATTTAAGCTGCAAGCTGCACCAGGAGTTCTGTGATTAAGAACATTGACTTTTAATATCTCCAACTCAGTTTCCCATTTACAGTAAAAATCACAGGGTAACTGTTAATGTGGCAGAAGGACATGTATCCCTCTCAAATGTTGTAGGGATGAACAATAATCTCAGGACAATGCTCAGAGCTTGTTATTATACTCCTACTATATACAGTAGAGTTATTTTGTATTTTTTTCCTCAAGGGAACCGAGATGTGGTTTGTGAGGGCATGTCAGGAGGAACCTGAGCATCTATCTTGCATCCCAGCAAGGTTATCATCATATACTCTCTTTACCTTCTTCAGTATGGAAACAAAACATTTATGGCCTGAACAAATTCTTCCTTAGAAAACCACACTGACCTAGTCATCAGTCACGTCACTTTATAGCAGTATGACAGTGTATTGGAAGCAACTCTGAAGCAGAACAGTGAAGAGAATGCCCTCTTGAATTGAAGCTATTTGTTATGGCTTGGGCGTGATAGTCTTCAAATACTGGAACCAATAAAAAATAAATATGAGGATGGTTCTATGAGACTGCCTTGCACTAGGGAATTAGGGAGCCTGCTTCTCATTTCATCTTTTGCTCTGTGAACCTGCAAAGATCTAAGGCACCCATGGAATGTTTCTTGGTGGATTTCACTTTTGCTTTGGTGGACAAAACATCTATTATACATTCTGCTTAACACCATTCTATTCCCATTGCTCCAGTATTCTTTATCCAATTATCTGAAGACCCCTAAAATGGAAAATATGGCCAGGGTGAAAGCAAATTCTCCAGAGACTCTTAAACTGTACACAATATTTTTTTATTTTTTAGAAAATGACTGGAGCAGATAATTGAAAGATGAAAAAGTAGACTGTATCTATCAGAATTAATTAACAGCTCTAACCAATTGAATCAGTTCTTCACCCATTTAGTTGTAGTCACTGGTCATTCCTCTTCTTATGGTGATTCAAGTCATAAAGCTTGAGGACATAGAATTCTTTCAGCAGGCTCTGCTTTTGTTAATATTTGTAGAGCCCTGAAATATTGAATGGCTGCCTTTAGAACTTTAGGTGTATTATTATTCTTACTTTGGGCAGCATAATCACTTAATATTCCTTTGCTATCTTCACATATTAATATTTATTAGCATTATCTAGTTAGAGCTTTATTTCATACTTGGGGGATACATTTCCTAGCATCATTTACATAGTTAGTGCTTGTGATTTCCAATGCACTTAGCAAAAGAGAAGATTAATCTCTGTAAGTAAAATGTAAACTAAGTACAGTTAAAAATGAGGTGCAGAAATTCAAGGGCAATTGAAGTACACGTGGTTTTTTTTCAAAGCACAGATTAACAAAGTGTGTTTTTATGCGTCACAGTCTGACTGTAGATTTGCTTTTAAAAGTCCCATTTGGATCCTTCAAGTGTCATACTGAATTTCTTTTGTTTTTATAATATTTCTCATGGTTTACCCTGATAAAAGGAAATGCTTTTCAAAGATTATTTACTACAAATTTCCATAAAGAATGTAATTTATCCTGCACTGTATGTCCATTAACTATTACTGTCTTCAATCTGTCAGCTCTTCAATAATCTTTTCCTTAAATGCAAAGCTTGCAAAAAACAACTTATTGACTCTTTTATTATACAGCATGTTAATTTAATATTTTTTAAAAAAACTAATAAAATCTAAATGCTGAAAGAAAATGGGACTGTTTATAATTCAGTGAGACTGAAATATATCAAATTTCAAAATTTTTCCAAGAGAAAATTACAGGAGATCATTTATTAATAAAAACGTTTCAAGATGATCCATGTAGAGGAGAAGCAGAAGGATTTTGTAATCATAGTTCTCTTTGTGTCAGCAGGAAGTAACTCTGAAGAAACTAAATTTTTAAAGGAGAGAATTAAAAAACCAAAGTAGACCTACAGCATTATAGGTCCTTAGGAGGATTATACCCGCATCTATGTGTTATCCCAAGGCAAGACTATGATGGCTGCTTTTTTTGAGCCTTTAATTGTACTGGTAGAATATTTAAATCTAGTTGTAGGTTGATGAGAAAGTTACAAATATACAAAGGTTCATGCAGACAAATGCACATATGTTTGTGATGTGGGGGTGGTGGGACTGGTATTCTTCATTGCTTTTTAACTCACCACATGGCAAGAACTGCCAGGTCTGATATTGTCAAAGGTGCTGGAGGCAGTTAAGGAAGTAATGCCTGGCATGGTTATCTGATAATCTTGAATCTAGGTGATCAAAAAGCATATAGCCACTTTTTTTAGGTGTTCCACTTATCTGCAACACAAATGCACAAACATGAAAACACAAATAAAGACACACATACACTATATGTGAGCAACCAAACATAACCAAACAGAAACAAAAATAGCAGATATAAATATGACAGCTTCGATAGATCAACATATTCTTTAGTCGGCTAGAGTTGGTTATTGATGCTAATAATATTAAAATTGCAGTGTCTATTATTCTGCTGGTCCTTTTCTAGGCATAGGAAAAAAAATGTTTCAAAGGAATGCAGTTTTACTGGTAGTGTCAATTATATTTGGCTAGACAAGTATAATCCATTGCCATTCCTGGGGAAAAAAATCTAAGTCAAGGGCTGTTTATGATTCAATGATGTAAACAGCATTGCTAAAAAGTATAATATGCTGAACAGTGAAAAGGGCTAATGAAATGATGGTGGCCAGAAAGGATTTATAGTGTTGTTTTTCCAGGGTAAATAAATCAAATATAAACTAGGAAGAACTGAAAAGAGAGATTTCAGCAGGTCCTTAGAGGAAGAGAATTGAAGGCAATATTCAGTTAACTGGTTAAGAAGAATATTGTTATGTTTGAAGGTGGAGTAAGTTTTAGAGGGTTGGTCAATGAAGAGAGACTATTGAAGGCAGATGCAGATAAGTAGTTATCTACTGAGCAGTCTAACTCCAGCCTTTAAAAAGAGGTTTGTCTTTATTCTGGAAGTGATGGTGAATACTGCCCTGAAGAGGCAATATCAAGGTAAATGTGAGACAGGGTAATGGTGCTTCTGAATAGCATGTGACAAAGGATATGTACTGTAAACAGTTCTACAGAGAGTAAACCTAATTTCTGGTAATAACTCTATAGCCATACTTTTAGTGGAGAGAGGATCATTGAAGAATGCAGATTTTGAGGGGGATAATTATAGAAGTCCAGAGATGACGTAGTTGTGACTTTTGATTAACCAAAAAAAAAAGTAGATTACTGGGAGAATCTGTTAACCTCTTTAGCCTTCCATTATATTTTTGGTAAAATCAAGAGTTTAAAAAGGATTTTGAAGAATTTGTTTAGATTTAAAATGTAACATGGTATATGATATGGTAATATTGCAAATAGATTTCCCAGGTGGTGCTAGTGGTAAAGAACCCACCTACCAATGCAGGAGACCTGGCCTTGATCGCTGGGTTGGGAAGATCCCCTTGAGAAGGGAATGGCAACCCACCCCAGTATACTTGCCTGGAGAATTCCAGGGACAGAGGAGCCTGGCAAGTTACAGTCCATGGGGTCGCAAAGAGTTGGACACACTGAGCAACTAATACACACACACACACACACAATATTGCAAATAATTAACCTGCATATATTTCTCCACATCAGGCTACTTTTACTTGAAAAATGAGAGGACATAGGAGTGTTAGGGATGGTTTCAACATTTTGAGATTCCCGAGGTCAAAGAACTTGGTTGCTCGATTGATCATGGGGAAGATGTAGACTCCTTCAATTCTTTTTAGTATGTTTATTCTTTCCTTGTTTTCCTTTGTAGTGTTTTTCTGTTTGTTTGTTGGATGGTTTGTTTTACTATCCACATTACTTTGGAGAATGAAACTTTTGGCCTTCAGTTTATTCATATCAGAAAAGACACAAACCTGGTAAAACATGATAAAGTGATAAAAATGAACTCATTTTGCTTTTGAAATTCCTGAGGCATTACATATTTATGAATGAAAATGAGAAACAATAGTAGATTCTGATGATGTTACATCCTGGTATTTAAAACATATACCTTTGAATAATAACAGCCCCAATGGCAGCTATTTTGAGTCCATTTAAAGGTTCTGGGGGAAAATTGTAGTGAAGTAGTTGATCACAATGACCAAGTATTTAGAAAGCCTAAAGGCAAAGGAAATCCACAGCCAACAGATGTAGGTAAATTCTTAAGTACGGAACTGTTACACAGAGATTAAGTACAGAGGTCCTTACAGAGATTCAGTCGCTCAGTTCAGTCGCTCAGTCATGTCCGATGCTTTGCGACCCCGTGGACTGCAGCACGCCAGGCCTCCCTGTCCATCACCAACTCCCTGAGTTTACTCAGACTCATGTCCATTGAATCGGTGATGCCATCCAACCATCTCATCCTCTGTCATCCCCTTCTGCTCCTGCCTTCAATCTTCCCCAGCATCAGGGTGTTTTCAAATGAGTCAGCTCTTCGCATCAAGTGGCCAAAATATTGGAGTTTCAGCTTCAACATCAGTCCTTCCAATGAACATTCAGGACTGACCTCCTTCAGGATGGACTGGTTGGATCTCCTTGCAGTCCTTATAGAGATTGCTGCTGCTGCTAAGTCGGTTCAGTCGTGTCCGACTCTGTCCGACCCCACAGAGGGCAGCCCACCAGGCTCCTCCTTCCCTGGGATTCTCCAGGCAAGAATACTGGAGTGGGTTGCCATTTCCTTCTCCATTACAGAGATTAGGTGATAGTATATGTATCAAGACATTTTACTTCTTTAGTATGAACGACACAGTTTATCTTAATGAAGTTGGTAGGCATTTTATTTTCCCTTGATAACACCTGTGCTGACCTAACTGTTTTATATATCTGCAGCATCTTGAAGAAATAATGGTACAGAATTAACAACTATCATTCTAGAAATCAGTTTGATGACCTGGCAAATAATAATGAGGTGTGTGTGGCTGTGGGTGTGGTTTTGACTATGTTGCCTCTCATTTAACCCTTGACAAAATACCCCTCCAATTCAGGCTAATAGCTACCTGGAAGGCTCTATTCAGATATACATGATAAAAAGTCAGAGAGAATATACCATCATTATGAAGCTTCAGGCCCTGTGTACATTTTCTAGTGCCTGGCTTGTTTTTGTGCTATATTTTAGCAAATGGGTCAAGTGTCAACTCTAACAACCTTAGCCCCAGGAACGTATATTCTATCTTTATCTCCATCTTCTATCCTGTCCACTCATCATAACACAACACCTCTGATCCCTTCTAGTTTAGTGTAGACTATAATGCTCTCTAGGTGTTTTCTTTACCATTTAGCACTGTAGTATAATTATGGGTTTAGTTTTCTATATTTGCATTAGATAAAATATCCTTTGTAGTTGTTAAGCATCTTTTGAGTGCAATCAACAGAGAACAATACAAGCTGGGTTAAAGAAAAAGGGGGATTCTCTTACTAAGATTATTTTATGATGTAAACAATTTTTAAAGTCTTTATTGAATGTGTTACAATATTTTTTTCTGTTTTACATTTTGACTTTTTGGGTCACACAGTATGTGGGGCCCTAGCTCCCTAAGCGTGGATGGAACCTGTACCCCTGCGCTGGATGGTGAAGTCCTAACCACTGGACCATTAGGTAATTCCCAGGGGATTTTAATATAAGGATTTAAAATATTTAGTTGTTATAGCCACACTTTCCGGGAAACAAACTCACTCAGAAGGATAATGCAGATAGTGGAGTGCAGTTTATTACACCGGTGGGCCCAAGGCAGAGTCTCCTCTTAGCCAAGGACCCTGACCAGCATTTGTGAAAATCTTTTATACCCCATGTGTATGTGTCCAAACCCACCACCCCAAATTCCTTGGGACTTACATAAACAAAGGAAGGGTAAATACAACTACAATAACCCCATCATTCATGTGTTATGTGTAAACAGTTAATAATCAATAAGCCCGTGGTCACATTCCAACCTGTTAATAATCGATAAGCCTGTGATTACATCCCGGTAGATATGGAAAAAAGTTATGACCTGTCCGGAGGCAGGGGTGATTAGGGTATGTTTCCTCTTAGGCGATGAGTAACCTGGATGTGATCTTCAGGATTCCCCTGCCCAGAGGGGGTCTTATCCTTCCATTGTCATTCCCATAGGCGCTAAGCACAGAGTTCAAAGTCCACTGGAGAGGTGGCCATGCACGACCAGCACGGACAGGCCTGAGATGGATTTCAGGCCCTATGAATTCCTTCTTCATAGTGAGTGACTTCTCTGGTGGTCCAGTGGTTAAGAATCTGCCTTGCGATGCAGGAGACCCAGATTCAATCCCTGGTCAGGGAACTAAGATCCACCCATGCCACTGAGCAACCGAGCCTGCGTGCTGAAAGAAAGATCCTGCATGATGCAAGGAAGATCCTGCGTGCTGTGCGGTAACTAAGACTTAAAGCAGCTAAATAAATAAATAAAATATTTAGTGAAACCCAGCAGCTAGAGAATTGCAGGTTACCAGGAAGAAAGAAAGCCTTGAAACTCTGTGCTGTGCTGTGCTGTTGCTTCAGTAGTGTCCCACTATTTATGACTCCATGGTCTAGGGCCCACCAGGCTCCTTGGTCCCTGGGATTCTCCAGGCAAGAATACTGGAGTGGTTGCCATGCCCTCCTCCAGGGGATCTACCTGACCCAGGGATGGAACCCATGTCTTCTATGTCTCCTGCATTGGCAGGCAGAGTCTTTACCCCTAGCACCTGTTGGGAAACCTTGAAATTCTACAGAGGTTAACAAAAACTTCTCTCTCCATTATCTGTGTTTGTCTTAGTGTACTTCAGTATTCTTCCTTTTAGTGGACCAGCTGTCAATGATTCTATTGTCTTGGAAAAATACAAAATAGCCACCCTGTAGTTCAAGAGTATACACATTATTTTTCCAGCTTCATAGAAAATGCCTCAGTCTCTTCATTCTTTCTGGAGTTATTTCTCCACTGATCTCCAGTAGCATATTGGATACCTACCATCCTGGGGAGTTCATCTTTCAGTGTCTTATCTTTTTGCCTTTTCATACTGTTCATGGGGTTCTCAAGGCAAGAATACTAAAGTGGTTTGCCATTCCTTTCTCTCATGAACCACATTTTGCCAGAATTCTCCACCATCCCTCTGCTGGAGGCTCCTGGCCATTCACAGGCAAGTCTGGGTCAGTGTCTTGTAGGGTCACTGCTCCTTTTCCTGGGTCCTGGTTCACAATGTTCTGTTTGTGCCCTCCAAAAGTTTGTTTCCCCAGTCCCGTGTAAGTTCTGGTGGCTCTATGGTGGGTTTAATGGTGACCTCCTCCAAGAGGGCGTATGCCATACCCAGGTCTGCTTCACCCAGAGGCCCTGCCCCTGCCGCAGTCCACTGCTGGCTGACCTGTACGTCCTCAGGAGACATTCAAATACAGTTCTGTCTCAGTCTCTGTGGGGTCTATGGGTCCTGGTGCACACAAGGTATGTTTGAGCCCTCTGAGCATTTCTGGTGGGTATGGGATTTAATTCTAAACATGATTTTGCCCCTCTTACCATCTTGCTGGGGCTTTTCCCTTGACCTTGGACTTGGGATATCTCCTCAGAGTTGCTCCAGGTGCAGCTGCCCCTGCAACAAGTGCAGCTGCTGCTCCAGTGACTCCCGTCTTGCTGGGGCTTCTCTGCCCTTGGATGTGGGGTATCTCCTCACAGTTCACACCAGAAAAAATGAAGAGATGGAGACAAAGCAAAACCATACCCAGTTGTGGATGTGACTGGTGATGCAAGTAAAGTCCAATGCTGAAATGAGCAATATTGCATAGGAACCCGGAATGTTAGGTCCATGAATGAAGGCAAATTGGAAGTGGTCAAACAGGAGATGGCAAGAGTAAACATTGACATTTTAAGAATTAGCCAACTAAAATGGACTGGAATGGGTGAATTAATTCAGATGACCATTATATCTACTACTGTGGGCAAGAATCCCTTAGAAGAAATGGGGAGCCACCATGGTCAACAAAAGAGTCCAAAATGCAGTACTTGGATGCAATCGCAAAAATGACAGAATGATCTCTGTTCCTTTCCAAGGCAAACCATTCATTATCACAGTAATCCAAGTCTATGCCCTGACCAGTAATGCTGAAGAAGCTGAAGTTGAATGGTTCTATGAAGACCTACAAGACATTCTAGAACTAACACCCAAAAAAGATATTCTTTTCATTATAGGGGACTGGAATACAAAAGTAGGAAGTCAATAAATACCTGGAGTAACAGGCAAATTAAGCCTTGGAGTACAAGATAATGCAGGGCAAAGACTAAGAATTTGCCAAGAGAACACACTGGTCATAGCAAACACCCTCTTCCAACAACACATGAGGTCTCTACACATGGACATCACCAGATGGTCAATACTGATATCAGAATGATTATATCCTTTGCAGCCAAAGATGGAAAAGCTCTATATAGTCAGCAAAAGCAAGACTGGAAGTTGACTGTGGCTCATGAACTCCTTATTGCCAAATTCAGACTTAAATTGATGAAAATAGGGAAAACCACTAGACCATTCAGGTATGACCTAAATCAAATCCCTTATGATTATACAGTGTAAGTGAGAAATAGATTCAAGGGATTAGATCTGATAGACAGAGTGCCTGATGAACTGTGGTTGGAGGTTGATGACATTACACAGGAGGCGGACCATCAAGACCATCCCCAAGAAAAAGAAATGCAAAAGGCAAAATAGTTGTCTGAGGAGAACTTAAAATAGCTGTGAAAAGAAGAGAAGCAAAAAGCAAAGGAGAAAAGGAAAGATATTACCATTTGAATGCAGAGTTCCAAAGAATAGCAAGGAGAGATAAGAAAACCTTCCTCAGTGATCAGTCCAAAGAAATAGAGGGAAACAATAGAATGGAAAAGACTACAGATCTTTTCAAGAATATTAGAGATACCAAGAGAACATTTCATGCAAAGATGGGCTCAATAAAGGGCAGAAATGGTATGGATCTAACAGAAGCAGAAGATATTAAGAAGAGGTGGCAAGAATACACAAGATGAACTATAAAAAAAGATCTTCACAACCCAGATAATCATGATGACGTGTTATTATCTCTTTCTATATAGGAAGGAGAATGGTCCAGTTTTACCTCTCAGACATTCAGCTTCTTTTGTATTGTGGTATTCAGATATGTTTAGGGATTTCCTGGTAGCTCAGATGGTAAAGAATCAGCCTGCAATGCTGAAGATATCAGTTCGATCCCTGGGTCAGGAAGATCCCCTGGAGAAGGAAATGGCTACTCACTCCAGTATTCTTGCCTGGAGAATGCCGTGGACAGAGAAGCCTGGTGGTTTACAGTCCATGGGGTCACAAAGAGTCAGATGTGACTGAGCGACTAACACACTAGATGTCTAGATTACAATTAATTTTGAACAGTCTTTACAATTCTAACCTTTACAAAATTTACATAAATATATTCTGTAAATTTGAGGTGATTCCTTTTTCAAAGCAATTCCAAAATTTCTAAGTTTTCTTTACTAATATCAGCAAAGATGCATATTCCAATGTTAAATGGCAGCCTACCACTTGCCCTAATTTTTTATCTGAAGCTTAATATCATAGGAATGTACTTAAAGGTCACATTAGCTTGTATTCCCTTGGCTTCCACCCTATTGAATCATGTAGGAAATTAGGGCAGAGTTGATTTCCTGTAGCTTATGAACAGTCAAAAAGCAGCCTGTACAGATGGTGTTAGCTTGCTATTTACAGAATATGTTACTTACTTAGAGTGAGTAATCAACTCAGGAACCCCAGCCGGATCACAGCATTCACTGCAGAGAGACACAGTCAAGGACATTAGCAATTTATCTATTGTTTTACTGAAGCATTTTTTAAAGTCCTAAGAGTAAGGCATCATAATTAACAAGGACAGTGGAAAGTATTAGTATTAATATCTCTTGCACGAGGGAATTAAGGTTCTTAATTCTCACTATAGAACAAATAGCCAGATTTTCCTCTTATATACAACAGCATACAACAGAAAACAATAGAAATTTGAGATAATTAAACATTTTATGTATCCTCCAACTTCAAACTTTGCTTTATCCTCTGGGAAAACCAGGCTTTAGCCTTTGTATTTTCAATTCCAATTGTCTGAAATATTTAGAATTTTGAGTTACCAAGGTATCGATACTTCTTGGCAGAGATCTAGAAATCGAGACAAAGCAACAATTTTACAAATCTTGTATTATTTGATGGAAAATAAATTCTGATTTACTCCTCCTTTTGCCTGGATGTCCTTGTAATATCTGTATAACAGAGTATCTAAAAAGAAAACACAGGAAATAGCAAACACAAAGTCTCTAGAGTAGGAGGTGGCAAGGTCAGAGCATTATATAGAGACAAAAGCATGATGGGTCTTAAAGGCCATTGTGAAGCACTAGTACCTAATTAGCAATGAATGTTTAGGCAGGACAGGAATGTAATGATCCAAAATGATCTTTGGGCTTGAAATTAAGAAAAAGAATTGATGATAGGAGAACTGATAGAGGAGCAGTTAGCAAGTAATTTATATAATAGTGTTGAGAAAGGATGGATGATGGTTTAAACCAGGGTTGTATCAATAGACAGAGAAAAGCACATAGATTAAAATTATACTTTGGAGATACTGAATATGACCTGTCCCATTAAAGCAAACAGTGAAGTAGGAGGTAACTACTCTTTGGGTATGTGTGCTAAGTCACTTCAGTCGTGTCCATCTCTTTGTGACCTGTGACCATATGGACCTCAACCCACCTATCTCCTCTGTCCATGGGATGCTCCAGGCAAGAATACTGGGTGGGTTGCCTTTTCCTCCTCCAGGGAATCTTCCTGACCCTGGGTAGAACCCTTTTCTCCTGTGTTGCGTGCATTGGCATATGGTTTCTTTACCACCAGTGCCACAGGAGAAGCCCCAACTACTGTTTATCATTTTACAATTGATTATTAATATTGGTATCTGTTCAGTTCAGTCACTCAGTAGTGTCCTACTCTTTTGCAACCCCATGGGCTGCAGCCCAAAGACTTCCCTGTCCTTTATCAACTCCCGAATCTTGCTCAAACTCATGTCCATTGAGTCAGTGATGCCATCAAACCATCTCATCCTCTGTATCCCCTTCTCCTCCTGCCTTCTATCTTTCCCAGCATCAGAGTCTTTTCCAGTGTCTCAGTTCTTTGCATCAGGTGGCCAAAGTATTGGAGCTTCAGCTTCAGCATCAGTCCTTCCAATGAATATTCAGGACTGATTTCCTTTAGGATTGACTGGTTTGATCTCCTTGCAGTCTAAGGGACTAGAAGTGTCTTCTCCAACACCACAGTTCAAAAACATCAGTTTTTGGGGCTCAGCTTTCGTTATGGTCTAACTCTTACATCCATACACGACTACTGGAAAAACCATAGCTTTGACTAGACAGGCCTTTGTTGGCAAAGGAATGTCTCTGCTTTTTAACATGCTGTTTATGTTTGTGATAGTTTTTCTTCCAAGGAGCAAGTGTTTTTTAATATCATGGCTGCATTCACCATTTGCAGTGATTTTGGAGCTCAAGAAAATAGAGACTATCACTGTTTCCATTGTTTCCCCAACTATTTGCCATGAAGTAATGGGACCAGATGCCACTATATTTGTGTTATATTTTGTCCATTTATTTTTATTAGTTGGAGGATAATTACTTTACAATATTGTAGTGGTTTTTGCCATACATTGAGTTTTGAATGTTGAGTTTTAAGCCAGCTTTTTCATTCTTCTCTTTCATTTTCATCAAGAGGCTCTTTAATTCCTTTTCAATTTCTGCCCTAAGAGTGGAGACATGTGCATATCTGAGATTATTAAGTTTGTGCTTCATCCAATCCAGGATTTCACACGATGTACTGTGCATATAAGTTAAATAAGCAAGGTGACAAAATACAGCCTTGAGGTACTCCTTTCTCAATTTGGAACCAGTCTTTTGCTCCATGTCCAGTTCTAACTTTTGCTTCTTGACCTTCATACAGATTTCTCAGAAGTCAGGTAAGGTGGTCTGGTATTCCCATCTCCTTAAGAATTTTTGACAGTTTTTTGTGATCCATGCAGTCAAAGGCTTTCACATAGGCAATGAAGAAGTAGATGTTTTTCTGGAATTCTCTTGATTTTTCTATGATCCAACAGATGTTATCAATTTGATCTCTGGCTCCTCTGACTTTTCTAAGTCTAGCTAGAACATCTGGAAGTTCTTGGTTCACATACTGTGGAAGCCTAGTTTGGAGAATTTTGAGCATTACATTGCTAGCATGTGAGATAAGTGCAATTGTGTGGTAGCTTGAATATTCTTTGGCATTGCCTTTCTTTGGGATTGGAATTAAAACTGACCTTTTGCAGTCCTGTGGCCACTGCTGAGTTTTCCAAATTTGCTGGCATATTGAGTGCAGCACTTTCACAGCATCATCTTGTAGGATTTGAAGTAGCTCAGTTGGAATTCTATCACCTCCACTAGCTTTGTTCATAGTGATCCTTCTCAAGGCTCCCTTGACTTCACACTCCAGGATGTCTGGCTCTAGGTGAGTGATCTCACCATCATGGTTATCTGTGTCATTAGTATCTTTTTTGTCTAGTTCTTCTGTGTATTGTTGTCACCTCTTCTTAATATCTTCTGCTTCTTTTAGGTCCATACCATTTCTGTTCTTCATTGTGCCCACCTTTGCATGAAATATTCCTTTGATATCTCTAATTTTCTTGAATAAAACTCCAGTCATCCCCATTCTTTGTTTCCCTCTATTTCTTTGCATTGATCACTGAGGAAGGCTTTCTTATCTCTCCTTGCTATTCTTTGGAACTCTGCATTCAGATGAATGTAACTTTCCTTTTCTCCTTTGCTTTCACTTATTTTCTTTCTCAGCTATTTGTAAGGCCTCCTCAGATAACCATTCTGACTTTTTGCGTTTCTTCTCCTTGGGGATTGTTTTGATCACCGCCTCCTGTACAACATTAGGAACCTCCGTCATTAGTTCTTCTGGCACTCTAGCAGATCTAATCCCTTGAAACTATGTGCCACTTCCACTGTATGATAGTAAGAGATTTGATTTAGGCCATACCTGAAAGATCTGGGGCTTCCCTGGTAGCTCAGATGGTAAAGAATCTGCCTGAAATGCAGGAGACTGGAGTTCAATCCCTGTGTTGGGAAGAGCCACTGGAGAAGAAAATGCAATACACTCCAGTATTCTTGCCTGAAAAATTTCATGGACAGAGGAGCCTGGTGGGCTACAATCCACGGGGTCACAAGAGTCAGACATGAGTTAGTGATAAAATCACAAAAATATGAATGGTCTAGTGGTCTTCCCTACTTTCTTCAATTTAAGTTTGAATTTTGCATTAGGGAGTTCATGATCTGAGCCACAGTCAGCTCCCAGTCTTGTTTTCTCTGACTCTATGGAGCTTCTCCATCTTTGGCTATAAAGAATATAATTAATCTGATTTTGGTATTGACCATATGGTGATGTCCATATGTAGAATTGTCTCTTGTGTTGTTGGAAGAGGGTATTTGCTATGACCAGTGCATTCTTTTGGCAAAACTCTGTTAGCCTTTGCCCTGCTTCATTTTGTATTCCAAGGCCAAATTTGCCTGTTACTCCAGGTAGGTCTTAACATCCTACTTTTGCATTCCAGTCCCCTATGATGAAAAGGATATCTTTTTTTGGTGTCAGTTCTAGAAGGTCTTGTAGGTCTTCACAGAAGTATTCAGCTTTAGTTTCTTTGGCGTTAATGGTTGGGGCAAAGACTCGGATTACTGTGATATTGAATGGTTTGCTTTGGAAATGAACAGAGCTCATTCTGTTGTTTTTTAGATTGCACCCAAGTACTGCATTTTAGACTCTTTTGTTGAATATGAGGGGTACTCCATTTCTTCTCAAGGATTCTTGCCCACAGTAGTAGATATAATGGTCATCTGAATTAAATTCACCCATTCTGGTCCATTTTAGTTCACTGATTCCTAAAATGTCAGTGTTCACTCTTGCCATCTCCTGTTTGACTACTTCCAGTTTACCTTGATTCATGGATCTAACAGTCCAGGTTCATATGCAATATTGTTCTTTACAGCATCGGACTTTACTTTCATCACCACTCATATCCACAATTGGTTTTTGTTTTTGCTTTGGCTCAGCCTCTTCATTCTTTCTGGAGTTATTTCTCCATGCTTCTCCAGTAGCATATTGGGCATGTACCAGCCTGGGGAGTTCATCTTTCAGTGTCATATATTTTTGCCTTTTCATACTGTTCATGGGGTTCACAAGGCAAGAATACTGAAGTGGTTTGCTCTTCCCTTCTCCAGTGGACCATATTTTGTCAGAACTCTCCACCAAGTCCGTCCATGTTGGGTGGCCCTACATGGCATGGCTCATAAATTCATTGAGTTAGAAAAGGATGTGATCCAAGTGATCAGCTTGGTTAGTTTTCTATAATTATCATTTCCATTCTGTGTGTCCTCAAATGGATAAGGATAAAAGGCTTGTGGAAACTTCTTGATGGGAGGGACTGGCTGTGGAGGAATCTGTGTCTTGCTCTGATGGATGGAGCCATGCTCAGTAAATCTTTAATCCAATTTTCTGTTGATGGGTGGACCTGAGGCCAAACTGTGGTAGGGGTAATGGCAGTAATGGTGACCTCCTTTGAATAGACTTATGCCAGGACTCTTATTCAGTGCCCCTGGCCCCCATGGCAGGCCACTGTGACCCATGCCTTGGTTGGAGGCTCCTCACACTCATGTGGGGTCACTGCTCCTTTCTACTGGGTCCTGGTCCACAGAAGGTTTTGTTTGTGCCTTCCAAGAGTCTGTTTCCTCGTTCCTGTGGAGGTTCTGTAATCAAATCCCACTGGCCTTCAAAGTCAGATTCCCTGGGGGATCTCAGTTCCTTTGCTGGATTCCCAGGTTGTGAAATCTGTCGTGGGCCCTAGAACTTAAAACAGTGCAAGAACTTCTTTGGTAAAATTGTTCTCCAGTTTGTGGGTTGTCTGCTCAGTGGCTCTATGGTGGGGCTCACATGCTGCATCTCCCAGGCCTGCTGCAACCACAGCCCCTGTCCCTGCAGCAGGCCACTGCTGATCCTTGCCTCTGAGGGAGACATGCAAACACTCAAAGAAAAGTCTGGCTCAGTCTCCATGGGCTTTCTGGGTTATGGTGTGCATGAGGTTTTGTTTGAGCCCTCAGAGTGTCTCTGGAGGGTATAGGGTTTGATTCTAAACATGATTTTGCCTCTCCTACCACCTTACTTGGGCTTCCCCTTTGCCCTTGGACATGAGGTATCTTTTTGGTGTGTGATCCAACGATCTCCTGCTGATGATTGTTCAGCAGTTAGTTGCAATTTTGGAGTTCTCACAGGAGAAGATGAGTACATGTATGAAAATGCTTCATTGGTTGATCACACATAGGATAAAAATCAAAATTCTTATTAGATTTCACTAAGTCTCTGAATGGACAGAGGAACCTGGTGGGCTACAGTCACAAAGAGTTGGACACGACTGAGTGACTAACATTTTTAATTCACTAAGTCTCTGAAACTATCAGTTTTGTTGGGCTCACCTTCTAACAGCATCTTTTCACTCTTCCTAATCTAGTTGTACTGGGCTTTTCATAATTTCCTGACACAACCTTAGTATCTTTGCACACGATATATTTCTGCTTAAAACATCTTTCCTTTTCTTCAGCTAAGTAGCTCATTCATCCAATTTTACTCCAAAAACTTTAAATATCATTTCCTCCACGACTTCCCTGAGAATGTTTTTTATAGGTTTAAATTAAATCTTGCATTTCCTCATGGTCTCATTATACATGACTTCTCCAACAGTCAACACTGTATATGGCTCTATCACTTTCTGCGTCTTTAATTTCTAGCCAAGTACTTAGAATATAGTGGGGATTCAATATTTTGATTAAATAACTGTCTATATATGCAGTTTTAAGAATCCAAATATATATTGCCTATTAAAAACTCATCTTCATAAATATGCATAATACATATTACATACATACATATATGCATGACTATATAAATATAGATTATATATTATAGGTGTATATATATATATATATATATATATATATATATATATATATATATATATACTATAATCTATATATAAATAAAAGTGTATTTTCATTGACATTAGTCTTAATATTTTTTTTGGACATGTTTCCTCAGGTAATGGAAACAAAAGCAAAAGTAAACAAATGTGACTACATCAAACTAAAAGTTTTTATACAGCAAAGGAAACTATCAACAGAACTTTGTGGGAGAAGATATTTGCAAACAATATATCTGACAAAGAATTAATATACAAAATGTACAAATAACTTATACAACTCAATATCACAAAACCCAAACAGCCTGATTAAAAAATGGGCAGAGGACCTGAATAGGCATTTTTTCAAAGAAAACATACAGGTGGCCAACAAACACGTGAAAAGATGCTCAGCATCGTTGATCATCAGAGAAACACAAATCAAAACCATGATGAGATATTCCCTCACACCTGTCAAAATGTCTGTCAGCACAAATACAGAAAATAAGCGTTGGGAAGGATGTGGAGAAACTGGAACACTTATTCACTATTGGTGAATAGTGGAATGTAAACTGGTGCAGGCTCTATGGAAAACATCGTGAAGTATCCTCACAAAATTAGAAATAGAAAAACATTCAATCCAGGGATTCTGCTTCTGGGTATTTTTCCGAACTAAGCAAGCACACATGCAGCTATGGATAATTCCATTATGTATGTTTACACATGGAATATTACTCATACATATACACAGGCACAATGGAACATTACTGTCAATAAAAAATGAAATCTTACCATCTGCAAAAATTTGGATAGATCTAGAGAGTATTAAGCGAAATGTGTCAGACAAGAGAATGACAAACACTGTATGATTTCACTTGCATGTGGAATCTAAAATGCAAAGTAAATTAATAAATATAAGAAAAAAGAAACAGAGCCTTAGTTGCAGAAAACAAACAGGTGATTGTCAGAGTGGAAGGATGTAGGGAGAGGAAAGAAATAGATGAGGGAGGTTAAGAGGTACAAACCTCCAGTTACAGAATAAATGAGTCCTGAGGATGAAATGTAAAGGACGTAAAGCACATAAAGTGTGGGTGATACAGTCAGTGATAACCTAGTATGTTTGTATGGTGACAAAGGTAGTCAAAAGGTACAAACTTCAGTTATCAGTTAAATAAGTACTAGGCATGCAATGTACAACATGATTAATATAATTAGCATGCTATAAGTTATATATGAAAGTTGTTAAGAGAGTATGAGTTCCTCACAAGGAAAAAAATATTTTTTTTTAAATTTTGTACCTATATGAGATGATGGATGTTAACTAAGTATGTATATCAAATCATTATGCTGTGTACCTTATACTTGTAGAGTGCTATATCAATTAAATTTTAATAAAACTGGAAGGAAAATATATACATGTCTATATATATACACACACAAATACACACTCTTATACACATTTAACACACACACACATACAAACACGACTATCTTTTTTTGAACTAACATCATTTGATATTTTGTTTCATGGAATCCTTTCTCTTACATTTCCTAATATTTTCTAATGGGAATGTGGAACATGCTTGGAAAAATGACCCACTACGTCATACATTTTGTGGAAAATCTTATTTTCTGCCTAGTTTTAACCAGTTACTACTAAAGAATGTTACTTCAAATTCCTATGACTTTGGAGAGGTTATTTTAACCTCTCTCTGCCAGTTTTCTCTGGCAAAATGATAATATCAATAATTCTTTTATTGGACTGTGAGCTTAAGTGAGCCCACATATATATGAACAGAGTTTTAAATAGTCTCCTCCACATAGGAAGAACTCATTAGATTTGAAGTATTTTTGTATTAAGTAATTTGCTACAATATAATTGTGTCTTTGGGGGATGAGATCTTAAATTATAAATAAATATGTAATCTAGTTTCTTTGAAATGTGTTTTCTAAAAAACATAGTTTAATAATAAAATGTAGAAAACTTTGAAGACAGTTTAAATTATAATTTTTTTTCTTTTAAAATATTTTCTTCCAACAATCTTTGATGTGCTTTAATTTTGTAGAATCTAGGACAAATATATAATAATGTGCCAAAATAGATAATTTTGGCTACTTAGGTTACGGATGTATGAATTATGAGCCTAATACCATAGTTAATGTAGGAAAACATCAGGAAATTTATCTATCAAGAAAAAACTACTACCATGGATTTTAATAGCATAAAACTGCTGAGGTCTTTATAAAATGAACTTGCAGTTTTACTTATTCATTTACTCTGGTAGCACTTCGCTTAGTTTAATTAAGCATTGCGTTACCATATATTTTGTAAGATTGTGGTGATTCATAAATTGGTAACATTAATGATAGAAGAGAAAAATAATAATGAAAGCATATACATATTTACTAAATGCCTGTATTGTGTTGCCTAAAATACAGCCTCTATTCTGCTTTGACTACTATTTTTTCCAGCAACTTCCCTGAAGTTAGTTTTTATTTTTGTAAAATTTACTTTCTTGTAGTTTTATGTGTTTCTTTGTCATCTGCTTTATTACTCATTTTTTCTGTTTAGTGTTCATCCTACACCAAAACTTTGCAATTCTAAAGGAATATAGTTGTCGTTCAGTTGCTAAGTCATGTCCAGCTCTTTGTGACCCCACGACCTGCAGCACTCCAGGATTCCCTGCCCGTCACTGTCTCACCGAATTTGCTCAAACCCCCGTCCATCGAGTCAGTGTTGCCAACCAATCATCTCATCCTCTGTTGCTCCCTTTTCCTTATGTCCTTCATCTTTCCCAGCATCAGATTCTTTTCCAGTAAGTCGGCTCTTCATATCAGGTGGCCAAAGTATTGGAGCTTCAGCCTCAGTATCAGTCCTTCCAATGAGCGTTCAGGGTTGATTTCCTTTAGGATGGACTGGTTTGATCTCTTTGCTGTCCAAGGGACTCGCAAGAGTCTTTTCTAGCATCATAATTCAAAAGCACCAGTTCTTCGATGCTCAGCTTTCTTTATGGCCCCACTCTCACAATTCTTGATGCTAGGAGTCTAATATAAAGACCTCAGGCAGGGCTGAGCCCTCTCTAGTTTCTAGGAAGAATCTGTTTCACGCCTTTTTCTTACCTTCTGGTTGTTGCCGGCAATCCTTGGCTGTGGAGGGGTCACTCAGTCTCTGTCCTTATCTTCACATGGTATTCTCCCTGTGTGTCTGTGTTTCTGTAAAGGAAAGACACTCCTCCGTGCGTCTCTTCTATTCCTACACTACACTCACAGCACTATCTGAGATCACATCAGGTCCCACACGTTAAGGACTCAGTTCCCTAGACGGCTTTCCTCCCACACATTTCAGATCCCAAGGCACATTCATGTTGTCACCTGTGTTTCTGACTGATTGGCTATAAATCCAGAGGTTCCTAAAACCCCTTCCTTGGGTTTGATTTATTTGTTAGAGTGGTTCAAAGAATTCAGAAAAACAGATTGTTACTCTATTACTGATTAGTATAATAGGATGAAATGATTGGATGGCATCATCGATTCACTGGACATGATTGGGCCAACTCCAGGTGGTGAAGGACAGGGAGGCCTGGTGTGCTGCAGTCCAGAGGTTGCAAGGAGTCAGACATGACTTAGCAACTGAACAACAACAACAAATAAAAGGATATAACTCAGAAACAGCCAGACAGAAGAGATGGATAGGGCAAGGTATGTAGGAAGAGGTACAGAGCTTTCATGCCATCACTGGGTTCCCTCCCAACTTTCCAGCACCTTCACTTGTTTACCTACCAAGAAGTTCTCTAAACCTTATCCTTATGGATTTTAGGGAGGCTTCATTCCTTGCTGGGCTTCCCTGGTGGCTCAGCTGGTAAGGAATCCACCTGCAATGAGGGAAACCTGGGTTTGATCCCAGGGTGGGGAAGATTCCCTGGAGAAGGGAAGGACTACCCACTCCAGTATTCTGGCCTGGAGAATTCCATGGACTGTATAGTCCATTGGGTCACAAAGAGGTGGACACAACTGAGTGACCTTCACTTCACATTCATTGCCATAAGCATGACTGATTAAATCAATGGTTATCAGTGATTATGTCTACCTTTGGCTCCTCCCCAACTCCAGGGGTGGAGCTAAAATTTCCAATATTCTAATCACCTGGTACATTCCCCTGGTAAACAGCACCCATCCACAGGGGCTTTCCAAAAGTAATCTCATTAACATACACTCAGGGTTTGTCTAAAGGAACTTTCGTATGAATAACAAAAGACACTCCTTTCCTCTTTATTGCTCTGAGTTATTTTGGGACCTGGGAACAAAACTAAGCATTATGACAAAAGATGCCCTCATGGGCCTTAAGTAGGAAATTATAAGGTTTTAGAAGCCATGCATCAGGAAAAGGGAAGGAAGACCAAATACATATTTCTTACTATAAGTCTTGTATTCAAATTTCTTTTTCCTTATGAAGATACCATTCATATTGGATTCAGGTCCAGCCTAATACATGACGACCTCATCTTAACTACTTTCTAATTGCATGTGACCTTAAATAAGGTCACATTCTGAGGTCCTGGGTGAACATGCTTTGGGAGGAATGCAATATTCAACTCAGTACACAAATTCAAATTCAGCTATCTAAGTGACTCCAAAGGATTGTTCTGGGGAAGGCAAATTTCTGTCTCCATCAATTAATCAACCCAACACCAAATTTTCTAAACATTTTTGATATGGAAGGGACTTTAATTTGGTCTCTACCCACAGAAGCTCAAAAGCTTGACAATTAGAAGAACAGGGTTGGTACTGAAGGAAAATATATGTTTTAGTCTAATCACTGTCTTTTTGCACTGTTGCTTTGTGAAGAGGTCATTAAGCAGTTAGTTGATCATCTGATTGAGTGAAGAGGATGATCATATGTAGAGAGGATTTGCCTGGGCACCTGATTATAGCAACATGTATTTTTAATGAGAATGGGGAAGGGGTGAAAAGAATGTGATGAGTAATCATAACAAACACAAACATTTTTAAGCTCCTGACATTTTTGAAGAGGTCCAGTTTCCCATTCCCAAATCTCCTTGTCACTAATCCTCTAATCTTACTCCTTCCAAGATTCTTAGCAGCTAATTGAGCATGGTCATCCTACCTTTAATGCGAAGCAGAAAACATAAACACACATCTATGTCCACTGGAAGAATATTACTTTCTACAGTCCTCAAAGCCCACTTGTAGTGAAATTGTAACATCTAAGCAGTTAAATTCCACATAGAGTTGGTACAGCTTATTGGGCCTTTTGTAAATGAGACCAGAGGTTTTCCACTCAATCACGCAGTCATTGGAAACTATGAAGACCATTGTTTTGGGATGCAGGATGGGTGACAATATGAAAATAGCAGCTCATATTTAGAGTGAGCTGCTTTCTTATTCATATTCCTGCATTTAGGGCTATTTGGGTCTAGCCTATTTATTGTTGTGGTACTGTAGAGTTCATTTAATAGTACATAGATTATCATGGGCTTTTTCTGGCGTTCTTGATGGGTTTCAAGGAACACAGTCCCCAAATATGATGTATTAAATATGCCATAAAGGCTGAAGGAATTTTAAAAACAGAAGAAATCAGAAAGTCATGCTGAAACCCACTCCAACCCTCACTTTTATTTTCTGCTACAAATCATAAAAGATACCCTCCTTGTACAAAAAGGCAGGATGTCTCACCAGAAACAGGGAATTGGGGGCCAAGAAATCTGTACAAACATTTGTTACACTAACCCTATATTTCAGTTACTGCTTGCCCATTTATTACTTCAGGCACAAACCCTTTGTGCTGTCAGTTCTTCACAAACTTATTGTTTCATTGTCCAAAGGTAAAATTTCCTACTATGTCACTTCTTCTGGTCTTCATTCTCTTGTAAAAACTCCTCATTGTTGTTCAATTGTTCAATCGTGCTCAACTCTTTTGAGACCCCATGGATGGCAGCACACCACGCTTCCCTGTCCATCACCATCTGCTGATGTTGAGCTTGCTCAAAGTTATGTCTGTTGATTTGGTGATGCCATCCCACCATCCCATCATCTGTCATCCCCTTCTCCTCCTGCTTTCAATCTTTCCCAGCCTCTGGGTCTTTTCCAATGAGTCAGTTCTTCTCATCAGGTGTCCAAAGTATTGGAGTTTCACCTTCAACATTAGTCCTTCCAATGAATATTCAGGACTGATTTCCTTTAGGATTGATTGGTTTAATCTCCTTGCAGCCCAAGGGACTCTCAAGAGTCTTCTCCAACACCACAGTTCAAAAGCATCAATTCTTAGGCACTCAGCCTTCTTTACGGTCCAAAACTCATAGCTGTATGTGATTACAAGAAAAACCATAGCTTTGACTATATGGACATTTGTTGGCAAAGTAGTCTCTGCTTTTTAATATGCTGTCTAGTTTTGCCATGGCTCCTTTTAAGAAGCAAGCATCTTTTAATTTCTCGGCTGCAGTCACATTCCACAGTGATTCTGGAACCCACAAAAATAAAATCTGTCATTGTTTCCCCATCTATTTGCTGCGAAGTGATGAGACCAGATGCCATGATCTTTGTTTTTGAATGTTGAGTTCTAAGCCAGCTTTTTCACTCCCCTCTTTCACCTTCATCAAGAAGTTCTTTAGTTTCTTGCTTTCTGCCATAAGGGTGATGTCATCTGCACATTTAGATTATTGATATTTCTCCTGGCAATCTTGATCCAGCTTGTGCTTCATCCAGCCTGGCATTTCACATGTTCTAGTCTACATATAAGTTAAATAAGCAAGGTGGAAATACATACCCTTAATGTCCTCCTTTCCCAATTTTGAACCAGTCCATTGTTCCATGTCCAGTTTTGACTGTTGCTTCTTGACCTGCATACAGTTTTCTCAAGAAGCAGATAAAGTGGCCTGGTATTCCTATCTATTTAAGAATTTTCCATAGTTTGTTGTAATCTATATAGTTGAAGCTTTAGCGTAGTCAATGAAGCAGAAGTGGAATTATTATTATTATTATTATTTTGGAATTCTCTTGATTTTTCTATGATCTATTGGATGTTGAAAATTTGAAATCTGGTTACTTTGCCTTTTCTAAATCCAGCTTGTACATCTGGAACTTCTCAGTTCACTTACTGTTGAAGCCTAGCTTGAAAGATTTGAGCATTATCTTGCTAGCATGTGTAATGAGTGCAATTATGCAGTAGTTTGAACATCCTTTGACATTGCCCTTCTTTGGGATTGTAATGAAAATTGACCTTTTCCAGTTCTGAGTTTTTGGAAAACTGCTGAGTTTTCCAAACTTGCTGGCATAGTGAGTGCAGCACTGTCACAGTACCATCTTTTAGGATTTGAAATAACTTAGCTGGAATTCCATCACCTCCACTAGCTTTGTTCATGGTGATGCTTCCTAAGACCCATTTGAATTCACCCTCCAGGATATTTAGGTGACTTATCACACCATCACAGTTATCTGGGTCATTAGAATCTTTTTGTATAGTTCTTCTGTGTATTCTTGCCACCTCTTCTTAATCTCTTTTGCTTTGGTTAGGTCCAAATCATTTCTGTCTTTTATTGTGCCCAACTTTGCATGAAATATTTCTTTGGTATCTCTAATTTTCTTAAAGATATCTCTAGTCTTTCCTATTCTGTTGTTTTCCTTTTTTTTTTGTTTTTGCATTGTTCACTTTGCTTTCTTATTTCTCCTTGTTCTTCTCTGGAACTCTGCATACAGATGGGTATATCTTTCCTTTTCTCCTCATCTTTTTGCCTCTCTTCTTTACTCAGGTATTTATAAAGCATCCTCTAACAGCCATTTTGCCTTCTTGCATTTCTTTTTCTTGGGGATGGTTTTGATCACTGCCTCTTGTACAATGTGATGAACCTCCATCCATAGTTCTTCAGGCACTCTGTCTATCAGATCTAATCCCTTGACTCTATTTGTAACTTTCACTATATAATCATAAGGGATTTGATTTGGGTCATACTTGAATGGTCTAGTGGTTTTCCCTACTTTGTTCAATTAAAATCTGAATTTTGCATTAGGGGGTTCACAATCTGAGCCATAGTCAACTCCCAGTCTTGATTTTGCTGACTGCATAGATCTCCATCTTTGGATGCAAAGAATATTACTTATCTGATTTCAGTATTGACCATCTGGTGATGTCCATGTATAGAGGCATCACTTGTGTTGTTGGAAGAGGGTGTTTGCTATGACCAGTGCATTGTCTTGGCAAAACTCTGTTAGCCTTTGCCCTGCTTCAGTTTGTACACCAAGGCCATACTGCCTGTTACTCCAAGTATATCTTGACTTCCTATTTTTCCAGTCCCCTATGATGAAAAGAATATCTTTTTTTGGTGTTAGTTCTAGAAGATCTTCATAGAACCATTCAATTTCAGCTTCTTCATAATTAGTGGTTAGGGCATAGACTTGGATTACTGTGACATTGAAAGATTTGCCCTGGAAATGAACAGAGATCATTCTGTTGTTTTTGAGATGGCACCCAAGTACTGCATTTTGGACTCCTTTGTTGACTATGAGGGCTACTCCATTTTTTTTTTCTAAGGGATTCTTTCTTTCAGTAATAGATATAAAGGTCATATGAATTAAATTCACCCATTCTGGTCCATTTTAGTTCACTGTTTCCTAAAATGTGCATGTTCACTCTTGCCATCTCCTATTTGACCACTTCCAATTTACCTTGATTCATGGGCCTAACATTTCAGGTTCATATGCAATATTGTTCTTTACAGCATCGGACTTTACTTTCACCACCAGACACATCCACATCAGGGTGTTGTTTCTATTTTGCTTCAGCCTCTTCATTCCTTCTGGTGCTATTACTCTTTTCCTCCCCAGTAGCATATTGGGTAACTACCAACCTGGAGAGTTCATCTCCTCAGTGTCATATCATTTTGCCTTCTCAAACTCTTCATGGGATTCTCAAGGCAAGACTGCTGAGGTGGCTTTTACATATACATAGGCAAAAGCTCCTATGTATGTGTAAAACTTCAATAAAATTTGTATGTTTTTCTCCTATTAAGATGTCTTTGTCAGTTTAAATTTCAGACCCAATTAGGGTTCTCAGGAAGGTGAAGGTAAACTTTATCTTCTCCTATCTCTTATTTTCAAATATTCAATTTCTCAACGTTCCTAATATAAGCCAGCAGGTGCATATCAAAAAGAATGATTACTTGGTAAAGAGAGCATAGTAGTTGCTGCCCCTTCTCCAGCCTAGTTGGTCAAATCCCAGCCTCCTTAATTCTGTGAATTTTCCTTCCAAGTAGCTACTGTTTATAATAAAATAATTTATGTCTAATAATAGCAAATTAAGAATTCTAATGCGTCTAACGATTCTACAGCCCATGGGATCACAGAGTCAGACACAACTGAGCAACTAACACACAATGCAAAAGCTGACACTGAGACTTTAGTATATGGCTTCAGGTGAACAAAAGAATGAATAGGATATGAACCAATATTTCAACCTTTTGGTTCACCTCAACCGAATCGTTGTTTAGTTGCTCAGTCATGTCCAACTCTTGTAACCCCATGGACTGTAACCTGCCAGGTTCCTCTGTCTATGCGATTTCCCAGGCAAGAATATGGAGGTATTGTTATTTCCTTTTCTAGGGGAATCTTCCTGGCCCAGGAATTGAACTGCTTCTCCTGCATTGGCAGGAGAATTCTTTACCACTGAGCCACCAGGAAAGTCCATCTCAACCCAATAACCAATTCCAAATACTCCACTTTTCCAAAATTATGTTGCCCATAACCTACTTTTGCTACTGATTTGATAACCATAAATGGTTATTTGATAGCAATCATAATCAAACTTAAAACTTAAGATAACTTAAGCAAAAGAGTAATTTATTAGAAAGAAATTGCTTATCTCACAGAACTGAAGGAGGAACTTAAAAACTGCACATGCCTTTAGGAGTGACACTCAGGGCCAGAATGAATTTAGCATTCAGCATACACCTGGCAGACTTGCAGAGGAGTATCACTGGATATGAATCTTTAGACTTAAATCAATGTATAAACCTCTTATACAAGTCTCTATTACATGTTTTCAAATTAAATCACAATCTCACTTCATAAACTCTGTGACAAATTTTACATTATCCAAGTATGATTAAAACTCAGAAGGTTTTCGTAGAATGTACCTGAATATGTTTTTCTAATTATATTTGTATATTCAGTATATGAATTTATGAACATCTCTACCTCTAATTTTTAAACTCTGTTGTCTATAAAAGTAAAGGTGACATTTAACCAAACCAATGTCACTTTACCTAGAATGCAGTTATCTTACTTTATTAATATTATGCCAGATTTATTTCCAACAGTGATTATTTTGGAGATCTGTTGATTTGTAAAATGAGCCCTCTGTACATATGAAATGCTGCATTTCTCATTCTATTATTGAAAATAAAAGCAAGATGGACATTTACATGAAACTGACATATTTAAATATACCCAGATAGGAGAATAATCTCACACACATATTAATTCAACAAGATTTAAGTAATCTACAAATTTGCATTTCTATATAAAAACTATACTGTAGATAAATCTAAGCCCTAATTTAAAGTATATTCCTTATGAAAAAGCTCAAGTTCTTATCGGTCAACCGATTCACCTTTCAGAAAGATTTTTTTAATGTAGTTAAAGTTTCTGCAATAAAATTTATAAATCATTTCTTCATTTTGAATATTGAAAAGGAGATAATGAAAACCTTGCCTCTTAAGATTTAATTCTTTAAAAACTTCTGATAAAAATTGTGCTGATTCTTCCAAAGAAGGGATTAGCAATTCATAAACTACAGATTTAACAATTTTCCCTTTCTTAACCCCCACTAAACTAAATCTCTTTTAGTGGGTATTTAGATAGAGCCTATCATTGCAAATGTAAAGTACAATAGTCATCTACTTGCATTCAGATTATCTGAATATTTGGGAATGTAGACCAATTATAGAATCAAACTGCCTAAGAACATTTTTTTGTTATTAATGCAGCTCAGGGCAGGCCACTCCAAAACATGTCCCAATGGTATATTGATTATTTTGTTAAAGTTGCTTAAGAAACAGTCGGTACAAGAACATGCTGCCTCTCTGAAAGTAGAAAATAAACCCCCATGTGAAAGGTCCTCTTCCAACATCAGGAAGCAGAGAGACATTCTTATCACTAATTCAGAGCTCATAAAGCTGTATAGGCAAACTTTGCTACTTTATTACTAATTTACTACTCTAATTCTGTTTAGACTCTTAATTCATAAGGCACCTAAGGGTACATTTCTTTGTCTTGTCTATTCCTCACAAATTTACTCTTTGTCTAAAAAGTATAAAAGCTGCCTGCTTTAGTCATTTCTTTATGTTCCTAGTCCATGAGCCCTCTGTACATATGAAATTAAATTTTATTTTTCTCCTGTTAATTTGTACTGTGTCAGTGTATTCATTATATTAGTCAAATGAACTTAAGAAGGATGGAGGAGAATTCTCCTTCTCCCCAAGATTATCAATAAAATTACTGTATTTAACTCACAGGAAGGGTGAAAACGCAATTTGTGTAGATTAATAGGTTGCCTTTGCGTTCTTGGATTTTGACAATGGAAGCTTATGCTTTGATGATTTTTTTCAAGTAAGTAGAATTTTTTTAAGTTCTTTTTATTTCATGTTGTTCCAAGTTTTATGAAAGCTACTATAGCTGCTGCTGATGTTTAAATTACTTTAGAAAGTAATTTAGCATGAGGAACTTTCTATTAAAAAGTTAAAGGTATTTATTTCCTTTTATTCATTCAATAATTTATTAGGTTTATTGTGACATTAGACATTTGTGTCAGGCACTTGGCTAAGAGTTGGGGGGTTAAAGACTTAAAAGAAGAATATTTAAATGCAATTTTTAAATACGAAGACATGAAATTATCAAAACTGCCATCTTTCTGAGAAGTATGTCTAAATACTAGTTGATGATACTCTTCTCAAAAACAACCATGGACTTAAAGAAATAAGAGTGTTCCTCTGAGGTTTAATGGACATCATTTTAAAGTATTTCAATTACCAGATTTGAACACTAAATGTCTCTTTGTTAATTCTTAAATATAAGTAATCTTTCAGGTTAGTATTATGTATGTATAATATTAAAACATTATAATTTTATGTATTATGATAATACATATACATTACCACCTATCTACAGGAGTTATCCTAAAATGTGAATTTATAATCTGAGAAATTTATCTATTTTGTTTCTATGAGAATATAAAAATGAGTCCAGAAAGTTTCTTTTCAAATGGATGAGTGTTTGTCATTCAATCATGTCCAATTCTTTGTGACTCCATGGACTGTAGCCCATCAAGTTCCTCTGTCCATGGAATTCTCCAGGCAAGAATATTGGAGTGGGTAGCCATTCCCTTCTCCAGGGGATTTTCCAAACATAAGGAATGAACCAAGGTCTCCCACATTGCAAGCAGAATCTTTACCATCTGAGACACCAGGGAAGGCCTTTCAAATGGATAAATTATTTAAAATATTGTGCTAAAAACAATGATTTTGAGTTTAAACAATTTTACTATAGCCTAACATTCTTAGATTTTTTTCCCGTACTTTTAGTTCCAGACAGAATGACTATTTGCATTTTGGCATGTGTGACAATATTATTAAGGAATTTGGAACAATCTCAGGGGTTCACACATGTCAAAAAATATAAAAATATTTATTTCTGAAGTTCAAAAGAAAACTTAAACCTATCCTTTTCTGCACATTTTAAACTTGGGTCTTACTGTGAAATTCAGATAAGAATATACATTGAAGCTTAAAAGTAAATTTCTAAAGTCTTTGATGCTTAATAACTAAAAAAAAACAAAGTATATTTAGGGCCATGGAGACACAGTTTTATCAGATTAGGCCCATCATGTTTCCAGTTCTAGCATCCTGTGATTATAAGATGGGTTAAATCAAATTTCTATGATCTAACTGTAGTTTTACATGTATAGATTAAACTATTGCTTTTGCCTCAGACCTGTAATACCTCATTTTTTTGTCTTTGACACCTGGGAATTTTCATGGTTTACATTATGGAATGTGGCTGTAATTTTTTAACTTGGGAGAGGAAAGGGAAAATGTTCTTATGAGTAAACAAAAGGTTATAGAGAGAAGGTTACATGGAAGTCTATTTACATAAAAATATCCTATAAGTCCTCTTGGGAAAAATGGTAAAGGTTATGTGGGGGTAATTATTCAGTTCTCTGAACAGCCAGGATTAATAATTCCTTACTAAAATCAAAACACAACGGGTTTGGGCAAATGTCCAGAGATTACTCTTAAGAAAGGAAGCAAGAAAAGATATGCAGTAGGTCTGGAAGCACTAATCAGAAATACCTTTTAAAAATCATACAATAGGCTTGTGTGGAGAAAGAAGTTAAATGGTATTGAACTTACCATTTATGGTAATGAATTGTAAAAACAAACTGTAATTAATTACTTCATTAAAAATTCACTCCAATGTTGCTCTTCAGCATAGCATATATGTCTGTCTCTAAATCCCTGAATATTTTCTTCCATAACTAAAAAAATATTTATTTTTATCTGTTAATTTTTATTTTTGTAATGGAAGAAGAGAATATGTTCACTTACTTTAGACCCTATTTATTCTTTTCCTAAGTCCAATTTGAAAGCTTTATTAGTATTTTGAAATATTTTTGCTGAGTTAAATTGTTTACTTATACTTTTATTTCCTTTTCTTTTAACTTTTTTAGTGACATCATTATTTTCTCTAGTTTATACTAAATAAACTGCACCCATTTATAGTGTAAAATCAAGATATAGAGCTATTCATCATTCTTGGTACATCTTTTGTGTATCTTTGCAGATTACAGTTCCTTGCTGTCCCGCCAACAGGTAAATAGTAATCTAATTCCTATCACTATATATTAGTTTTAATTATCTTGACTTTTATCTATATTACTGGAATAATATAGTATATACTTGTGTCTGACTTTTGTCCAGCAAAATGATTTTTAAATTCATTTGTATTTTTGAATAATTTAATGGAAATTTCCTATTCATTGCTAAATGGTATTACATATGGACAGAAAGAGGTTGCTGGGGTATAGTCCACAGGGTTACACAGAGTCGGACAGAACTGAAGTGATTTAGCAATGTTAAATATCTCCACTTTTAGATATTTTAACAAGTTTGGAACCTCATTGTAATTTTAATTTCATTTTCCTAATGATTATATACATTGAATATCTTTTTATGGGCTTCTTGACCACTCATATATTTTATCTCATATGTTGAACAAACATATGCCTATTTTTATTGAGTTCTTTGACTTCTAGTTATTGTATTATGAATTATTTATATATTCTTAATATAAGTTCTTTTATTTTTGTTTTTAACATCTTATTTTGTATTCGGGTACAATCAATTAACAATGTTGTTATAGTTTCCAGTGTATATGTAAGACAGTCCCTCTCTGTTCACCTGAAAATACAATTCCTTTTTAAGATGTATGTACTAAAAATATTTTCTTCATTTTGTGGCTTGCTTTCCATATTCTTAAAAATAAGGAAATTTTTAAAAATTTATAATAAAAATTTGTTAAATGAAATTTTAACTTTGAGAAAATCCATTTTATTGTTTTTCTTTTATTGTGTTATTTCACAAGATATGTTAATGTATGACAAAATTGTAAGGGTTTTCTTTTAGAAGTTTTAATTGTTAGATTTATGATGTGTTTTGAGTTAATTACTGACCACACAAAGGTGGACATATTCGTGGACTGCGTTCTATTCAGTTATTTCCTTAGTCTATCTTATTTTGTAAAACCAGAGTCTTGACGAACATATTTAGAGAGATGTAAATACTGAAATAGTGTTGGAGAAGACTCTTGAGAGTCCCTTGGACTGCAAGGAGATCCAGCCAGTCCATCCTGAAGGAGATCAGTCCTGGGTGTTCATTGGAAGGACTGATGCTGAAGCTGAAACTCCAGTACTTTGGCCACCTCATGCAAAGAGTTGACTCATTGGAAAAGACCCTGATGCTGGGAGGGATTGGGGGCAGGAGGAGAAGGGGTCGACAGAGGATGAGATGGCTGGATGGCATCACTGACTCGACGGGCATGAGTTTGAGTAAACTCTGGGAGTTGGTGATGGACAGGGAGGCCTGGCGTGCTGTGATTCATGGGGTCGCAAAGAATTGGACACGACTGAGCGACTGAACTGAACTAAACTGAACTGAACTGAAATACTGAAATATGGTAGTGTCTCTATTTTTCTTTTTTAAAAAAATTGTTTTGGCTATTCCAGATTACTTGTATTTGATACATATTCAGCTTGAAAAATCACGCTGTAATTTGAAGAGGATTGTATTGAAACTAAAGCTCAAGTTGGAGAGAATTCACATTTAGCAATATTGTTTCTCGATTTATGAACAAGATACAGCTCTTTCATTTTCACTGTGTCTATATTTTACATATTTTGCTAAATATGCCTGAGTAATTCCTTTGTTTGAATTCATTGTAAAGTAAATAATATATATATATTTTTTACAAATAAAGCCTAGTATGGTACTGAAGTATGATACCATTACATTATTTAAATGTGAAAACATTCACATATTTTAATCTACAATGAACATATGACAGATTTATTGTTGAAGCATACATGGACATGATAGACACAGATTCAAACTGGCCTTGGTTTAATTAGAACTTTTTAAAAAAAGTAATAAAAGTGTTTGCTTTAGGCTTCTCCACTGTACTGCCTGCAACAGGTTAAATACCCTGCCATAACCAACACAGGAGACTATTAAAAAGGAGAGCTTTCTCCTTTTATTACAATTTTTTTTGCCAGTTCAATAAATTATAGCTCTTCAGCTAGGCAACCTTTGAAAAAGGTGTATTAGTTTTCTACAACTGTATAATAAATTATCAAAAGCTTAACACATTAAAACAATGCAAATGATCTCTCAGAGTTTCTATGGGTTGGAATACAGATAGCTGATTTTGTGAGATCTGTGTTGGTGATGGCAGTGTTACAGGCAATAATCATAACAGTAGAATCACAACAGATTAATGATTGTAGTTTCCTTGCAGCCATGAGTGAGTTAAGGAAATCAATAGCAAAGTAAGACAGTAACTGAGGATCAGGAAGATACAAGAGTGGGGAATAGGAAGTATTTTTGGCAGTACAGTTTGGGAAGAAGCTATATTAATTAATGGTATTTTTACTTGAAATTTAAAGAGTAAGGCTTTAAGGAATAAGTAAGTAAGTAATAAGTAAGTAAGGAATAAGACATGTAATTTGTAATTTGTAACAGTGAGTAGTCATAAAAGATCTGGAGTTTGAGGTGTTACTAGTAAGTACAATGCTATGCTAGTCTTTAGAAGTTGGTAGAAACATGTACAATTAATTCAGCTTACCAGGCTTTGTTGCCAAGATGTACAGGGAATTAGGCTCAGAAAACAGAATAATTTTTATACTTTCAGCTAAGTTTTAGAAAGGTCTGATGAATTTCAAGATTAAAAAAAAAACAACTGTATTTGCTATCGACTCAGTTTGTTCTTTTCTTCTACTTTCTTAGTATCTCTGTTTTAAATATTTCCTTCTTCCTTGAGGTTGATTCTTCTAAAGGCGGCGGCTGCTGCTGCTGCTGCTGCTAAGTCACTTCAGTCGTGTCCGACTCTGTGCGACCCCATAGACGGCAGCCCACCAGGCTCCCCCGTCCCTGGGATTCTCCAGGCAAGAACACTGGAGTGGGTTGCCATTTCCTTCTCCAATCCATGAAAGTGAAAAGTGAAAGTGAAGTCTCTCAATCGTGTCCGACTCTTAGTGACCCCATGGACTGCAGCCCACCAAGCTCCTCCATCCATGGGATTTTCCAGGCAAGAGTACTGGAGTGGGGTGCCATTGCTTTCTCCCTTGTAAAGGCTATTTTTCTCCAAATGGACCTTCTAAACTGGGTAAATCATGAAAATCCTACTCCCTTTGCTAATAATTGGGTTATGGCAGGGTATTTAACCAGATGCTGACTGATGAATGAGATGGATGTTAGGTCTTCTGGAGGGGTTCTGGAAACATTTTCTTGCACTGAAGCCAAGATAGCTAGAGAAGAAATAGTCTGTCTTCTTTTTCCAAGTATTGTGGGCCTTGGATTTTACTTGTTAAGCTGATACAGGTATTTTGCTTTCAGTTTGAGAACAAAGTCATGAATAGAACATGGCTTATTGGAAAGTGGAGCTGGAGCAAGCATGTCTCACCTAGACCACACATGCTTCTGAACTAGTTATGTGAGAAAATTTAATTTCTTTATTATTCAGTGCAGCTTAGGACAGAGTATATTAGTCACTCAGTCCTATCTGACACTTTTGAGACCCCATGGATTGTAGCCTGCCAGGCTCCTCTGTTTACGGAATTCTCCAGGCAAGAATCCTGGAGCAGGCAGCTATTCCCTTCTCCAGGGGATCTTCCCGACTGGGGGACTGAACCCAGGTTTCCCATACTGCAGGTGAATTCTTTAACTTTTGAGCCATCAGGGAAGCCCAGGACAGAGTATTATTAACTAAATCTCAGAAAGCATCTAAACTGATAATACTTACTCCAGAAGTGTTTTGTCTTCTCAGCTACTTACTGTCTTTATCTCTTTCTATGACTCATCATCTAATATCTTGAAAGAGAAGATATAATTTAGTTACTAGTCACTATTTGGTATAGAGAACTTCTTATAGGCAACATTTTTGTACTTGGTAGGATTCATCATAGGCTACAGCCTCTTTATCCACTTTGATATCAAATTTGAGTCCTGGAATAGTCAGATATAGCCAGGCATACAGATTCTTATTACAGTTTATGATAACTTCTGTAAAAGACAAGTATGCAGCTGTTTTGCATGGAGACCGACAGATTGTTTGAGATATTATGGCCTCTCCAGAAAAGATGTTTTATATGAGAACCCAATAAACCCTAAGGATTACTTCTCATTTAGTTGGTTTTCTCTAGTTTAGCCTCAAATAAGAAATCCCCAAAAAACAATTCAAAAATGGTCTTAATCCACTGAGGCTATTAAAATAGTCTTTAATGAAAAAGAGAAATCTCTTTAGAGTCTATTTTATCTTTGATCATAGGAATGAACCCTCAGATCAGCTATTGCATTAAAATCTGTAGCAGCTGAGTAGAACCATAGAGATGAAATGATCCATGATGCGTGCATGTTTATTTAAATTAAAAGGCGGAGGGGACTGTCAACCAAAGTCAAATAAAATCAAGCATCAAGCCTCTTATTATTTTTCAATATTTTCCCTCAGATTTTTCAAGAAGACAGCTAAATTGCTGAGCAATTTTCACCAATTGGACAGATATTTATGCAAACTTTATATTGTCTTCAAAACTAAAACCACACAAGCTTTTCTTCTGGAAGTTTCAGGGTACTAGTTCTAACTTTTGTTGGGACTTTTCAAATTTGAAGAGTAGACTAACCAAGGAAGGTCATTTTATGGATTATACAACAGAAAAAAAGACCTACAAATAACCCAACTACCTGTGCATTAAAATGAAATATGTCAGAAATTGCCATCTGTTTTTCTACCCCTTCTTTTTCTATTTTTTAGAATGAGTATATCTGACAGAACAATGAGTTTGTGAATGCGAATGAATTTCCAGTTGACTGAAAGATAAAATTACTACAAAGTTGATCTGATAAATGATTATTCAAAACCCAAGATATATTTACATAATAATAGAGCTCTGGTAAATAAGTGTATGTTAAAAGAAGAGATAATTTCTACCAGAAATTTACTGTTTTAAAACATTGCTTCCATTCTTCTTTGGCAGAATTAGTGATCACTTGAATTCAAAATAATATCAATTTGGTCTGATGTTTTCTGACAGTTGTATTTGAAAGAGAAATATTATGTAAACCCATTCATGTTCATGGGAGATGAGAAAAACAATGCTTAGGGCAACCTGGTGGTATTCTCTAATATGTAATGCTGTTTGTGTCTCTTCTTTGATTATCTTTATGTCCCAATTATTAGCAACCATTAGTGCCCTCAGGATAAAGAACAGCGAAACAAAACAAAACAAAGACCTGTCAGTCTGTAACTGACAGATAGGTCTTTGAGGTTATAGAAGGATTTATTGGTTCTCTGTTTCTAAATCTGTCAAAGAGACCTGAACAATTTCTTGCCTGAAAGAGGTTGAGGACTGAGCACCTGGAGGCCTTTAATAATGATGATGGTGAGAAAGCACGGTGCTTTTGAAGTTAATTTTCAATGTGAATTATATTGAGTACTCTGGCTCAGAAAGAAACTCCTCTAGTGAAAGAAAGGGAAATATAACATTTCCTGAAGAGGGTATAAAACTTTTTTTCCCTTTTTTTTAAGATTCTGTTCGTAAATGGTATCAACAAGCCTAAGAAATAAAGCCTCATCTGGGCTTCACTGGATGTGATGAAATAAGTATCAATACCTACTTTTTTTTGTTTCAATTTTTATACTGCATTTTGTAGTTTGAAAAAATAAAAAAGTCAAATTTACTTTTGTATTTCTTTTTAAACATTTTTTAATTAATTTATTTTTTAATTGAAGAATAACTGCTTTACAGAATTTGTTGTTTTCTGTCAAACATCAGCATGAATCAGCCATAGGTGTACATAGGGGGCATATGGTATGGTATGGACCCCTGTTCTAAAATTTGATTTTATGATGTTACTAAAAACAAATAGAATGTGTCAGTTACAATTTCTAACTAAAATAAATGCCATTTTCTGCCCACATATGAGTATTATCTCATGATAAGTACTGGAACTAACATTCTACAGTATTACTTTTTTCCAATTACATTTATTGAACTTCTATTATGTGCTAAGCAGGGTACTGGGAGATGGTGATTCAAAAATCATACATGTGATCTTTTTATGTGTTCTTTTTTTGTGCTCAGAATGTATTGAATAGGACCATAAGTAAGAACTAAGCAGACAATTATGACAGTATACCAAATGCTGTAACAGAAGTGCCTGTTTTTAGTTGAAAGAGCCATGTGATTTCTTTCAAAGTACTTGAACTCTCAGAGACTCAGCTTCTTTTCCATAAAGTGGTATTATTGTTTATTACGTGGGTGAGAACAATAGAGTGGAGCAGATGCTTTCTTCCCAACTCTTGCAACCCTAACATCTACAATTCATCATTAATAATTTCTTGGAAGTCACTTAAAATATCCTAATCAAACACCCAACTCCACAAAATGATCATGAAATAATCAAAGAACGCAGATTCTAACCTTGTTTGCCCTTTAAGAGTTTCCAGAAAAGGTTTGTTTGGCATATAAAGATTCACTGTAAGGATGAGACAGTTATACTGTCAATGATAATTTGCCATAGCATTTCAGTATTAGTGAGTGACTCTATGGTCATCCCAGTGCTGGTTTCCAAGTTTCTCCTTTTACAGAGAGGCAGTTGGTAATTTTTAATTACAGAACTTCTTGCAAGCTTTTAACTTTTAATATATTCTTCTGAACATATTTCATAAAGCTGTGTAGGAAATTAGCAGGAAAACAATTAATAGTGTTCTGTTGATCTTGATTACCTTATGAGACTTCCAAAATAGTATCTAGAAATAAACTGAGAGAAAAGAAATAGACTTCCAAAGAATGTCCTAGTAACTGACATTGTTAGATTTGATGTGCTTCTAGAGAAAGACTTAGTAACTGACATTGCTGTATTTGATGTCTGAGCACATGTCAAGCTTTGTATATGAGCTTGCAAAATATAGTACAAGTTCTGTGCATTTGCCATGACTTCAAATAGAAGCTAATATATGGATTACAACTGCCAATATGTTACTGTATCTTTATATTTCAATTTAATCCCATATTTAATTTAAACAATATTCTCAGAATATAATTTAAAAATCTGCTCCCAAATAGGCTAGAATATCATGTATCTAGAATGATTGACGTGGATTGCAATATTACTGAGATAGAAGAACCCTGGCTAGTCAAAGTCAATTTTAAAGTTAATTTAAAAAATATATTAATTTTCTTACAAAGGGATAAGATAACTCAAATCAGTAATGTGGTGTCATTATCACCATTATTATTATAGGAATAAAGACATTGGAGTAGATGACAATTTAGGTCATTTCAAGTGATAATAGCTTTTGGTAGTTCTTACTTTATCATAACACTATAAATTAAGTGAAATAATGTATGTAACAGTGATTTGAAAATTACAGTGTTTTGTATAAGTGTGCTATTCAGGTCATCTGATGGTCAATTCTTTCTTAGTTGATCAGTTAATTCAAACAAATGGCCAATTTCTTCTCTTAAAACAATTTTACTTCTTCCTCATAAAAATAATCAAATATGTTACTGTATTGACTGCTTTCTAACACATTGTTAGGGTTCTGCTGTAACATTATTTTGGGGTCAGAGCTGAGAGTATCATAGACTAGTATGTGGAACAGTTAAGCCACATCACTCCTTGGTGCTTTCTGATCGACTAACTGAACTTCCAGAGCATGGCTTGAGAATTCTTTTACCTGACACAGAATGTTCATTGGAACATGTGCCTGGCCATACTTTTAAAATTTACATGGTTCTTTGGAAGTTGGTAGAAAAGAATTTGAATCATATCCATAACTGTGGTTTTATTAAGTATGAACTAATGTGAGGGAATGGACATCACTTAAAGAAATGAGGCTGGTGAGAGAAAGCGAGGGTCCTTTGAAAAAAATATTCTGAGGATAGGCAAACATGTAGCAGTGCACCTAAGCTAGCCGCAGGTCTGCTTAGATGTAGGGGAGTTGTTTCTAGAGTAGCGTTTCTGGGAGGGAAAGCCTAGAGCAAAGGAATAACTGACCGCTCTGCTGAGAGAATCCCTGGGAAAGAGCTGGTGACCCAAACAGAGCAGCGTTTCCAACTGGCTGGGAAAAGAAAGCATCAAAGTATGGCAGTTCATAGCAGGGAGAATGTTGATCCATGGATGTTTCATAATTATGTTTGGGGATCTACTCATACCACTCAGAGGATCATTTAACTACAGAAGCCATTGATAACTCATGTGCATAAACTAGAAAGATAAGAAAAGACTATCATTACTTAAGCATGCACTTTGTATCAGACAACTGTTTATATGCTATATCATTTAATCTATCAATGTATTTAACCAATATGTGCCAGGCATTGTTAAAGGCTTGCAGATACATCAATGACTTGTGATAGATGAAGTTTTATTCCTATGGGGCTTACAATATAATAGAACTGGGATTAAAAATAAAAAAAGCAGATTAAGATAATTTCTGTCATAAATTTTATTGTTAAATAGTAGTATAATGTTGTATGATGACTGAAGAAACTTTGATTAGAACTGTCAAAAGTTACATTTAATACAGAGCTGAAGATTGAAAAGATAGGTTTAGTGTAGTATCATTAGAACAAGAAAGAAGAATCCTCTTTATTGGATTTTGCTGAGAAGCAAAAGACAAGAACAGAAAAACTGTCATCAGCTTTAGTAAGATACAGGTCATGGCTAAATTTGAGAAAACATGACTAAATAGAAATTGTTGAGAATAAAGATACAAAAGTGGAGATGGTTTAGAGAAAACTCTATTAGTATTTCTATGAAAGAAATCAGGGGTAGCATAGTTGATAGACAAAAATTGTCACCCCAAAAGTAACTTTTTAATGGTGGGAGATTAGATTATAATGATAGGCATGATCTTAGACGAGTAGTGATACAGATAATGATAAAAAAAAAATGGCAATGATGGTTTATAATCTGCCAGGTATTTTTCTAAGGGATTTACCATAATTATCTATATTTATCTTCACAACATCCCCTCAAAGAAAGTTTTACAATGGATTCTGTTTTACACAGAACACTGAGACTCAGGGATGATATCCTTTCTCAAGTTATACACATAATAAATATAGAAATATGATTTGAACCCAAAACATTTGACTCCAGAGCATACGTTCTTTACCAGTTATCTTTAACTTGAGAAAGCAGGAGAAAAAGGAGAGAATCGCTGAAGTTAGACATATTGTGAAGGTAAGTTACCTGTAAAAAGTTACTCAACTACTCTACATATATCCAGTATTTGTATCCCAATCTCTCTGATTCAAAAGTTTCCCCTCATAGCTCACTGCAAAGTCAACAAGCCCTAATCTTTCTAACATTACTCAACACTGTGCATGTTTTGGGATGAGGAAAGGAGAAAGTGAGTAAAGGAATTCATTACATAGAAATTGCCAACCCTAACGTAAAATATATACTGCTTATATTTTGGGAAGCCTGCACAGTCCTTGGAAGTCAAAGCTCATTTTCTTAGTTACGTGGCCATGCCCAAGTACCATCTTCAAGTCTTAGTTTTCTGTTTTTTGGCTGTGCCATGTGGTGTGATGGATCTTAGTTTCTTGAACAGGAATGGAAACTGTGCCTCTTGTATTGGAAGCTAAGAGTCTTTTTTTTTTTTTTTTTTGATAGTGAAGTGCAGTTTATTACACCGGCAGGCCCAAGGCAGAGTCTCCTCTTAGCCAAGGGCCCGGACCAGCATTTGTGAAAATCTTTTATACCCCATGTGTACGTGTCCAAACCCACCAGCCCAATCCCTTGAGGTTTACAAAGGAAGGGTAAATACAATCACAATAACCCCATCATTCATGTGTTTTGTGTTCAAACAGTTAATAATCAATAAGCCTGTGGTTACATTCCAATAGATAATGTCCAGAGGCAGGGGTGATTAGTGTCAGTTTTCTCTTAGGCAATGAGTAACCTGAATGTGATCTTCAAGATTCCCCTGCCCAGAGGGGATCTTATCATTCCCACAGGCACTAAGCACAGAGTTCAGAGTCCGCTGGAGAGGCGACCTAGCACGAACAGCACAGACAGGCCTGAGGTGGAGTCCAGGCCCTATGAATTCCTTCTTCATTCCCCCCTCCTGATGCTCTTAGTTTCCATAACGAGCATCATTTATTGAGATATATTGTAGCTTAGCCCTCCTGCCACCCACATGAGAGAATGCTATCAACCTCTGGGTTACAAAATTCACAAGGCATTGTAGGAAGCAGGGCCCACAAAGCAGTATGATCAAGATTTACTATAACAACAAGTGGCTTTCACTTGATTTTGCGTATCCTCCAAGGCAGTAGATACATTTTCAGACAGGTCAGCGACGTACCCACAACGTTCGAGCAAGTCCCGCCTTGGGCGGAAGCTAAGAGTCTTAACCACTGAACTGCCAAGGAAGTCCCCTAAGCCTTAGTTTCAATCTCTAAAATTGAGAGGTTAATCATTCTCTAAGTGGATTTTTTTTAATAGATGAACTATATCATATACTTGCAGGTACTGAAATGTTGTTGCTGAAACACGAAAGACACCGGGATTCTTGGCCTCTGGAGGAGAAGAATTCAATCCGGGGCCAGAGACGAGGCTTGATTGTTCAGAGCTTTCGTGTAATAAAGTTTTATCAAAGTATAAAAGAGATAGAGAAAGCTTCTGACATAGACATCAGAAGGGGCCAGAAAGAGTGCCCCCTCGCTAGTAGGAGGCCAGGGAGTTATATACTTTTTAATTAGTTATTACAATGAATCAGAAGAATGTCTGGAGGTTGTAAAGATCTTACTAGACCCACTCCCATAATTTACATTTTAAGATAACAGGATTAACCAGAAGATTTTTCAGGAAGGAGAAACTGTCCTCAAGCAGGATACATTGTTGTTATATAATCCTTAGTACAAAGTTCAAAGTGAATTGTTGGTTGTGTAATCATCAGTTAGAGGCTTAAGGATAAAAACGTTTTATGTGACTAAGACTAAGGAATGTAGAGGGAAAACAAACAAAACAATTTGTCCTTTCCTCCTCCTTGAGAATTCCAGACCCCTCTCTCCTTGGAGACCCCCGGACTTATCAACCTGCCTAGGAAATGACTCTCTCAGTACTCTTTAGACTATGAAGTGCTATACTTCAGTAAGGTATATTTATGATCATTTTTACTATAGTTGCTGTTATGAATCTTGCTTGGGAACTTGGGTATACCAACTATCTCTGCATTTTTACTTTCTTTTTTGGATATTCCTTGTATTCCCCGTGGTGTGGGGGAAGGGGAGAGAACAGGGGTTGACATTTGTGTAATATATTAATGAGATTACTTTACTCTTCTAGTTGAGTTCTGCCAATAGGAGGTAAAAGTAGGAAAGTAAGGGATAGAAATAAAGATATCTCTCTGGCTTCATCATGCCAGGCCAATTTTGGAATGGTTCTGTTTATCCTACAGAAGCCACAGATTCTGTCTGACTCTATTTATGGTTCAGGTCATTGTATTCTACTACTGCCCCTTCAGGAGAAGTTGAGGTGGGTTGGGGGTAATGGATTTCTGCTTCTTGGTTTCACTATACCCGTCCACTCCTTAGTTTCTCTTTTGACTATGCCAACTTTTTTTTTTTTTTTTTTGCCTAGACTGACTGCTTTTGCCTTCCCTGGTGACTCAGAAGGTAAAGCGTCTGCCTGCAATGCAGGTGACCCGGGTTCGATCCCTGGGTCGGGAAGCTCCCCTGGAGAAGGAAATGGTAACCCACTCCAGTATTCTTGCCTGGAGAATCCCATGTGTGGAGGAGCCTGGTAGGCTACAGTCCATGGGATCGCAAAGAGTTGGACACGACTGAGCAACTTCACTTTCACTTTCACTGACTGCTACCTCCTTCATGAATAACTCCTCCTGTGGGGATTCTCAAGGTTTCTCTGTCTCTACTTTTGGTTTTGCAGCGATTTCTGACTTTTTAGTCAGTGGCTCTTTTTAATAACCATTCCTGCCCGAAAGTATCTTAAGTGCTGGCTCTGTTTTTTAAGAAATTGAACTTACACAAAACAGTCAACCATAATTTTGATAAGTATGAAAGGACCAACATTACAATCTGAAGTTCATTTTTTAAGTAGAGGCAAACATTATCATCTGTATCAGTCATATGTTATAAATACTTTCTACATTTGTACCATGTTTTGTGATATCCTCTCATAAACAGAAGTTCTAAGCTTTAATGTGGTTAACACTTCCAGTTTTTCTTTAATAGATTGTTTTTTAAAAGCATATTTAAGAAACACTGATATTGTAACTTATTCTATGTTTTCTATTAAATTTTTATGCCTTTATCTTTTGTGTTCCATTATTTAATCCAAGTGAAATTGGTATTTTATTATGATATGGGGTAAGGGCTAAGTGTAATTTTTAAATGAATGCATTATCTTCTCCATTTGTATGTAATATCAGTTCTATCATAAACTAAATTTCCATATCCCTGTTCTTTCCACTATTTAACTTTTTAGCCTTATACTAATACTTTCTATTTTAATATAGAGTTACAACGTCCTGATTGTCAGCTGGACTATCTATTCTATCTTATTATTTCTATTTTTAGGAATACCTTAACTATTCATAACATTTTGCATTACCATTCAGATTTTAGACTGTCAACCACTACAAAACATGCTTAGATTATAATTTTAATTATATTAAATGTAGATTATTTGGGGAGAATAGACATCATGTTACATTAAAAATCTTAATCCATGAACATGGTATTTTTCTTCACATTTGTTGAAATCTTTTAATAGCTTTGAAAAACATCTCATGATTTCAGTCTTATCTAGATATATATTTATTTTGCTGTTAAAATCTGTAAGATTTGAAAAATTATGTGCTCAACCAATACACTTAGATATTGATTTATATCCAATTGCTGAATCGTCTCCTTAAATCTAGTAATTCATTTGTAGTTTTACTTATATTTTCTATAATATTTGTGTACTTTTCTATATAAGTAATAATACTGTCAAAAATAATGAAAGCATTTTTTCCTTTCTTTGTAGTTCTAGTAATTTTATTCCTTTGATTAATTATTTATGTTTTAAGTTTTTATTCAGGCAAAGAGTCCCCCAGATAATGTTGAATATAAAAAAAAATTTTTTACTTGTATTTGATATTAAGATGAATGCTTTAAATTTTTAACTTCATATGTATTTGCTTTAGTTTATTATACATGAAACTATATGTATGTATTATTTTGCATATATCTTTTGCCACATTAATATAATTCTATTATATTGCTATTTTTAGGTAATATATTGTTGAACATTATTGAATGTCTTATCTATATCAATTTGTCATAATTTATGATTTTATTCTTGTTTAGTCAGTTGACATTGTCAATCAAGTTAATTTACTTATAGTGTTAAACTGATACTGTAACATGAATACTTTAAGTGATGACAAATTATCTTTACATGTTGCTGAGTCAGGTTGCTAATATTTCATTTAGGATTTTTAAGTCCACATCCATGAGTATAATTTTCCTTTCTCATTCTGACCTTGTGCTATTTTGGTATCAAGTTTATGTTAACCTGATAATTTGAGTTGGAGAATCTTTCTTCTTTCTCTGTTAGATTTTTAAAAAATTCTAAAATTTGAATTGCTTCTTTTTGTATTTGGTAAACCTTATCAGGAAGATATTAGGATGGATAGTTTTCTTTTAGGAAAAAAATTTAAATTACTAATTTATTATCTTTGTTACTTATAAGCATAATCAAATATTCTAATTTTTCTTAAGCTATTTTGGGATTATTGATCTTAAGAACTATTATTGCCTCAGCCTAACACATGAAAAAAACATGGTCAGAGAATTCATCACTTTCCCAAGAGTACTCTGGTGGAAAACTTTGAAGGAAAAATTTGAACCCAGGAAGCTAGTTCCAATATCCAGATTTTTAAACTTCCAAGTGCACTGTCTATTTCATCTCTGTTTTCAGGGTTTCCGAAAAAAAAAAGGTGTTTCTGTTTCATTTTCAAATACTAGTGGTCTATAATTATAATTTCATTTTCATTCCTAGTTTCAAATGTATGCATGGGTGCTAAGTCACTTCAGTTGTGTCCCATTCTTTGTGGTCTTATGACCACAAAGAGGAGCCTGGTCTATAGCCCACCAGGCTCCTCCATCCATGGGATTCTCCAGACAAGAATACTGGAGTGGGTTGCCATGCCCTCCTCCAGGGGATCTTCCTGACCCAGGGATCGAACTGGACTCTCTTAGGTCTCCTGCATTGGCAGAAGAGTTCTTTACCACTAGGGCTACTTGGGAAGTTGTTTATATGCATACCTGCTATGTTTTTCTCTTACTCATCTAACTAAGGATGCTTTATTTTTATCAGCTGGTTCAGAAACAAGTTTTGAATTGGTTATACTTCGTCATGTGGTATACTTTATTAATCTCTGCTCTCTTATTTAATATATCTTCTTATTTTTATTTTGCAATCTTTTCTAACAAGTTATAAGTTTAGTTTAGTGATATTGAATGTATCTTATAACATTGTGGAAGTTTTCACATCATTCATTTAGTACCAATTTAAACATTTTTATCTTGACTTGTTTTTTCACCAATGAATTATTTTAAATATTTTTAATTTCCCTCTAAATACACGGTTTTCCAAGTTTTCCTTTGCTGTTGTTATTGCTGCTGCTGCTGTTATTATTGCTACTTATTTCTAATTTTATATTATTCCTTTGTTTATATTTTCAAAGATTAGGCACTTAAGATATATAATATTAGTAAAGATCAAGCCAAGAGACAGAAACCACCTGTTATTTGAATAGGGAAGCTTCAACATTATGATTTATTTAGTACAAAGTAATTATCAAAATAACAAAATAAGATTTTAAGGTATCCCCTTAATCTACTAAATATTATGACTTCTCCTGAATGTCACTTTCTCAATGAATAGCATTATTATTTATACCAAAAGCTAAGTTATGAACCTCTATTCCACTCCCCACCCACTTTGGAAACTACCTTCTTCATCTCATCTAGTTACCATGTAGTGAAGAGTCCAGATCCAGTGAATCCATTCCACATTACCGTCTGAGTGATATTTAGAAATGCAAATTTAATCATTTCTCTCAACTATTTATAATATTTCCATGCCTCCTTCTTCCCTTAAGTATAGAAATCTTTAATCTGCCCTAAGAAATCTTTAGTTTCCCACTGATCCGGACTTATTACCCAACTTCCTGCCTTTTCTACACTGAATTACTTGCAATTTACGGATGCACAGCAGGCTTAGGCGTGTATTTCCCCTACATTCTATATCGTACAAGGTTTTAAATATATCCGTTCTGTACACTCTGGAGCAGTACTACTCTTTTCCTCATCTCCTTTCAGATAAAGTTATACTTGACTTATAAATCTCATACAGCTATCATATCAATTCAGAAATCTTTCTTCTCCTCTTCCCGGGAAGGGGAATAAATGTTCTCCCTTGACATCATCATCACATCCATACTGTAGAACTTATCATATAGCATTCTGTTATTATCTCCAACTTACAAATGAATAAAACAAAGAATCAGATAAGCTGTTTACTCAAGGTCACAGAGGAAAATATACACTGCTTAGTTTTTTGGTCTACTTATTACCTTAATATCTGAGAGACAAAGAAAAGTCAAATCATCACATGCATAAAGGTGACATAATTCTAAAATAAATTTTTAGTTAGGAATTTCAAATGTTTTAGAAAGAAGCAGAGCACTTTTTGGAAAAAAATATGAACTTGTCCTCAGAAACTCAATATGTAACATTCACTCCCCTCCCCACCCCACTTCCTGAGTATAACAGTCTGAAAAACACTGCTCTATTTGTTTTTCTTGTAGTATCAGAAACAATACAAACCTGCATGCCTAACAAATCATCTGTGAGATAATGGCAAGGGGGTAGATAGCTTAAGAAAAACAGGAAACAATCCCCATGGTACTTTAAATATTAATCAAAACAAGTTTTCCTTCGGAAGACTTATGGGGAAGCTAAGATCAACAGAATGAGTCATATCCAGTCCAGAATGAGCCAGGGAGAGGGGAGAGGGATGTGTCAGTTTCGGATTCATTCTACTATTGGGAGAAAGGTTTTACAATTACAAGTATAAATTATACAAAGCACAGCTGAATCATATGCCAAACTTTTGTACAAACTATTCCTAAGTTTCATGACTTTATTATTGAAATGTATTTATTACATTCATAGAATCATTTTTCAATATACTTGAAGTCAGTAAAAACAGGTGACAGTTCAACTGTAAAAAGTTTGATTTTGAAATCACATTATTTTTGTCCCTTTTAAGGGAGCATTTTATTTTATAATGTTTAACAGGTTAAGATTTATAGTCAGGCAGACATAGCTTCAAATCTCAACTGTGCTGTTTTCCAAATGGAAACCTTGGGCAACTTGCTAAACCTCTCTAAGATGATTTCCTTGCTTCTATAAATGCAGATAACAATATCTACAACATAAGATTGTTGGAAGGAGGCATAAAATTAAGTGTCGATTGTAAAATTATGAAGAACTGACAAAAAGCCAAACCAGTTTATGAAAAAGCAAATTCATTTATTGGTTCTCAAAACTCTCAAATGTAGCAATAATCTGCTTCAGAGGAAGCTTGATCCAGGCTTCAAGCAAGATTACTAGACCCTGGCTATTCTATATATCCCAGTACGTTTCCTTTGTGCAGGTGCATTCACGATCTTTTCCTCGGTTTGTCATGTCAAACTATTCTTGCTGATTGTCACATCCTTTTCTATTCATCCTGTATGAAGCTCTTCATGAAAGATAGATTTTGTTTTTAGGTATATATACAAAAGATACATTCACTTTAGTTGCACTGTCTTACATTACACGGTTCTTAGGCCATTCACTATGACTGGCAGAATGTAGTAACATGATTGAATTGGGCCTGATGTACATTCTCCATTCTAATGCAAAATACTGATAGATCTCCCTCTTAAATGTCATGAGCTGAGAAGGAGAAATAAATATCTGAATAAAAATTAGAGAGCTAGGAGGAGAAGTTCCAGAGGAAGAGTTAATAGGTACTTGAGAAGGGCTGGTGAATAAACCAAATTCTTCCATCTTATATTAAGAGGGTGAATCTGTAACCTCAGGCCTGAGAAGTTTCAATGTGTGACAATATCAAATAACAAACAATGAAAGAAAACCTAATATTTATTTGTAACACTTCCTTTTTTTCAAGCCTTTAAGTTTCTAGACTAATGGTCATACATAGCAGAGTTCTTTAATTTTGACTAGATTTTCATCAACATGTTTCTTGTGGTTAGCAGGGTTGCATCTGTTTCTCTTTTTTAAGCAATGAAGATTATCGAATAGGAAATGCAAATTAAAATTTAAAAACATTTTCTAATGTGTTATAAATAAACTATTACTCTTCTCAATTATATTGGACCGAATAAATAAAGAAGATTAAAGCAAAGAATTGTTGGGATTCAATGGCAGGGTCATTTCATAAATAACATTTGAGTGACAGAAGAAGAGTCCAGTCACTGCCACCAGGTTGGACAAATTAAATGGGAGGAAGTGCTGTGTCTGTATTTTAGTTTCTTTAAAGAAGTAAATATTAAATGATTCTTACACTGATGGTGGCAAGTTGTCCCAGATCTGTCTGTGAAAGTACCATCGTTGTTAAGCTGACTCCTCACTAAACACTCTTTCTAACATCATATCTTTCAATTTGTTACAGTTTTAGAGAAAACTTTTTTGTTCAGATTGGATTACACACAGTTCTAGATGTTTTGATTTAGTGCTGTAGTTTGCTACTCAAGTCACAAATGACATGGTTTCTTCTCTATCTCTTCACCTCTTTCTACCCCAAAGATCCCATATCAGTTTCTGGCAAGCCTGTTGTGATGTGGCAGCAACACAGAACAATGTGTGCTAATCAGAGTTATTTTTAAATCATGTTTGTGATACAACAGATATAGGGTAAATTTGTATTACACTTGCACAAAGATTTTGGCCTGTAAACTCCACAGAAACTGTTGTATAAATAAGTTGGCAAGGATTTACCTAGTACTAGGTAACGGATAGTGTTTGTTGGGGACTTAGCTGCTGAGATATTTTAGTTTTTAAGTAGACTACTGCTATAAATGGGAAACCAGCTGCATTTGTTATTTATGGGGGCTTCCAGGGTAGTTCAGCTGGTAAAGAATCTGCCTGCAATGCAGGAGACCCCAATTTGATTCCCGGGTTGGGAAGATACCCTGGAGAAGGAAATAGCAACCCACTCCAGTATTCTCACCTGAAAAATCCCATGGACAGAGGAACCTGGTGGGCTACAGTCCAGGGGGTCGCAAAGAGCTGGATATGACTGAGGGACTAAGCCCAAAGCATAGGTCTGCTCAAAACCAAGAGGAATTAGTTGAAATCTTAACAGAGTTAGGATGCTTATGTGGATAACATAACTCTTGAGATTATTATTATTTTTATCTTTTTTACTTTTTGTAATCGGAAAGAGTGAGAAACATTTTGTGAACTTAAAAACAATTTGGGATGTTGGATTCGGTTTTGGGACCTCCTTGAGAAATATAATATATCCTGAAGTGAAGTCACTCAGTCGTGTCCGACTCTATTGTGACCCCATGGACTGTAGCCTATCAGGCTACTCAGTCCATGGAATTTTCCAAGCACGAGTACTGGAGTGGGTTGCCATTGCCTTCTCCAGGGGATCTTCCCTATTTTGTCTAAAATTTAACTGCTATGGGAGAAAATGTGTCATAATTCAGGCTGAAAAGATAAATACCAAGAAAAGTTCCTCACTTGATATTTTCATAGCATATTTTCTTGAAGGATAAACATTTCCCATTTCCCTACATTTTAAGATGTGCACATCAAATCATCTTTGGATAAGACATTTGGTGGCCTGTGTAAGAGGTACTTGATCATAACCTTCAGCTCCTGCTCTGATTTCCTGGTTTCTCTCATGGAGGGTTGAGAATGTGAGCCTACTTAGACATTCCTTTGTGACACTGGGCAAATAATAGTTAATTCCTCTTTTCTTCAGAAGATTTGAACTATTTACAAGTCCCGTTACAGGTTGAAAACAGCAGTGATACTGCAAGGCAACTTCAGAAATAAGAAGGTTTTTTCAGTGTCTATTTTGATTTAACCACAACTTCAACATGAAGTTTCAACTTTGGAAACCTAGATCTACTGCTATAGTTGATAAGTTTACGGAAGTTCTAACCTGTCTATGTGAAGATTTCACTTTTCTAGGCCACTGAGGAACAATTTAGAGGAATTATTTTTTTTGAGTACTGTGAAGGGCACTCTGGAGGGCTGAAAGTAGGAAGTTACTTCACATGGTTGAACTTTGTATACTCAGGGAGTCATTTATTCATCTTAGCTCCCTTCAGGATCAACCCAAGTATAAAAAGATATCTTATAGATCAGTTAGTGTTAGTAAAGGGTGCTAAAGAAAATTACAAAAATTAAATTAGATTCTGGAATCCAGCCTGGCCAATTAAGACTCATTATCATATTGTTGTGCATTTTTACAAAAACTCACTTTTAAATATATTAAACTCCCCTTTGAGCATTAATTAAAGACACTCACAACTGACTTGAGAGGTATCATTTCTTATGCCAGGGCTATTATTTTCATGTATGAAATATTAAGCAAAGAGAACAAGGCAGTTGCCTACTGGTCATCAGTGAGTCAGAAGCTAGAGGTAAACAGACTCTTGGCTACAGTTTGTTCTCTGTTGTTAACTGCAGTCTCTCAACTGTCTTCTTATATCCTGGTCTTGTTTCCTGCCTCTGGGAAAGAAAAAAAGGCAATAGGTATACTTTTAAATCATAATTAAACTCTGAGCCAATAAATCACCAGTCTTTTAAAGTAGTCAATGAATTCTTGTTTTATCCAAATTTTTAAGAGTGATTACTTTTCAATAAGTCTTAAGAACTTGCTGTGAGATTGGCCATGTTTAGGTCAAATGCGTCAGAGAGTTTAGAACAAAGAGGCTCCCTCCCTTCCTCTGTAGAGCCGCCATGTCAGACAGGAGGCTATGACCAGTTCCTTCCTGTAACTCTTACCTCAGCTGCTGAGTAGTAACAAAAGCACTTAAGCACTTAAGAAAGATGAAAAGTGATCTGACGTTTTACCCAGGTGTTGATTAACAGCTAGAGACACGACAAATAAAAATGTTTAATCACAGCGTTAAAGGAACAATATGAATACAACACCATCTGACCTTTGAAAACAAGAAGAAAAAAAAATTGACCTTTACAGTGTGCAGTTCTTGCTTTTATCAAAAAAAGTGAGGTCTCTTCAATGTGCTGTGTTGATTCTAGTACTTAATAACTATCTTCTGTCCTATTGCCATAAAAATATTAGTGTGTAATTTTTGTAACAACTAATTTTAAATACAAATATGGGTCTAGTAACTCTAATTAAGCATTTTATATAGTCTATTAAAATCCACATATCAAATGTATTGAGAAAAGTTCAATTTTTTTTTTTTTCCAGAAAAGCCATTATATGTTATTTGTCCTGTGGGAAAAAATATTTACCTGAGTTAATATGTATTTTGACTCCTAAAATAGCCTGCTGTGGCAAAGTTTTATAATGTAATGGGTTAAAAATAAAATAAACCCACTGGGGCTTCCCTGGTGCAATTAGAGACAATGATTAGCCAATATTCATGTATATATATATATTTAAGGATCATATATATACCTATATATAAGGGCTTCCCTGGTATCTCAGATGGTAAAGAATCTGCCTGCAATGCAGGAGACCGAGGTTTATCTCTGGGTCAGGAGATCCCCTGGAGAAGGGAATGGCAGACCACTCCAGTATTCTTGCCTAGAGAATCCCATGGACAGAGGAGGCTGGCATGCTACAGTCCACGGGGTCACAGAGAATCTGATAGAACTAAATGACAAAAAAAAAAAAACCTAAATGACAAATGACTGTACTTTCACTTTTCAAAAATAGACTTAATTTTTTCTAAAAAACTGACAGAACAAAACCTCTCACATATCTTTACTCCACCCACCATTCTTTATACGTACAATGAATGACTTCCTTAAACTTCTGATGCTCAGTTCTTTTCCCAAAACTTCCTTAATAAAAAAATAGGAGAGGCAACATTTTACTGTTTACATTTATGTATTACAAGATGCAGCCTTGGCAAGATGTATATTAAAAAATATTTCTTTCCACTGGTAGAGTTGGTTGAAATATGTATGTAACCATTTTAATGACTTGGCTTTCTCTATATATGGATTAAAACTTGAACAGAAATCTTCCCTGATTTCCAGTTTCTGTACATAGTGATTGATAGTGAAAGTTGCTCAGTCGTGTCCTACTCTTTGTGACCCCATGGGCTTACACAGTCTATGTAATTCTCCAGGCCATAATACTGGAGTTGGTAGCCTTTCCCTTCTTCAGGATGTGTTCCCAACCCAGGGAACGAACCCAGGCCTTCCACATTGCAGGCGTATTCTTTAGCAGCTGAGCCACAAGGGAAGCCCAAGATTATTGGAGTGGGTAGCCTATCCCTTCTCCAAGGGATCTTCCCCCCGCCTAGGGATTGAACCTGGGTCTCCTCATTGCAGGCAGATTCTTTACCAACTGAGCTATAAGGCTGTGTATTGTCACCCTGCTTATTTAACTTATATGCAGAGTACATCATGAGAAACACTGGGCTGGATGAAGCACAAGCTGGAATCAAGATTGCTGGGAGAAATATCAATAACCTCAGATATGCAGATGACACCACCCTTATGGCTGAAAGCAAAGAAGAATTAAAGAGCCTCTTGATGAAAGTGGAAGAGGAGAGTGAAAATGTTGGCTTAAAACTCAACATTCAGAAAACCAAAATCATGGCATCTGGTCCCATCACATCAAGGCAAATAGATGGGGAAACAGTGAAAACAGTGACAGACTTTATTTTTTTTTGGAGGGGGGCCTCCCAAATCACTGCAGATGGTGACTGCAGCCATGAAATTAAAAGACACTTGCTCCTTGGAAGGAAAGTTATGAGAAATCTAGGCAGCATATTAAAAAGCAGAGACATTACTTTGCCAACAAAGGTCAGTCTAGTCAAAGCTATGGTTTTTCCAGTAGTCATGTATGAATGTGAGAGTTGAACTATAAAGAAAGCTGAGCACTGAAGAATTGATATTTTTGAACTGTGGTGTTGGAGAAGACTCTTGAGAGTCCTTTGGACTGCAAAGAGATCCAACCATTCCATCCTAAAGGAAATCAGTCCTGAATATTCATTGGAAGGACTGATGCTGAAGTTGAAATTCCAATTGCTGTGGCTATCTGATACAAAGAACTGACTCATTTGAAAGGACCTTGATGCTGGGAAAGATTGAAGGCGGGAGGAGAAGGGGATGACAGAGGATGAGATGGTTGGATGGCATCAAGGACTCAAGACATGAGCTTGAGTAAGGTCCAGGAATTGGTGATGGACAGGGAGGCCTGGCATGCTGTAGTCCATGGGGTCACAAAGAGTTGGACACAACTGAGTGACTGAACTGAACTGAATTGCATCATTTGTTCCAATTCTTTAATCCAGAAAGTTTGTTGTATCTCTGCTCTTTGTTTCTCTTACATGGGCTGCTTTTTTTCTCAGTCACTCCACAGAAAATGCTTCTTTAGGAACAGAATGATGGGTGTCAAATAGAACAAGTGATATGAAGGAAAAGTGAAAGTGTTAGTCATTCAGTTGTGTCCCATTCTTTGTGACTTCATGGACTACATGTAGCCTGACAGGCTCTTCTGACCATGGAATTCTCCAGGCAAGAGTACTGGAGTGGGTAGGCATTCCCTTCTCCAGGAGATCTTCTCAACCCAGGGATCCAACCTGGGTCCCTGTATTGCAGGCAGATCCTTTACTGTCTAAGCCACCAGGGAAACCCTTATATGAAGGAATTTCTAGCAAAATAAAGGGAGCAATAGTCTCATTACTGGGGAAGTAGATTTTCCTTTAGAGCTTACTTCATATGAAATTGGAGAAAGTATGCTGGGATTGGGGTTTCATGGACCCTCACCCCCAGATGGCCCTGACTTACCCTGAGCAGAAGTGCTGCTGAAAGTGTGCTTGTTCATTTTCCACTTGACTGGAATCTGAAAGCACAGAAATCTCACAAGAAACTTGGGTCTCACAAAGTTGCAAACCAAATTTTGCAGATTCAGGAGTGAAGTCAACTGAGCTTGATAAAATGGTATGCTTTTTTTTTTTTTTTTTAACCCCAGTTCTACAAATGAACCATCTGAGCTCTCTATCAAGCACAGGGAGAGAATCGTGTCTTATTCAACCTCTCCCAGGTCCCTAGTTAGCAATAACCATAAGGAAAACCATTTAATCGCATTCTGTTGAGGGTGGGAAGTGACAGTTGCCTCCTTTCCTATTCATTCTTACCTGCCTCTTGACCTCATGGAGACTGATTACTCTTTGATAAGAAAACCCCTCCTCATTGCTCCCCTAGACTATAGTAAACTGACATGGAGCTTGTCAGTATGTCGCCTCAGGAAAAGGCATTGGCCTGCTACATAGCATTTGGTAGAGTCTGAAGCTTATTCAGAGAACAGTGAGCATTGCACAAAATGTGTGCTAGCGAGAGTTGCTCTGTTCTGTGAGCAGGTCACCTACAATTACTGCTTTGTCTTTTTTTAAGCCCCATTAGATTCCTTTCTCTCAATTTCTTAAATATCTGACTAAATATTTAAAATTTAACTTATCTTATTATTCATGGAGTTAGACACTCTAAATAGTGAGACATTTCTTTTCTCCTTTTCCATTTGGAATTTGTTATAATATATTCCTTGTGTTTTGTACATGAAAATGTTTAGTTATATTTAACATATTACAGATTTTCCTAGTCATCTCTTCATATTTTTCGTCATCCATGGTACATATAGCAGCACTATTTGTGCTGTGCTTAGTCGCTCAGTCGTGTCCAACTCTTTGCGACCCCATGGACTGTAGCCCACTAGGCTCCTCTGTCCATGAGGATTCTCTAGGAAAGAACACTGGAGTGGGTTGCCATGTCCTCCTCCAGGGATAGCACTATTTAAGTGCTGCTAAATAAGCGCAGTGCTTGCCATGTGACAGCCATTGTTTTAAGACCTTATGAATGAAAGCATCTGAAAGTGTTAGTTGCTCAGTCACGTCTGATTCTTTGAGACCCCAAGGACTGCAACTTGCCAGGCTTCTCTGTCCATGGAATTCTCCAGCCAAGAATGCAGGAGTGGGCTGCCATTTCCTTCTCCAGAGGATCTTCCTGACCCAGGGATCGAACCCGGGTCTCCTGCATTGCAGGTGGATTCTTTACTGTCTGAGTCACCATGGATAAGACCTTAACATGTTATTAATTCATGTAATCCTCCTAACAATCCAAAAAATTGGTAATATTGTTATCCTCCCCATGGAAGCTAAGTAGTTTGACCAAGGACAGAAACTAGTGAAAAGAATTCCCTTCAAGCAGTTCAGTTGCTGAATCTATGCCGTTAACCACTCTATTATGCTTCCTCATCAACCTAACGCTTTTCTTCAGGGATAATACATTTTAGGCTGCTATAGGGGTTTCTGGGAGGTTTTGTATAAGACTTGTTACAGGAGTATACCATCTCCCATGTTATTTTAAACGGCTGATTGCACTGCAACTACTTCTCTGTCAGTTAAGAAAATGTTTTAAAATCATCAAATGTTAAAGAAAGCTATTGTCACAAACATAACCCATTAAAAAAAAAAATGTACCAACCCCACTTATATGGGCAGTGCAATATACCTTATTTTCTTCAGATCATTTTAGACAAGTCTCAAAACCAGCGAGATAGGAGCTAAAATGATCGACTCAAAAATGGTTTGCATTGAAAAGAAAGTGGAAAGTAAGTTTGTACTCTACTATTTACAACTGGATAGTTTCTGAGGCCTTTGTTGTTGCTATTGATGTGATGTGGGAGAAGCAAGAATTTCACATTGGGAATATTAAAATCAAGGTTGAGTTCTGATTGCCTTGATAGCTCATCCTATGCTTTATACAAAAGATAAATTACTACTGCATAGGTTGTGATTTCAGGATGACACTTGTCTTTGATCTGTTGGTTGAGTCCCCCATCTGGTGGCTGAATTTTTCTTGAATATTGCTACAGAGGAGATTCTAGGTCTCACACAAGCCACAATAATGCTTTCTAGATCTAAAGGGCTTCAGAATAAATTCTCTTTTATTTGAGGTTTCTCTTTAGAAATATTAAATGTTTTTCTTTCATTATGGCCTTAAGGAGTAATTACTTCCTCAAGGATTGAAAGTTTTTACATCTTATATGATCCTGCTGGGCTCTCTCCTTGAATGTTTCTCAAGTTGTGGTCTGGGACCCACTCATCAACTGAGTGACTTGTAAAACGCAGACTCCTGAACCTCATCCTAGAAGCACTTACTCAAATCCTCTGAGAGGAGACTCAAGAAACTGTATTTTAAATGAATATTTCATGTGGGTTTTGCATATTTACACTAGGGAATCTTGGGAAAGGGTCATAACGTGGCTGCTTTTTTAGACATTACTAATGGGCTTCTCTGGTGGCTCAGAGGTAAAGAATCCATCTGTCAAACAGGAAATGTGGGTTCAGTCTCTGGGTCAGGAAGATCCCCTGGAGAAGTAAACAGCAATCCACTCCAGTATTCTTGTCTGGGAAATCCCACAGACAGAGGTGTCTGGAGGGCTACAGTTCACAGGGTCGCAAAAAGAGTTGGACAAGACTTACTTAGCAACTAAATAATAATAACAGTAGCATTACTCTGAGGTAGGGGGACAGTTTCAAATGCTAAATAAAGGGAAAATATTATAGAGGCATCAGTGAAATAAAGAGGTTATCTCTTCTCCAAAGTGTTCTGCAGATAAGAGCATTTGTACTTGCTCATAGACATAAAATCTGATATAATTCCTTTGGCAGTCTCTTCAGTATTTGTACTTGCCCATAGACGTGAAATCTGTTATAATTCCTTTGGTAGCCTCTTCAGCATTTGTACTTGCCCATAGATAAGAAATCTGATATAATTCCTTTGGTAGTTTCTTCAAGCATTTGTGGAAGAAAGGTTTAAAGCACACACACAAACATCTCTTTAATTTTTATATTAGTCACATTCCTCCATGTCCTTTTATGAAAAAAAATATATATATCTACCAGAATATCCATGTACCTGCAGCTTTGTGAAATAGAAAGTTTTTGTTCAAAGAACATTGTCCTTTTTCTTTCTTTCTTTTTTTTTAAATAAAAACAAATGTCATCAGGTAAGATAGAGGATGAAATGACAGAGGCTGATACTAACTTACTGAGTCCTGCACAAAACTAGGATTGCAAATAAAAACATTTGAGAGACTTAAAAGACATCTTGAGTGTATAAACAGATTGTCTTATTCTCATTGAACAAGGTATCTGAGCTTACTTGTTTCAGCTGAATGTCTTTTCTTGAGTTTCTTGCATGATTCAGTTGTAAACAGATACTTTCAGGTGATTAAAACACATTCACATCAATGTGAATTTTTTTTTTAAGCTTTTCTATTTCAGTCGACCTGTCTCATAAAATAATGCAAAAGAAAATACAAAGATGCTTTACCTTTAACAACAATGGGCTTCCCCAGTGGCTCAGATGGTAAAGAATCCCCCAGCAGTGCAGGAGACCTGTGTTCCATCCCTGGGTCAGGAAGATCCCCAAAAGAAGGGATGGCTACCCACTCCACTATTCTTGCCTGGGGAATTCCATGGACAGAGGAGCCTGGTGGGTTACAGTCCATGGGCTCGCAAAGAGTCGGGCACGGCTGAGTGACTAACACAGAATAATAGAAAACTATCTTCATAGAGTTATACATGCTGCCATTGCTTTCCAGGATGACAAACACATTCGTTTATGACTTTGGTGGATAATTTTGTAAGTCAATAATTTTCTTGGACAATGCCTCTTCCCTGGAGGTAGCTGATTCCATTTGGTCCCTGAGCTACAGGTATAATCAGATCACTGTATTTCTCCTATGATGTTTACTTTTTTTTTCTCACAGATAGGATGGGATACAATTGACTTTAGGAACAAGGTATTTGAAATGAAAATTTACAAAAACATAAATATTTAGAGGTTGTGTTATAGTCAAGGCACAGGAAATGAATAAACTACAGAACAATATTGTAACTAATATTTATTTAAATTAAATTGCAATGTTAGATATTCTAAAAGGAAAAATAATATGTAAACATAAAACTAGGATTAATGAGGATTTTCTGGATTATGAGTTCTTGAAAAGATGTTATTTATCTTTGTTTATCCAAGTAGCAAGAGCATAAAGTTTAGAACTCACATTATAGAAGCAGACAAGATGAGTTTGTGAACTAGTTCTGCTATTTACTACTTACCACATGTGTTTGACTAAATTATTTAAGTTTTGTCATGAACATAATGGGAATAATAATGGTAGTTATCTCACCATGGTCTGTAAGTATTACATGATATAATGAACATGCAACTCTTGGCATTTTTCTTGACATATTCTAAACTTCAGTGTTAATTACTGCTATTTATCAGTACAGAATGAAAAAGAGCTTAACATTTAAATGAAGGCCATTTTAAGACTGTTATATATACTCTAACCTTCTTGGGTCTAGATTTTCTCCAACTATACATATTCTTTTGCTCACCTTGATCTCTCTGACTGAAATACCCATTATAACAATTTACTATACAGGAAATTCCTTATTTATTGTTGAAACATGAAGGATAAGCATAACAAAATGCTAAAAAAAAATGTTCTCAGAGGTTTTTAACTCTGAAATCAACAAATGCATACCCATAAAGTTATAAATGCTTTCTTAATAGTATAGCTCAATTCCCAAGGGAGAAAGCAGTATTTGACCCTAAATCACTGGTTCCTCAAAGGGAGCAATTTTGCTACCAAAGAGTTTAGCAATGTCTACAGACATTTTTGTTTCTTATAACTTGACAGAGAGTTGCTCTAATAGCCAGAGATGTTGATGCACATTGTAAGCCACTTGGCAGCCCCCATAGCAAATAAACATCTAGTTTTAAATTTCAATAGTGCACATATTGAAAAACTTGTACTAATCTGATAAAACACAAATATATTTAAAGAAGGAGAAAAAGGCATCATTTGAATTCTTTTAAGTAACTTTTTAAAAATTTATACTCACCAAGAAATCTATCAATAAGGCTTCTCTTGTACATTTATTTTTGGAAAAGCTGACTCAAGATTCTTCCCTAGATGAAGTCATTTGATGTAGATTAGATATTCTCAACATTTAGACAGGGATGAGATCTATTTTTAAAGGAAATCAATCCTGAATATTCTTTAGAAGGACTGATGCTGAAGCTGAAACTCCAATTCTTTGGCCACCTGATGGGAAGAACTGACTCATTGGAAAAAAACCTTGATGCTGGGAAAGATTGAAGGCAGGAGGAGAGGGGGGCAACAGAGGTTGAGACAGTTGGATGGCATCATTGACTCGAGGGACATGAGTTTGAGCAAGCTCTGGGAGTTGGTGATGGACAGGGAGGCCTGGCATGCTGCAGTCCGTGGGGTCACAAAGAGTCAGACACGACAGAGTGACTGAGCTGAACTGAACTGCAGATCTATTTTTATTTATTTATAAACCTGAAGTTCAGACTCCTGGACAACGATCAACTTCTCAAAGTAAATATTAAATTGTAAACTGTATGGAAAGATATTTAAGTTCTGATTCTACTTTTCTAAGAGATATAGAGCTATTGAGCCTATCTCTTTCATCTCGAGTGAGTTTTGGTAGTTTGTATCTTGCTAAGACTCAGTTCAGTTCAGTTCAGTTCAGTCACTCAGTCGTGTCTTACTCTTTGTGACCCCACAGACTGCAGCATGCCAGGCCTCCCTGTCCATCACCAGTTCCCAGAGCTTGCTCAAACTCATGTCCATTGAGTCCCTGATATCCTCCAACAATCTCATCCTCTATTGTCCCTGCCTCCTCCTGCCTTCAATTTTTCCTAGCAGCAGGATCTTTTCCAATGAGTCAGTGCTTCACGTCAGGTGGCCAAAGTATTGGAGTTTCAGCTTCAACATCAGTCCTTCCAATGAACATTCAGGACTGATTTCCTCTAGGATGGACTGGTTGGATCTCCTTGCAGTCCAAGGGACTCTCAAGAGTCTTCTCCAACACCACAGTTCAAAAGCATCAATTCTTTGGTGCTCAGCTTTCTTTATAGTCCAACTCTTACATCCATACATGACTACTGGAAAAACCATAGCTTTGACTAGATGGACCTTTGTTGGCAAAGTAATGTCTCTGCTTTTTAATGTGTTGTCTAGGTTGGTCATAGCTTTTCTTCCAAGGGAGCAAGTGTCTTTTAATTTCATGGCTGCAATTACCATCTGCAGTGATTTTGGAGCCCCTCCAAAAATAAAGTCTCTCACTGTTTCCATTATTTCCCCATCTATTTGCCATGAAGTGATAGGACTGGATGCCATGATCTTAGTTTTCTGAATGTTGAGTTTTAAGCCAGTTTTTTCACTATCCTCTTTCTCCTTCATCAAGAGACTCTTTAATTCCTCTTCGCTTTCTGCCATAAGGGTGGTGTCATCTGCATATCTGAGGTTATTGATATCTCTCCTGTCAATCTTGATTTCAGCTTGTGTTTCATCCAGCCCAGCATTTCACGCAATGTACTCTGCATATAAGCTAAATAAGCAGGTGACAATATACAGCTTTGATGTACTCCTTTCCCAATTTGGAACCAGTCTGTTGTTCCATGTCTTACTAAGATTAGATTGTTTCAGTAAGATGCAATTAAATTTGTTCAAAATACTTCCTTATTATTCTCACTATATATGAAGAATCTGAGTATCATTGTTTCTAACATTTCTTATGGTGTAACACTTCTCATTCTTTTTTTTTTTCCTTAACCTTGACCAACCTGGCTAGAATTTATCAATCTTATTGACCTTCTCAAAGACTCTGCTTTTGGTTCCAAATATTTTCTCTATTATTTCTCTCTCTTTTTAAAAATAACTATTTCTTTATTTCACAATTATTTTGTTACCTTTCTCCTTCTTTGATGCTAATTTAATCTTTTTTTTTTCTAGTTTCTTAAGGTAAAAGCTAAGATCATTGATTTTATGCACTTCTTCTTTCCTAAGAATTTAAGGATATCATATTTCCTTTAAGTACCTCTTTAGTGGCATCCTACAAATTTTGATACTGTGTCTTTATTTTCATTCAGAGAAAAATAAATTTTCATATACCTTTCATTCTTTCTTTGACCATGATTATTTACAATATACTATTTATTTTGCAAATATTTGGATATTTATCACAAATCTTTCTATTTTGGATTTCTAAATTATTTATTTGTATACACAGGATATACTTTTAGTTACTTAATACTTTTAAATGTATTAAGGTTTCCTTTATGGCTAAGGATATGGGCTATCCCAGTAATGATTCTGTGTGTGCTGGAAAAGTATTTATATTCCTTATTGTTTGTAGGGTGGTTTATAAAAGTTAATTGAGTAAGATAGTGAATAGTTTTGTTCACTTGTACTGCAAATGGTGAATGTTCAAGGTAAATGTTCAACTGTAGACTCCTGCCTAGGAAACTAGTTGGCTTTGTAAGGCAAGCTCTTCTTTCTCATTAATGAAATTTTGTGGAATTCTGGCTCAGTTTTCCCTTAGGACTCAATCAAATGTTACCTACTTCAAGGAGCCTTCTTCGATTTATTATTTTAAAAACTTATAATATTGTTTATATTGGCAGTATATTTAATTATTTATTTTCATGCTCTTTTGTACCTTGAGAAAAAATCTAATTCACATTTATCTGCAGTTACCTAGCAGATGGTAGAGATCTTGCAATATGGCAGGTATTCAAAAATGTTGTGGATAGAATTGTTATCTTTTAAAACCCTTGTGTTTATCATAATGTTAAGTAGCATTTGCACAAATATTGATCTTCTTTTTGAGTAAATAGATTCCTTGTAATATATTCCAAACCAGTGACCACCCAATATTACTTTGAATACTTCTAAACATATGCAGCTTGCCTTGTGGCTCAGATGGTAAAGAATCTGCCTTATTATAGGAGACTTATGTTTGATCCCTGGATTGGGAAGATCCCCTAGAGAAGAGAATGGCAACCCACTCCAGTCTTGCCTGAAGTATCCCATGGATAGAGGAGCCTGGTGGGCCACAGTCCATGGGGTTGCAAAGAGTCAGACACATCTGAGCAACTAACACTTTCACTTACTTTCATTCTAGAACTAACTTATTGCATGCTTGAACAGTTCTGTTAAAATTTTTTCTTAAGTTATATTAAAATATGCCTTGCTGTTATTTGTATCCAGAAAAAAGAGAGATTCACCTTCCTGTCTTGTTTCTTCTGTCTCACTTCTCTTAGCCATTTCTTTGTCATGCTAATAATTTCCAGAGTCTTTATCCATTCCCTTAAAAAAAAAAAAAAAAAAAAAAACTTTTATTTTGTATTGGGGTATAGCCAATCAACGAACAATGTTGTGATAGTTTCAGGTGAATAGCAAAGGGACTCAGCTATACATTCATGTATATGTATTCATTCAGCTATACATTCATGTGTATGTATTCATTCTCCACCAAGCTCCCCTCCCATTCAACCTGCCACATAACATTGAGCATAACATTTCCATGTGCTATACAGAAGGAGAGAAGGGATAGTTAGCGAGTTTGGGATGGACACGTACACACTGCTATATTGAAAATGGAGCTATATTGAAAACCAGGACCTACTGTATAGCTCATAGAACTCTCTTTAATGTTATGTCCGTTCCTTTTGTATGGCATGGTTTGGTGACCATCACCATTGTAGTTATTTTACTCATATAGAGATTCATACTCTAAGTTCTCAATGTATGTAAGCAGTTTTCTATGCCTCTTGTGATCATAAACTATCTTGAATTGAATGCTATGCCTCTATATTCAGTCATAGAAAGAGTGGAAGGCAGGAGAGATGAAGAAAATAGAGGTTGTCTCCTTCTCTAACTCATATCCAGGGTCACCATACATCTTTAAGCAGGTTGTTCACCGCACAGGAGTACCCTGCTAAAGCTGGCTAGGTGGCTCTGTGGTAAAGATCCTCCTGCCAATGCAGAAGACACAGGAGACATAGGCTCAGTCTTTGAGTTGGGAGTATCCCCTGGACAAAGAAATACCCACCTCAGTATTCATGCCTGGAGAATCCCAAGGACAGAGGAGTCTGGTTGGCTAGTCCATGGAGTTGCAAAGAATCATACATGTCTGCTCACACACACATTCAGCTAAAGGGGAGTGAAGTATAAAATTAAATTTTGACTCTGTTGACCGTGTCTTTTACTTGGATCTAGGGCATGTTTGTCCACCCAGCATAAGGAGTACTTTCTTCAAATTTGAACCAGGCTTGGGTTGTTAGAATTTGCATATACCCCAAGATAGACATCTTTGTCTAATTATCATAATAGTGCTGTATATTTTTATCACATCCCCCTTCTCATCCATCCCTTACATTAATGACAAGAGAAAGTGAAAAAAAAGTGAAAGCAGCTCAGTCATGTCTGACTCTTTGCGACCTCATGGCCTATACAGTCCATGGAATTCTCCAGGCCAGAATAGTAGAGTGGGTAGCGTTCCCTTCTCCAGGGCATCTTCCCAGGTCAGGGATCGAACCCGGGTCTCCTGCATTGCAGGTGAATTCTTTACCAGTTGAGCCACCAAGGAAGCCCCAAATGACAAGAAATTATACTTAAAGCGGCAAAGTCACTCACCCCAAGCTGTACAAGCAGTACATAATTCCCATAAAAAGTACTATGGAAATCACTTTCCGTGTGAAATCTCTTATTTTGGTTTTTGCCTATGCTTTCTCCCTTATTTATATTTAACAATATTTGCTCCAGATGCTTATTCAAGTGAGACTTTGTGGGCTTAGATTTTGTTTCTTGTGTCATGGGTTCAAAGCTGTAAAATAACTTCCAATCCTAATAACCTGAACATGAAATTGTCAGATGGGAAAATCCAGAACACAGATATTGCAGGAATAAAGGGTACACCTGACGATTTGAGGCAGTTTGATTCATTGTTGTGGTTAAATTCATATTTCATTTCTGGAAAGCTTCACCATTGCTAGGTTAGTGAAGACAGGCCATATACTTGTAATGATTTACCACAAGGTTTATAGAAATATCAGAATAAAAGTGGACATCACATCAGAAGCAAAGAAGAAGTTACAAAGTGAAATGTATTAAAAATTAATTTTCTGAAATCCGTTGTATTTGCCTAATATACTTTATGTATTATTTCATTTTCTTTCTGCTATAAAATTCATTAATTTTAATCCAGGATTAATACAATAAGAAGAAGAGAATTGGTTTTCTGTAACATCTTCCCCACTCAACGTATCCTAACGTGCTTTATAAATAATGAATGAGATACTGTTGGAGAAGGGACTCTGTAGTCAAACAGAGTAGCCATCATATAAACTGGAAATAATTCTCAAAAAAGATAAATACGAAAATGAAAGCCCTTTGTGCCCTTTCTTTTGTTCCTCTAAGTTTTTGGTAAAACTTTTAATAAGTTGTTGTCTGGAAGTAAATGTCATGTCTAAAGAGAGGGATATGGGAAAGGCTCTTAGAAAATTCATTAATCAGGGTTGTATTTGTAGGTCATGATAATCATTTATTAGTCTAAGTAAGACTGCTGGGTTTTTTTCACTTCTAGAACTCATCCTTCTAAAAACATTTTTTGTCTGAGGTCAAAGCCCCTGCCAAACAATCCAAGGCAGTTTCCATATAACTTCCAGAGATTTGTGAAATTCAAGCATATTGTCTTCTCCTAGAGGCAATCACATATAAAGTAAACTATGGTGAGTCTACCCTAAACGGGTTTTTTAAGCTAAAAGCAGAATTCAAATATAACCAAAATGATGACTCTGTGAATAAGTTTCCCACTTATTAGCGTCAGCATTTTTCTCTCTGATATAAAAACAAAATGATTTGTGGAAATACAGCCGTAGCTTGAACACTGTGATGGGTGAGGGAGCCGTGGGAGAACTTGGAAAAAGTTTCTTTTTAGCCCAAATTTCCTGACTACCTCTAAATTTACTCTTATTTGAGTGATTATACATAAAAATATTTAATTTGCTATTTCTTCTTTAGAAAAATAGGCTTCCCTGATAGCTCAGTTGGTAAAGAATCCGCCTGCAATGCAGGAGACCTGGGTTCTATTACTGAGTTTCTACAATTTAAAAATATTTAATTTGTTATTTCTTCTTTAGAAAAATAACTGCTTGAAGCCTGGCCATTGTTTCAAAGAAGAAAAATGTTCTCTATTGAGGAAAGATTAAGCAGGATGATGTGTTTCTACATTTGTAGAGATTAAAGAAGTGGCAAGAGCACAAAGAAGAATTATACAATAAGATCTTAATGACTTGGATAATCACGATGGTATGGACACTCACCTACAGTCATTTTGGAGTGTGAACTCAAGGAGTCCTTAAGAAGCATTACTACAAATAAAGCTAGTGGAGGTGGTGGAAATCCAGCTAAGCTATTTCAATTCCTAAAAGATGATGCTGTTAAAGTGCTTCACTCATTATGTCAGCAAATTTGGAAAACTCAGCAGTGGCCTGGAAAAAGTCAGTTTTAATTCCAATCTCAAAGAAAGGCAATGCCAAAGCATGTTCAAACTACTGTATAATTCCATTCATTTCACATGCTAGCAAAGTTATGCTCAAAAGTCCTTCAAGTCAGGCTTCAGCAGTACGTGAACTGAGAACTGCCAGATATACAAGCTAGATTTAGAAAAGACAGTGGAACCAGAGATTAAATTGCCAATATCCATTGAATTATAGAGAAAGCAAGGGGATTCCTGAAAAACATCAACTCTGCTTCATTGACTATGCTAAATGCTGGGAAAGATTGAGGGCAGGAGGAGAAGGGGATGACAGAGGATGAGATGGTTGGATGGCATCACCGACTCGATGGACATTGGTTTGGGTGGACTCTGGGAGTTGGTGATGGACAGGGAGGCCTGGTGTGCTGTGGTTCATGGGGTCACAAAGAGTCGGACACGACTGAGCTACTGAACTGAACTGAAAGCCTTTGACTGTGTGGATCACAACAGGCTGTGGAAAATTCTTAAAGAGATGGGAATACCAGACCATCTTATCTGTCTCCTGAGAAACCTGAATGCAGGTCAAAAAGCAACAGTTAATATTGGACTTGGAAAAGCTGACTAGTTCAACATTGGGAAAGGAATATGTCAAGGCTGTATATCTTCACCCTGTTTGTGTAACTTATATGCAGAGTACATCATGAAAAATGTCAGGTTGGATGAATAATGTGCTGGAATCAAGATTGCCAGGAGAAATAACCACAACTTCAGATATGCAGATGATGCCACTCTAATGGCAGAAAGTGAAGAGGAACTAAAGGGTGTCTTGATGAAGTTGAAAGAGGAGAGTACAACAGCTGTTTTCAAAGTCAACATTCAAAAAATGCCATCTCTTTATGGCAAATAGAAGGGGAAAAAATGGAAGCAATGACATATTTTCTTTACTTGGGCTCTAAAATCACTGTGGACAGTGACTGCAGTCATAAAATTAAAAGACACTTACTCCTTTTGAGAAAAGCTATGATAAATCTAGACAATGTATTAAATAGCAGAGACATCACTTCACTGACAAAGGTCAGTATAGTAAAAGCTATTGTTTTTCCAGTAGTCATGTACAGTTGTGAGAGTTGGACTATAAAGAAGGCTGAGCATGGAAGAACTGATGGATTTGAATTGCACTGGAGAATACTCTTAAGAGTCCCTTGGACTGCAAGGAGATCAAACTAGTCAATTTGATGGAAGTCAATCCTGAATATTCATTGGAAGGATTGATACTGAAGCTGACACTCCAATACTTTGGCCACCTGATGTGAAGAGTCCCTGATGTATAGTCCATTGGAAAACACCTTGATGCTGGGAAAGATTGAAGGCAAAAGGAGAAGGGGGCAGCAGAGGATGAGATGGTTAGATAGCATTAGTCAGATCAGACGAATCCAAAAGAAATAATCTTTGTGGGTCAAAGTTGAGGAGTAGAAGCCAGACTGAATCAGACTTGAATCAATCATTCTAATGGCTGGGAGTTCTTGTGATCTGATGGGTGTACATTGCTTTGCAGTTGAGGAGAAAAGTCAAGTGGGTTGTAAAGGAGTTAGGAATTGTCTCCAAAGACAGTTCCCAGGGTCAAACAAGAAGTTTCTCAAGAGAATAAGATGGCATAAGAGTTCCAAAGTCAAGCTGATCAGAGCCAGATCTTGAGGCAGACTTGGAGGCACAAAATGAAACTAAAATTAGAGGACTTGGTCTGAGTCATTCAAATGTGGTAGTGGTCTAGGGTAAGCAAACTTTCTGTGAGGAGTTAAATTACAAATATTTTATCTTTTGTTAATTATATGGTCTCAGTGGCACCTATTGTATACTATTGTAGTGTGAAGGAGACCATAGACAATGCATGAAAGGATGGATGTGGCTGCATTCCAATGACCTTTTACTAGCATAAAAAGATGGTGGTCTATATTTGGCTCTTAGGCCATAATTGTCAATCTCTGGTATAAACAACAATGCTGGTTTAAAGTAATCTGTAGTTGAAAAGCAGTCATATTGTAAGGGCATGTGACATGAGGCCCATATGTAGTCCATACAGGCCCCTGTAGACTAGGCAGTCTTCAGAGAAGGTAGTGCTATGGGAAGATTTATACTGGGAATTGGTCTTTGGTAAGTACCCTTGATGGTTATGCATTCAGAAAGAGACTGAGAAGTCTTATTTAATCCTTGAGAAAGTATTTATGAGAAATGGCAACCCACTAGAGTATTCTTCCCTGGACAATCCCATGGACAGAGGAGCCTGGTGGGCTACAGTCCATGGGGTAGCAAAGAGTTGGACATGACTGAATGACTAACACACACACACAGAAAGGATATCTGATGAACTTGTGATGTTGATATATACCGCTGCTGCTGCTGCATTGCTTCAGTCATGTCTGACTCTGTGCGACCCCATAGATGGAGCCCACCAGGCTCCCCCATCCCTGGGATTCTCCAGGCAAGAGTACGGGAGAATTTGCGTTCTCTAGTCATTGCCTTCTCCAGTTGATATATACTAGCGATGATATAATGTAATATATTACCTGACTAAAATTATGATTAGTGGAGAAGCATACGTATGTTTATAGATTATAAAAATACGCAAAAAACTTTACCAGTCAGGGGGAAAAATCAGTGCCCAGAGAACAAAGAGAAAACAAGGATAATTATGAATAAACTCATCAGTCCATGTTTAAACCTTAAAACAAACTCCAAATGGAAGAACAGCCAAATATATTTTTGAGGCCTAGAGGCAAAACTTTTTTATGTTGAGATCTTTTTGAAAATACAGACTTAGAGTTATTGCTAAAATATTTTTGATCTTTAAATGTCTTTTAGATATTTGTGTATTTTGTTCATAAAACAGTGCATATGTATCTCTTCATTTTATTTCTTATTATCTCAGCTGCAATAATCCTAAATGACAGAGTCATACTATCTACTTGTACATAATTATAATATCAAGGAGTTAGAATGAAATGTAGGTCTTCTTAAGGTCTTTCTCAAAAATTATGTTTCTATCTTTCTGAGGAAAGATAATCTTCCTTAGAATGCTGACATTTTAGTCTGTTCCATTTGCATGAGTTTAGTTTGTATGAAGTGACATTGCCATTATAATCATAATCATCACTATCACACCAGACTTGGGTAAAACACCTTGATATATTGTGCCTCTTAGTATTGATACTTACAATTCAGGGAATTAGATGAGGCTACTAGGTTCAGAGAGATTAAGCATGTTTCCTGTGGTTACCAGTTGGTATGTGACAGAGCTAGGATTTGAAACCAAATCCAACTGATCCCCTTAACCATTTTAGATAGTAATATAAACATATACACATATACAATTGACTCTTGAACAGCAGGAAGGGTTAGGGGTGTCCATCCTCTATGAAGTGAAAATCTGTCTGTTCGTTATAGCTGGCCCTCCATATACATGGTTCCTCTACATGCTTGGCTCCTTTTATAACTGTGATTGCACAGACATGGATTCAGCTGACCTAGGATGTATGGTACTATAGTGTTTACCATTGAAAGAAGACCTGTTTATAAGTTGACCTGCACCACTTTAAATCTGTGTTATTCAAAGGCCAACCAACTGTATATACATTATGTATCTAATAGTAAAAATATTTATGGTATTACTGCTAAGTGCTAACATCTACTGAGTACTTATTAACTGAGATGAAATCTTGAGTCTGACGCATTTTCTATCACAATGCAATGACAAAGCATCAGTTCATCATGCAAAGAACTCTGCACTCCTGCTTCTGATTTTCACAGCTGACTTCTGAAATGTCAGTGACCATTTCATTGTGTAGCACAGTGCTAAATGCCTCTGGCTTAATAAATAGGTCATTCATGTCTCACTTTATTTTGCTTCCCAGACAGAGGATAAGAATTTGCTTTTCATGAACACAGAATCTTATATTTCTTGTGACATTTATTCTTCATTTACCATTTACATTTTATACAGAAAGATTATGTTGGTGATACCATTCCTCGAACCCATGGAAGGAAGTCAGCCAGCTTTTTAAAATTAGGAGTCTATTCTTTTTGTGTCCATTCACTCATTCATTTCCTATGTGTATATAATATGCGAGGTGTTATTCTAGAGTCAAATTAAGCAGTGAAGAAACAAGCAAAGTCTTACTCTTATGAAGTTTTCATTTTAGTGCAAGAATAAATGAATAAATTCATATGATTTCAAGTGGTAACAAACACTATGAAGGAACAAAAAGAGAGCAAAAATAGAAACTAACAAAGCAGAATGGAGATGTGACATTTTAGCGATCTTGCTCCAATCTCTGAATTTACTTATACAGAATCTTGTATACATGGGCTTTAAATGAATTTGAATTGTCTTATTTGTGATTCAGTTCAATTCAGTTCAGTTGCTCAGCCGTGTCCAACGTTTTGCGACCCCATGGACTGCAGCACGCCAGGCCTCCCTGTCCATCACCAACTCCTGGAGCTTGCTCAAACTCATGCCCATTGAGTTGATGATGCCATCTAACCATCTCATCCTCTGTCGTCCCCTTCTCGTCCCACTTTCAATCTTTTGCAGCATCAGGGTCTTTTCAAATGAGTCAGTTCTTCGCATCAGGTGGCCAGAGTATTGGAGTTTCAGCTTCAACATCAGTCCTTCTAATGAATATTTAAGACTGAATATGTGATTCTCTAGAGGTATTTAAATATGCGTGTTTTTCTTCATAATCTTAAGAATCCCATATTTCCTCAGCAAATTGACTTTGAAATGTTGTGAGTAATAAAATTTAAGATTGTACTCAGAGTAGGACAGAAATCTGCAATGTCCTGTGCTGGGCTTAGTCCCCTGACTCTTTGTGACCCCATGGACTGTAGCCTGTCAGACTCCTCTCTTCATGGGTATTCTCCAGGCAAGAATACTGGAATGGATTGCCATGCCCTCCTCCAGGGGATCCTCCTAGCCCAGGGATCAAACCCAGGTCTCTTGCATTGCAGGTGGATTCTTCACTATCTAAGCTTCCAAGGAAGCCCTAGAATACTGGAATGGGTAGCCTATCCCTTCTCTGGGGGATTTTCCTGAGCCAGGAACATCCTAGAGTCATCCAAAGAAACATACTTTTAAAGGTTTTTCAATGTTTATAAGAAATAAGCAGTCGGGGTTTCAGATTTCCCTGTCTAGAAGTTACATGATTAAAGTAAAAATAAATGAATAAATAAAACTGAAAAAAAAAAAAAAGAAAATCCCATGTTACCACACAGGGAGAAACTGTGGCTAGAAATTTTCATGTGTGAGTGTTACTGTGTTGGATGTGTGGTAGGTATTATGTGGCTGTTTGACTCCAGCTGGAATATAGATTTGGTCCTACGTTCAGAAGGGAGCAATAAGATTTCTTTAAGGTGTATGATTTTAAAGATGGCAAGGGAGAAATTCTGGGTCATTATGTTCTTGAGTCTTAACGTGAGAAGCCTGTCATAAGGAAACTCAATTCAATAGTATCTGAATATTTTTGGAGATTGATGGAAGAGTCCTAGAAAACCGTGAACAGTGACTCATTGAGGTACCAACTAGAGATGGTGTGTGAGTGGTGTCAATAACGTGGACTAATATATGAGAGAAGGACCTAGATCCAATGTTAATGATAATGAGTCACAGAAGTGAAAATGCTCATACCCAGGTGCAAAATCAACATTCCTTACAAACCTGTTGAGTAACTCCAGATGTTTGTCTTCAGGTTTCCTTATAATTAATGTAAATTTTCCAGGTTTTAACAGCCTCAGACTTCATTTGGACCTGACTATTTTAAAGCAACTTAGGTGTTCTTGTTTGTTCTGAAAAACATGGAATGCCAATATCTATGATAATTCAAATTTAACTAATAAAGATAGGTATGATTTGTTTAGATTTTTATTAGCTTAAAATTTTGGGATTTTCAACTAAAACCATGTAGCGTAAATTAATCTGTATTCAGAAAAAAAAAATATTTCATAGGATTTCATAGTAAAAAAGTTTCACAGGAGAAGGGTAGAAGAGAATTTATAAAGATACCAGACCTCTAAGGATGTTAAATTGCCATAACATGAAAAATTAATAGTTAACTAAAAAACATTATTTTAAAATACTAAGGATATTAATTTTTTAAAACTCTCATTCCTGGAATATTTGGAGAAAAATGTTTAATGCATAAAGTAAGCAGGGGTACATTTGTTTTTATTTTGAATGCTCTCCCATGGAGATTTGGCCTAACTTTTATACATACAAATATAAGCTGCAAGGAATCTTTAGGCATTAAAGAGGATTCAAATAAATTTCAACATGGAGGGGAAGCTTATAAACACAAGACATCAAAAGTCCTGAAAATACATCACTAGAGCCCAATGTAAAAAAAAAAAAAATTGAACACCATATAACTTTAGGATTTTTCATGAAAACATGAACTGCAGAGAATTACTTACAAAGTAATGAGGCATTCAAAAACTGTTTTGAAAACCCTAAAAAAGAGATTAACAATAATTAAGACATACACACATATGCACAACACAAAACACACAAAACTTTATTACTGTCATGTTCTGAAAAGTGTAGGAAAATAAAAGTCATCCAGAATATAAAATTTGTGTCCTGTTTACTGAACTATAGTGTTAGAATTTTGAGTTTCACAAAGAGCTTTGTGCTGAAGAAAGTTATATTTGAAAAAACTAGGTCAAAGTTGTCATTAAAAACTATGGGGAAATTTCTCTTTGGAACTTTGCTTTAAGCAGCCTGTCATTAATTGACATGATGGACAAGTGAACTTTTATTCTTCTGATTTTTATCTAAATTCTTGTGCTAAATAAGACATTTACTTTTAAAAGATAGTTTTGCTAATTAGCCAAATAGCAAAATATGAATATATTGAAATTATAAAGGTTGTTTTTCACATTTAGAGTAAAGAGTTTTAAAATGGAGTTTTAAAATGAAAACAAAAGGGAGAGGAAAAAGAAAGTCTACAGTTAATGGAAATCATATAAAAGGTGTTATCATCTCCCTTTCTTGATTTGTTGGTGTTGTTTGTTGGTTTAGTTGCTCAAGTCATGTCTGACTCTCTTTGAGACTCCATGGACTGTAGCCTGCCAATCTTCTCTGTCCAAGAGATTTCCCAGGCAAGAATACTGAAGTGGGTTGCCATTTCCTTCTCCAGGGGATCTTCCTGACTCAGGGATTGAACCCATGTCTCCCACATTTGCAGGCAGGTTCTTTACCACTGAGCCACCTGGGGAATCTCTTTTCTTGACTCTTTTTAAAGATCTATTTCCAACATTAGTTTTTTTTTTTTAAAGTTCCAAGATGAAAAAAATGTACACCTCTCTATCCAACAGATTTACCATCTTGAGTGAAGAAAGAGTACTAATAAGTAATTTTTATTTTGTTGGTAAATACTAAAAGATTAATGATTATGGTATTACAGGGACATAAAGTTTGGCATACTACCTTTGCCTTGTGGATATCAAGGAAGACTTTATGTGAAGGAGGTTACACTGAGTTGAACTTGAAGTTTGGCTAGGGAGCTGGCCCAATGAAAGAGTGCCAGACAGGAATTCTAAGCAGACAGAATAGTATCAAATCTAAGAGAAAAAAAATATATTATTCCAATATTCACTGAACATCTAGTATTTACCTAACACTGTTTTGAGTGCTGGGTTTGTAAATCCTGCTTCTATTAACAAGGAGGTTGCTTACTGAATGGAAAGAAAAGAAAAAAAAATAATAAAAGAGATGTACAATTGAACCAAGGTAATGAAGGTTTTGTATTTTATTATAGTGAAGATTTACTGGATTACAGGAATATGCTTCTCCTTATGCTTTAATAGGTATAAGATACTTGTTTCCCAAGTTTGATGTTTTGTTGTATACCCTGTTGATTTAGGATATGAGAAACATTTTCTGTGTTTAGAAAGCTACTTGTAGTCTGGGGCTGGAGGAAGAGTGCTTTTCTATCTCACGTATCCCCTTTTCTGTTTACTGCCTTGTTTGCTGCTGAATTCTTCACAATACCTTTATCAAATAGTCTTGTTCACATGATGACTCTCGGAGCAGAGATGGACCACCGGATAGTACCTGAACTCTATTTGAGAGTTACTCTTAGGAAAACAAAAGTAAGCTATAAATGGGATGATTGTGTATGAAATAGTTCTGACATGTAGTTTGGAAACAGACTCTATTATATGGTTACTGGCTAAATTCAAATTAAAAAAAAAAAAACCTGTTGACTGAATTTATTCTGACTAATAGTAAAAACAATTTCTTGGGAGGAACAAATTAGGGGTATAGGATTAGCAGATACAAATGACTATGTCTAAAATAGATAAGTAACATGTACACACTGTGAGCACAGGGAATTATAGGCATTATCTTGTAATAACCTATAATGGAGTACAATCTGAACAAACATGAAATCGCTATGCTGTACCTGAAACTAACACAATACTGTGAATCAACTATACTACAAAAAAATTCTCTTTATGCTAAAATTATGTCAAACCTTGGCATAGTTTCAATCTCTTCAGTGACCAATAAGTCTATCTTATTATGACAAGTTTCTAGGTGGGTATGGACATAGTGAAAATGTGATCTGAATATGATCTAAGACAGTAAAAATTATACTACATTCTTTAGATAAAAGTATCAGTCCACTTTGTTAATAATTGCCACTTTGTTAATATTGCCATGGCAATATTATTTGAGAGGCCTAGGAAAGTTAACTTCAGAACATGAAAAGGCACTTCACACCTCATATTATTTTATAATTCTTTGGGTCCTGGCAAGATAGAGTGGTCAATGGCCCTGACTGGTGCGTATCAATGACCCCATTGGAAATTGTTAGCTGATGAACAAATAGGTAAGACTTATATCTTCTTCTGGATGCAATAATTGAGCTGAGGTGAATCCCTTGAGCAAGAAGATTAGCTAGGTTAGAACTAATAGTGAAGAAAACTATATTTTCAAGTTTATTCCAACTTAACTCTAGGGACATATAACTTCAATTTACTGACTGAACAAAGGTCATCAGGTGATGTGCAAGCAATGTTACAGCCATATTTCAAGGCATCTGGAGTGGATATCACTTAGAATCCAAAAGCTTAGGGTTAGAGTGGAATAATTTAAAGTATCAACAGCAAGCTTGTATCTGTGCTCAAAATTCAGCTTAGAGAAACCTGCTTCTTTGGTAAGAAGTCTGCTAATATGAGATATGCCCTGGAGACTGACAGAGGATCATAACTGTGATAACCAAAAGTGATGTCTTTTCTGTTTGTCTACCTGAAACTGCTTGTTATTTTTAAAAACTCAATTGATTGCAATAAAAAACTGATCACAATCACTCACATAGACTTCTTTACAAATTTCTCCCACTTGTTCATCACTTATTCATTCTTTCTTTCATTAAATATATGCTTATTGAGCTTTAACTATGTAAGCCAGAGCTGGAGATATAAGAACAAAAAATGACTCCGTCTCTGTCCTCTTGAAGCTCACATCCAAACAGAGCACATCAACAAAACACTAATTATATAAAGTTACAATAGAGCTAGCAGATAATAAGAAAGGTAAAGTTTGGTGGGATAGTAATTGAAGGAATCTAATAGAGTCTGCGGGTTAGACAATATTTCCTTCAAACACTAGATTCAGCTGATCTCTAAGGGATGGATGGGCATGAAAAAATGAGAGGGAAGAAGTTACTGGAAATAGTGCTGTGGGCATAGAAAGCAGCATTTGCAAATATCCTGAAGCAGATGCCTTGAAGATCACCCGACTCTCAGGGGGATAGAGATAATGTAGCACAATGTCTGGAGAGCTTTCTGATAGTATGCAAAGGTTATGTTCTTTTTTATAAGAACAATAAAAAGACATAAAAGGGTTTTAAACAAAGATGGACATAGCCATATTTTCATGTCAAAAAGATTGTTTGGATGTAATGTGAAGGTTGTTCTGAATTGAAAATGAGAAGAGTGAGTAAAGAAGACTAACAGAAAATGCTGCATTAGAGATTCACCTGTAGAACCTTGAGCTAAGTGGTAGTAAAAATGGAGAAAATTACAGAGTTGAGAGACATTTAATAAGTAAAGTTGATAGGATTGAACATTTAATTGAAAATGGAGATGGAATGGTTTATAGAATGACTTCTGTATTTGGAATCTGTGTAATTAGACAGAGTGGTGCCATTTATTGACTAAAACAAAGCAAAACAAAACAAAACAAAGCAAAACAAAACTAGAATTGCATCTACCATATGATCCAGCAATTCCACTTCTGAATATATATTTGAAAAAAAAACACTACTTCAAAAAGATATATACACCCCAATATTCATAGCAGCATTGTTTGCAATAGTTAAGATATGGAAGCAACCTAGATGTTCATCAGCAGCTATGTGTGTGGTGTGTATATAAAAATCTCCATATTGCATACATTATATATGCATATATATATGCATAATGCATGTATACATTATTCATATACTTATGTATAAAGCAATATTAGTTAGTCAGCCATAAAAAATGAAATTTTGCTATTTGAAAAAAAGAAGATGGAGCTGGAGGGTATTATGCTTAGTGAAATAAGTCATACAGAGAAATATAAATACTATTTATTATCACTCATATGTGGAATCTGTAAAACAAAGTAAGCAAATAAATATAAGAAAACAAAAATGGACACACAGATATAGAGAACAAACCAGTGGTTACCAGGGAGGAGAAAGAAGAGTGAGGGGCAAGATAGAGGTAGGGAATTAAGAGATACAAATTACTAGGTGTAAAATGAATAAGGTACAAGGCTATCTTGTAGCATAGAACACAGAATATAGCCAATTTTTGATGATAATTTTTAACGGAATCTAATCTACAAAAATACTGAATCACCATGTTGTACAACTGAAATACATAATATTGTACATCATCTACACTTCAATTTTGAAAACCATAAATTCAAAACATAAAACACTGGAGAAGAAACAATTTGGGGGAAAATAATTGATAACTTGAATAAGTTAATGATCCCTAAATGTGTTACATATCAACAAATTAGATAAAACAAAATACCCATGTTTTGATAGAATTTTTCTATCACCTAAGCAATCACTAATGTTCCCCCCATTAATGGATAAAGTAACTGATTATATGCTGCACTCAATATGCCAGCAAATTTGGAAAACTCGGCAGTGGCCACAGGACTGGAAAAGGTCACTTTGCATTCCAATCCCAAAGAAAGGCAATGCCAAAGAATGCTCAAACTACCGCACAATTGCACTCATCTCACACGCTAGTAAAGTGATGCTTAAAATTCTCCAAGCCAGGCTTCATCAATACGTGAACCATGAACTTACAAATGTTCAAGCTGGTTTTGGGAAAGGGAGAAGAAGCAGAGATCAAATTGCCAACATCCTCTGGATCATCGAAAAAGCAAGTTCAGTTCAGTTCAGTCTCTCAGTTGTGTCCGACTCTTTGCGACCCCATGAATCGCAGCACGCCAGGCCTCCCGGTCCATCACCAACTCCCGGAGTCTACCCAAACCCATGTCCATCGAGTCAGTGATGCCATCCAGCCATCTCATCCTCTGTCATCCCCTTCCCAGCATTAGAGTCATTTCCAGTGAGTAAATTCTTCCAAAGAGGTAGCCAAAGTATTCGAGTTTCAGCTTCAGCATCAGTCCTTCCAATGAACACCCAGGACTGATCTCCTTTAGATTGGACTGGTTGGATCTCCTTGCAGTCCAAGGGACTCTCAAGAGTCTTCTCCAACACCACAGTTCAAAAGCATCAATTCTTCAGCCCTCAGCACTCTTCACCGTCCAACTTTCATATCCATACATGACCACTGGAGAAACTATAGCCTTGACTAGACAGACCTTTGTTGGCAAAGCAATGTCTCTGCTTTTTAATATGCTATCTAGGTAAGTCATAACTTTCCTTCCAAGGAGTAGGTGTCTTTTAATTTCATGGCTGCAATCACCATCTGCAGTGATTTTGGAGCCCCCAAAAATAAAGTCTGACACTGTTTCCACTGTCTCCCCATCTATTTCCCATGAAGTGATGGGACCAGATGCCATGACCTTAGTTTTCTGAATGTTGAGCTTTAAGCCAACTTTTTCACTCTCTTCTTTCACTGTCATCAAGAGGCTTTTTAGTTCCTCTTCACTTTCTGCCATAAGGGTGGTATCATCTGTATATCTGAATTTATTGATATTTCTCCCGACAATCTTGATTCCAGTTTGAGCTTCTTCCAGCCCAGTGTTTCTCATGATGTACTCTGCATATAAGTTAAATGAGCAGGGTGACAATATACAGCCTTGACGTACTCCTTTTCCTATTTGGAAACAGTCTGTTGTTCCATGTCCAGTTCTAACTATTGCTTCCTGACCTGCATACAGGTTTCTCAAGAGGCAGGTCAGGCGGTCTGGTATTCCCATCTCTTTCAGAATTTTGCCCAGTTTCTTGTGATCCACACAGTGAAAGCCTTTGGCATAGTCAATAAAGCAGAAATAGATGTTTTTCTGGAACTTTCTTGCTTTCTCGATGATCCATTGGATGTTGGCAATTTGATCTCTGGTTCCTCTGCCTTTTCTAAAACCAGCTTGAACATCTGGAGGTTCACGGTTGACGCATTGCTGAAGCCTGGCTTGGAGAATTTTAAGCATTACTTTACTAGCATGTGAGATGAGCACAATTGTGTGGTAGTTTGAGCATTCTTTGGCATTGCCTTTCTTTGGGATTGGAATGAAAAGTGACCTTTTCCAGTCCTGTGGTCACTGCTGAGTTTTCCAAATTTGCTGGCATACTGAGGGCAGCACTTTCACAGCATCATCTTGTAGGATTTGAAATAGCTCAACTGGAATTCCATCACCTCCACTAGCTCTGTTTGTAGTGATGCTTCCTAAGGCCCACTTGACTTCACATTCCAGGATGTTTGGCTCTAGGTGAGTGATCACACCATCATGATTATCTGGGTCGTGAAGATCTTTTTTGTACAGTTCTTCTGTGTATTCCTGCCACCTCTTCTTAATATCTTCTGCTTCTCTTATGTCCATACCATTTCTGTCCTTTATCAAGCTCATTTTTTCATGAAATGTTCCCTTGGTATCTCTAATTTTCTTGAAGAGATCTCTAGTCTTTCCCATTTTATTGCTTTCCTCTATTTCTTTGCAATGATCGCCGAGGAAGGCTTTTTTAATCTCTCTTTGCTATTCTTTGGAACTCTGCATTCAGATGGGAATATCTTTCCTTTCCTCATTTGCTTTTCACTTACCTTCTTTTCACAACTATTTATAAGTCCTCCTCAGATAGCCATTTTGCTTTTTTGCATTTCTTCTCCATGGGAATGGTCTTAATCCTTGTCTCCTGTACAATGTCACTAACGTCCGTCCATAGTTCATCAGGCACTCTGTTAGTCAGATCTAGTCTCTTAAATCTATTGCTCACTTCCACTGTATAGTCACAAGGGATTTGATTTATGTGATACCTGAATGGTCTTGTGGTTTTCCCTACTTTCTTCAATTTAAGTCTGAATTTGGCAATAAGGAGTTCATGATCTGAGCCACAGTCAGCTCTCGGTCTTGTTTTTGCTAACTGTATAGAGCTTCTCCATCTTTGGCTGCAAAGAATATAATCAATCTGATTTTGATGTTGACCATTTGGTGATCTCCATGTGTAGAGTCTTCTCTTGTGTTGTTGGCAGGGGGTGTTTGCTATGACCATTGCTTTCCCTTGGCAAAACTTTGTTAGCCTTTGCCCTGCTTCATTCCATACTCCAAGGTCAAATTTGCCTGTTACTCCAGGTGTTTCCTGAATTTCTACATTTGCATTCCAGTCCCCTATAATGAAAAGGACATCTTTTTTGGGTGTTAGTTCTAAAATGTCGTGTATACCATTCAACTTCTTGTTGACCGTGATGGCTACCCCATTTCGTCTAAGGGATTCCTGCCCACAGTAGTAGATATAATGGTCATCTGAGTTAAATTCATCCATTCCAGCAAGAGAATTCCAGAAAAGCATCTATTTCTGCTTTATTGACCATGCCAAAGGCTTTCACTGTGTGGATCACAAGAAACTGGGCAAAATTCTGAAAGAGATGGGAATACCAGACCGCCTGACCTGCCTCTTGAGAAACCTGTATGCAGGTCAGGAAGCAATAGTTAGAACTGGACATGGAACAACAGACTGTTTCCAAATAGGAAAAGGAGTACGTCAAGGCTGTATATTGTCACCCTGCTCATTTAACTTATATGCAGAGTACATCATGAGAAACACTGGGCTGGAAGAAGCTCAAACTGGAATCAAGATTGTCGGGAGAAATATCAATAAATTCAGATATACAGATGATACCACCCTTATGGCAGAAAGTGAAGAGGAACTAAAAAGCCTCTTGATGACAGTGAAAGAAGAGAGTGAAAAAGTTGGCTTAAAGCTCAACATTCAGAAAACTAAGATCATGGCATCTGGTCCCATCACTTCATGGGAAATAGATGGGGAGACAGTGGAAACAGTGTCAGACTTTATTTTTGGGGGCTCCAAAATCACTGCAGATGGTGATTGCAGCCATGAAATTAAAAGACACCTACTCCTTGGAAGGAAAGTTATGACTTACCTAGATAGCATATTAAAAAGCAGAGACATTGCTTTGCCAACAAAGGTCTGTCTAGTCAAGGCTATAGTTTCTCCAGTGATCATGTATGGATGTGAGAGTTGGACTATGAAGAAAGCTAAGTGCCGTAGATTTGATGCTTTTGAAGTGTGGTAAAGACTCTTGAGAGTCCCTTGGACTGCAAGGAGATCCAACCAGTCCAATCTAAAGGAGATCAGTCCTGGGTGTTCATTGGAAGGACTGATGCTGAAGCTGAAACTCCAATACTTTGGCCACCTGATGCGAAGAGTTGACTCATTGGAAAAGACCCTGATGTTGGGAGGGATTGGGGGCAGGAGGAGAAGGGGACGACAGAGGATGAGATGGCTGGATGGCATCACTGACTCGATGGACATGAGTTTGAGTAAATCCTGGGAGTTGGTGATGGACCGGGAGAACTGGCATGCTGCGATTCATGGGGTCGCAAAGAGTCGGACACGTCTGAGCAACTGAACTGAACTGAACTGAAAGTACTTTTGCTTGTTATTCTCTACTTTTGAGATTGGGCTATGTATTTTATATATATTATATGTATATATGTGTATGTATAATAGGTATGTATGCATATTTATGTGATTATTCATGTGCATGCATAGTTGTTCCTGTTCACTTGTCACATAGTGTTTATTCTACTTTTTGCTTATTGGAAATAACTTGTGCAAATGTTAATTTAATGCCTAAGATCCAGGCTAACTGAGCTCATGACTGTCTTTTCCTGAAGTATAAGTTAACAGAGATGCGAAGGCCAAGCAAATGCTGTCAAAGTAGGAACTGTTTTGTTTCGCAGATGAGTAAGTTGAAATTCAGACAGGGAAAGTGGTCTCTTTAAGGCTTTAAATGTGAAAATGGTATACCCAGCTCTCTGTACTTCAGATCTCTTGCTGGTTTAAAGGGAAACACAAAGCCAACTGAAGCATCCAAGAGAAGAATTTGAGCGTTCAGGAAATCCCTGAAAACCAGTGGACTCAGATAGGTAGGAGAATACATAGAGGAAGGCAAAACAAAACAAAACAAACAAAAAAAACCAGAATAGACTATGGAGTTTTAAAATGGTTTTTCTCAGTATTTGTGTCAATGGATGTATTTATTCCTACAATTTTAATTAGGTGATTATACAGCTATCAGAAAAATGACATTAGAAAAATATATTGAGCACCTACTATGTGCCGGACATTCTCCTTTTTAGATTATGTACAGCTTTATTCTTTACAACTCTCTTGGGAGAAGTAATTACTATCATTTCCATTCTAAAGATGATGAAACAGAGACTAATATAGCTCATATAAGATTTTCAAGTCTTCACAGAGTTAATCTTTATAATTCCATGTCTCTTCAATGCTAAACCACAAACTTATGAATCAGCAAATATCTATCAAAATGCCTATTGTGAGAGCTTGCTCTTTATTATGGAACTTAACCTGTAAAAAGGCGATTACAGTTGGTGATAATGTTAGGATATTTACAGATACTAAGAAAACACTTGGAGAAGAAATATCCAATGCCATTGAGGGTGTCAGCAACAGTTCTTGGAGGAATTATTTTCAAATATGAGAACTGAAGAGTGTATAAAGATTTAAAAGTCTTTTCACTGTACCTAAAAATATTTTCAAAATGAAGGAAAGTGGATATCTTCAATGCAAATTATTTATATAATTGTCTAAACTATCCACCTCACTTAACTTTCCATTTCATTGCCCACTCATGCAAGTGTGACTTCAGACAGGGAAGTGTTACAAGATGAATGATCTTACCATATGGCAGAGAACAATATGTGAATTGATTTTACAATGATATAATTTACCAGCAAGTAATATCCAGCTCTGTTATGAAATCTTCTACATGTACTGTTCAGTGACATTTTTATCAATATCTCTTAGTTTCTCTCTTTATAAACAATGTGTGGCCTTTCCTATCTTCCTAAATATACTTTTATTTTCTATTTCACTTTTCTATGTAACAAGATGTGATTCATTTGTCTTTATTGTATCTGTGGATCATATAGGCACAAAATATATAAATTTGGCTTTGTAGTTTCAATTTTCCTAATTTGGGATATGTGAATGCTATTAATGAGCAATCTACATCTCTGCCACCCACACATTCATTTTGAAGACCATGTAATAAATGAGAACAAAAAATTCTACTAAGCATCAGTACATTTCTGGACTTGCATTGCTATCTTCTGCTAACTTAATCTTCAAGAATGCTAAATGACTTTCAGTTTTAAGAGTGAAGTACCATGGTGCACTGCCAGATACATGACAGTTAAAACTCCCACAGACTTTTGGCAGGGAATATATCAGTGAATGTTCATATGGGTGAACAGTGTCTTCACAAGGGGACCATATGTGTTCCAGTGAAAGGGTTCATTAAACCAGCTTGATAAAGGTATTTTCCTTAGCTAGGTAAAGAATTATCAAGAAAGTAGTATTTTCCTTCATGCTTTTTACATGTCAGTAACGATTAGCCAAGGTCATTGAGAAGTTGCTTATAACAGCATCTGTATTCAGCTTAAGATCAATAAGGGACAGTCACATTTTCGGGAAAAATCGTCCCATGTCCTTGCTTGAATAAGTGCTGTTTTCTTTTTTTTCTCTTTAGGAACTATATAGGTATATGAAAGGAGAAAACAGTGTAGGTTATAGTCAATGACAAGACAGCAGAAAGGCAAGATTCTACTTCTGTTTACAAGTTGCTCCATACAAACTTTTATATATAGAATGGATAAACAACAAGGTCCTACTGTGTAGCACAGAGAACTGTATTCAATATTCAGTGCTAAGCCAACCATACTAGAAAAGAATGCAGAAAATAATGTATATGTATGACTGAATCACTTTGCTAAAAAACAGATTATTTTTTAATACACCATACTCTAAGTCAACTATACTTCAATAAAAATTGCTCTATATGTGGTGATGTTGTGTCAAATATATATATATATATTTATGCATATGTATATAGTTGAATAGTAGATATATATACATGCTCTCACCTAAACCTTGGATTTTTAGAAAGTAAATGCTACAGAGCTTTTTGATAAGCAAAAGAGATTTTTCCTTTCACTTTAATGGTTATCTTGGGAATTGCCTTATGTCTACACAAAGCATGCACATGTATAGCAGCTTTTCATAATTGCCAAAAATTGAAAGTAAACAAGATGCCCTTTAATAGGTGAATGGAGCAACAAATGGTGGTATATCCATATAATGAAATATTATTCAGTGATAATAAAGAAATGAGCTGTCAGCAAACCACAGAAAAGCATAGTTGTATGTTGCTAAGTGGAAGAAGCTAGTCTGAAAAGGTTTCATACTGCATGATTGCAACTCAATTATAAGACATTTTTGTAAAGCAAAACTATAGGGATAATAAATATATCAATGGTTGCCAGGAACTTGTTATGGGGAATTTTAAATAGGTAAAGTACAGAAGATATTTGAGGACAGCAAACTATTCCATGTGACACTGTAATCATAGACACATGTTGCAATGCATTTTTCAAAATTCATAGAAATTTAGAGCACAGAGGGTAAATATTTATGCAACAAATTAAAAAGAAATCATTTAGGAAGTCATGACATTTGTGGACGGAAAACAGAATGTAACAAAATATAATCATATTATAAATGTAAGAAACAGTCTCACTGAAAAAAGTAGGAGAGAAAGATATTGATATAAATGATTCTGGAAACGTGGTATCTGTGAGATGAAAGACAAACAAATAAACAAGAATTTGTAAATGAAAGCTACACTCTAGTTAATAAAATTACTCCCCATAGAGTTACACGTTTACGAATTCTGATACCATGATACATGAAACTGGAATTGAATAGCTCATTAATTTGATATCAGATGGGAAATTAGATAGCAGTAGGGAGAGGGGACTAAAATGATTTACATAGTAATGGACTGGAGTGGAAGACATCAGAATGAACTTAACATAGATAATACAGACAGCTACATAAATAAATATTTATAGATATGTACATATGGATCAGTTAGTATGCATACAGCTCCTTGTTCTGTCAACAGAGAAGGCCTAGAAGCAACGATAACCAAGTAATGATGAGCACACCTCTGCCCAGATCTTGATATCTAACACTACTTTACAATCAGAGGAACCAGGGATGCTTGGAGAAATGCTTGACCTTAGAAATGGATGAGGAAATATACAGGGTAAGCCAAGCTTGGAGCATTTTTGAAGTGACAGAAAGTAGGGAAGTAATAAAAGAAAATCCTTAATATCGGGACTATGTTAAAGAGATAACAAAGGAGGCAACTAAAGGATTACCAGTGGCCAAAATGGAAGCAATTTGAGCAAGAAAACAAAGTATGTCTGGATTACAACAAAGCAATTTATCCTTTGTATTAAATCAAAGCATAAAATAAATAACTCTTATCCCATACTGACATTAACAAAAGGTTGAATGATTATTTGAGTGAAGGATAAGAGACAAATCTCCATGCAAAAAAATTCCAAATAATTTATGTAGATACTTTGCCCTTTATTTATCTATCATCTATCTACCTATCTAGAGAGACAAAGAAAGAGAAAGACAGAAAGTGAGAGAAAATTTGGAAGAACTGACGGCTTCAAGGATAGAAAGGCTTTTATACAGAGCATTAAGAATTTTTTGACAGACTGAGAAAGGATTTTAAGTTTGAAATTTCAGAAATGAATTTCAAGCACAGCATATAACCTGGCCACCATGGGAATTGTCGCTTTTGTAAGATTAGGCAACAGTGACTACAGAATTCTATTGCCACTGATGTGCTTAGCACTGCTGCCAGATCCAAAGACCTCCCTGCCATAAACTTCAAAGGCTAAATTGATAAATCACTCTTGAACCCATGAATGTAATAACTGACTACTACAAACAGTAGCAGTGATTCCCCAGAAAAAGCAAACTCTGTGAATATCATGCCCGCCTGGTAGAAGCAGCAAAAGAGCAGGGGCTTTCCCTTTGTCTTGGTTTTGCCTCCCAATTCATAAGAAAAGACATGGATTGCTTAAATCTAAATCTTACCTTCAATTTCAAGTTGCAGGAAATCTGTGAAACCTTTTTTTTTTTTTTACTTTCATACTCTTTCCATAGAGGGAAGTATATTAGAAGCAGGAAGAACTGATGGTTTCAAGGATAGAAAGCCATCATGTTGAATGTTGCTGAATATTCAGAAAAAAAAAAAAAAGAGAGATTTCAATTGGATTTAAAAATACAGATCATTAGTGCCCTTGTCAAATGCAGTTTCCATCAGAATCAAGGCCAAAACTCATATTCATTTGCAATGGAATACACATGAATTAAACTCTACACTAAAGGATTACAAAATGTAAATCAATTTTTAGGGTTTGACACCCAACTCACTGCTTCTCATCAGACATTTAACATGAGGACCAGAGAGGGAAGAGGTCAAAGATCATGAAGTCAAATTGATGGCTTAGCAGTGGCTTGTCCTCAGAGTGTGGATATCAGTGTTCTATTAAGCTAAAAAATCCAGAGATACAGTAAAAACAGAATGATCTTTGTTTCTACAGTTCGCAAGATTGAAAGTAAAAATATGCACAAGCATCAGATATGGACAATAAAAATAAAGTCTAAAGTAGACAAGCAAATTGTGTGTTTAAGTCTTTTGGAATCAAGGGCAAATGTTTTTGAGCAAATGTGTAGAAAGTTTTTATAAGTAACAGTATGAACTGATGTGTGCATTAGGGCTTCCTTCTTCACCATAGGGATGGTGCATGGTGTAGAAGTGCGTGTGACAGTGGTAAAAGGAACCTCAGTTTAGGCGAAGAAACTATGAAATGATTAGCTGTAGTATTGAAGTAAAGTCTTGTTTCCATCTATGTTTTCTTTCTGCTTGTGCTAAATGGATCAACAGAGCACCTTGGTTTAGCTTTGATTAAAGCATTTATTTCATAGGACTCTAGTTCCAAAAATTATATTTTACCCAATTAAGAAGGAGTATTCCAAGATGCAATATATCATGTTCTCTTCTGAGCCCCCAAATTAACACATACACCTATGGTTTGCAAACTCAATTTTTAAATTGATCTTTCTTTCTCACTACATATCATGAATTTTCCAGTCACTTCCCTAGTTCTATCCTTTAATAAATAATTTGCCCTCTCCCAAAATAATTTTGCTGGTGGAATTCCTGTTTGAGAGCCAAAGATGGCCTTCATGTAAGAACTTTTCCTGGTTTCCTAAAATTTATATTACAAATGGCAAAAAGAGCATCATACTTTCTACTTATTTTTTGTTGTTCAGTTGTTTAGTCATGTCCAACTCTTTGCGACCCATGGACTGCAGCACACCAGGCTTCCCTGTCCTTTACCAACTCCAGAAGCTTGCTCAAACTCATGTCCATCAAATGTTGATGCGATCCAACCATCTCATCTTCTGTTGTCCCCTTTGCCTCCTGCCTTCAATCTTTCCCAGCATCAGGGTCTTTTCCAATGAGTCAGTTCTTCTCCTCAGGTGGCCAAAGTATTGGAGTTTCAGTTTCAGCATCAGTCCTTCCAACGAATATTCATGACTGATTTCCTTTAGGATTGACTGGTTTAATCTCCTTGCAGTCCAAGGGTCTCTCGAGTTTTCTCCAACAGCATAGTTTGAAAGCATCAGTTCTTCGGCATTCGGTGTTTTCTATTGTCCAACTCTCACATCCATATATGACTACTGGAAAAACCATAGCTTTGACTATACAGACCTTTGTATTAAAAAAATGTTTCTGCTTTTTAATATGCTGTCTAGGTGGGTCATAGCTTTTCTTCCAGTGAGCAAGCATCTTTTAATTTCATGGCTGCAGTCACCATCTGCAGTGATTTTGGACACCTAGTAGACAAGGCAAACAGTTTTTTTTTTTCTTTTGTTTCCTTCCTCCTCTTCCCTCCCTTCTTTGTTTTACTTCCCTTCCATTCTTCTACTGTTTCAGATTTCAGGACTGACACATGTATAACTGTCAACAGGTAGCAAATCAAAATAATGAAATGACTACATTTTGAGTGATGAAATTGTTATGAATACTTGCAGAAATTGTGTGAGTAGCAACAGCTTACTTCACTCCTCTTCCTTCATAGCTTTCCTCCCACCCTTCATACTTTTTCATGAACTGTAACCAATATCCAGTGTTAGTGATTCACTGTAGAAGATGCTTGGGAAAACTAGAGCTTTCTCCTTCACCCATCTTGCCCCCACCTCCCCTTCCCATCCCAACACACTATCCTCTCTTTCTCTTTCTGTTTCAACAAGACTGAATCCCTAGAGGAGCATATTTATACTTTCAGTCATTCTGAGTCATGACTTGTGAAAGTCACTCTCAGTTCCTTGGCAAGTTAGATTTTGAGGAGTCTTGCCCATGTACCTTTTCACCAGATAGAGTGAAAGAGAGAATGCGAGTAAAGCAGTGACTGCTTTCCTATGTCAAAAAGTTAGCATGAGTCCATAAAAAGCTGGAGGTGGATTGGCAGACCAACCTTCAAAACCTACCAATTAGAGGAAGCCACCTGCATATCACTCCTTGAATGGCACAGATTAATCATAGATAATTTTATTTTTCATTAGCTCCAGATGCAATCTTGAATTTTCAATTTGGCTGCTAGTTATTTGAGGTCAACATTGGTGGGCTTCCCTGGTGGCTCAGTGATAAGGAATCTACCTGCCAAGCAGGAAACACGGGTTCAATCCATGGGCTGGGAAGATCCCCTGCAGAAGGAAATGGCAACCTACTCCAGTATTCCTGTCAGGACAGAGGAGCCTGGCAGGCTACAGTCCATGGCGTCACAAAAGAGTTGGACGTGACTTAGCAACTAAATAATAACAACAACAAGCATTATTTTGCAAGGTAGATTTTAGTGTGTGTGTTTATGTGTATTTCTATGTCTTTGATTTTAGGATAAGCACTGTAAAGTGGAGAAAGTCTTGAGGATGCAATTGTTATCATTTGCAAACTTGCACATATAACTGGTGGATGGAAAATAGCAGATCATTACATGGAAAAGAAGCATGTAATACTATGTGGAATCGAATATGTCAAAAATGTTTACAAAATAGACAAAAACGTAAAGAAAATTCAAACCCTAGATAATTCAGTTCTTGTTCAGTGAGAACTGCCTCTCACTTCTGTAGTGAGCCTGGGCATATAGATCCCAACAGCATTCTCGTGCTGAGCAGAATGACGTTGGGCAAAGAGCCCTGGAGCAGATATCGGCTATTCTGAGTTTAATGATATATCTAACACATTTGGTCCTGCATGAACTTGGGCAAGATATTTAACTCTCTCTAGTCCTGATTTTTCTTATTCATGAAAAAGGGTCTGTTTATGCAAAGTAAGTGAAGTCATTTTTTAAGATATAAACCTGTAATATTGTGACATTTATTTTAATAAAAGCACATCACTGAATACCTGCTGATTATGACTGCCTCCAATCTCCACACACCTCCTCCTCACTTGAAATAGGAAGGGAAACAAAATTAACTCAATCCCTAAGATAAATGGTTTAAGTTTCTGGGCTATTTTCTATAGGGAAGGAAGCTGACTAGTATTTTATTCTGAAGACACAACTGGCAGGCATTAGGCTTACCTTGATCTCTGGATGTGCCCTGTTTTGCCTTCGTTAAGACCACAGAGCGTTTTGGTAGCCATGTGAGTAGGCAGCTTTCTACTAGGTCACAGCACAAGCGACTCACACTCATATTCCTTTTATCAGACTTGATGATAGTCATGTTGACTGGACACTCCCTGCAGGTGGTTGAGCTCATGATCTTCTTTATTTATCAAATATCTATGGTCTCTATAAAGAGCCCCAGATATTTCGAGGAGCTCAAGGATAAAATTATGAACTTTTATAAATGTCTCCTTGGATCTGGCTAGTGCACTCATGGGGAAACAAAATGAAGTAGACAGAAAATGGCAGCATACAGCAGTATTCAATACATTCCATATGTGCTGTTAAGAGAATAGGACTGAGGTGATGAGGAACAATTAGATGGAGCAGAGGATATCTTCCGCTAAGAGTGAGAGAAATGATAGAATGTAGAAAAGAAAGGCCTGGGAATGAGGAAGGGCACTGCAGACAGAGAATGCCAAAGAGACTCTTGCTCAGAGACTCTTCCAAGCAAATTACTTGTTAAATTTCTGGATGCATTTGTGATACTAACAGAGAAGTTTTCTAATTTGGCATCACAAAGCACAAATAAAACACCCTGAGGGATCAATTGACATTAAGTGCAATTACTCTAAATATAATGCAAATTAAAATATTGAGCTTCCGTTACTAATATTCATTCAATATAGTATGATTAAATGTATCTTTACTTTAAGAAATATTTGTTTATTTGGCTGCATTGGGTCTTAGTTGCAGCATGTGGGATCTTTCCTTATGGTGCACAGACTCTCCAGCTGTGGTGCGAAGGTTCTAGAGAGCATGGACTCAGTATTTCTCTGCATGTGGGATTTTTGTTACCTGACCAGAGATCAAACTCATGTCACCTGCAATGAAAGGCACATTTTTAACCATTTTTAATTTTTTAAATGATCATGATTTAATCAGATTCAGTTAATCAGAGTGGCAGCAGTCACTTAGACTACTATCTATGGTATCAAGGTAAGACTTATGATAGTAATGACAGTCAGTGACCATGACAAGTCTACTAAAACGCTTTCAATTAAAATATTGTCTCTGCAACATAAAGAGTCTGGAGAGCGCTGCACTCTTTTCCCCAGCCAGATTATGTCTGAACTGAGGATAACTCCTGGTCTGACTAAGGTTTGTAGTAAACAGTAGTAAAAACAGTTCTGGACAAGAAACTAGAAGTTCTGTTTCATTCTCAACTCAGCTTTTATCTGACTAGGCAGTTTTAATTCATGATTCCTTGAGAACGATCTTGACTCCTTAGTGATTAAGTGGACAGAAAATTAACACCAGCCTTGAAGTGCTATTCAAAGAAGAATGGAGTCATTAATGGAACCAGAAAATTTCTGAAAAGTTTAAAATCATCTATAAACTAGAAGTCTACTGACTTTGTCTACATTATTTACCCTGAAATTTCTTTACTCTCTAGTGGCATTGGAGAGTAAAAATTGGGCACTGGATTGGTTTGCTGACCATGTGGTAATAGGAAGGCAATAGAAACAGCATAAAGTACATGGGGAGAGCCATGGACACATTGTAATCATTGCAGCTAATGTCCCTAATTCTAGAGAAATTGAAGCTGAAAGTAGCGTAAAGAATTGCAGGAAGGGGATACATCTATTTGACAATTGTACAGAGGAAGATTTGCTACATGCATGAATGTCTCTCTTCTCTGTGAGAGGCCCAACCTTGCTACCCTATAGTCATGCTGACAAGCTAGCACTATACTGCTCCACGGAATCTTAAATGATACTGTGTGACAGCCAGGGGCCTTTACTAGTGCCTTGCAGCTAGTTCAAGTAGGAAATAGATTTACTAAGGCATAGTTAAGTTTATGGAACATTGGAAAAAGCAGAGAACAAGATTTGTGTGTTCTCTGAAACACAACAGGGAAAATGCCTGAAACAGGGGAAAATGCCCCATCACACCAGGCACACTTCTAGAGGAAACAGTCGTGAAGTCTTACCCATTCTTAGGAAACTACGGCTGGCCTGAACGCCAATATTCCACTATGCTGTCCAGATTATCTGACTTTCTTTTGACTGGCTACCACATTATACACATGGATTGATTGGAAGAAACTGATCACAGGCTTGCAGATTTGCAGGATAGAGATCAAGAAAATTTGATTCTAGCTTTCCAGCCTAAATAAGGTAAAGAAAAGGAAAAGAAGATTGGAACATATACTAAGTGAGTCAAGTATCTGTCTGCTACAGATAATATCAAATAATAATAACAGTAATAACAACACCACGGGTTTTCATATATATAGCACTCCTTATGTGCAAAGCCTTGCTCTAAGCCCTTCTAGCTGTGTTAAGCATACAATCCTTAAAAGCACCTTGCAAGTATAAATTCCATCAAAAATGGAATGTGAGAGTTATAGTTAGCTATCCCAAATCACATAGCTGCTGAATAGCAAGGCCAAACAATGAATCCTGCAGTCCAGCCCCAGAGGTCACGGTCTTCACCACTATTCCACACTGTCTCTCATGCACAGAGGGAGGGGACTCTGACAATGAGGGGGAAAGGGAGTGTGACAAATTTTCACTCATAAATAATCAAAATCAGTTAGACCAACTTTATTGCCTTTGGTAAACAGATGGGTTCTGATCTAGAATTTGGCCCCAAGCTGGAATTTTACTCTGGGAATCAGAGCAAAGTCTGCTAAGCAAAGGAGTTTTCTCTTTCAGAGTACAATAAAGGTTGCGCCGTTTGGCAGCGTTGTGCACTAGGGGGAGAAGCATTCTGATGATTTCTATTCCTTCCAGCTCTGCCTTTTGCTTTACTGACTTAAGAAACCTGGGCAGGTGGCAGAGCAGAGTAATGTGTTTAGGAAAGGTCAGTGGAGATTGTGTTCTGGTTCTTGACATCATCAAGAAAATCTTTGGCCTCATTGTAATTACAGATCTTTATCAATAGCCAGGAGAAGAGACGGTGAGAATGCAGTCTGAGTTCCAAATCCAAGGCTGATCATGTAACATAAAAATTGAGAAAAATTGTCTCTGACTTGTAAACAGAAAATTTGAAATGAAAATCATAGGCGGAAACAAAACAAAACAAATATTGTCACAGTACAACCATTTATAACTATACTTTAAAAATTCATCAGGCCAGATTTGCTAGAACAACAAAAGTTACCCTTTCCTATTTGATGTTTTATTGTCTGATTTTGATGTGGAATTTTTGTCCTTTGATGTCTAGATGATCAGGACACATATGCCTGTTAATTACTTTGTTTAAAAATACCATTGTTCAGATGTTAACATGGCTCACGTTTGGACTTCCTGGGGACAATAAGGCTCTCCAGGGGGTACTTTGCCTGATGAAAATGTTATTCCTGTATGATCATGCCTTTCTTGCATAAATGTGCTAATAAATACCACTAATGAGCTTATTAAATATGCTTCTTCCTTCATTATGTGCTAGGTCACCTCTGAACATACCACAGACGCATTTCACTTACAAAATGGAGTCATTAATTTACTTTTTAAGCCAGAGATTTTCTGTTTAAAAGCCATTTTATTATTCTTATTTTTTCCTATGCGGTGATCAAGACATTAAAAAGATCAAAATGTGAAGGGGAAAGAAATTTAAATTACAGCATAGGAAAATATATGAACATTTCAGTAAGATCACAGATTTTTTTTTCTCTATTCAATATGTAGGGAAGAAGAGTTTATTAATACTTACACCCTTTAACTTTTTTATAATCATAATGCATTTCCTTCAATAAGTACATTTGAGCCAACTTTCTACATTTATTCAAGAATTTAATTTCTTATGGCTTGTTTTTCCCTAGAGTTCCATGGATTTCCTACATCAATTAGGATTCTTTAGGAACACATTATATTTCGCTGTGAGGGAGTACATACAACTTAAATGGCTTTTTGTTGGATGGTATGCGATACTTCTTAATGCTTCTCAAACTGTGGTCCAAGGGAGTATAATTTGAGAAACACTTTTTGTTAGGAAACCCATCCAGCATACTATAGTTACAGCAAATGTTGTTTTCATGCTGATAGATGTTAAAAGACAAATCAAGGCATATTAAGACTACTGAGTTTGTTTGAACAACAACGTGTTTTATTGGGTAGTGCCAAACCAAAGGGGCTAGGGAGACCCACCAGTAGGAGTGAGGGAAAGGACTCTTATAGAGGAAAGGCAGAAACAAAGCAAGAAAATTATTTGGCTATAGCTTAAGTGGTTGCCTTATTGACTGTTTAGGACTGGTCATCCTTAGGTTTTGATTTTTTCACCTTGAGGTGTACAGACAGGTTTTAAGACTGCTTCCATAGTCTGCTGAGGCATTAGAACAACCTCAGCTGAATGGCCTCCTTGTTTAACTTAGAATAGCTGCACTGTGGAACACTGAAGAAGAAAGGATTGTCTTACCTTGTGCAAGTCTGTAAGAATACCCAACAGACAGGTCAGTTGTTCGGAAGGAGAAAAATTCCCACTTCCCTATGCAATCTCATTCCCTATACTATTAAAATCAGATGATAATCTCTGTGCATCAAATATAGAAAAAAAAAATAGTTGATGTAGTCTTTCCGGTTGTTTGGGTTTCTATTACATCATGTGACACAAATACAAATACAACTAAGAGTAATGAAGTTGCTTTGATGGAGTCTTTTTGTTACATTTAGGTCTTTTAATACAAAGCAGAACATAATCTCATCCTGTTTGGGCTCTGTATCTCACAATTAAATAAGTTGTTTAAAAAGACTTTCACAATCTATTATGTATTTCCACCCTATAGATTGTTCACATCAAAGAGACCTTGAGAGATTAGGTAAGATATATTATTAAGAGAATTTAAGTCACATGGCAAGTTTAGACATGTGAATTATAAGAGAAATGAGGAATACTTTTTCTGTTTTAATAAGCAACTATCCAGAAAGACTGAATGCTCTTGATTGGAAACTGAGACGACACTTTACTAGCATGGGAAATATAAGAGGATGGGGGAATAATTTCCTTGGGGTGTTTCATCACTTAACTGACAATCCCTTGAATGGTAGCCAATAAAAGCAGGCTATCACTATCAGTACCACTCATTACATAGCCAGAAAATATTGATTACTTGGTTTTCAAGAAAATTACATAATAAATTCAGACTTGATCCACCATTTCCTTTCTCTATATTTGTTCTGATTTGCTGTTGAATTCATTTTTTACATATTCAAATCTGACTTATTTCCCCAAAGAAGAATGTTTGTTACACAAAATGAACAGGATCGAATATGCGTTCAGATTATTAATGGATTGGTAACAACTGTTACCGTGCCATGCTTCTCTCAACAGCTGTTTATATTTTATTTAAAATCTGTAAAAACATTTCCATGTAGTCTCTTGATCTGTATAATAATTTCCTTTTGTTCCAAGCCATTGAAGGTGTCTTTGAACCCACAAGGAACTATTCATCTATTCCTTCAAGACAGGTCCACTTTCATTATAAAAAATGAGCATCATGAAAAATGAACTCTGAAATCAAAGTGAGCAAACAAAGGTGGGTGAACTCTACCAGGCAATAGAATAAAAGTCCAGGCAGCTGCTGAAACTGATCAGTCACCATTGTTCTGAATCGCCCTTGATTTGCACTCGGAAGCTATCTTAGGGCACCTCACCAAATCTTTTCCAGAGTTATCTTTTGTGTTCATTCTCTGCTTACAGCGTCTCTCAAAATTCTGCTCACTGTTTGTCACAGTCAGAAATAAGTCTGTTAAGTTCCCCCTTGTTGATAAGTAGGCGTTGTTACTTATGGATATCCTGTTGTGCTCGCCTCCTGTAGTCTTGAATTTTCTTATTGTTCAAGCCAGAGTGATCTCAGAAGAGTATTCTTTGTAAAATACAATGTCTACTTAAAATTTTGTCAATGTGCTTCCAAAAATAACCTGGATAGGAGTCCAAACGACTGTCCTCTCTGCATGCTTCATTGTGATTAAAGTAAAACCAGGAAAAAATAATCTTCAAAATGGGAGAGGGAGGCAGAACAGTATCCTACAAATTGCAATATCACCTGTGAAATGCCATGAAAGGGCTTTCCTTTTTGAAGCCAAGGATGAATAAGGAAATGTGAGTCCATAATATGCAACTGAAGAAAAAAATAATAAAAGGCCAAAAGCCGTTACTGCTTTGTCAATGAAAGGGACAGATAAATTGGCTTGTATGCAGTGGAGGTGGGGTGTAAGAAAGCAGAGAAAAATGCTAAGACTAATAACTATCAGACTTCTGAGTGAGCAAGGTAGTTTTAAGTTTGAAAGTTTAATTATTTTTATCTAGAAAAATCTGAAGGTATTCATTTTTAATTATTTTATACAGGAGTCTCTGTTTTACTGGGAACTCTAGAATGAAAAGGAAGAATTTGTTAAGTCGTATTTTATACTGCTTCCCTGTAATGTTTTGGGTTTCCCTCATAGCTCAGTCACCAAAGAATCTGCCTTCTATGCCGGAGACCCAGGTTCGCTTTCTGGGTTGGAAAGATCTCCTGAAGAAAGGAAATGGCAACCCACTCCAGTATTCTTGCCTGGAGAATCCCATGGACAGAGGAGCCTACAGTTCACGGGGTTGCAAGAGTGAGTACGACCTAGTGACTAAGACACCACAATGTTTTAGATGTAAATATTCTGGATATTTATTAGAAATAGGAGCATGGGTTTGCATAACTTTTAACATCTTAATACAGAAAGCAGTTCTTTGTACACAAAACAGTTCTTCCTTGCACTAGGAAAATTCCATCAGTGAAGGGAAGGGAGCAAGGCTGGGTAGCTGAGAAAAGAAAGGCTTCAGGCTACAAAAGGAGATATGTGACTCTACCAACTAAACAAAACACAGAAAAAAAAGTAGCAAAATATCTTAGAACAGGGATATGTTTAATTGTGGTCCCAGGAGAGGCAATTTATGTGCCAAGAAGTCATGTGGGTTTTATGTGCCTATTAGTTTGCTTTTCAATTAAAAAATGTGTACTTTCCATGGTAACACCCACCTCTCCTGATACACAGGCTAATTTTGAGTCATGAAGAGCACCTTCTCAAAACAACACACAAATAAGCCCTCAGATTTGAATAGTTGCAAATTTCTTTAAAGCATATCATTGAAACAGATGTGCTCCAAATGCTGTTTTTTTTTTTTTTTTAGAAATGCTTTTTGTGTTTCATGGTAATGATAATTCTTAGTTACAAAAGGGCTCTTTAAAAAGCAAGTTGCAAAATAGTAAGCACCAGAAACTAGCAGGTGATCTTTAAAAGAAGGGTATCCATTCATTAAAGAGTCAATTTCCTAAATTAATTCTTTTACTGACTATTAAATTATCTTCTATTTTCTCAAAATATTTACTTCTATTTTTATTTGAATAACTATAATCTGAATATATTAATGAAAAGAGATGGTAAAATAAGATTTCCCTCCTTTTTCATCTATCTTTTTTTTGAAGAACCAAAACCTAGTTAGTATGCTGGTTATTGGGCTTCCCTGGTAGTTCAACTGGTAAAAAATCTGCCTGCAATGCAGGAGGCCCCAGTTTGATTCCTGAGTTGGAAACAGCCCCTGCAGAAGGGATAGGATACCCACTCCAGTATTCTTTGGGTTTCCCTGGTGGCTCAAATGGTGAAGAATCCAGCTGCAGTGCAGAAGACCTGGATTCGATCCCTGGTTTGGGAAGATCCCCTGGAGGAGGGCATGGCAACCCACTCCAGTATTCTTGCCTGGAGAATCCCCATGGACAGAGGACCCTGGGGAGCTACAATTCATGGGGTTGCAAAGAGTAGGATACAAGTGAGCAACTAAGCAGACAGCACGGCATGCTGCTGACTAAATTGGCTACTATACTGATATATTGGATGCAACCTGCCTAAAGACCTTCAGATGTCTTTAGGTGAATTTAATTCATTTTCTATTTAAATGTTTCAGATTGCATATGAATTTTTGTGTAATGCAAATGCTCCTGGTTACCATTCATATATTAAGACTAATCTATTGCTGAAGTAATTAGGTAGCTTAGTGGTAAAACCAGGGGTTCTACATCTAAACATTTTATGTTTGATTATAAATTCTATAGTTTAAAACTGGAAGGTTTGAAGCAAATTAGTTAAACTCTCTTTAAATCTCCCTTTGCTTGATTTGTAAAAGTGAGGTAACTAGTTTCATAAGACCATTTTGGAGATGACATAAATTAGTTACATAATACTTTTGCGATAAATGTCAAATCTTCTCTGCAGTAAAGGTTGGGATCACAGTCTGATATTTTTAGCAGTTTGCAAAAATCTTACTTAAACAACTAGATTATAAACTCAGTTTACATACAACACAAGCAATATACATAAAAATCTTAGCTATAAAATAGCTTTGATAACAAAGATGAGTTCATTTTCTACTTCTGAAAAGGCATATGGCATGCATTCAATGAATAAAAATTTTCTCAACTCTTGTGGCACAATTTAGCAATATCAGGTAACTTTAAAAATGAACAGGAAGTGAATATATCTAAATATATTGATATATTTTTAAAGTATTGGATAGTTTCCAAAAAGAAAATTAAGTATAAAATAAACATAAAAAAGGTACAAAATTAGAGCAGAATCTGTGAAATTGAAAACAGAATGTCAATAGAGAGAAAAGTGAAATCAATAGCTGATTCTTTAGAAAGATCAATAGCATCGATAAGCCACTGACCAGGCTGGTTAATTTAAAATGACAGAAGAAAAATAAAAATAAAAAAATAATAATAAAATGACAGAAGATACAGATTAATAATGCCAAAAATGAAAGAAGGGACATCACTACAGATACTATAGACTTTAAAATTATAATAAAGGAGTACTGTGAATGGATCTTTGCCCACAAATTTGCTAAGCTAGAAGAAATAAACCAATACATTTAAAGACACAATTTGCTAAAATTCATACTAGGAAAAAAATAGATAATTTTAATAGGTTAAATGTAATAAAACATTGAGTCAACAATTAATAACCTTGCCAAAAGGAGCACCAGTCCCAGATAGATTCACTGGTAAATTCTACCAAACATTTAAGGAAGAAGTTATGTCAATTCTCTACAATGTCTTTCAGAAAATAGAAGCAGAAAAAATATTTTCCAGCTTATTCTATGAGGCTTGCACTAGCTTGATACTGAAATCACAAAAATTCTTTAAAAGAAAACCATAGACCAATTTCTCTAATAAATATGGATGCAAAAACTCTCAATAAAACACTAGCAAATCAAAACTATCAGTGAGTAAAAATAATAATAAACCACATGTATGTGCATCTGATTCAATGTTTAGAAATCAATTAATGTAACACCTTACACATGACAGACCAGTGAAAACAAAATCACATGGGCATACAAATCAATACAGAAAGAACAGTCAGCACCCATTCAAAACGCTCAGCAAATTAGAAACAGAGGGAAACTTCAACTTGACAAAGAATGTCTACCAAAAACCTACACAACGTTATACTTAATGGTGTGAAACTAAAAAATTTTCCACTAATATGAAGAACAAGGCAAAGATAGCCTCTTCAATCATTCCTTTTCAACATTGTATTAGAAGTGCCAATAATGCAATAAAACATGAAAAAACAATAATAGGTATAATAGATAGGGAAGGAAGAAATTAAACTCTCTATTTACAGATGAAATGGTCATCTCTGTAAAAAGTCTGAAAGAACTGACAAAGAAACCTTCTGGAACTAATAAGCAATTATAGCAAGATTACAGGATGTAAGATTAACATACAAAAGTCAATCTCTTCCCTATATCCCAGCAATGAGCAATTGGAACTTGAAATTAAAACCACAATACCACTTATATTAAAACCTCCCCAAAATTAAATACTTAGGTATAAATCTAACAAAATATGCTCAAGAACTATATGTTAAAAATTACAAGACCCCAATGGAAAACAACTAAATAAATAGAAATTTCATGTTTATGGGTAGGAAGATTCAATATTGTCAAAATGTCACTTCTAACTTAATCTGTAGATCAAATGTAATACCAATTAAAATCCAATTAAGTTATTTTATGGATATCAACAAATTGATTCTAAAATTTATATAAACATTTGAATTTTAATTGTTCCAGATATTATATTTTTAAAATATTAATATTGTGCTACTATACCTATAGAAATGAAGTTTCCATATTAAATAAGCATACACAAAAGCAATTAAGAAACAGAAGTGTTCTTATATATGACAATAGAAACAGAAAAACAATTCATGCAAGCTCTTTCATACATTTTGTTTATTTTTTTTAACCAAGTGAAATAGGAAGTGATCAAAGAATTTTAATCAAGAGAATCACAAGATTAGACTTGTGATTCAATTTCTAAAAGGTTACTCTGCATTACTTTGCTGCATGAAAAATACTCTATACAATGCATAAAGGAATTGTGTCTGATATGGGAGAGAAAGAAGAATTTAGCATATGTTGAGATTTAAAGGAAATTTGTATGAGAGAACAGCAAGAGATGCAGAAAAAAGAGTAAAAAAACGCATGTGTGTGATGAAAAAATAATTGGAGATATTTTTCAAAATTTGGTAATAAGGCCATAATTAGGGACATGTTCAGTAACATGAAATTCTCCGTGACAATACAATTCATTTTTGAAAATGGTCATAAGTGAATTTGATTAAGGAAAAGATGAAAGCTATGGGTGACAAAGGCATAAAATATAACTTAAATGTTGTAAGTCTATCTTAGAAGAAATAAGATGACTGAAAATGAAGCGATAAATGAGAATATAAACCATGAATAATTTCCTTAGGGAGAAGTGGAAGTATAAAAATACAAAGCAAAATGCTATCTGAATTGCAAAATTAATTAATAGAGTTCCACATATAGATACAATCTTAAAATATTTTACTTTCCATGATAAAGGGAGCAACTCATGTAGGTGCCCAAAATAGATTATTCACAAAAGCTAAAGAATTCCAACTCTAGTAGATGATAGAAGAATACTCATAAGAAGTGTGATATAAAGATATAGTGACTGAAGTATTTTACTTATAACTGAAATATATGACAATAATAGAACAAATTTAATTTATTAAAAATATAGAAAATAAACTACACACAAAATTTTATTAAAAATCTTTAAGAACAACTCTTGCTGATTAAGAGATGCTAAAGAAATGCATATATTTATAATACAGAAAAAAGGAAACAACAGAAAATTAGAACTGGATATTTCTCTTTGTAAAGAGGAAAATTAAATTTGCAAAGAGCCAGACACAACTGAATGATTGAACAACATTTTCCTTTGCATGTGAAAGTCGCTCAGTTGTGTTTGTCTCTTTGCAACCCCATGGACTATACAGTCCATGGAATTCTCCAGGACAGAATAATACGGTGGGTAGCCTTTCCCTTCTCCAGGGGATCTTCCCAACCCAGGGATGGAACCCAGGTCTCCCTCATTGCAGGCAGATTCTTTACCAGCTGAGCCACCAGGGAAGCTCCAATTCCTTTACATACTTCAAATGAAATAATTTAATATTACCTAGTAATAATTTAATGTTACCTAGTTTGTGAGTAAATGATTATCTTCTCCTTGGAATTTCTTTCTCATGAATTTCCTGAGTTTTAAGAAATTTGCTTATAAACTTCCTGTATGGTCTCATGGTTTAGATAAACTCTATTGCAAATTTTTATATTCACTAAGACAGTAACAATGTCCTAATTCAGTAATCTGGTAGCTCAGCTGATAAAGAATCCACCTGCAATGCTGGAGACCCTGGCTCAATTTCTGGCTAAGGAAGACCCTCTGGAGAAGGGATAGGCTACCCACTCCAGTATTCATGGGTTTTCCTGGTGGCTCAGATGGTAAAGAATTCACCTGCAATGCAGGAAACCTGGGTTCCATCCCTGGGTTGGGAAGATCCCCTGGAGGAGGGCATGGCAACCCACTCCAGTATTCTTGCCTGGAGAATCCCCGTGGACAGAGGAGTCTGGCAGGCTGCAGTCCATGGGGTCGCAAAGAGTTGGACATGACTGAGTGGCCAAGCACAGCACAATCCAGTAGTCATTTCAATGAATAAACTATTTACTTGATTATAGCACTATGGGAGCAGAACTAACCACAAATACTTTTTTTCCTCATTTAATCAAATTCTAGGAAAAAAAAAAGTAGATTTGAGAACCATAATTTTCATTTTCAAGGAACATGAAAGATGACTTTTACATCACTAAATCTCTTAAAAATTGAGCCACACATTTTTTTTAATTTTGAAAAGTCCATAAACCATTCAGTTGAGTACATTTTCTATCATGAGTGCAGTTTCAGTTCTTCTATGAAAGAAGTTTTGTTTCAGAATGTTTGAAAATTACTATGTCATATTCTCATGAAACTATAAAAACTGCATTTAGAATCTGTCAATGGATATGGTAAATTTTAACAGTGATATGAATGAATATTTTAAAATATTTGTATTCTTTATTTCTCAATTTTTATAATTAAATTATTACATGTTTATATCACAAATTTGATATTTGAAAAGGCAGACAGCATAATTTCACTATATCATTTAGTCTTAATTCTAAAGATACACAGAAATGAAAGAATAAAAATAACACTGTTAAGCAGTAAAATATGGATTTTTTATAACATAGACATCGATGACTGTTATGACACTCTGATGATTATAACAAATTGGTACTGGTATACAAATAGACAAAAAGAACAATTAGATGAGACAGAAATTCCGTGCATGTGTAGTCATTTCATTTATAATAAAAACAATACTAATGTGTGGTGAAAAAAAGAGTGATTCTTTCATGGTTTTGGATCAACTCCATATCTATAACTGATTAAAAAAATTCCTGATCCTTACCTCAGACTAAACCAAATTATCCATTCTAGATTAATAATTATTATAAATATGAATAGCAAAACATACATTTAAAGAGAAAATACATAGTCTTTTGTAACCTTGGAAGAGGCAAAGATTTTTCTTAAGCAGGGCACAGAAAACACAAATTATTTTTGAAAATTAATATGCTGGACAATAATGAAATCAAGAAATGCTAATTAGTAAAAGATATTATTAAGAAAGACTTCTCTGGTGACTCATGGTAAAGAAGGTGGTAAAGAATCTGCCTGCAATGCAGGAGACCCCCGTTGGAGCCCTGAGTCAAGAAGATCCCCTGGAAAAGGGAATGGCTACCCATTCAGTATTCTTGCCTGGAGAATCCTATGGACAGAGGAGCCTGACAGGCTACAGATCGTGGGTGGCAAAGAGTTGGACACAACTGAGTGACTAACACTTTTGCTAGAATTGCTTAGGATCAGAAAAATCTTCTTCTGTGTTTTCTTCTGGGCTTCCCACATGGCTTAGTGATAAAGAGTCCAGCTGCTGTTGCAGGAGACGTGAGTTCAGTCCCTGGGTTGGGACAATCCTCTGGAGGAGGAAATAGCCACCCAACTTCTGTGTCTGCCTAAAGAAACTCAAAAACAGCAAAATATATGAATCGATGATTTTTAAGACATGAAATATCAGACAACAAAGAACAGTGTACCTGAGATCCATATAAATAGCATGAACATTATAATATTCCCAGGAAGAAAGAATGCTCTAGGGAGAGCTTGGTAGACTTCCTGAGTAGGAGTGAGTTTGCTAAGAAACCAGAAAGACCATGGTGCCTGGAATTCTCAGAACAGATTATTGGAGAAAATATAGCTATGCAACAGGGGAACTCCAAAGATCTGCTGAGGAAGACCCTTGAGAGTTTGGTAGAGTACTGATTATCATATGCATACGTGAAACTACCCAAGATGAGGGAAAGAACTGACAAAAAAGTATTAGCAAGAAGAAAATCTAGCATTCACCTAAGTCTGGAAAGTGTCTTTTCTCATCAGCAATGCTGGAGAAATGTGCAATTTACTAGGTATTGTGCAGATACCCCAAAGATTTTGCCTCAGCATTAGGGAATAATCATGCCTAAGCTGAATGTCATTGATACTACATAGAAAACTTAAAAAAAAAATAAGAGCAGGAGAGATCAAACTATTCCCAGGTAACTTATCTATATCCCAGAACAAAGAATATAGGAGTTTAAAGATATCCAATTCACTACAGGGCTCATCTGTCCTATATAACTCAACTGTGTACAACTCTTTGTGACCCCATGGACAGAGGAGCCTGGCAGGCTACAGTCTATGAGGATTCTCCAGGCAAGAATACTGGAGTCGGTCACCATTTCCTTCTCCAGGGGATCTTCCCAACTCAGAGATTGAAACCAGGTCTCCGGAATTGCAGGCAGACTCTTTACCATCTGAGCCACCAGGGAATCACTGTAGAGTAACTATGTGTGAATGCCAGAAAGAGTTACCTTCATCTACAAGATAACTGTGTCTGGCATTAAGTTAGAAATTAATAAGCATGCAAAGAAACAGGAAAATACAATTAATAAGAACTATCAACCAATTGAAATCGACAGAGAATAGATTCTGATATTGCAATTTACTGATGAACCCCCTGCAGGACAGCAAAGGAGACGCAGACATGAAGAACAGAACTGAGGACACAGTGGGGCAGGAGAGGGTGAAACAAATGGAGAGAGTGGCATTGACACATATGCATTGCCATATATAAAGTAGCTGCCTGGAGAATCCCAGGGACAGAGGAGCCTGTTGGGCTGCTGTCTGTGGGGTCGCACAGAGTCAGACACGACTGAAGCCACTTAGCAGCAGCAGCAGCAGCTAGTGGGAAGCTGCTATATAACACAGAGCTAAACCAGGTGCTCTGTGACAATATAGAGGGGTGGGATGGGGTGGAGGTTATGGGAGGAGATTCATGGGAGGGGGCATATGTATACTTATGACTGATTCATGTTGAATAAGCAACAGTATTGTAAAGTAATTATCCTCCAATTAAAGATAAATTTAAAAAGAAGCAAAGCCATCAGACAATTGTCATAGCAATATTATATATGATCAAAAAGCAAATAGAGAAGGTATAAAAGAGACCCAAATCTAACTTGTAGAAATAAAAATACAATGGTTAACACAAAAATAATACTGGATGGAATCAATAGCAGTTTAGATGTTGTAGAAGAAAAGATGAGTGTGCTTGAAGGCAAGACATAAAAACAATCCAAATTGGTACAGAAAGTAAAATGACTAAAAAAGTGTACTGATTAAGGGCACTGATAGACTTTGCCAGTGAAAGGATCGCCTTAAAGGAGTTTCACATTTTGTATATAGGTATTTGGTGGTGATCATCCCCCACAAAAGAGATGCAAAAAGGCAAAATGTTTGTCTGACAAAGCCTTACAAATAGCTGAGAAAAGAAGAGAAGTGAAAGGCAAAGGAGAAAAGGAAATATATACTCATCTGAACGAAGAGTTCCAAAGAATAGCAAGGAGAGATATGAAAGCCTTCATAAGTGAACAATGGAAAGAAATAGAGGAAAACAATAGAATGGGAAAGACTAGAGATCTCTTCAAGATAATTAGAGATACCAACGGAAGATTTCATGCAAGTTTAGTTCAGTTCAGTTGGTCATTTGTGTCTGCTGCTTTGTGACCCCATAGATTGCAACATGCCAGGCTTCTCATCACCAACTCCGGGAGCTTGCTCAAACTCATGTCCAGGTCAGTGATACCATCTAACCATCTCATCCTCTGTTGTCCCATTCTCCTCCTGCCTTCAATCTTTCCCAGAATCAGGGTTTTTTTTTTTTTTTCTATTGTGTCAGTTCTTCACATCAGCTGGCCAAAGTGTTGGAACTTCAGCATTAGTCCTTCCAATGAATATAAAGGACTGATTTCCTTTAGGATTGACTGATGTGATATCCTTGTAGTCCATGCAAAGATGGGTACAATAAAGGACAGAAATGGTATGCACATAACAGAAGTGGAAGATATTAAGAAGAGGTGGCAAGAATGCACAGAAGAACTATACAAAAAAGATCTTAGTGAGCCGGATAACCACCATGTGATTATCTCACCTAGAGCCAGACATACTGGAGTGTAAAGTCAAGTGGGCCTTAGGAAGCATCACTATGACCAAAGCTAGTGGACTGATGGAATTCCAGCTGAGCTATTGCAAATCCTAAAAGATGATTTGCAGATACTGACACTGAGTGCAGCTATTAAAGTGCTGAACTCAATATGTCAGCACATTTGGAAAACTCAGCAGTGGCCACAGGACTAGATAGGTCAATTCTCGTTCCAATCCCAAATAAAGACAATGCTAAAGAATGTTCAAACTACCACACAATTGCTCTCATTTCACACGCTAGCAAAGTAATGGGCAAAATTCTCCAAGCTAGGCTTCAGCAACACGTGAACCGAGAAATTCCAGATGTTCAAGCTGAATTAAGAAAAGGCAGGGGAACAAGAAATCAAATTGCCAACATCTGCTGATCATAGGAAAAGCAAGAAAATTCCAGAAAAAACATCTATTTCTGCTTCACTGACTACACTAAAGACTTTGACTATGTGGATCACAGCAAATTGTGGAAAATTCAAGAGATGGAAATACCAGATCACCAAACCTGCTTCCTGAGAAATCTGTATGCAAGTCAAGAAGCAACATAGAACCAGAAATGGAAAATAAGACTGGTTTAAAATTGGGAAAGAAGTACGTCAAGGCTGTATATTGTCACTCTGCTTATTTAACTTATATGCAGAGTACATCATGAGAAATACCAGACTGGATGAATCACAAGCTGGAATCAAGATTGCCAGGAGAAATATCAATAACCTTAGGTATGTGGATGATAACCTCCCTTATGGCAGAAAGAGAAGAGGAACTAAAGAGCCTCTTGATGAAGGTGAAAGAGGAGAGTGAAAAATCTGGTTTAAAACTCAACATTCAAAAAACAAAGATCATAGCATCTGGTCCCATCACTTTATATCAAATAGATGGGGAAACAATGAAAACAGTGTTAGGTTTTATTTGGGGGTGGGGTTTTCCAAAAACACTGTAAATGGTGACTGCAGCTATGAGATTAGAAGATGCTTGCTCCTTGGAGTAAAATCTGTTACAAACCTAGATAGCCTATTAAAAAGCAGACATTACTTTGCTGACAAAGGTCCATCTAGTCAAAATTATGTTTTCCTCCAGTAGTCATGTACAAATGTGAGCTTTCTTTATGATCCACCCTCATGTCTGCTTGTTTTGCTGTTATGCTATCCTAGATTGCTTAACACTGGAAAAAAAAACTTGTCTGGATCAAGTTAATTTGTTTGTAAGAGAAGGAATGAGACTTCAACATATATTTATTTCTGCATCTGAAGTACCAAAATAGCAGAAAGACTCCATCACAGTATTCATCTCAACACCAAGACCCAGCTTTACCCAATTGCCTGCAGGTTCTAATGCTGGAGATCTCACACCAAACAACCAGCAAGGCAGGAACACAGTCCTACTCGTCAGCAAATTGGCTGCCTAAAGTCATACTAAGCTCACAGACACCCCAAAACACACCCCCTGATGCAGCCTTTCCTATCAGATGGAAGAGTCTCAGCTCCACCCACCAGAGCTTAGACACCAGTCTCCATCACCAGGAAGCCTACACAAGCTGCTGGACCAACTTCACCCACCACGGTGGAGACAACAGAAGCAAGAGGAATGTCAAGCCTGCAGCTTGTGAGAAAGAAACCATAAACACAGTAAGTTAGACAAAATGAGACCGCAGAGAAAAATGCTGCAGACAAAGAAGCAAGTTTAAAACCCATAAGACTAAATAAATGTAGACAAAATAGGCAATCTACCTGAAAAAGAAGTCAGAGTAATGATAGCAAATATGGTCTGAAATCCTGGAAATAGAATAGAGCACAGATTAAGAAGATACAAGAAATGTTTCACAAGGACCTAGAAGAACTAAATTACAATCAGTGGTAAGCAACACAATCACTGAAATGAAAAATTAAACTAGAAGGAATCAATAGTGGAATAACTGAAACAGAACAGATAAATGAGTTGGAAGATAAATGGTGTAAATAACTGCCATGGAGCAGAATAAAGAATGAAAAGAAATAAGGACAGTCCTACAGACCTCTGGGGTAACATTATACACACCAACATTCAAATTATAGGACTCCAGAAGAAAAAAAAAAAGAAATAGTCTGAGAAAATATTTGAAGATGTTATAGTCAAAAATTTCCCTAAATGGGAAAGGAAAGTCAACCAAATCCAGGAAGCACAGAGAGTCCCATAAAGAACAAACACAAGGAGAAACATGCCAAGACACATATTAATCAAACCAACAAAAGTAAAGTACAAAGAAAAAATATTAAAGGCAAAGGAAAATTGACAAATAACATACAACTTTCCAAGATTGAACCAGGAAGAAATATAAAATGTGAAGTTGACTAATTACAATTAATGAAAATAAAGCTGTAATTAGAAATCTTCTAACAAACAAAAGTCCAAGACCAGATGGCTTCACAGGAGAATTTTGTCAAACATCTAGAGAAGAGCTAGCAGCTATCCTTCTCAGACTCAGACTTCTCAGACTATATCAGACAAATATTGCAGATATAGGCGCACTCCTGAACTCATTCTATGATGCCACCATTAACCGATATCAAAGTTACAGACCAATATCATCAATGAACATGGATGCAAAAATCCTTAACAAAATACCTGCAAACCGAATCCAACAAACTGAACCCAACAACACATTAAAGGAATCATACAGAATTATGTTGAATAATAGTTGTGAAAGTGGACAACCTTGTCTTGTTCCTGGTCTTAGAGGGAAAGCTTTCAGTTTTTCACCACTGAGAATGTTTGCTGTATGCTTATCATATATGGCCTTTACTATATTGAGGTAGGTTCCTTCTATGCCCATTTTTTGAAGACTTTTAATCATAAACAAGTGCTGAATTTTGTCAAAGGCTTTTTCTGCATCTATTGAGATTATCATATGGCTTTTAACTTTCAATTTGTTAATATGGTATATCACATTGATTGATTTGCATACATTGAAGAATCCCTGCATCCCTGGAATAAACCTAACTTGATCATGGTGTATGAGCTTTTTGATGTGTTGCTGAATTCTGGTTGCTAAAATTTTGTTGAGGATTTTTGCATCTATGTTCATCAGTGATACTGGCCTGTAGTTTTCTTTTTTTGTGTGTGTGTCTTTGTCTGGTTTTGGTATCAGGGTAATTATTCAGCATAGTTCTGGAAGTCCTAGCTCCAGCAATCAGAGAAGAAAAAGAAATAAAGGAATCCAGATAGGAAAAGAGGAAGTAAAGCTCTCACTGTTTGCAGATGACACGATACTGTACATAGAAAACCCTAAAGATAGTATCAGAAAATTATTAGAGCTAATGAGTGAATTTAGAAAAATTGCAGGATACAAAATCAATACACAGAAATCACTTGCAACTCTATACACTAACAATGAAAAATCAGGAAGAGAAATTAAGGCATCAATCCCATTCACCATTGAAACAAAAAGAATTAAATATCTAGGAATAAACTTACCTAAGGAGACAAAAGAACTGTACACAAAAAAAATTATAAGATACTAATGAAAGAAATCAAAGATGACATAAACAGATGGAGAGAATAAACCATATTCTTGGGTAGGAAGAATCAATATTGTGAAAATGATTATACTACCAAGTGCAATCTACAGATTCAATGTGATCCTTATCAAATTACCAACAGCATTTTTCACAGAACTAGAACAAAAAAATTCACAATTCATATGGAAACACAAAAGACTATGAATAGCCAAAACAGTCTTGAGAAAGAAGAATGGAGCTGGAGGAATCAACCTTTCTGACTCCTGATTATACTACAAAGCTACAGTGATCAAGACAGTATGGTACTGGCACAAAAACAGAAATATAGGCCAATGGAACAAGATAGAAAGCTCAGAAATAAACCCATGCTCCTATGGGTACTTTATTTTTTACAAAGGCAGCAAGAATATGCAATGGAGCAAAGACAGCCTCTTCAATAAATGGTGTTGGGAAAATGGACAGCTACATGTAAAAGAATTAAATTAGAATACTTCCTAACACCATACACAAAGATAAACTCAGAGTGGATTAAAGACCTAAATGTAAGAAACTATAAAACTATAAAACAGAAACTATAAAATTCTTAGAAGAAAACATAGGCAGAACACTTGACACAAATCAAAGCAAGATCCTCTATGACCCATCTCCTAGAGTAATGGAAATAAAAACAAAAGTAAACAAGTGGGACCTGATTAAACTTAAAAGCTTTTGCACAACAAAGGAAACTATAAACAAGGTGAAAAGACAACCCTTAGAATGGGAGAAAATAATAGAAAATGAAACAACTGACAAAGGATTAATTTCCAAAACATACAAGCAGCACATACAACTCAATACCAGAAAAACACAACCCAATGAAAAAGTGGGAAAAAGACCTAAACAGACATTTCTCCAAAGAAGATATACAGATGGCTAACAAACACATGAGAAGATGCTCGACATTGTTCATTATTAGAGAAATGAAAATCAAAACTACAATGAGATATCACCTCACACCAGTCAGAATGGTCATCATCAAAATGTCTACAATCAATAAATTCTGGAGAGGGTGTGGAGAAAATGGAATGCTCTTGCACTGTTGGTGGGAACATAAATTGATACAGCCACTATGGAAAGTAGTATGGAAATTCCTTAAAAAACTAGGACTAAAACCACCATATGACCCAGCAATCCCACTCCGATGCATATACCCTGAGGAAACCAATATTGAAAAGGATGCATGTATACCGTTGTTCATTGCAGCACTATTTACAATAGCTAGAACATGGAAGCAACTTAGATGGCCATCGACAGAGGAATGGATAAAGAAGTTTTGGTACATATACACAATGGGATATTACTCAGCTATAAAAGGAACACATTTGAGTCAGTTTTAATGAGTTGGGTGAACATAGAACCTATTATACAGAGTGAAGTAAGTCAGAAAGAGGAAGATAAATATATTCTAACACATATACATGTAATCTAGAAAAATGGTACTGAAGAGTTTATTTACAGGGCAGCAATGGAGAAACTTACTCCTTGGAAGGACAGTTATGACCAACCTAGACAGCATATTAAAAAGCAGAGACATTACTTTGCTAACGAAAGTCCATCTAGTCAAGGCTATGGTTTTTCCAGGGGTCATGTATGGATGTGAGAGTTGGACTGTGAAGAAAGCTGAGCGCCGAAAAATTGATGCTTTTGAACTGTGGTGTTGGAGAAGACTCCTGAGAGTCCCTTGGACTGCAAGGAGATCCAACCAGTCCATCCTGAAGGAGATCAGTCCTGGGTGTTCATTGGAAGGACTGATGCTGAAGCTGAAACTCCAATACTTTGGCCACCTGATGCGAAGAGTTGACTCATTGGAAAAGACCCTGATACTGGGAGGGATTGAGGGCAGGAGGAGAAGGGGATGACAGAGGATGAGATGGCTGGATGGCATCACCAACTTGATGGACATGAGTTTGAGTAAACTCTGGGAGTTGGTGATGGACAGGGAGGCCTGGCATGCTGCGATTCTTGGGGTTGCAAGGAGTCGGACATAACTGAGCGACTGAACTGAACTGAACGGAGAAACAGACCAAAAAAATAGACTTATGGACATAGGGAGAGGGAAGGAGAGGGTGAGATGTATGGGAAAGGGAACATGGAAACTTACATTACCATATGTGAAATAGATAGCCAATGTGAATTTGCTGTATGGCTCAGAAAATTCAAACAGGGGTTCTGCACCAACCTAGAGGGATGGGATTGGGAGGGAAATGGGAGGGAGGTTCAAAAGGGAGGTGATATATGTATAGCTATGGCTGTCATGTTGAGGTTTGACAGAAAACAACAAAATTCTGTAAAACAATTATCTGTCAATTAAAAAAAATTAAAAATACTAAAAAAAAAAAAAAGAGTTATATACCATGAGGAAGTGGGGTTTATCCCACAGATGTAAAGATTCTTCAATACATGCAAGTCAGTCAATGTAATACACTACATTAACAAATCAATGTATATACATATTATATACATGTATGTATATAATGAAATAGGATAAATGTAAATGGTGGGTGTATGTTTACAGATAACAGAATTACAGTAAATAATTTTAACAGTCATGTTTATTTTTATTTATATTTTTAACTTAGACTGATGTGAATATTGATGTTTCATTCTTGTAGACCCTCTTCCTGATCTTCCCTTCTTTTGCTTCTCACTTGGTAAAAACTTCTCATCTTTTACAGACTTTAGTGTTAACCATAACGTGTTTGCTGTGCTTAGTCACTCAGTCGTGTCTGACTCTTTGTGACCCCATGGACTGCAGTCCGCCAGACTCCTCCGTCCACGGGGATTCTCCAGGCAAGAATACTGGAGTTGGTTGCCATGCCTTCCTCGAGGGGATCTTCCCAACCCAGGGACTGAACCCAGGTTTCCTGCATCACAGGTCGATTCTTTACCATCTGAGCCACCAGGGAAGCCAGTAAAGTGTTTACCATTCCAAATCATGTATGATTAACCCCTCATTGTTGTGTCCCTATTAATTTTGGTATAAGAATATCTATGGCAGCTTTTTACCCATTATTAAGATAATGTCTATTTGTTCTTTGAGTTTTTTTTAAAGGTAACCGCTGTGTCTTCCATGGGCTTTCCTGGGGGTCAGCTGGTAGAGAATCCACCTGCAATGCAGGAGACCTGTATCCTGTATATAGCATATTCTTGGTAAATAAGTAGGGCTACCAAATTTTCATGTGTGCATAAGCAGGGTCTAAACATACAGTTATATCATTTAGTGATTCATTTGTTTTTCCTCCATTCAGAATGGCCATACACAGTGAATGAAGGCTCTGAAGTCACTACAATGGCTGAACTTCCTGCCTTTGCAAGTTGTCCACTGAGTGATCTTGGGCAATTTATTTAAACTTCCTGAGTCTCAGTTTTCTCATCTGAAAATAGGGATACGGCAATGGCACCCCACTCCAGTACTCTTGCCTGGAAAATCCCATGGACGGAGGAGCCTGGTAGGCTGCAGTCCATGGGGTCGCGAAGAGTCCCATGACTGAGTGACATCACTTTCACTTTTCACTTTTATGCATTGGAGAAGGAAATGGCAACCCACTCCAGTGTTCTTGCCTGGAGAATCCCAGGGATGGGGTCGCACAGAGTCGGACAAGACTGAAGTGACTTAGCAGTAATAGTATGTAATGCCTGGAGACAAACTGAGCAGTACGTGAGTAGTGTGTACAAGTTGTCTGACTGACTGACACTGACGTAGAAAACACTCAAACATGTTAGCTATGTTAACCTTTATTCAAAAAACCTGAGGTGAGTTTTTACTCTGTGCCAGACACTGAAATATCATATGGTGCATTTTAAGTTTTCGAGGAAGTCATATGCTAATGTGGGAGATGGACAAGCATGATAAATAATGAGTAGTATGGATAAAATCCTATGGGAGCACAGAGGGAGAACAGACAATATCCTGGCTGTATAGCAAAGGCATTATTTAAGCAGACAATTGACAGAAATATGAGCATATGTTAGTCTGAGAATGAGGGTGTGACAGGGCAGTACAAATGGAGAGAGCCAAATCCCAAAGACGTGATAATGTGAGAAGGAAGATATGGGATATTGGAGAAGGTTGAGAAATGGAGAGGCAGAAAAATGTAAATGAATACAATCACAAGACAAAAGAGTTGTCACATGCCTCTGGATAGAAATAGTTGCTGATCTGAAGTTACGTAAGCCATTTGTGAGTGGAAGCCTTGTACATAACTGAACAAAACACGCAAAAGAACAGATTTCTTTATTATAAACTCATATAACACTTCCTAGAACATGCCCAAGCATAGGCAGCTAGAAGGTACCATGGGACCAAATAAACTCTTTTGATATAGCTGAATGAAGAGAGGGCAAAAATTGGATATGTTACATAAAAAATAAATCAAACTTGCATTAGAGCTACTAATTTTCAAAAGATTCAGTTTAAAACTAATAAAGTAGAAGCAAAATGAGCTGATTTAAATTTCACCTTCTCTCACTTTTTCATCCAACTCTATTAGAAGTGCTAATATCCATAGGACTATAAAATGGCCTAAAGACCTCTTGTTGGAGGAATAAAGTGAGGATAATAAGGGCAAATTTAATAAATTGCATCTGGAAAATAAGGAGTTATTTGAGAACTCAACAGAACTTTGCAGTTCTCCTATATTTGAACCACTCTTTATATTTAACCTATCGTTTTAGTGTAAGTTTTCCATGTAAAATAAATGAACTAGAAATAATTCCTAGTTGGAATGAAGTGCAAATGGTGAAGCAGATAGATTTAGCCACAATATAAAATCCATTTTCAGATGAAGCTAAATTCTGACACCCGAGTTTCTGTGTAGTTATTATTCTATAGAAAGAAAACATAATTTGGCATCCACAGACTTATGTAATGCCATGACAGTGTAACTGAATTTTTATAAACTCAGTTTTTTTTATCCTTTGTTAGTTTAGTCAAGTTACATCTGAGCAAATGCCATATTTTTCATTCTAAAGAACAAGATTGAGGTGATAAATTGGAATTCTGGGTAGTTGATATCCATTTTTCCTGTTGCTGAAAGCTATTACTCTCCCAGACATCAGAATATATGTTTTTAACCAAATAATGCCATATTCCCTACCCACCATAGGAAGTAGCAAATTACAGAAACACAAAACGACATGTGGTTTATTGATTAAGAATGTGAACTTGGAGCTTTTTCCCGTCACTCACTAGCTGAGTATACAGTCTTTGGCAATTTCCACAATCTGTCTGCTCTTTGTTTTTCGCATCTGTAGAATGGGGATAACAATACTACCTACCTCAAAAGTGGTTACAAATATTTGATATGATAAGTGATAAAGCACTTAGAACAGTGTTAGACTGAAGTTTATGTTCAACATGTACTTCCTTTTAGCTACAATTTTATGCCTAGCTCTTCAGACAGAAAACTTACCAGCTGTCAAATGCAATATCTATGGTATTCCTGCTGTTGTGTTAACTGGAGTCATCTGCCCCAGGCTGCCCGTGCCTACTCTGGATCCTACTAATTTTTGAAGGCTCAAGTTTGGCTTTGGGCCATCTTGCTAATGAAGAGGTTCCTGAATTCTTCAAATGCCTCCTGTACCCAATATATTTTAGCTTCTAACTCCTTTCTCTGTATTTGTAATGACAGTTACCCAATTAGCATTTGATTCTGGATCATACATATTTTTTCCCTCTCAACTGTCCTATAGACTCTTAATATATACATGGACTTACGTTAATAATAGTTAGAATGTATTGAGTCATTGATATCTACCAGGCTTGGTGCTAAATGTTTGATATACATACTCTTTGTCTTCCTGCCAAGAAGCTTTGATGGAGATTCTACTCCTGTACTCATTTTTTAGGCAAAGGAACTAAGGTTCAAAAGTTAAATACAACATCTGCTTCTCTAGTTTATGAGGGATGTAGCTGTGATATGTGTTTACAACGGCTCTCAGGATCAGATATCCAGAGCCTGAGATACATGGCCTCTGCTTCTTCTGGAAATTTGAGTCATGTGAAATGGATTAATATTCAACTGCTTTTGATCTAAAAATACTATAAATTTCAAAAAGATTATTCAACTATGCATAAAGAAGTTGCTTGATAAAGGCTTGTTATATTTTTATTATGTACAAAAAGGTTAAGTGGCTCCCCTTCTCTACCATTACTTGGTAATCTTCCCATTTTATTCCTTCTCTGTCTGATTGTTGAGCCAAACTATTGTGATATGAACTTATCTAATCAAATATAATTATGACCAATTGAAATCTTAGTTCCTTTCCAATAGAATGTATTCAATTTTTAACTAATATAAGATTTCCATTATCAATTTACATAGATTTGTATAATCAATAGTAAAAACAAGTTAATTTGTACAAAAGGCAATAAAAACTAAAGCCTTTCCAAATTTTATTGTTTAAGCCTTATTGTTTTTCTCCTTTGAGTCTTTCCTAGTAACAGAGCCATTGACTGGTTTCCTTTGCCATTTTCCAATTGCTGAGAAATCACAACAAATCATCATTTGGTCTTTCACTACCTTTCAGTATACAAGTTAGAGATGGTAAGATGGCACGTATATCAATTGCATACTCAAACAATTATATATTTTTTTCAAAACAGTATATACTTGCAAAATTATGAGCAATCTATGTAGAGGCAATGGAGAAATTCAGAAGAAATGGTGGTGATCTACATTCTATCATTAACTAATATGAAATCTGGTGCAAGAAGTGCATTTTTTTTAACTTGAGTTTGTTCATGTGTAAAACGGAAACCATTGTACTCAACTCAAAAATAAGTTGTGTAGGATTGGATTGTCAATTGTTTTATAAACTATCAGAGTCTATCCCTTTCCCCAAACTCTCAAATTATATCCATCTATTTTAGTTTTCTGACTAACGGCAAACTTATTGTTGATCTAACAGTAAGAGGCAGAAATTACCACCAGATGATTATGGGGACTTCTCTAATGTGTAGCTGACATGTCTTTGCATCATTGTAACCCCCAAATCTATCACTTAAGCCTACATTGATATTGCTCTAGTGGATCTACAAAAAATATGAAGTATTTAATGAAACTTCACTTTCAATTGGTTTTTGAGCACACTTCCATGTCTCTGAAGAAGTTAGTTCATCTTTAGGCTATTTAGCTTGAAAAAATTTTAAGAATATTTTTGATAATATAGATTAAATTTATTGTTATTAATATTTCATGTGCTCTTTCAGCCTGTGCTATTTATTTTGTTCTAAATAAAGGAAAAACATCCACTTTGTAAGAGGTGAGAAATAAATGATTTTATAAATACAAAAGATATAATTTTTTAAGAAACTATATTAGATTAGTTTTGATGCAACCGGAATATACTACAGATATGATGGCCCTTCCTGTTCTGTTCAAGGAAAGAAGAGTTTTGAATCTCCTTGTCACATGATGGATGTGAGTGATTTTCCTGAGCAAGCAACACTTTTCTTTCTAGAAGAAGAACATAGTTAAGCATATCAACTTTGATACACCTCCTTTAACAATTTCAAATTGGGCAATGTTGCTTTAATAACCCACACCTGGTTAAGATCTCTGTTCCATTGAATTCACACTGCAGTAATGAGCCCTGAACATCAGGCACAGAACATAATGAGAACAATGCAATTAATCACCAAATCGTGCTCAATTTCAGTAACATGAAAATTTCCCTTACTTTTTTTCTCCCTAGAAATAATATTTTATGTAGTGGAAAAGGTAGGTAAGGTTTCAGTGATGAACAAAAAAGTGTTCTCAAATTTAAAAAAAGCTAACAGTCAGCAGGCTACATGAAGGTGAATGCATAAATCAAATGCCTATACCATCTGTTATAGAAAATTAACAGGAATTAAGTGGCACACACTTATAAAAATATATTCTTTCACAGCATGCTAAAACATATTTTAACAATTAAATTTCTGAAAAAGATAATAAAATTATTATAAATTAGGAAATCATAACATTAAGTAAAACATGGGAGATTCTGGTTTTGTGGGGGAAAAACATACACACAAACAAACTTCTAGACAGGTAAATCTACAGCTGTAATTATTAAAAACAAAACATCTTGGTTGAATATCTAGAAAGTCAGGCACACAGGTCACTAGTTATTTGTGTGGTTGTAGGAAGAATCACTCAATTTCTGTCAGTATGTCTTCTCACCTGTAAAAAATAAAGCAGTGAGACATTAAGTAAAACAGAGTTTAAGAAAGTTAAATTCTAAGGCTCATGGATTTTGGGTAAAGAGTAGAAATTGCAATGGATAGTAATTTATCCCATTCACCTGTTTCATGTAGAAATTTTAGTGAAAGTAATGGGAGAAAAATGCATTTGTAAAGATTTACATTTTTAGTGGGCTATACTCCCTTGCTCTCATTAAGCCCCACATACCACCTGGGCATACTAAATACAGGCGAAGGAGACCTGAATCTCTACTTTAATTTTTAAGTAGGACATGGCCAGTTGTCTTGAAATTGACACAAGGCCCACATATTTATGACTACACATATTTCTGAATAAGACAGTTCATTAAGGACTGTCATTTGAATAACAGGTGCAATGAGTCCACCTGCAAAATTAGTTTATGTGCACATTTCTTGTAATAATAAAAACAAATTGGGCATTTAGGCACTAGCTATGCATTTTTTTGTAGATATGCTCTTCTTTTATAATTAAAAAACATTTCCCATGCATAATTTAGCATCTTTACGTGGTACAAACCCTGTTCTTTCCACTCACTTTAGAAACAGTTAGTATGAAGGGCTACCATCCTTTATAGAGTGAACACTTTTTTGAGATCAAAAATGACAATGTGTTTCACACAATTTGCAGACCAGTTGACATGGCTGCATTTCTGATTTTAATTTAACAGTGTCATGAACACTTACTTTTTCAATTTCAACTAAGGTAACCGAGCAGGAAATTCAAATGAGTAAAAGTAGTGATTGATGCAGAGGATGACTTTTGACATATTTAAAATACACCTTCAAGCTTGAGTTTGATGCTCTAAACTAATTTCAGGCTACCTGGAATAGAATTTCATTTAGCTTAAGCAAACAATGTGTGCAAGCACTTTTTAAATGTAGGGACTTAAAAAAAAAAAACACAAAAAAAAAACCCAGCATTTGGTTGAGCAGTAGATGTGATATATCATTAACAGTGACACTACAATTCCCATAAAATGGGGATACTACAATTTTGTGAGCAGACTTGATAAGATGATTCCATGCAATAGTCATCACATCATGCATTTGAGAAAGACTATATTACCATCATTTTTCAAATGAGAAAAGTGAAGACCAGAGAGGTAAAGTCATTTGCCTAAGGCTGCATAGCTGATAAAATTTCAGCATTGGAATTGAAAATTGGACAATTGATTGATGTCACCACTTTTCAATAAAGGACTTGAAGATTATGTAAATAATTGAGATCAATAGATAGATGAATAATTATTTTTAAGCATTTTCTAAGCCCAATTTATGAACTGCCCCTTTCTGAGTAAAATCAGGGATTGGATGAACAAGATTGTTATTGAACTCAGGTTCAGCTGCACATTGTTCAAGAATCCCAAACTGAGAGACAAGTGTTGGGTAAAAAGAAAGAAATTTTATTGAGGAAGCCAGAAATCCTGCAGAGAAAGTGGACTCGGGTCCCAAGAACATACTCCCCTTTGTCAATCAGGAGACGAAAGCTTTTAAAAGAAAGTTTCAGGGTTGCATAGGTGGGGTGGGGTGGGCATCTACATGCAGAACAGCATAGTCAGCTCCAACAATCTTCTTAAAACTTGCCATGTGATGGTCTGATCATTATCTTGATTGTTTTAAGAATAGTTAATCTTTGAATACAGTGTTGTTTTGTTCCCATTTCCTTGAGGCTCATTCTTCGGTTGTGCAAGATGGAGAAATACATGTCATGGCTACAGCCTGGTCATCATGTAGCTAACTTCTTCCACTGGTGAGGGTTTTAGTATCTGCAAAACGTCTAAAACAATATGGCTCAAAATATTATCTAGAACCTTTAAGAAGGAATTAAAGGTCTTTAAACTTTTTAGTGGCTAAACTATAATTATTTTATCTTGTTTGACAATTTTCCTTTCTTTCTGTAGTTTCTCACTTCTCTGATTAAATTTAACCCTTTGGAATTTGGTGAAGGCCTAGGAGACTAAAGTTTTCCTAGAAATAAGAGGCAATTGGAGGACAGGAGAAGGAATGCCCTGTCCCAGGAAGGTCCCATATGGTCCTGCTCAGTTGCAAGATGATTTCATATTATTCATAGGTCTTTCTTTCTATGCTTAGTGCATGGAGTGGGTAAAGGGCTTTACAGATAAGCATCAATTTTCAGTTGAGTAGCACCTCCTGTTAGAGATGTTGGAGAAATGTGTTGTGGAAAAATCGCACATTAGTTTTGGAAGCAGGATAGGTTGAAATCTATGTGAAATGTTAATGAGTGTCACTTCCTTCCAACCATTAATACATTTGAAAAAGAATAAGTAAATTAGAAGATGGATGCTTTCTCCAAGGTATGGTGACAATATCATAGGAAAGACAGCTCTGGTCATCTGAGTCTAATTTTGAAATTAATCATGCCTTCTGGAATAACAATTCTAATTACATTCACTTCAATTTTATTTCAAAAGAAAGAAAAAATAATCTCAGTACTAACATAACATCAATACTTTTCATTTCTTTTCTCCAGAAATGATTCTAACACTATTGTGATGATATCTAGGACTGTGAAGAAATCCAGACAATGCCTTTTATTTTTTAAAAAAATAAAATAATTTTATCAATTGTAATCATGCTTTTGTTTAATGCCCTTAATATTGTCCCATTTCTTTATTCTTATTCTTGGCCTCATGGGACAAGTCACAGGTAGATTATGATGTAATATGGTGCACCAAAAGTTATTGAAAGTGGTAAAATAAAATGCTGACTGTGAACCACAGTCATGGGTGCTTTATGTGTTTTCACAGGTGTAAGTCTTTTTCAGGAATTTTCTTAAGTTTAGTTAATTTTTTTTATGAATTCTTAATAAATGTTTCAATATTCATTAAAATAGTCATAAGGACTATTTTAAAAGTCAGCTTTGTCACTTCCTTCCCCAAGGAGAGCAAGCACAGGCAATATCATTTAACTGGGTCTCTGAGCATAAACTATGGGGTCAACCTTGTAAACAGATCTTAGAATACTAAAATGTTTCTTACAATATGTAGTATTTGACCATCATTGCATTTCCAAGCAGCTTATAAACTTTATGGAAAAGTCTTTACTAATCAATTTACCATCTCTTAGAAGTAGGCATGGGGTAAAATATTTCAACTAATGCTTGAGACCAGCTTCTGGTATGTTTTCCTTCTGAACTCTGATTGGCGCCCTGGTTGACTTAAACAGCATAGAATTGTGGTGACTAGCTGCCAGGCTTTGGGTGAAATGTGAAGTGAGTGACTTTGCATTTGAAAGTGGTTCATTAGAACTTGTGAAGAGTTTTGAATGGAAGGGTCTGGAGAGGACATTGTATATACTCTTCCATTACTTTGCACCACTCTCCTGAGCTACCCCAGAAATAGGATAATCTGTCCTAAAATAGAAACATGTTAATGTCAAATTGAGAGTACATTATAGATTACAAAATCCATGAAGGGAAATGATATTGCTCCAATTTACCACTGAATATCACAGTAGGAGTTCTACAAATATTTATTGAATACATAAATTAATGAGTAAATAATAACAGTTAAGACATACTGACCATAAACTGTGTTTCAAGCATAAGTCTGTCAGAGTGTGCAAATATATTCATTAATTAACAGTCTAATAATTAATAACAATAGCAATAAATTCAAGGGAAAACTGCATAATCAATTTTCTTATAGTAATTCCAATAGCTTACAGTTTTCTGAGGAAATATTTCCTTCTGCCTGAGCTAAACTTTTATGTTCTTTTCATTTTCTTGTTCATTCAAAAAGAGAAATATTAGCGAAAAATACTTTAAATAGTTTATGAATATAAGAAAAAAGGAAGATGGACATTCTGAGGACTTAATATAAGCATTACTTCTATAAAAACATAAGTAACATTTAAATACAGAATAATGTGAAAGTTATTTTATTTAAAATTGTGTGTGTGGGCATACATGCTCAGTCATGTTTGACTTTTTGCAACCCCATGGACTCTTTGTGATCCTATGGACTGACTGTAGCCCATCAGGCTCTTCTGTCCATGGGGATTCTCCAGGCAAGAGTATTGGACTGGGTTGCCATGCCTTCCTTCATTGTCCTCCAAGGTCTGTATAGTCAAAGCTATGGTTTTTCCTGTAGTCATGTGTATATGTGAGAGTTGGACCATAAAGAAAGCTGAGCACTGAAGAATTGATGTTTTTAAATTGTGATGCTGGAGAAGACTTGCGAGTCCCTTGACTACAAGGAGACCAAACCAGTCAATCCTAAAGGAAATCAGTCCTGAATATTCATTGGAAGGATTGATTTTGAATCTGAAGCTCCAATACTTTGGCCACCTGATATGAAGAACTGATTCATTGGAAAAGACTCTGATGCTGGGAAAGACTGAAGTTGGGAGGAGACGTGGATGACAGAGGATGAGGTAGTTGGATGGCATCACTTAGTCAATGGACATGAGTTCGAGCAAGCTCCGGGAGTTGGTGATGGACAGGGAAGTTTACCGTGCTGTAGTCCATAGGGTCACAAAGAGTCAGACAGGACTGAGTGACTCAACTAAACTGAATGAGATCTTTAAAAAGACAAAGGCATCTGCTATCAATGGTTCCTAGCAATTTGAGCAAAACAAAGCTCATGTCAGAAATAATGCATGTGCCTTCCCTTCCTGGTAAAACCGAAGATATTCATGACACTGTCTTTGTCCCAAGAAATGTGTCATCTGAAAGTAAGAGGATAAAAGGAGCAATTGCCTTGGTCTTTTTTTGTTTGCAATAAGCCAACCACTCTAAGACAGGCCTAACATAACCAGGTGCAAATGGGTGATGTAACTTTGAAGTTAATTAATTTAAAAAATAAGAATTTGCAAAAAGCATATTAAAATCTCTCTCTCTCTCTCTGGTTTGAAATTTTGCTGTTACTATGTTGTAAAAGAGGTCATGCTCTTTTGAGATGATAGTCTGACATCCAGCTATTCACAAGGCCTGTGTATATATGCAATGTTGTCCGATTCTATTTCATTGTGTTTTTTAGGCCAAAAGTATTGAGATCATACTGAGTAATTCATAAAATGTGTACCCTGCTGTAAAAGTTCCATATCTGTTCAAAAATTACACTTCTATTAAAAGTTCAAAACAGAGTTGCAGTAGACACATTTTATTTGAAGTTTTAAAATAATGTTAAAATGCTCTCCTTTTCTTCCCATTACACTAAGGAAAAAATCTGTCTATAATTCAGTTGATGAAATAATCACTGAAGCATTCATAAATATATAGGCTTAATTTCTACGCATGGAGATTAGGTTTTTAAGGGGGCCTGTTTTGCAGTCACTGTCTATGCCACTACTGGTGTAGGGATTGTTTTCTGCATGTTATTCCTAGCTCTTTCCAAGAGAGAGCAGTAGTGAATCACATTCTTTGTGCTGGCTATATAGTTTTACTCAAAAGTACTGATTTTCATTTTCAACTTTATAACCTTTCAACCTATTGACCATGAAAAATGCTCTGACACAACGTGGCACATATAAATGTTTAAAGTCCAAAGGGTAATTATCTATATTCATAGTTAAAACTGTGCCTTGATTTCACAATAGAAACCATATGTTCACTCAAAACACTTTCAATAGGTTAAATAACACCCAGATTAACCCTGAGTTAGTTTACTGGTTAAAATAATAGCAGCATCTTCTTCCAATTCAGTAGTTCATTTATCATCTCTGATCAAGGCACTGGACATGAACTTTCAAGATTTAAAAGCTTAAGTTTAAAAAGAAAAAAGAAACAGGAGAAAAAGCCTACAGATGTTTAAATATCCTTTCTTGACCTTATCATGGTCTTATCTGTTCAGGTACTTAATACCAGCTTTGAGAGTCATTATGGAAAATCACATTCAACTTTGTCTTACATTTAAGAAAATAAAAGCTTTCTCCCTCAAGTCATGAAGACAATAACTTGATGATTTTTCCTTGGCAATTTAACTTTATGGAGAACAATTCAGAATGATTATTGATTTAAAAAAAAAAAAAAAGCAAATTGCCTTAAGCCTAGTTCAAACCAGTGGAGTGGCCCAAATGGGGGAAAGTAGAACTCTTCTGTCTTGGCCAGACCAGAGCATCTTGCTTCACTGGTCTATGGAAAGATTTTTAGGAGACTGAATAATGTGATGTGAAACTTAACTTTCAAATAAGTCAATATATATAAGTATATATATATAAATATATATATATACACATACACACATATATATATGTATATATATATTATCATCCTTGCAATAATTGATTATTCTGAAACTTTGAAATCACTGCAGCAGAAAATTACAAACTGAAAACAAAATTGTATATTGTGGAAGTAATTACAAGCCAAAGGAAAGAGACACTGAAAGAAAAAAAGACACACAGGCAAATGACTTTTCAGCATGTGCCAGCCCTGCTGACACTGGGCTAGCTGCACACGGCTCCTCGCCTGCTCCGTAACGTCACACGCAGCTCCTTGTCAAGCTGCAGAGATCACCTCCAGTGAACAGATGATCTACAGGGGACTTTATCAGAAAGGGCCTTTCTGCTTCTGAAGAAGAAACATTTTTTCCCCTGAATATTCTATTCAAACCCCTTGGAAATAGCATGAAAGCATAATACAGAATGAAGTAGGGGGCCAGTGGATGCTTGCTTGATATATTTGTTCTGGCCACAATATTATTTTTATAATTACTTGGAATCATCATTCCTCTATACAGAAACAGATGAAGGCTGTGTAAACTGGTGAGGGGATTATTCCCTTTGGACATAAATGAGTTCGGTCTTCATAGGCAAAAGCAAGAACTCCAGAGGGGGACTTTGAACTGAGTGTCCCTTCCCTTGAAATTGAAAAATGATATCTTTCAACATATAAAAACCAGAAGCTCTGTTTGTTAGAGAACCTTTCTCTTTCATTTCCTGGAAATGACATTCTAAAACGTTGGTTTTGCATCCATCGCAGGAAGATATACTTTAAACAAGCCAGCAAAACCATTCACCTTTAGAAAAGCCGCCTTTCCCCCAATGCACTCTCTGTCTCTGAGTTTTCATATATTCTTTTTATACACCTTTACCATCGTTTTTGCATCATTTACCATAAAGATAGGACTCACTAATAAATCTCTTTTATAGAAGGCTGAAAAGAAATCCTAGAGGTCTTTCATATTTAATATTTCAGTGACTCTGCAGCCTTCATTTGGTCATGGTGTAGGCTATTTTGGATAATGCTTGCCTGAGCCCTAGTGTTATTTATCAATGGGACTCTGAATGTGTGAATATCAAAGAAATTTCCTGGCATTTGCATTAGAGGAATATGCCAGGCTCTCCTCAGTTCCAGTTATTGAAAACTAACACCAATGTGGCAAGGCTTAGAGCTACTTTCGCTCATAGGAGGTTCACAGCAGTGACTGCTAAAGCCCAGGAATCCAGAGGTGGTAACAAAACATTTATGGTACATTACCTATCAGCTCAAAGCGACAAAAGGCGGGTAGCGGTGCCAGGCTGAGTGTTTCATTTAGTTTTCCAATCAGTGAGTTAGCACTTGGGAAAAAAAGAAACAATACGTGGCTAATGTTACTAGAGAAAAGGTTATGCTCTGTAGACCTAATAGATTCCAAATATAAGTAGTGCCTAAACTGAGAAGGGAGGGACAGTTGATGTCAGAGAAATTGTGTCTATTCATTTGTAAGTGAAAAGTAATTGAAATACCTAGGGAAAATGGACCAGAGTTACTGTTTTTCTTGCTTTACTGCTCTCACTTCACTTTATGGAATAAAAGGGAGTTAGTATTATTTTACCAATAAAAGGAGAAATTGAGTCATAGGGTACATTTTCACTATTCTTTACTAGCCTTGATGTTCATTGTGGATATCCTCAATGGACCAAAAAATTTTAAAAAAAAGAAAAAATCAGCTAATTGAAGGCAAAGAGTAGCATTCTTGGACCTAATTCAGTGTTTTATAGACAACATTCTCTAAGGATGCTACTCATTTAGGTTTCTTTCTTTCTTTCTTTTTCTTTTTTTCCCTTGGGCAATCAGAAGCTGAAATACTATACTTCTGTAACACCCTCTCTGTCCTTCTATTTCAGGGTCTGATAGCTCTGGACTTAAGGCAGCCTCTAAAGAGAATTTTTAATGAGAATAGAAAATTTTCTGTATTTAACCATGATATATGCAATAATTTCAAAATAAAGGCAGTGAAGTGCTGATGCTAACTTTCATTTTCTCCTCCCTGAGCATCTAGTGAAGACTGTTAATCAGCGTAGCTGAAGTGTCTGAACTGACTTCTTTTGGGTTGTTTTGCAGATTGCTTTCTCTGCTTTTTCTGACCTCATCCCTATGTGCCATTCGGTTTGGGGGGCTTTGCAATGCAAATCCACAATGGGAAGTTTAAATTCAGTCAGTAAGGAAGTCTTGTTCCTTTCCAAAATACTCAGAAAAAAGAAAAAATGCTGGCTGCCTGCTTCGCTTGTTAACTGAGAGAGAAGCTGGTTTTTGTCTTTACGTTGGCCCTGCAATTGTTCTTTTCAGTCTGTTCTGTCTGTGTTCTTTCTCCCACACTGCAGTGAAAGGACGAAGTGAGCTGATCTCCAGGGTGGAAGTAGCGCTTCCTTGTTGGAGACAACAAAAAACAGATCTCCTTCCTGTTGAGGGGTGCCTTGTCATGTTCTATGTAACAACATTAAAAATGCATCTGAAGAAAGGCGCTTGAGATGTGAGTGTATAACCACTTCATATCCCAAGTCACCTAGGGCAGAGAATCACTGATGGGGTGCAAGAGAGGAGAGAAGGGTATTGAAGTAAAAAGAAGCTACGCAGTAATATCAATACCTACTTGCTTCTTAAAGTTACTTAATATTTACTGAGAAAAAAATTTACATACAGTTTATGACAAGCATGCCAGGGGATTAAAGATGACTTAGACATAAAACTATCTTTAATAACTGACAGTCTAAAATAGGAGAAAAACTATCAGATGTACTAATAACCTTGGCATAAGGCAGTTAGGATCACTGGTGAGGGAACAAGTTGGTGGCAACAGGGTGTGCTGGGAGGGAGGGCAGAGAGGGAGGTGGTAACAAAGGAGGGCTTGCAGGAACAGGTAGCATTTTATTTGGCCTCTGAAGGTAAGAACCTGAGTCTGAATAGGGAAGATTTGAAGTTCAAAGTGATTTAGTGCTAAAATGGTCCTTAACAAACAGTAATATGTAGTTCTGTTTAGTGTATTTTGCATGGAAAGAGGACTGGAAAATAAGTTTTAAAAGGCAAATTTGAGAGGGAGATTCCATAAAGGAAAGGAACTTCAACTTTATTTTCTAGAGCAGATTTTCTTCAATTTTGGGTCTCTTCTATCAGAATCTCCTGGAATTTTTTTCTTTTAACAATCATATTCATAGTCCCTGTAATGCACATCCCGATTACTAATTGTAATGCACATCCTAATTACCGGTCACTCCAAGTTGGTATTTTGGACTTTCATTTTTTAAGCATATGAAATTTATTACTATGTCCATGGAAGATTGAGAATAATGGATCTAAGGAATATGGAGCCAGTGAAGATCTTCTTTCATTCAACAGATATTGAATACCTACTAAGTGCTAACTCTATGCTGGGGGTGTAGTGTAGAACAAGGCAAAGACCACACCATGAAAGAATAATAACATTTGCAAGCTGCTGCAAATGGTGACTAAAGGAATGATTGCAGTTCACTAGAACTATTTATAATAGTCAGTTAACTTTGTATGCTTTTTTCACTAGCTTATACTAGAGGCTACTGTAGAAAAACTGATGACCTTAACTAAGCACAGTATTATAAGTTGCAGGTAAAAAATGCTATAGATCTTTAAAGAAAGGGCTGTTAGTGAGATTATGGTAGTAATCAAAGGCCTCTGGGGTGCCAGAATTTATACCAAAATTTCAAATATAGGTAGGTTTGGGTCAGCCCTAGAGGCACTAAAGCACAGTGCCAGGAGGGATGATAACATGAGTGGCGGCAGAGGCATTATGAAATGAGTCTTTCTGAAGAGAAGATGTTCATTTTGGTGATTCTGAACATCAGACTGAGGCTAGACAAATTGTATGGGAGGATATTGACAACAAAGCAAAATGGTTAGCAAAATGATCAGACAACTGAAAGCGTGGAATATTTCTAACTAGCAGCACATGGCAAAGGAAGCCTTTATAAGATGTGTGTTAAAGAAGGAAAGGAGGAAACATGGGGAAAGGCAGGGCTAATGATATTGGAGAGTGAATTTAAGGAGTTAAGAGGCTTTTGGAAAAATCTGGATCAATATTAATATCAAGTCGGGGGGTAGCACATATAGTCTGGAATGGAAACATTGTCTATTAGAGTGCTCAATATATATAAGCACTCTAATAAACAATATTTCCAACAATGATTTGGCCAAAAGTTAGAAATAGTTTTGTGTAGTTATTATTTATGTTACCTTTAGACTAAAATAAAGGCAAAACACTGAATCATAACACAATGAAGGCAACATTAAAGGAAGTCAAGCTAAGAGATTTCAAGGATGTTGGTGTCTAGTAACCTTATTTAGAGAATATAAGAATGAATTCCATACCTCGTGATCAAATTATAGATTTTGTGCTATTGTTTGCAGAAAGATCCATCCCCATGAGATATTCAAACATCTGACAGCAACCCTGCCCTTTGCTTGTACACATTAGGACTCATAAAAGGACGGTCACCTTACCACTGCATTGGAATCTGTGATGCTTTCCAGAAAAAGATTTTAATACAGAAGCTTGAATCACAATTCAATTAGTATGCAGTTCTGTGTATAAAATAATTTATCTGGACATGAAATATCTTGAAAACATACATGTCTTCTCCATAAGATAAATTCAGTGTTGGATCAGAATTGCTCCCAATTTTAAGTGGTGCTATAAGCTGATTGGCCGACAGGGAGTTGGCTGCAGAGCACTCTTCTAAGATGAATTGACTTGCAGGATGGAGTTATTTCATAGTGTCCATTTTAACAGCTGAGAACTCCTGCCAAAGACAACTTTAGCTTCAGTGGAGTTGACACTAAGTTGTTTTGTCTGACAGTAATTAGCCCAAAGATTTTATTGCTTCTTGAGGTTGCTCTTAGCTCCTGATATAAAAACATGTCAACACTACAGAAGAGGATAATTTTCTTCCTTTTGGTATGGCAAGTGGGCTTTCATCCAACTCATCTAAAACCAGAATCAAACCATTTAAATGTAAGTTAAAGAGAAAAGGGGCCTCAACATAAGCCATTTTCCAAACCATTTAGAATTATAATTTGATTAATTCAGAGGCTCTTTCTTTTCACCCTTCTTCTGACATAATATTGCATTATAGTACAGGAAATCAGACAAGCTAAGCTTAGTTTTGAATTTTCATTTTTAATATTGAATTGAATTTTTATTTTGAAATATTTTTTATTAAAATAAGTGGTATTGTTTTCTTTCTGTGTTTGGAGCCTAGGAATGATGTCTAGTTACAGTCATTCAGTTCAGTTCAGTTCAGTCACTCAGTTGTGTCTGACTGTGACACCATGAACTGCAGCATGCCAGGCTTCCCGGTTCATCACCAAATGCTGGGGTTTGCTCAAACTCATGTCCATCGAGTCAGTGATGCCATCCAACCATCTCATCCTCTGTCATCCCCTTCTCCTCCTGCCTTCAGCCTTTCCCAGCATCAGGGTCTTTTCCAATGAGTCAGTTCTTCGCATCAGGTCACCAAAGTTTTGGAGTTTCAGCTTTAGTATCAGTCCTTCCAATGAATATTCAGGACTGATTTCCTTTAGGATGGACTGGTTGGATCTCCTTGTAGTCCCAGAGACTCTCAAGCGTCTTCTCCCACACCACAGTTCAAAAGCATCAATTCTTCAGTGGTCAGCTTTCTTTATAGCACAACTTTCACATCCATACATGACTACTGGAAAAGCCATAGCTTTGACTAGACAGACCTTTGTTGGCAAGGTAATGTCTCTGCTTTTTAATATGCTATCTAGGTTGGTCATAGCTTTTCTTTCAAGGAGGGAGTGTTTTTTAATTTCATGACTGCAGTCACCATTTGCAGTGATTTTGGAGCCCCCCAAAAATAAAGTCTCTCACTGTTTCCCCTGTTACTCCATCTATTTGCCATGAAGTGATGGGACTGGATGCCTTGATCTTAGTTTTCTGAGTGTTGAGCTTTAAGCCAACTTTTTCACTCTCCTCTTTCACTTTCATCAGGAGGCTCATTAGTTCTTCACTTTCTGCCATGAGGGTGGTGTCATCTGCATATCTGAGGTTATTGATATTTTTCCTGGCAATCTTGATTCCAGCTTGTGCTTCATCCAGCCTGACATTTCACATGATGCATTCTGCATATAAGTTAAATTAGCAAGGTGACAACATACAGCCTTGATGTACTCCTTTCTGATTTGGAACTAGTCTGTTGTTCCATGTCCAGTTCTTACTGTTGCTTCTTGACCTGCATACTGATTTCTCAGGAGGCAGGTAAGGTGATATGGTATTCCCATTTCTTGAAGAATTTTCCACAATTTGTTGTGATCCACACAGTCAAAAGCTTTGGCATAGTCAATAAAGTCAAAAGTAGATGTACAAGAGTACATTACATTAGTACAGTCATTAGTAGAACAAAATGACTTTCCTTTAGAGGTGTTACCTGTTGTTATAAAGCAAACAATGAAGAAATTCAACAAGATAATCAATAGTATGTAGAAAGAAAAATAAATAACACTGTAAGATTTTTTAGTCTTCTAGAAAATCATATGCATGCAAGACAAACACAGAACCTGGGTAGGTAGATTTTAATCTGAAGTTAGTCAGATTTTAATCTGACTTTCACTTATAGGTGAAAGTCACTCAGTCATGTCTGACTCTTTGTGACCCCATGGACTATGCAGTCGTGGAATTCTCCAGGCCAGAATACTGGAGTGGGTAGCCGTTCCCTTCTCTAGAGGATCTTCCCAACCCAGGGATTGAACCCAGGTGTCCCAATTTGTAGGCAGATTCTTTGCCAGCTGAGCTACCAGGAAGTCCTTTTTATAATAGTCATATACTATTATAAAAAAAGATATTTCACAGCATTAGGGAAATAATTTATTCTCATGCTTCCATTTCATTAATAAAGAGATCAAATAAGTAAGAAATCTAGCAAAAGAGTGCTTTTATTTTTTTAAACCGTTCTTTGTGAAAAATCTCAAAATCACCCCCAAGGCAAACCTATAAATTAATCTGTCAGTTTACTAAAGGAGTAGAAATAATTGAAGAAGAGCCACTAAGGAAATAGAAGTTTTAAATCTTGGACAAGATATTACTTATTTCTCAAGATATGTTATCAGTTCAGTTCAGTTCAGTTGCTCAGTCGCGTCTGATTCTTTGCGACCCCATGAATCGCATATGTTATATTAAACAATTTATTGGCTGGCACACAGAAGGCATTATGCCCTATGCTAAATGTGTACTACCTCATTTAAATCTTACTGAATTCCATGATATATTATTATTATTCCCATTCTAAACCTAACTGATGCTTAGCTTAAGTAACTTGTTTATGATCACAGAGTTTGTAAATTTATCAGCAAGAATTTGAACTCCATTCTAACCAGGTTCACATTTTGTGCTCTTCACCATTACTACCGAATCTGTGAGGCAATATTCTCAATTATTTTCTCCTGACAATAGGGTTGGGTAACAAGTGGGCTTGTGTGGGCCTTTGTGAGTCAAGTGCAGCCAATGAGGGGAGGGGAGGGCAGTGGGCAATTTGTGGTGAGACATGAAAATGGAGAGTGTATATTTTCTCCAGTAGAAAGAATCAACCCACTATGATTCATTCTTAAATGTACCTCAGAGATTTTTAATTTTCACATGATTTGAAAGTTTGGAGTTCAGTCTTTGGCTGTGGAAAACAGTACCATCCCAGATGGGAATGATACTTGCAATCATAATCTCATTAGCATTTTCCCATCTGAATTTACAATCTAAAGATTGAGAAATATTCCTAACAAGCAAACATAGTTTGACTCAAGCTATAAAAAATGATGAAATATTCAGAGACTATAAAAGCCTTTATTGATATTATTAAATCCTCAACCGTCCAGAGGGAGATTTTTCTGAACACAGAGAGTCAGACAAAAGGCAGCATTGATTTCCTGCCAGTTTTCACAGGTTTACCACCACAAACATGGCAAATAGAATCAATGTAACTATATGAACTTTCAAAACAGGAACACGGTTACTTCAATATTTCCAGGCTTTTCCTCTCCATCTTGAATGCTGTTGGAATGTCCAAAAAGTTCAAGATCAATGTTACTTATTTCATGTAAAGGTAATAAATGTATTACCTCATAATCTTATGTATAGCTTCATAGTCTTCTTTGTTGATTATATTCTGTTAAGAAATCTGAAAAGCCTAGCCCTCCCAGAATTGCTTTGTGACTCTAGGGGATTAACAAAAACTCATTGGACAACTGGTTTGCACAAGAAGTACATTTTCCTTAAGAACTTGCCACTAAATAGTTATGCAATTTTGGCAAGTTTGACAGTAATCTCCTTTTTTTTTTTTTTTTTTTAGTAATCTCCTTTTAAGCCATAGTTTCCTCATCTGTATCATGAACAGGTGATATTAAACTAGTTTTATGACCCTGATCAGGTCTAAGGCTACATAATATATACCACACAACAGCAATAGAATTAAAGCCTTAATTCACATAAGACAATGCCAGGTCACCAGATTTTCCAGGTTTCATTTGTGGTGAGCATAGAATAGGAAGTTAGCTTTGAGACACAGATCCCTTTTCTGAATGAAAAACAGTTTGGATTTCAAAAACTTCCATCTTCTCATTCCCTGTTCTTTCCAGGGAAAATGGCTGAAAGTGAGCATAACGGACATAACTGAAAATGTTAGATGCTGATGGAAATCACAGTGAAAATCTTGTAAAAATGCTGAACATGTCTTAAAAGATAACTTCCAACATAAAAAGGATACTTGAAGATGATATTTGGGACTGAAAGAAGACTGATTAACAATATGAACTTTTCCTAATTTAAATCCTCAACCATATCTGTAAGTGCTCCCTTCATCATAAAAGAAGTATGAGTGCTTGTTGGACCCCACCAGAACTTTACTCTTTACTCAAAATTTCCATGGCTCTTCTCTATAACTTTTTAATGGAATGGACTGAGTTTTACAAAAGTAATTGCTGTGCAAATAAAAACAATTATTCATAAGTTGTAAAAAAATAATGTATATACCAGTCAGAAGTGAACAAGAGAAGTACTGATATACAGATACACATTATATATCTTAGTTGTTTATTTAAATAAAATGCTTCCCAGGTGGAGCAGTGGTAAAGAATCTGCCTGCCAATGAAGGAGATACAAGAGACACAGTTTTGATGTCTGGGTCAGGAAGATTCCCTGAAGTAGGAAATGGCAACCCACTCCAGTATCTTGCCTGGAAAATTCCATGGACAGAGGAGCCTGGTGGGCTACAGTGCATGGGTTTGCAAAGAGTTGAACAGTAGTGAGCTCACATGCACACATGCATATGTTATTTGTACATGTGTGTATGGCCATGTGTGTACAGATACACATGCGCCCAAAGGATTTTGTTGCAAGGATTTTACCTTGTACCATTGTGTGAGCTGACTAAGCAGTCTCCATAATCTTTTCGTCACAGCTTTTCTAAAGCTGAATGTCCACAAGGCAGGCAGTAGGAAAGGGAAGATGAATGTAAAGTTGGGGACAGCAAGAACAAACTAAAGCCCGCAAGCATAGGCTGGCCTGGGATGAATTAAAACACTATCAGTCTTATTGCCTCTTGAGAGTATGGATGTCCTGCAGAAGTAGGGACCCTTCACTATGGATCTAAAAACATGTACCTGGCCCAGAAGTTAGGGAAGGTATAAAAAAGGTGGAGCAGGCTAATAGGGGTTTAGTTTTTGGGTGATGCCGAGTTGAACAAACAGGCTTGTATCATAATATGGCTGCTAAATAACTTCTACCTCCCAGATCTCCCACAAGAATCTCTCTTGTATCCTGCCTCAACCAGAAACAGGAAAGGGACTTTGGGAAAATGAAGTTCAGCCTGACCAATGTGATATATTACAAAATCTCTACAATGTACTACTAAGATACTTACTGATGATAGCAATACACCCCTAAATGGAATTATGCCTTATTGTGTGTCGAGCTCTGTGCTAGCCAGTTGCTGTCCATGATTTTATTTAATCTTCATTTCACCAAACAAGTTAAGTATTCTTACCTCTATTTTAAAGATGAGGAAATTGAGAATCAGGGATAATAGGAAAAATCTGAAGTCACACATAAACTAGCTTCATATTTTTTTGAGATATAGTCCTAAATACTTAATATTGCTACTTCAAATGGTATATCTATATAAACATAAACAAATGTATATACTTTAAATAACATACTCCATTTACTACAAATATATATAAATTCAATTGACTCTTATAATTTGACCATTGTATTTTGTGATCTTGCTAACTTTTGTCTTTGATGCTTATAATTTATCTGTAGATATTTTTGGCTTTCTACACAGAAAGTGTATCATCTTCAACAAATAACATTTTATTTCTCTTTTTTATCTTAATCTTTTATTTAGTTTTCTATCATGCTGAACAAATGTATCTATCTCTAATCACTAATTGGTTGACAGCTTTTTCTTCAGTGAATGTTAATGAGATACTATTTATATAACTAGTGGGTTAGTTTGGTCATAATTTATTAAATTTATAAATTTATCATTTTTACTATAAATACATCTTTGATTCTGAAATAAATCCAACTTGCTCACACTATATATGAGTGTTTTAATACTTTGTTAAATTTTGTTTCCTACATTTTTAATTTTAGATTTTTTAAAAAATATTTTGCTTTGTTTTTTAGCATTATTTACCATTTGCATATATTTACCATTATTCTTTAGCATTTCATTTTCCATTCTATTTCTAGGTTCTTGGGGTTTATTCCAGCTATTTTAATGTGCAAAATTTAAGGATGAAGTTTAGAGTTACTTAAATTTGCTTTATTTAAATATTTACAATATCTTCACTCACTAATTCTTGTAAGATCTTTCATCTGAAATCATTTTCTATGTATCTAAAATATATATTCTGTAATTGTCTTTGGTGTGGGACTGTTGGCAAGCTCTCTTTTCCATTTGTAAATGTCCTTATTTCTTCATCAGTCTTTAGATGCACGGTCACTGAGCATAATATTCTCCGGTGACATTTATTTTTCATTAGCCCACATCCCAACATTGTCATTGTATGTTAAGTCTAATTTCTGTTCTATCTTTTGTTTGCTTCCTTCAAAAATCTTCTCTTTTAGATTGTGTTATAGAGTGCCACTGTGGTAAAAAGAGGAGAATTCTTTTCATTCATCAGGCTTGAGATTTTAGGACTTTCTGAATCTCAGGATTGGTTTATTTCAACAATTCTGCTGTTTTAGCCACTTTCTTATCTAACTTCTCTTTCACATTGTTCCTAATTTCCATCTCAGGGCTGTGTTTCTGATAATTTATTCAAATCTATTTTCTAGTTCACTGTCTCTTCAGCTCTGTTTATTTTGCCACTTCATCTATCCACAGAGTTTTTTATTTCAACTCTGTTTCTGCTCATTTCTAGAAACTCTATTTGGTTCTTTTGATTAGTCTGTTTTCCTTGTTGATATCTTATCTTTTAAAACCTATTAAAACCTATTTATTGTGTATTCTGTATTTGATGACTTCAATATCCTCAGTTGTTGACAGTTTGATTCTGCTGTCACACATCGGATTCTCTGAAAGCAGAGTCTGACGTTGAGTTTGAGGTGTAAAATATTTATAAGGGTCACTTCCTGTGAAAAGCAGGAGAAGCAATCAGACGGCAGTGCAGACTCCGCACGGAACATCAGCCCACCTGATGAGGGCCTGAGAGCAGATACTGTCCATGGGAGTCATCCTGGGAAGCAATGGTTGAGCCTTCACACCCTCACCAGAGGCAAGCTGCCTCAGGAAGGATGTGGCTTTGAACAAGGCTACTCTCTGAGGTTGACATAAATCCTGAAGAGGCTGTCCACTTCAAATCTTGCAGGTGGGCAGCACAATCTTCCTTCAAGGGTGTTCTAGTCATCTTCGTGTCGATTACAGTTATGTTTGGCAGTTCTCACTCATGTTGCCCAGTTAATTTGCTTACACTGCTTTCAAGCACTCTTTCACTGCTTCCACTCTTTTCCCATCTATTTGCTGTGAAGTGATGGGACTGGATGCCATGATCTTTGTTTTTGAATGCTGAGTTTTAATACAATATGGCAAAAACAACATCACCACCCTATGCTACTTTTAAAAAGTGCTTATTTATTTATTTGCTTGGGGCTTCCCTGGTAACTCAATGGGTAAAGAATTTGCCCGCAGGTCAGGAGATCCGAGTTCGATGCCTGGGTTGGGACAATCCCCTGAAGAAGGAAATGACAAATCACTCCAGTAATCTCGCCTGGAAAATCCCATGGACAAAGGAGCTTGATGGGCTGCAGTCCACAGGTTTGCAAAGAGTCAGGCGTGACTTAGTAACTATTTATTTCGTTGTGTCAGGTCTTAGTTGTGGCATGCAGGATCTTTATTTTTTTGTTGTTGTTTCTAATTTTTTTTTCATTTATTTTTATTAGTTGGAGGCTAATTACTTTACAATATTGTAGTGGTTTTTGCCATACATTGACATGAATCAGCCATGGATTTACATGTGTTCCCCATCCCGATCCCCCCTCCCGCCTCCCTCCCCATCCCATCCCTCTGGGTAGGTCTTAGTTGTGGCATGCAGGATCTTTAGTTGTGACATGTGGGATCGATCTAGTTCCTTGACTAGGGATCAAACCCAGACCCCCTGCATTGGGAGTGTGGAGTCTTAACCGTTGGATCACCAGGGAAGTTCTGGCTTATGCTACTTTTATTAATATTAAATAGGACTAATTGCATATCATTCCCAAGATCTGGAGTATATATATATATCAACTATATATGTATAGTTAATTAGCAATGTTATATAAGTTTTAAGTGCACACTATAATGATTCACAGTATTTAATGGTTATACTCCATTTATAGATATTACAAAATATTGATTATATTCCCTGTGGTCTACAGTATATCCTTGTAGTTTATTTATTTTATACATAGTAGTCATGCCTTTTATATGCCTACCACTATCTTGCTCCTCCCTCTTCCCTGTCCCTACTGGTAATCACTAGTTTTTGTTTTTTTTTTCTATATCTTTGAGTCTATTTCTTTTTTGTTTTAAACACTGGTTTCTTTTAGTTGTTAGATTTTACATATAAGTGATATTAAAGAGTATTTGTCTTTCTCTGACATTTTACTAAGCATAATACCTTCCAAGTTTACCCATATTATTGCTAATGGCAAAATTTCATTTTTTATTGATGTATAATATTTCATTATACACACACACACACACACACACACCCCCCAACCAAATCTTAATTCAATTGTCTATTGATGGATAATTAGGTTGAATTCATATCTTGGCTATTGTTTAGTAATCCTACTATAAGCATTGGGATCCACTAATCTTTCTGAATTAGAGTTTTCATTTTCTTCAGATATATATCCAGGAGTGGAATTGCTAGATCATATAGCAATGATCATATTCTTAATCATATCATTGCTTCCCTGATAGATCAGCAGGTAAAGAATCTGCCTGCAATGCAGGAGACCCCGCTTCAATTACTGGGTTGGGAAGATCCCCTGGAGGAGGGCATGGCAACCCACTCCAGTGTTCTTGCCTGGAGAATCCCCATGGTCCATGGAGTCGAAAAGAATCAGACACAGCTGAGCTACTAAGCACATAGTAGTTCTATTTTTAGTTTCTTGATTAACCCTTATACTCTTTTTCAGAGTGGCTGAATGAATTTGTATTCCCACCAAAAGTGCACAGTGTTCTTTTGGCTCCACATCCTCACCTACATTTATTATTTGTGGTCTAGAGCTTATATTTTGCATTACAAGCTAGGTATTAGCCAAACTTGAGTATTGCTAACTCTGTTGAACAGAATAGCTGTTCTCAAATATTATCCAAAGGAAGAGATAATAGTTAAATGAATTGCAAATATAGCTCACTCAGTGCCTGTCTGCAGAATGACATCACTTGAGAGTTTGCATCAGTTTTGTTCCTCAACTGGCCTACAATCATATCTATGAGGTCTGCAGATCCTGGGTTGTCCTTGTCTTCCCATCCTAAAACTATCGACTGTTATTCCCCTTTGCACTGAGTTAAAAGGCAGTAGCATCTGCTACCAACAAAAATATTCAGAATTTCTTCTGTACTTATAAATTGGAAATGGACTGAAGACTCAGATTTTAACTTATTATCTTGCTGGCTGATTTCTCATTAGGTTTTCCTTATTTTCAGAAACTGACTGAATATGATCCAGTAGGTGGACTCGACTATTATCATGGTTGGTAGTAGCATATTATATTAATTCCATGAACAGTCTCCTGATCCTAGATATGAAGGCAAACAAGAGGTCACTTGTTGGTCTAAGGTTATGGCAGGGCCACCAGGGGCATGCTGCTAAATTTTGTGCAGGGTATTTTTACTTTTGAGCAATCACTTAACCTCTGCTTTGGTTTTTCTAGTTGTAAAGTGGGGTTTTGAAGAGGTTATACAATTAATATTTCTAAAGTATTCTTAAAATGAAAAATGCTATGCAGGTGTTAATTATCTTGTCATGTTATTATTAATAGTCATTTAAGTAATACATTTTAGAAAACAACATCATGCCATTTTTAGAGCCTAGTGAGCTGTTTTCTAAAAACAGCATGCATGTTAGTACAGTATAATTTCAGCATTTATAAAATATCTCATTTTTAATCTCTAGAAGTAGTCAGATATAAACATATTGTAGGTTTACATAATGTTAAAAGGAAAAAAATGCAAAACCAATAAGACCTAAAAGGCAAACACATCAGCTGTGTGGATGCACACACATGTGCTGTGCCGACCAAGAGAGAGAAGGGCTGAAGAGAGATTATCTTAATGAAGGAAACGGGTCAGTAATCCTCAGTTTATTTTGACAAACTTTGTTTCCTTCTGTCAAGTCTCTTCCTCAAGTGCCTAACAGGAAGAGAATTTCAAATGGCTTTACTGGTTTCGGCAGGCAATAAAGATACCACACAGGAAGGTAAAACCGTGGAGTACTGACAGCTCATGGGCCAAGTAAAGAAAGAATTCCTGTGCAGAACTCATATCAGGGCTCCCAGCAAAACAGAATCAATAGTATACAGTGAGGGAGAGGGAGAGAGAGAGGGAAAGAGAGGTTGGTTTATTATAGGAATTGGCTGACATATTTTTGGAGGCCAAGAAGTCCAACAATGGATCCACCTGCCTTCTGCAAGCTGGAGAACCAGAAAAGCCAGTGTACCGTTTGGGCCAGGTCCAAAGGCCTGGGAACCAGGAGTGCAGATGTCAGAGGGCAAAAGAAGATGCCCCCAAGCCAAAGAGCAAATTCCTTCTTCCTTTTCCCTTTTGTTCTATTTATGCCGTCATTGGATTGAATGATCCTCACCTACACTGGTAAGGGTAGTCTTAACTTAGTCTCCAGATTCAAATACTAATCTCTTCCAGAGATACCTCACAGACACACCCATAAATATGTCACTGTTCCCTATTTAGGCATCCCTTAGTCCAGGCAAGCCGACACATAAAATTAACCATCACCCTATGTTCAGACTTTCCAAAAAGTAGCCAACACTACGGGGAGTCATGGATTTTCTATGTCAACCGAGAAGAAACATCCTTTCATTTAAGAAGAAATACCTCTTCCTAAAATTCTTAAGGTTGTAGGAGGTAGATTATGGAAGAGACATTGAAGAGTTTGCTAGACATTTCTTATCAGAAGGGTGTAGAATTGTGTAGATGAAGATTTGCACAGTTTCAGATTGATGTGTAAATACTTCTGGAGTGTCATCAGAGCCAAATATGGAAACTAATGCTCTTGTTTAAACTTCTGCCTAGCAGAATTTCTGTCTTTTCTGTCCCATATAACACTTATCTGAACCACACATTTTGATTCCTGAGATTCTACCCTAAGCTTCAAATCACATTGCTTATTCTTATGGAAAAATAAAAGATCATATGATATGAACCCTGGCCACAAGAGCCTTACTGTCTAGAAGTGGAGATGAAGTACATGTATAAATAATTGTGTGATTAAAATGTTTGTTTTCAAGAACTTCCATTATCAGGTAGCTTTTGTTCTGTAATAAATCACACTCAAACATAGTGACTTAAAAACAGTGTGAATGCCTGCTAAGTCGCTTCAGACATGTCTGACTCTTTGCAACCCTATGGACTGTAGCCTGTGTCTCCTCTGTCCATGGGATTCTTCAGGCCAGATTGCCATGCTCTCCAACAGGGATCTTCCCAATCCAGGGATCCAACCCACATCTCTTTATGTCTCCTGCATTGGCAGGCTGGTTCTTTACCACTGGCGCCACCAGGAAGTCCCGGCTTAAAACAGTAGTCATTTACTAATACTTAAAATTTCAGGAATTGACAATTGTGGGCTAGGTTCAGCTGTTCTAGATCAAGATCACTCATGCATCTGTGGTTTGCTTTAGCCAAAGACCTCAGTTCTCCTCCACAAGATGTCTTATCTTCTAGATGGCTAGCTCGGGCTTTTTTCACATAAACAGAGAGCTACAAGTGTTCCAAGAGGAAAAAAAAAAAACAAGAAAACTCCAGTGTTAAGCACTTTACAAGCTTCTCCTGGTATCACATTTGCTAATGTGCTATTATTGATCTACATAAGTTAAATGGTCAACCAGATTCATTTATTAGTGAAAGGAACTGCAATTACTAGGGCATAAAAGTAGGTATGGAAGGAATTACAGACTATTTTTACAGTTTACTAACACTGAGGAACAAAAATAGACATTCCTTGGAATGTTGGATGCCATTCCCAAGAACATTCCCCATCAAGAACATAGTTGCATAAATTAATGTAAAGTCAAGTTCCTGTTCCTGATATACCCTTTCTGTTGAGATTCTGAGAACTTTCCCAAAAGTTTAGTCATTGTGCAGGGGTCATTTCTCGCTGTTATTTTCAACATGTTTGCTGGGTTTAGAACTAAGTTGTGCCTTGTTGAGGTTCAGTTCAGTTCAATTCAGTCGCTCAGTCATGTCCAACTCTTTGCGACCCCACGAATCGCAGCACGCCAGGCCTCCCTGTCCATCACAAACTCCTGGAGTTTACTCAAACTCATGTCCATCGAGTTGGTGATGCCATCCAGCCATCTCATCCTCTGTCGTCCCCTTCTCCTCCTCCCAGCATCAGGGTCTTTTCAAATGAGTCAACTCTGTGCATGAGGTGACTAAAGTATTGGAGTTTCAGCTTCAGCATCAGTTTGTCCAGTGAACACCCGGGGCTGATCTCCTTTAGGATGGACTGGTTGGATCTCCTTGCAGTCCAAGGGACTCTCAAGAGTCTTCTCCAACACTATAGCTCAAAAGCATCAATTTTTCGGCGCTCAGCTTTCTTCACAGTACAACACTCACATCCATACATGACCACTAGTAAAAACATAGCCTTGACCAGACGGACCTTTGTTGGCAAAGTAATGTCTCTGCTTTTTAATATGCTGTCTAGGTTGGTCATAACTTTCCTTCCAAGGAGTAAGCGTCTTTTAATTTCATGGCTGCAGTCACCATCCGCAGTGATTTTGGAGCCCCCAAAAATAAAGTTTGACACTGTTTCCACTGTCTCCCCATCTATTTCCCATAAGGTGATGGGACCAGATGCCATGATCTTAGTTTTCTGAAGCTTGTTGAGGTTAGAGTGTCTCTAGAATCCCTTCCAAAAGAGCTGTCCTCCAGTACCATGAACACCTGTAGTTATAATTATAAGGTACAGTTCAAGACGAGGCAAGGAAGAAAGGAACACGATCTCAATGAAGACAGGTTACCTTTATTCAGGCAAGGAAGGGCGACAGTCGGTTTAACGACCAGGCTGAGCACGTGCGGTGTCAGGGAAGCTTCATATTTTAGGGGAGCTTTGCAGAAGTGATACGGGAAGATTTGGTCAGGTGGGCGAACAGGACCCCCCCCCCCCGGGGGGGGTCCCAGGCTAGGAGTGGAGGGTCCCAGGCTGATGCAATCTCCCCGGATTATTGGGGTGGGACTTAAAGTTCAGTTTTGTTATCCCCAAAGTCATGTGGTTCAGCAAGGGCCCTTGAGGTCATCATCTTCTTTTCTAGGCCCAAGGACTCCTTCAATAACAATCTCGCCTCCCTGAGTTTCTTTGATTTCCATGGCTTGACAAGTGAATTAAGTCTTTGCAAGGTACATGGGATTGAACTGCTTGTCCTGGTTGTTGCCTGTCTTTACTGAAAAACTTCTTCAAGTTGCAAGGTAAAGAGAAACCACTGTCTATGTTACCTTGGAAAAGGATGTCCTAAAAGGAAGACCTAAATGTCCTAAAATGTACTTCCAACATAGTATCTTTCTATGTTTACATACACATTTGCATTTACCAGAAAGAAAACCACCTCTCTCACAGATTCAGAACTACCATGACATTTTTAACAGCATAACTTCTAGATAAAGTTCAGGTACTCCTTGACGGTTCTATCTTAAGTGCCATGTTGTTCTGATCATTTTTTAGACCTAGATCAGGGTTATCCTGGGTCATCCCAGTAAGTTTTTATAACTTTGAATGCAGAGAAGATTAAGTGACATTAATCACTCTTTCCTGAATTTCCCTGTGATTCCAATGCCTGCTTTCAGGTGCCCTTCTCAACAGTTTCATTTTCCAATCTCTCTCTGTATATATATATATATTAATACCTCTTCCAGCCACAAAACAAATACTACAAAAGTAGAGTGGGTTAAGTTTAGAAGAGCTCACAGTAGAGATCATTGTTTAGGGTAGAGATGGATTACTCAAGACTGGATAAACTAAGAAAGATTTTATTTAAAAAATGTTATTTCATTTGTTTTCAACTTGGAGAATCTGTAATCTTTGTTGTTATGAAGAGAGAAAAAGGGCATTCCTTAGATGGATAAAAGTGGTACAAAGATTCAATTACTGGAAGTTCAACCTGTTAGGGCAGAAGAAAGTTCTGTACTATATTGGAATATAGGGTCCTTACAGGGAAAAACATACAGGTGATCACTATTGAAATATTGTATTGATAAAGATCTTTCAGTAATTTGGTGGAATAAGAAGTTTAACTTTTTGAAATATGAACTTGAAAATAGCTTGAAGAATGCACTGGACAAAGGCTATCGGTAATATGAAATTGAGTTTTGGACAAGCTATCAAGATAATCCAAGCAAAAAATTTTTATCTCCCTTATTTGTTTTATGGAAATAATGATGTGTCTTTTAGTTACCTTGAGGGTTGAATAAGCTATTTCACTTTTAGCGCCGAACACTGTGCTTGGCACTTAAAAGAAGGGCTGTGATAATAACAAATTGTTGCTTTAGGCTTCAAATTACCCTAAACAGAAGGTATATCTTGTTTTTGAAAAAGTGGTTATAAATTTCTTAAAGGGAAACTCTTCCTATGCCCTTAAAAATACTCTTTCTTTTAGTCCTTTATATCTGACACAATTTAAAATTCTTAGAAGACACTAGCTGCATGATAATACACAAACACATATCATGCAGTTATTTTTGGCAGAAGTGTCTATAATTTGATGCACTCAGATCATGCAGATTATAAACCTCATATACTTTAAATGTTTAAATCTTATTGCTTTTCTCTATTACACAGATTTTCTAAACTCTTCTGTATTGTTACAATCACCTCACACATGGAGAAATAAAGTCAGAAGGAGCATCTTACCTGCCTCATTCCAGTGCCAAACCAAATTTCAGTTTCCAGTTCAGTCAGTTTCACAATGGTGCCTTCAGCATAGATTCAACCTGTCAGATATCTGCAAGAGGTCAAAATCATACAGCACACATCTAGAGCCTGGTCTATCCTGTTGCTTTATGCTCTCTCTTCTATCCTGACTTTTGATGTTTTCTTGGCTCTTTTAAATATCTTGCTTTCTAGAACCTTGTACAGATATGCTTTTGCAACTTTGTCCTTATTGTCTCATGTGGATGCCATTTGTTATTTGTTCTCTACCAATTTTTCCCACTTCCATCTGATACCAGAGATCCATATGACACTTACTACCTTGGAACACCCCTACTGACCTTTTAACAGGCATAGGGAAATCAGAGACTCTTAACAACTTGGTTCTGGGTTAAGGAAAGCAATGTGAGAAGTGCTAGAATTCCGAGTTGAGGCAATGGACCACTGTCAGTGCCAGTGTAGCTTGTACATGGCAACACACATGGACAGAAATAAGCCTGGCAAGTGGCATCCAGCAAAGGGTGTCACTTATTGGTTTTGTATGCTCTGGGCTCTGGACTGTTGATTGCGAACATAATTCAGAGCCTGTCCAATCCAAATAGGGCCATATTAGGTTTGTGAATATAGTCCAAATATGTTTAGAAGACTCATTGGCCTGTAGAGGCCATGCAATTATCATTAATAAATAAAATGATTACTGTGTCAGACAGAAAGGAGAAAATGGAGGGGACTAAGATGAACCAAGGGGACAATGCCAGGGAAAGCTGCCAGCCACTGCTCAACTCCAACTAATTGTTCCACAAGGAAACACAAGGCTGAAAATACCTAGTTTTTTAATTTTTCAAAAGGAGATAGAAATCTGTAGTTCTATATGGCTTAAGCACATTTAAGACAATGTAGGATAAACATTCTGTAGCCTCTCATTTATAATAGTAATGAAAGGGAGTAGAATTTTACAAAAATGATGCTATATTAAATTCAGGAAATGGAAATTATTAATAAATTTACTAAATAGCATAAGCATGCATGTATTTACCAAAGTTACAGATATTATAATATGAAATTTTGTTTTTATTGTCAATTCTTCTATCCTGTAATGGGATAATATTTGGAAAATATTAACTTGATTTATTTTGTTATTTTTTTAAGATAATTTTCCCTGGTAGTGTTCTCTTAAGAGCAAGACAAGAGGCTTAACCCTGGGGAAAATGGATATACCAATTAGAGCAATAAAGGCATTACTAGGTTTTGACTGCCAAATTAGCCACAAAGAATTTCTCAGTGTTTTGTGAGGCAATGTTCTCTAAAGCTAGGGATCATTGAGAGAGAAAAGTATTTTCTAAATTCCTTAAGTTCCCATTAACATATCAAAAACAAGTTCTGATAGAGTCAAGCTTGAATGGTCAGTTTTTCCCCCGCCCCGCGTCACAAAGAGAGAATTCAGGATATGATAAAATAGAAATCCTACCTGAAAAACGAGGATGTGGTAAGTTATGTGAGTTCAAAGTGAAAGAAATTTCTGGAGAAAGTTTTAGTGAAAGAAAGGAGGTGCCTCATTATTAGAGAAATGCAAATCAAAACCACAATGAGGTACCATTACACACCAGTCAGGATGGCTGCTATCCAAAAGTCTACAAGCAATAAATGCTGGAGAGGCTGTGGAGAAAAGGGAACCCTCTTACACTGTTGGTGGGAATGCAAACTAGTACAGCCACTATGGAAAACAGTGTGGAGATTCCTTAAAAAACTGGAAATAGAACTGCCATATGACCCAGCAATACCACTTCTGGGCATACACACTGAGGAAACCAGATCTGAAAGAGACACGTGCACCCCAATGTTCATAGCAGCACTGTTTATAATAGCCAGGACATGGAAGCAACCTAGATGCCCATCAGCAGATGAATGGATAAGGAAGCTGTGGTACATATACACCATGGAATTTTACTCAGCCGTCAAAAAGAATTCATTTGAACCAGTCCTAATGAGATGGATGAAACTGGAGCCCCTTATACAGAGTGAAGTAAGCTAGAAAGATAAAGAACATTACAGCATACTAACACATATATATGGAATTTAGAAAGATGGTAACGATAACCCTATATGCAAAACAGAAAAAGAGACACAGAAATACAGAACAGACTTTTGAACTCTGAGGGAGAAGGTGAGGGTGGGATGTTTCAAAAGAACAGCATGTATACTATCTATGGTGAAACAGATCACCAGCCCAGGTGGGATGCATGAGACAAGTGCTCCGGCCTGGTGCACTGGGAAGACCCAGAGGAATCGGGTGGAGAGGGAGGTGGGAGGGGGGATCGGGATGGGGAATAAGTGTAAATCTATGGCTGATTCATATCAATGTATGACAAAACCCACTGAAATGTTGTGAAGCAATTAGCCTCCAACTAATAAAAAAATTAAAAAAAAAAAAAAGAAAGGAGGTGCCAGATTATCATTTTTCTTTGTGAGGGAATTCTCAAGGTGGTACAAGAGAGAAGTATCTAGATTAAGATGGGGAACCTGACCAAGGACAAAACCCTCCTTCAGCAGTTGCCTATAGGGAACTCCCTGACGGGGATCTGGTCCAGTGGCTAGGACTCAGAGTTTCCACTGAAGGAGAAACTGAGTCCTTGGTTGGGGAACTAATATCCCACATGCTGTTTGGCTAATAATAATAATAATAATTCTTGCCTTGAGAACCCCATGAACAGTATGAAAAGGCAAAAAGATAGGACACTGAAAGATGAACTCCACAGGTCAGTAGGTGCCCAATATGCTACTGGAGATCAGTGGAGAAATAACTCCAGAAAGAATGAAGTGATGCAACCAAAGCAAAAACAACACCCAATTGTGGGTGTGACTGGTGATGGAAGCAAGGTCCGATGCTGTAAAGAGCAATATTGCATAGGAACCTGGAATGTTAGGTCCATGAATGAAGGCAAATTGGAAGTGGTCACACAGGAGATGGCAAGAGTTAATGTTGACATTCCTGATTAGGAATCAGGAAACTAAAATGGACTGGAATGGGTGAATTTAACTCAGATGACCATTATATCTACTACTGTGGGCAAGAATGCCTCAGAAGAAGGGGAGTAGCTATCATAGTCAACAAGAGTCTGAAATGCAGTATTTGGATGCAAGCTCAAAAACGACAGAATGATCACCATTCGTTTCCAAGGCAAACCATTCAATATCATGATATACAAGTCTTTGCCCCAACCAGTAATGCTGAAGAAGCTGAAGTTGAATGGTTCTATGAAGACCTACAAAATATTTTAGAACTAACAGCCAAAAAAGATGTCCTTTTCATTACAGAGGCCTGGAATGCAAAAGTAGGAAGTTAAGAAACACCTGGAATAACAGACAAATTTGGCCTTGGAGTACAGAATGAAGCAGGGCAAAGGCTAATAGAGTTCTGCCAAGAGAAGGCATTAGTCATAGCAAGCACCCACTTCCAACAATATAAGAGAAGACTCTACACATGGACATCACCAGATAGTCAATACCAAAATCACATTGACTATATTCTTTGCAGCCAAAGATGGAGAAGTTCTATGCAGTGAGCAAAAACATGACTGGGAGTTGACTGTGGCTCAGATCATGAACTCCTTATTGCCAAATTCAGACTTAAACTGAAGAAAGTAGGGAAAACCACTAGACCATTCAGGTATGACTTAAATCAAATCCCTTACGATTATACAGTGGAAGTGAGAGATAGATTTATGGGACTAGATCTGATAGACAGAGAGCCTGATGAGCTATAGACGGAGGTTCATGACACTGTACAGGAGACAGGGATCAAGACCATCCCCATGGAAAAGAAATGCAAAAAAGCAAAATGGCCGTCTGAGGAGGCCTTACAAATAGCTGTGAAAAAGAGAAAAGTGAAAAGCAAAGGAGAAAAGGAAAGATATACCCATTTGAATGCAGAGTTCCAAAGAATAGTAAGGAGAGATAAGAAGGCCATCCTCAGTGATCAGTGTAAAGAAATAGAGGAAAGCAATAGAATGGGAAAGACTAGAAATCTCTTCAAGAAAATTAGAGATACCAAGGGAACATTTCATGCAAAGATGGGCTCAATAAAGGACAGAAATGGTATGGACCTAACTGAAGCAAAAGACATTAAGAAGAGGTGGCAGGAACACATAGAAGAACTCTACAAAAAAGATCTTCATGATCCAGATAATCACGATGGTGTGATCACTCACCTAGAGCCAGAAATCCTGGAATGGGAAGTCAAGTGGGCCTGAGGAAGCATCTCTACGAAAAAAGCTAGTGGAGGTGATGGAATTCCAGTTGAACTATTTCAAATCCTACAAGATGATGCTGTGAAAGTGATGCACTCAATATGTCAGCAAATTTGGAAAACTCAGCAGTGGCCACAGGACTGGAGAAGGTCAGTTTTCATTCTAATTCCAAAGAAAGGCAATGCCAAAGAATGCTCAAACTACTACACAACTGGACTCATCTCACACGCTAGTAAAGTAATGCTCAAAATTCTCCAAGCCAGGCTTCAGCAATATGTGAACCGTGAACTTCCAGATGTTCAAGCTGGTTTTAGAGAAGGCAGAAGAACCAGAGATCAAATTGCCAACATCTGCTGGATCATCAAAAAAGCAAGAGAATTCCAGAAAAACATCTATTTCTGCTTTATTGACTATGCCAAAGCCTTTGATGTGTGGATCACAACAAACTGCAGAAAATTCTTCAAGAAATGGGAATACCAGACAACCTGACCTGCCTCCTGAGAAGCCTGTATGCAGTTCAGGAAGCAACAGTTAGAACTGAACATGGAACAACAGACTGGTTCCAGATTGGAATAGGAGTACGTCAAGGCTGTATCTTGTCACCTGGCTTATTTTACTTATATGCAGAGTACATCATAAGAAATGCTCTGCTCGATGAAGCACAAGCTGGAATCAAGATTTCCAGGAATCCATAACCTCATATGACACCACTTTTCTGGCAGAAAGTGAAGTAGTACTAAAGAACCTCTTGATGAAAGTGAAAGAGGAGAGTGAAAAAGTTGGCTTAAAGCTCAGCATTCAGAAAACTAAGATCATGGCATCCAGTCCCATCACTTAATGGCACATGGATGGGGAAGCAATGAAAACAGTGACAGACTTTATTTTGGGGGGCTCCAAAATCACTGCAGATGGTGACTGCAGCCATGAAATTAAAAGACGCTTACTGGTTGGAAGGAAAGTTATGACCATCCTAGACAGCATATTAAAAATCAGAGACATTACTTTGCCAACAAAGGTCCCTCTGGTCCAGGTTATGTCTTTACCAGTGGTCATGTATGGATGTGAGAGTTGAACTATAAAGAAAGCTGAGTGCCAAAGAATTGATGCTTTTGAACTGTGGTGTTGGAGAAGACTCTTGAATGTCCTTTGAATTGCAAGGAGATCCAACCAGTCCATCCTAATGAAGATCAGTCCTGAGTGTTCATTGGAAGGACTTATTTTGAAGCTGAAACTCCAATACTTTGTTCACCTGATGTGAAGAGCTGACTCACTTGAAAAGACCCTGATTCTGGGAAAGGTTGAAGGCAGGAGAAGGGGACGACAGAGGATGGGATGGTTAAATGACATCACCGACTCAGTGGACATGAATTTGGGTAAACTCTGGGAGTTGGTGATAGACAGGGAGGCCTGCTGTATTGCAGTCCTTGGGGTCAAAATAGTTGGACACGACTGAGTGACTGAATTGAATTGAATTGATTAATACATATTTCCAATAGCAAAGAATTAGCAAAAAATTAGGTACCTTCAGGTAAGTGATCAAAGGAGGTGTTACTATTTCTTCATAACCCACATGTGTAGGATTTCAATGTAGATGTTGTGGGAGGCTCAGAAAACTAGTATCATTTTTTTGGCCTAGATGAATAAACTCATGATGCATACAAGGTAAGTGGCCGTGATGTTGAAGTTCCACAACAAAAGTCTGTATGATATCACTTTTTTTGTTCTCTGGCATCTTAGATAGATTGGAGTAGGATAGGAAACCATCTCGAAAGACTAAATTTTTACCAATAAAAGATAGAATCTACCCTAAGTGACTTATGTGAACCTGAAGAATCAGACATAATCTTATTTGACAATTTAAGTCCTTACTTTTTCATCACTATCCAAGCAGGTTAGGTGCTTATGAGCTAAATTATATCCAGTAGAGATAAAGTTGATGTTTCCCAGGTGGCACTAGTGGTAAAGAACCTGCTTGCCAATGCAAGAGACATAAGAGACTTGGGTGTGATCCCTGGGTCGGGAATACCCCCTGGAGAAGGAAATGGCAACCCACTCCAGTATTCTAGCCTTGAAAATCCCATGGATAGAGGAGCCTGGCAGGCTGTAGTCCATAGGGTCACAAAGACATGGTCACAACTGAAGCTACTTAGAACATAAAGTAGTTATTTTCTTGCTCACCTTAAAATGGTTTGTTACCTATTGACCTTACCATGTGCTCAGTCAGTCTGACTTTTTGCAACCCATAGACTATAGCACACCAGGCTCCTCTGTCCATGGAATTTTCCAGGCAAGAGTACTGGGGTGAGTTGCCATTTCCTACTGCAGGGGATCTTCCCAACCCGGTGATTGAACCCATATGTCTTAGCATCTCCTGCACTGGTAGGCAGATTCTTTATCACTATACCACCTGACCTTAATACATCTTTCAGGAATTAGGGAGCTTAGATAGGGTTAACAAAATTGTCTCTGATGGAAAATTCAGTTTATTTCTTCTTTAACTCCTAGTTGTCTTATGTTTTGCTGTTGTGCCCAACCCTGGGTTTAGTCATGTCCACTCTAAGATGACTCTTTCTAAAATTAAGGCAATTAACACCTACTGGTGAAACAAAATCAGTCTTCAGTGACTCATATTTCAGTTGTATTCACCAAGTCCTCTCAACATGTTTTATGGTTCCAATTATTTGTGTTCTTTATTGTAATTATCTTAAGAATGTTTTACTTCTTCAAATATATGCTCCTTGGCCAGTTGTTATTCAAATATCCCAAGTCTCTGTTTTCTTTTCCTCTAATTTGCCTGCATATAATTATGTGAGAGGAAGGTCAGGTGAAAGTAAATTTTTTATTTGGAGTATGGAGAATAACTTTACATATTGGAGTGACTTACAAGTCCCTATTTAAAATTTCTCTTCACATACAACTCACCAAAAAAATGTCTGGTCTAGAAATATGGACTTTATGCTACTTGTATAGGAAAAGTATGAAAAGGCTATGTTAATAGTAACAGATAGTTATGAAGTTACTATACTATGATATATTATGAAGTTTCTATGCTGTCATTTCCTTACCTTGTAATGCAGTGTACATTAACATGACATGTAATTGTGTAAAAGAGTGGGCTTGGTTGGGGGTGGGGTATGGATTGGATTACATATTCTATATCTTTCCATTCTTTCTAAGGAAAATTAAACTTACTTTTCAAGATAGGCCAAGAATTCTGCTCCTTTGCCCTTTTCCCCAAGAAAGCTGTCCCTAATTCTTTAAAAAAATTGACGAAAATTAAAAAAAAAATAAAAATAAAAAGCTTGATGAATAAAATGAATGGGGTGGTTCTATCTACACGTCTCATTGCAGGCTGGGGTGGCTGCTGGGACTCTTATGGGTCAATAATTAGATAAGGCATCTCCTGCAAAGATAAGGTGAGCATATCCAAGGGACTGTGACTCTGGGTGGACATGTCCTGGTCAATGGCCCCTAAATAGCTTGCATAAAACACTTCTCTCTATTGCTTTAAAAAAAATTGTCTTAACTCCTACTTTCACAATGTCTGTAAACTCATGCAGATTGAGAACACAAAAAAAGAATGCATGTAAATGGCTTTTAGATAATACAGATTTTGAGAATTGTGGTCATGAGTCTATACATTTCATGCATCTCTTTAAAATACTTTTGAAATGAATGGAAACAGGTGGGTTACTAAGCTCAAAGAGGTTGAGAACAATGTATACCATCTAATAAACAGTTAAGAAATTTTTCTGGAAAGAAGAGGGTAAAGGTAGGAACATTTTCTGTGAGGTCTGAATAAATTTGGAGGTCAAAGTTAGATGCAGTTCAATTAGCTTTACATATGCAAAATTGAATTGTCTTGTAGCTTTAAACAGTAGCACATATTTCAGATAACCATCTTGAAAATTTGTGTTACATTGATCCAAAGATATGGACCTGGGAAATCTTGGATGGGAGCGTATTTGAGAGGGAAGCTGTTAGAAGAGGTGAGAGGAAAGAAAAGATCATCTTGGGGCTTCCAAAAGTTAATTTCACTTCTTGTTATGTTGTTTATTTATAGTAAGTAGCTGTAATTCTTTCTTTAATAGAAAAACAAATTTTGGTTGCACCCCCTAAGGTGCATGCACATGTGCATATATACACACACACACACACACACACAGATACAAAGTTTTGGATACATGAAGGACAGAAGGCCTTATTTTCAAAGGATATACTTCTCTAGTGACCAAACCTTAATTTTCCTTGTGTCATGCTTCATTGTCTTTGGAGAGAATCTAGGAAAGACAGAAAGACAAATGTTAAGCAGAACTTGTGGGCCCAGGGAACACATTATTTCTGATGCTGTGTAGACATTTAACAGTCTAAGCAAATGGAATTTTTTGTGGCTTATGCAATATTGCACACAATTCACAAAGATCGGGGCTTCCACATAGAGATTTGTGGCTAAAAACATAAATGAACCTCATTTGTTGTTCCTCTTCGAATATTTGTGTGATGATAAAACCTGTAAATGCATTTTTTTACTTTATTTTTAATTGAAGGATAATTGCTTTACAGTATTGTGTTGGTTTCTACCAAACATCAACATGAATCAGCCATAGGTTTACCCACGTCCCCTCAATGTATTTCTTTAAAAGTAAGTTCATGCATTTTCCCATTGCATCGCTAAATGTGATGGCTATCAACTGCCTCAAGAGACTGAAACATTCACAAAGTCAAATTTCATAGCTCTGTTAATTTCTTCATTTTCACATATTAATCAACATTATAGTTAGGAAAGAAAAAGTAAGGTTACCATTATCCAGATGAATATCACTTCATTTTCTCTTTTAATAAAATTTCTTACTTAGTCCCTAACCATCATTAAAGTGAATTGAAATCATAGGTGCATATAAAATAATAGGAAATCCAGTTGTGAAAACTGGATAAAATAACCGTTTTTATTTTCTACACTTTATTTTACATTGATATTTTCTTGTGGCCTTTTTTCTCTCTGTTTTTTTTTTCCTTACTAGGCAGGCAATTCAACAATGGGAGTTTTCCTCTTGAAATGCAGGAATACCCAGAGATTCCCAGTCAGTGAGGTTTACCTGGGTTTTAAAGAGGAAATTACCTTGACAGTGCTTGTTCCATATTAAATTTTATGTATAACAATTAAATATCACTCTGAGCCATCTGGTTTATTGGTTGTTTGAATTTAGATTTTTCAACCTGTCCTTCTAATTTACCCATAGTGGGACCAGATTTTCTCACTTAGTTTTTCTTAAATGCTCTGCATGCAGCCAGTCCAGTAACCTCCCTGCTGATGAGGCTATAATGTGGTTCATGCTTTTCAAGTTATATATCTGTATACTAGACCTCATAAGGAAGTGTGCATATCTACAGTTTGTTCACACAAATAGATTGGGACATAATGCGATTTTCAGAAAAGTTACTTTCTTTTCTGGAAACTGGTTTGACTTTGTGGATTATCTCTCTTTTTTTGTTTGTTTGTTTTTTTTTTGGGAGGGTTATAATTATAGTCTGATATTGATGCTTTTGAACTGTGGTGTTGGAGAAGACTCTTGAGAGTCCCTTGGACTGCAAGGAGATCCAACCAGTCCATCCTAAAGGAAATATTTATTCATCCTAAAGTCCTGAATATTCATTGGAAGGACTGATGTTGAAGCTAAAATTCCAATACTTTGGCCATCTGATGTGAAAAACTGATTCATTTGAAAAGATCCTAATGCTGGGAAAGGTTGAAGGTAGGAGGAGAAGGGGACGACAGAGGATGAGATGGTGGGATGGCATCACTGACTCAATGGACATGAGTTTGAGTAAACTCTGGGAGTTGGTGATGGACAAGGAGGCCTGGCGTGCTGCAGTCCATGGGGTCACAGAGAGTCAGACACAAATGAGCGACTGAACTGAACTGAATTGATAGTTTGGTAAGAATTCTCTACTATATATGTTATACAGGCCCTTCATTAAATCTTTAAATTGAAGATAGTTATTTCTCTTCTATTAATTCATCCAAAAATCATTCTAAGTGGATGAAAAGAGAAAAAATACCCACATTTCTTTTGAGCTTTTATTTTAGAAGATTCTTTAGGTTATCAAGTTAAGGGAGCTCAAAAACCAAATTACTTTCTACTAAAATTTATATACTTTCCTATTTTTCAAACCCTTAAGTTGCATAGTAGAATGTGTAGCATAAATAATATATAAATTCAATAAAAAGGAAAGCTAGCTGGACCTTCATGTTAGCAAAACAAAACTGCTTAGAAATTTAATATCCTGTTAAAATAATTTTAGGCTTTTGTTTTTATAATTTAAGCACCAACAATAGAAAATCAATCCATTTACATAATTTATAGTCTTCAAATGTTTTATATTTTAGCTAGGTCTTTTATCAACCGTAAAAATATTAGAAAATACAAAGAAAAATAATCACTCATATATAGACTATCTAGAATTAACAACCATAAATTGTGTCATATTTTCTTTATGCTTTTATTAAAGCATTATATATATAATATAAATATAAATATTATGTACAAAATGTATATATAGATATATCACTTCAAGAGGTATTTGTTAAGCACTAGGTCTTCACAGGTGGCTCAGTGGTAAAGGATCTGCCTGCTAATGCAGAAGATGCCAGAGATGTGGGTTCACTCCCTCAGTCAGCAAGATCCCCTGGAGTAGGAAATAGCAACCCACTCCAGTATTATTGCCTAGATAATCTCGTGGACAGAGGAGTGTGGTGGGCTGCACGGGATGGCAAAGAGTTGGACATGACTGAGTGATTGAGCATGCAAGCATGCAAGTGCGGGACATTGTGCTGGGTATTAAGACTACATATGTGAATGGCATAGACAATAATCTTTTCCTTCTTGGAACCTACTTCTAGTGAGGAGAGACGAAATTAAGCAATACGGTAATAACCACATAGCTAGTATCTTAGAAGAGTGTAAGTCTTATCAAATAGAAACAGAAGGATTGAGAATGCAGGGTGGGAATTGGCCTGCTGTTTTAAATGAAGGGAGGCAGTGATGGTGGGCCCATGAAGTAAGAGAACTGGCCATGTAAATAATTTGGAAGAATACTCCAGGAAGAACAAAGAGCCAGTGAGACGGCCAGAGGTGGGTGAATTCTAAGACCAGGGAGGAGGGTAGTGTGTCTAGAGTAGAGCTGGTCGCTGGAGAGACACAGTGGACAAGGACAGAGAGATTACTAGGGACTCAGGTCTTGTAAGATTTTACAATCTTTCTTTTTTTTTTTTCATTTATTTTTATTAGTTGGAGGCTAATTACTTTACAATATTCTAGTTGTTTTTGTCATACATTGACATGAATCAGCCATGGATTTACATGTATTCCCCATCCCGATCCCCCCCCACCCCCACCTCCCTCTCCACCCGATTCCTCTGGGTCTTCCCAGTGCACCAGGCCCGAGCACTTGTCTCATGCATCCAGCCTGGGCTGGTGATCTGTTTCACCCTAGATAATACACATGTTTCAATGCTGTTCTCTCGAAACATCACACCCTCGCCTTCTCCCACAGAGTCCAAAAGTCTGTTCTGTACATCTGTGTCTCTTTTTCTGTTTTGCAATCTTTCTTAAGTCTTTGACTTTACTCTTAATGAAATGGAGTGATATGCCCTTAGTTTTTAACAGTAACCCTCATGCCCTAGCTCTAGTCCCTTCCTCTTTCTTGAGGCAATCACAATCATGATTTGTTGAGTACATTTCTCATCTCCATGTGTATAGTCTTATATAAAACACTTGTTGTTCAGTTGCTCAGAAGTATCCAACTCTTTGATACCCCCGAACTGCAGCACACCAGGCTTCACTATCTCCTGGAGTTTGCTCAAACTCTGTCCACTGAGTTTATGTAATGTAATACAATATGTAATACATGTAATATAATACTTGTATATGCAAAAAAAAATTCCTAATAAGGTAAATCTTTTACTTAAGATTTTTCTGCTTCTGAGGGGATAATAAATAGTTTCTACAACAAAGACATACTGTAGTATATAGAAATTACTTACACTAAGAGTCTGAAAATTGTAATGCATGCACAGTATTCTTCCCCATGTGGAAATTTTGTCTTTGTAACAAGATTCAAGTTGTTGAAGGACCCTTCCCCAAGTGATTTGCAATGCTACCCTTCATTTTCCCAGGTTGCTGACTGGGACTGACCCTTTTGTTTATGAAGTTTTTATAGGCAGACAATATTATTTATTTATCTTTGTTTCCATAGTAATTGCAAGGGGCCAGCTAACAGAGAAGTATTTATAAAAGAGATGTCATTTGAACCAGAACTTGACAGAAAATTTATAATTTACCAAGAGCATAGGTTTTCACTTAATTTGGTTTAGCAAATATGTATGAAAGTAAATATAAAAAGTATAACTATTCTGTTTTCCACAATGCCACTCTAAATTTCTTTAGAGCTGAATTCTGCAGTTTAATATTTGAATAACTATGAAGCATGTGATCTGTAATATTGTATACCTCGTGTTAAAAATGATATTTATTTGTTTACTTATTTAATGGGAAACAATTATTTGATTCTAATCTATAAAGGGTTGTAACTCAAGTCATAGAGCATAAAAATAGCCAAGTCATCCTTTACCCTTGCAAAGCTCATGGTCTATTCAGGAGGCTCAATGCATGAAGAAATAACTTTGATGTAACAGAGCTATAGGTGAGACACATGTGGAGGACAATGAAATGTAGTGAAGGAAGGTTAGCCTTGTGATGGAGAGTCAGGGAAGCCTTCACAGAAGTGATCATGTTTGAGTTGAATCTCAATAAGAAAATTTAAAGTTCACCAGGCAGAAAAAAGAAATGCATTTTCTTACCAGTGGGAATGACAAGCTCATAGGCACAGAGGCATGGTGGAGCATGGCATGTTCAGGAAATAGCAACTGACCTTTTAAAACTAAAGCAAAAACGTCAGGAGTTGGGAAAGGAGTTGAAGATTAATCTGGAAAAATAGATTGAGGTCAGATTTTGAAGGGATTTGTATGAAGAGGTTGCACATAATTTTGAAGGCAAAGAGTAATCATTAAAATTTTGAAATAGGCCAGTCACATGGTCAAGCCTGTTGTTTAGAAAGTAACTGATGTCAGGCTGATGGATAAACTGAAAGGCATACAGACTAAATCTTACTAATGTGTATTTTTTATAGATAAAACAAACAATGAAATTTTAGATTTCTGTAATACATTCTTAACTGGTTTTCCTCTTCATCGTTGACTCTCTTAATCACAACACCACAGCAGTCAAAGCTATTCTTTAAAAAAAGAAACAAATCAGGTCATGTCACTTTTCTGCTCAGCCCTTGTAATTGATTCTCCAAATCATCCAGAGTAAAATCCTTGTAATCAGGAGCACACATGTTTCTGTCACATTCCAACCCCACTGGCCTTGCTGATCATCATACACACCAGATATGTTCCCATCCTAGGATCTTTGCTACATAAATGCAGGGTTGATGCCCTCACTGCTTTTAAATCTTGGCTCAACTGTCGCCTTCTTATAGAGGACTTTCTTGGTCACCCTGTTTAAAATTGGAAACATCTATTTCCACCTAGCGTTCACAATCTCTTCCATCCTGTTCTCCTTTTATCCTCCAAAGCATTTGTTACACTCCAATGTATTATATAATTTACTTTTTAAATTATGCTTATTGTCCTCCTCCTTTGCTAGAATTTAAGGTAGGGATCCTCTATTTTGTTCGGTAGTGTATCCCAAAGTGCCTAGAACATTGCTGCATAGAAGGGTATTGATATTAGTTTTTTTGATGAATGAAATGATGACATCCTTGACAATAAGTCATGGGCAGGTGAATTGTTGGAGTGAAGACTTTTAAGATGAATTTCAGCGGAGTTGTCGGTGGAACTGGTTTAATCTGGTCATAAAGAGAGAAATAGGATCTGGCTCATTTCTCTAGCTTGTTTGAATAACTGGATAAGAGTCCTATTAGCTGACATTCTCCTCTTATTTCCAATATTAATTTTAAAACCACATAGAAACTGTATAAAATAAATTATGCACAAGTTAAAATTTTAAAAATTCTCTTATAACTTCTGGTTATACAAATATGCATTGTCATTTCTTTAATGTCTGATAAATATTTTATAGTTCTACCTTGGAAGAGAGAGAAAGAGAGAGGACTTCAAATTTTCATCTGCCTTTCTTGAATTATTTTAAGCAAAGGGAAAAATAGATCATTTTCTAATTTATGTCTAGTTCAAACTACTGCTCTTGCTTTCTTTACTATGATCCACTTGATTCTGGTTACTTTGAATCTCAGCTCTTACTATGAGCACAGTTACTTGCTCTAGAAGTAGAGTGGTATTCTGTAAGGACAAGGATTCTGACTGTTGTGTTATGTTTGGAACAGTGTGTTCCTGTGGGGAGAATAAGAAGAAAAAATTTACTCAGGCGTGGATACTCTTTTTATTATTTATTTACTGACCACACCACACAGCTTGTGGGATCTCACTGACTTGGCCAAAAATTTCATTCGCCTTTTTCCTCAACATCATGTGCAGGTCCCCAAGGAGAATTTTGGCAAACTCAGTAGTTCCTTGATCATGAATTAAATCCAGGCTCTTGGCAACGAAAGCATGCAGTCCTCACCTCCGGATCACCTAGGAATTCCCTCAGGCTTGGATTCAATAGAGTTATTTTTAAATTCCAGCTTTGTTAACTTATGAGCAATGTCTCCTAAAACAAATTATTTAACCTCATCAAGAATCGACTCCTTTATTCGTCAAATGATACTGGCATACAGATTTGTTGTGAGATGAAATGCAATGTTTTTGAAAATTGTGAAAGTGCAAAAAAAAAAAATGTAAAATAAACATACACACCATTGCAAAGAGCATGGTGGGATCTACAAGGAATTAGGAAGAGAAATTCCTGGTAAAAGAAAAACTAGTTCTACAAGTTTTACTTGTTGCTAGGTTCTAGAGGTTTTTTTGTTTGTTTTTTTCTTCTTCTTCTTCTTAACCTAATAAATAGTCACAGACTATGTATCCCATTTTATATTTTTGTTCCACAACTTGCCTTGGAGTATCACTACTCAGGGACCCCTCTAAACTTCCTGTTAACTCATACCAGGATTTTTTCTGACTAGAAATGCTTCCAAATTAGCATCTCTGAGGGAGTTAAGTGTTTTAAAAATTAATCAGTGACTCTCATTTCACCTTCAGAGTATTGCCAGAATCTGATAGTGTGTACCTTCTAATATTGCTTCATGCTTTTTCTTATTAAAACTAAGATTTGAGTTTTCCATCTTGATTGCATGCTTGGAAATTTCCATAATTGGTAATCCCCTTATTATTTTTCCTGCAATCATTATTGCTAAAGTTCCTCTCACGTTGCTTAATCAAAGTCAATGGTAACATTTTATGTTCTCTCTCTCTCTCTTTTATTTTTGTACTTGGAAAACTTAATAATTGAAGCAATAAAAGATTTTTTAGCGAGAGAGGGTTATTTTGACCTCCAGAGAGCAAAGGTATTAATGTAAGACAGTTTAATGCACTAACTAGGGGACTGCTTTCCTCTATCTTTCACAAATTACTTAGTTTCTGACCACACAGAATTTAGAAAGATTACTAATGCTACTGACTACTAGATGTTTGTTGATGTGTGTAAGTCACAGTATGTATGCCTGTAAAATGGATATTTCCCTGGAAAGCAGAGTCAAGGTGTAAGCTTTAATTTTCACTCAGTACAAATGGATCTCAACTTGGGGATGATTTGCTTGTATCTAAGAAACATCTGGGGATCTTTTTGATGTCAACACTAGCAGAATATTATTGATATCCAGTGAGCAGAGGCCAGGAGTGCTGTTCAACATCCTACAATGGGCAAGACAACTTCCCAAAACAAAGATTTATTAGCCCCAAATCTCACACTGCTCTGCTGCTGCTGCTGCTAAGTTACTTCAGTTGTGTCCGACTCTGTGCGGCCCCATAGACGGCAGCCCACCAGGCTCCCCAGTCCCTGGGATTCTCCAGGCAAGAACACTGGAGTGGGTTGCCATTTCCTTCTCCAATGCATGAAAGTGAAAGTGAAGTAGCTCAGTCGTGTCTGACTCTTCTCGACCCCATGGACTGCAGCCCACCAGGCTCATCCCTCCATGGGATTTTCCAGGCAAGAGTACTGGAGTGGGGTGCCATTGCCTTCTCCAACACTGCTCTAAATTCCCTCATATCTCATTTGGTAAAGAATCTGCCTGTGATTCAGGAGACCCAGGTTCAATTCCTGGGTGGGAAAGATTCACCTGGAGAAGGAAATGGCAACCCATTCCAGTATTCTTGCATGGAGAATCCTATGGACAGAGGAGCCTGGCGGGCTATAGTCCCTGGGGTTGCAAGAATCAGACATGACTTAGCAACTAAACCACCAAGAGGGCATTGAAGTAAGTTACCAAAAACTTCACCTGAATCTGCCATTAGCTAGGTCTTAGGCTAATCATTTTGCTTTTCTATGCCTCAACCCTCATATCTGAAAAATAAAAAAAAAAAATAAGCCACATCATTTGCTAATATGTTTTAAGCTACAAATTTCTATGAATATTTTCTGATTCTTTCCTGAAATTAGATGCCAATTGGTGGGAATGGAATTTTTTTTTCTTAAGCAGCTCATTAAAATTTAGCCAAATACACAAACATCGATAATTTGCAGTCAGTGGAGAACACACCTGATTTTAACAGAGCTCAAAATATCAACTTAGAAGCAATTCAATTATGTTTACAGAATTTTCTTTCAAGATAGGATAAAACAGTTGTCAGCAGTATCCAACAGCAGGCATTTTCAGGGAATTCCCTGTGAAATTACTTTTGATGGGTCTGTCAGATGATATTGGCTTATTTATATATTTTGCTTCTAATTACTTTGTCAATTTCAGTATCTTGAATAACTTTTGATAAAACTACAATAAAAGTTTTGCAAAACTTTCAATATCTATTCCTCAAGATATTTTCTGCTTATTCCAAATCAAAGAAAAAATCTGATAGCTATAAAGTTAACAATGAATATTGTGTTAATTATTTATGTGAGCATCAGAAAGTTTTGAATAAATGGGCATAAAAGCAATATGCTAGAGATTAATGAAGAAAGTAACAGCAATTCCATTTCGAACCAATTCTCCCAATGTTGTTCTTTCAGGGAATTCTCCCTCACCCAAGAATGCATATTAAAGCATCCTGGTACAGTTCAGATTGAGTTGATAGTAGGTATTATAAAATGTTGGAGAAGGGCATGGCAACTCACTCCTGTATTCTTGCCTGGAGAATCCCATGGACAGAGGAATCTGGTGGGCTACTATATGAGTAGGGTGGCGTATCTGTCTATAGGGTCTCACAGAGTCAGGCATGACTGAAGTGACAGCAGTCACTAACTCATGATAAAGTGTCCTTATGCTTATTTTCCTCTGGGAAATCAACAGTCCCCACACTAATAGTTCTCGGTAACTCAGAGTGATGGTGTGTGATTGTTATATTTTCTTTTAGAGGGTCACTAATTTATTCAGAAAACACCAATTGACAACTTGCTGTGTACCAAGAACAGAGCTCTAACTTGGGTCAGTTCACACGTTAGACCTGTCTGTTCAGTATTTTTAACTGAACAGAAACACTATTCTCTGGCATCTTCACTTTAGCATGTGCTATCTATTGCTTTTTTCTCAGTGATCACTCCATGTAATGTCATCTTTATTGCTCTTCTCAAATTCTTAAAACATTTATTTATTCCACCTTGTTTGTTACTAACACATAAGCTCTCTGTATATTTTGCTCCCCATGTTGTTTCTGCATTCTCTAGAGCTTTACCTTCTAGATACAGTGAGCACAGCTTCAAAACTGGCCAACTGTCTCACTCCAAAAATTGATTGTAAATTACTCCATCTTGTCTTATGGTATTAATTAAAACTCATTGTTGGCACTGAAGACATTGCTCAAGAATGTGCATGTTCAATAATACTTCACTGGAAAAAAGATTTAGAACACAGAGGTGAATTGGCCTCACAATTTACAGTTGCATGGAAAAAACTCTTTTTTTACCCAAATTTCTGTTTTGAGAAATTTCAAACCAACACTCAAAGTTGAAAAACATATATACATATACAAATATATATATATATATAAACACTTATATTTCTCCAGCTGAATCTACTAATGATTAATATTTTACCACTTTAACTCTCTTTACACACCCGCCCACACACATATTTTTGTTGAGCCATTTTTAAATAAGTTGCATAAACCATGATTCTAACTACTTCTGTATGTAGCTCTCAAAGTTAGAATGTTTTAAAAAATGAGGATATTTTTTCACATAATCACTAGAATTACATATCTATAACTCTCAAAGATTTTTAACAGATAAAAATCTTACCTTATATAAGATCCATTACCAAATGACCTTAGTTGTCCCAATAATATCCTTTGTAACCATTTTGTTGTGTTGAACCAAGATTCAAAGATCACACATTATAGTTAAATGCCATAGCTCTTTAGTCTTATTTCAACTAAAATAGTGCCCTGTCATTAAAAAAAAAAAAAAAAAAAACTCTTACAATAATGAAATTTTTGAAGAATCCAAGTTAGCTGCTTTTGTTTTATAATATTTACGTTTGTCTAATTATTGCCTTGTGATTTAATTCAAATTAAACATTCATGTTAAGAAGCTTACATAGCTGGTGCTGGATCCTTCTTGGTGTATCTCATGAAGAATCATATGTAACATCAGTTTATTATTGGTAATGTTTGTTTTCTCCATTGTAGGGGCTCCTTTGCCCATTGTGATTTTTAACCTCAATTTAAAACAAAATTTAAACAAATATACCTAGAATTTGTGTGTGTGTGTGTTTGAGAATTTATTAATGGTTTGGAGAAGAGAGATGACATCTTTACCGTCTTGAGAGTATAAATTCTGGAGAGAGCCATTACTCCTCTTTCACTTACTAGGATAGTTACTGCAATGTTCTTATTCTCCCATGATTCTATCCATCCTCCATGACTTCTTGGGCATGAAACTGTGCAACCATTTCTAACTTTTGATCAAATGTAATATCTGTTTAATTTCATACAATTATTACTTCAAGTTGGTAAAATAAAGCCCAGGATTAATTACTTATAATGTACCAATCTTGTATAGGAAAGGAAGTGGAAGTCACTCATTCCTGTCTATTTATAGCCCCATAGACTGTAGACTGCCAGCCTCCTCTCTCCATGTTTCTTGACTGAGACAGACAGTCAACCCTCTGTCTGAGTGGGTTGCCATTTCCTTCTCCGGAGGCTCTTCCTGACCCAGGCTCTTCCATACCCTGTCTCCACAATGCAGGCAGATCCTTTACCATCTGAGACACAAGGGAAGGATATAAAAGTAAAGGAAAGTAGATACAATATTGCAAATTATAAATACACCTGCTACACAGTATAAAATTTTAGCACATTTCCTAGTTCTTTTCTGGGCACTAAATCTTCAGTTCAGTTCAGTCACTCAGTTGTGTCCGACTCTGTGACCCCATGGACTGCAGCACACCAGGCTTCCCTGTCCGTCACCAGCTCCTGGAGCCTACTCAAACTCATGTCCACTGCGTCGGTGGTGGATCCAGACATCTCATCCTCTGTCATCCCCTTCTCCTCCTACCTTCAATCTTTCTCAGTATCAGGGTATTTTCCAATGAGTCAGTTCTTTGCATCAGGTGGCCAAAGTATTGGAGTTTCAGCTTCAGCATCAGTCCTTCCAATGAGCATTCAGGACTGATCTCCTTTAGGATGGACTATTTGAATCTCTTCGCAGTCCAAGGGACTCTCAAGAGTTCTCCAGCACCACAGTTCAAAAGCATCAATTCTTCGGGGCTCAGCTTTCTTTACAGTCCAACTTTCACATCCATACATGATTACTGGAAAAACCATAGCTTTGACTAGATGGACCTTTGCTGGCAAAGTAATGTCTCTGCTTTTTAATATGCTGTCTAGGTTAGTCATAGCTTTTCTTTCAAGGAACACGCATCTTTTGATTTCATGGCTGCAATCACCATCTGCAGTGATTTTGGAGCCCCCCAAATTTAAGTCTGTCACTGTTTCCATTGTTTTCCCCATCTATTTGCCGTGAAGTGTTGGGACCGGATGCCATGATCTTAGTTTTCTGAATGTTGAGATTTAAGCCAACATTGAAGCTAAATCTTAAAGATTTAAGCTAAATCTTAGTAACTAGCAAATCTGGGACTTCTGTTGTACCAAAAGCTTTTATAGTGGCAGTGAATAAGAAATATGAATATATGTTGTTTTCTAAAATAATATTCTGGCCTGCTATTGTTGAAATTCCTAAGTTGTAGAACTCAAATATATGTTTTAGGAAGAGATCATATTAGATTTTACACATTTGTTTTCTTGTCATTTTTTCCTAGGTCTACTTTAAAATCTAGAAGAATATGTCAATATGCCCAGGAGCTTTACCACAATTTACACTCTGACCAAAAGAACAACACATAGAGATAACACACACTATTATAAATAAAATAATATGAACACAATATTATTGTTTCTGTGGCTGTTTTATACTTTGCTAAGAACTTTATCAGTGCTAGGAGAAAGTGTAATGAAAAGATTGATGAAAATCTGTGTCCTTTAGGGGGGATTTTCCTCTTGTCCATAATGATGCGGAACTATTTTCATTTTCTAATTTGGGAAGGCAGCCAAATGTCCTACTGGGTTTGTTCTTCTCTGTTCCAGAGAATTATTTGAACTCAACAGGCCAAATTGATCACATATATGTCTTCATTTGATTAGCATATTATACTGGTGGATTACATAAACTTACTTCCTCAGCTTTAAGATTGGAAATTTATTTTGTTTAAATAAGAATAGAAATACTCTCCATACTACTTAAATTTAACTATGTCATAGAGTGAAACAATTTTCCCTGGAGGATAGGGAATATAGTATGAAAAATAGTACAATGACTATAAGTCAACATGAGGTCTGTGCTTTAATTACTCAACATTTCACATTTGTTGCCTGTAAACTATTACTTATTTACAAATGGACTTTCCAAGTAATAAACTTTGGCAAATAATACTTTCCAAGAACAAAGTTTGTGCCTACAAACAAAGTTTAATTCATACATTAATTCACTTGACTTAATTCTACCTTGAAACAGAGTGAAAAGTAAGATTTATTTCAAATGTACTTGAGTGATATAGACAGTTGACAGACCACAGACCATATTTCTATTTTGTGCTTCTTCTGTATCAGTAATTTATAAGCTGAACCAGATGACTTTCAAGTCTTGGGTAAGACCCTCAGTATATGAAATGTAAAAAAAAAATTCATACATTTTGTTTTCTGGGGTATAGCTAATCAATAGGCCAATTTACTTGAGGTTCAACATCTATTTCCAATATTAAATGGATACTATAAAAAAAATCAGCTCTATGTGTCTGCTTCTCCTGTGAGACCCGAAAGGCTGTATAGAAAACCAGTGTGGTGATGGAGCAGACAGTTCTGGAATCTGTATGACCTGTGCCCCAGGACAAATAAGAATCATCTGTACCATCAGAAGTGTTGACTTCTACCTGCTATGGTATCATTAAGGTATATATTGTGAAAGCAATTCATGACTAAGCACAGATAAACGTCATTACTCATATTCTCTTCTGGTAAAATTAGGTAGTGGAAACATTCTGTGAGAGTTCTCTCTTTCATCCAAGTGGTTTTCTTTGGGAACCCTTTTGTTCCCTTTTCTGTTAGATTGATCACTTCTTTATGGAAGTACTTTGATTTGATCATTTAGTGAGAGAAATATGTAGGAAAGAGCATTATGCAAATGAGAAATCCCTCTGTAAAATTTTAAAAGCTAAAATTTTAATTCCCTCTATTCTATACTTAATATCTCTCAACTAAACAGTTAATATTATTACTATTTCCTTATGGTACTATTAATTAACTTTCTGCCCAGTATGTTCTTTCCTTCTCTATTTATAAATATGTTACAGTGTCTCTAACTGAAGGAAGAATGAATAAATCACAAATTTGAAATATATTCCTCAGCCATGAACTTCACAGGAAACCAGTGTTCACTACAGAGGCTGAAGTTTTTATATTTAAAGAGCACTTTAAATCAGTGATACTTGAGTGGTACTGAATAATTTGAGCTAGTTTTTCCCAATTGTTTAATGTCTCATAAATGAACCATTACTAAAAATAATGCAATGTTCACTTCTAATTTTCAAATAATTTTTGCATGGATCTTGCTTTTAATTTAAATAATATTTTATAAATTAACAATCTGTGCCCTAAACGACCTTTCACCCTCTTTATAACATCTCTGTTGTAGACATAAAGATAAATTTGCCTTTATTAGATCAGTCTTATATAGCAATAACAGAGTATCATTTTATTTCTCTTCAAGAAAGCATGCTGATAGATTTACAGTGTAGTTTGCAACTATGGTCCAAATACCATTTATTCTTTTCAAAGGAAATGATAGTGACTCTGTTCTGCTCCATAATCCTTGTTAAGTTATTCAACATATGATCAAGGACATTTCCTTAAGAAAATAAAAAGAATGTTCTCAGTTTATCAATTGTTCTATCATTAGGAGTCCAAAGTGTACACTTTTCTTGGATCATTAGGCAATCTTGTAATAGGAAGATTTTAATTGAAATGTCTGAAACAATTTGTTCATAGCTGTAAGTCTACAACCATGGTGTTAAAAGCTCCCTAATGGCCAGGGTATTTTCAGAATTCCCATGTGATATATACCACTGAAGACAAGATACTACGAAAATTTCTACAGATGGCTGCTTAATGTGTAAATTAATCTGACTCAGTAAGGATCATGCCAGTCACTGGCAGCTATAATTACAGATCAGAATAAAATCTTGCTCTACAAATATATTCAACTAGAGAACTGTAACATATATGCAAGTTTATTAAATACTTTAATTATTTACTGTCAGAATTTGTGACACGTGTGCTTCAACTTGCAAACACTAATAGGAATGATATTGCACCATGTTACTAGCATAAAACAAGCAAGGTAGTTAAAATGCACACACACACAGGAGAGACACACTGCAAAACAACAAAACCAAACATCTATCTCCAAATACAATGGATTTTCAAAGAAAATGAATCAAACAGCAAACTAGTCAGCATGGGCATGTTGAAGGACCCAATTAAATATGAAGCTGATACTTCTTCACATTTTTATAACCTTAAAATTAAAATCTAAGTTATCCCAATCAAGCCCTTATTAACTAGTTGCACTAAGAGATCAATTCTGACTTCAAGGTAGCAGCTGAAAGTTTGTTTAAGACAAGCATATTTACACTTAATGAGATTCATATGAATTTTCAGCTTTTATTTGAAGAGTTTAGGAAAGCACTAACCTTGAAAAGCACATCTGTTCCTGTTACTAGTCCTGGAAGACAGTTTCCTTCCTCTTATTAACTGCAAGAAACAGAATTCTCTGGGAAAAACACAGGGCAATTGACAAAAAATCTATTTTTTTTTTTTCCTTTGTAGGGGTAAGCTTTAATCCTGTTCTTACTCAATTAAAGTAAACCTTAATTAAACAAATCTGAAGTCCTCATTCATTTACAATAATGGAAGAAGAGGTAGAATAAGATGAGATCTCCTATTATAATTTCAAAGCGACCAGTATTTCCCTTGACGGTAGCACATTTTAAAAGTATTCATGAGCCAAACTCTCCACCCGATAATGTGTAATGCAGGCTTCTCTCCTTACATGATGCCACTCTGTCAATGGAAAGATGATTAAACTATGTACATCTTTCCTCACATTCATTAAGAAGCTGTGTAGCATAATGTAAGGGACACAAGGCAGGAAGTCAGGACCTTGGTTTCTGCAAAAATAAGTGACTGTCAGCAAAGCACTTAACCTCTGTGAACCCCAGTTGCCTCATCTATAAAATGAGAGGCTTGGCCAGACGCATCTAAGGTGTCTCTTTCACTTCAATAGTTGTTTCATTCTATAAAGCAATGTATATACAAAGAAGTGAACTGATTCCTTTCTTTAGATAATGCTGGCCATTCAACACTGCTCATCTCATTGATATGAATGTTTCAAGCAAAATATTTTGCCTTACTTTTCCATTTCACTTGAAAGACAAGAGGAGAGTGAAAAAGTTGGCTTAAGCTCAACATTCAGAAAACTAAGATTATGGCATCCGTTCCCATCACTTCATGGTAAATAGAAGGGGAAAGAGTGGAAACAGTGGCTGACTTTATTTTTGGGGGCTCCAAAATCACTGCAGATGGTGATTGCAGCCATGAAATTAAAAGATGCTTACTCCGTGGAAGGAAAGTTATGACCAACCTAGACAGCATATTAAAAAGCAGAGACATTACTTTGTCAACAAAGGTCCATCTAGTCAAGGCTATGGTTTTTCTAGTAGTCATGTATGGATGTGACAGTTGGACTACAAAGAAAGCTGAGCACCGAAGAATTGATGCTTTTGAACTGTGGTGTTGGAGAAGACTCTTGAAGAGTCCCTTGGACTGCAAGGAGATCCAACCAGTCCATCCTAAAGGAGATCAGTCCTGAATGCTCATTGGAAGGACTGATGTTGAAGCTGAAACTCCAATACTTTGGCCACCTGATGCGAAGAGCTGACTCATTTGAAAAGACGCTGGTGCTGGGAAAGATTGAGGGCAAGAGGAGAAGGGGACAACAGAGGATGAGATGGTTGGTTGGCATCACCGACACAATGGACATGGGTTTTGGTAGACCCTGGCAGTTGGTGATGGACAGGGAGGCCTGGTGTGCTGCGGTTCATAGGGTTGCAAAGAGTCAGACACGACTGAGCGACTGAACTGAACTGAAAGACACAAAAAGCCTGACATCTAAATAGAAGAGGTATGTGCCTACATAGTGTGCTTTGAGACATCCTTGAAATGTATAGATCATCAAAGACTTAAAATTTTTCAGCTTTAGAATCACTCTTTCTTGTATAGATGGCAGCATTTTTCTGTAGGCATTGAACCTGAAGCTGATATGCTGTTGGTTTTGTCAAATTGGAAAGATGAATGCTTATTATAAAAGTCAATTGTTGTTGAGTTTTCTTAGTTGTGTTCGACTCTTTGCGACCCCATGAACTGCAGCATTCCAGACTTCCCTGTCCTTCACCATCTCCTGGAGCTTGCTCAAACTCATGCCCATTGAGTTGGTGATGCCATCCAACCATCTCATCCTCTGTCATCCCCTTCTCCTCCTGCCTTCAATCTTACCCAGCATCAGAGTCTTTTCCAATGAGTTAGCTCTTTACATCAGGCAGCTAAAGTATTGGAGCTTCAGCTTCAGCATCAGTCCTTCCAATGAATATTCAGGGTTGATTTCCTTTAGAATTGACTGGTTTGATCTTGCTGTCCAAGGGACTCTTAAGATTCTTCAACAGCACCACAATTCAAAGGCATCAATTCTTCAGCATTCAGCCTTTTTTATTGTCCAGCTCTCACATCCTTGCATGACTACTGGAAAACCCATAGTTTTGACAATATGTACCTTTGTAGACAAAGTTATGTCTCTGCTTTTTAATAGGCTGTCTAGGTTTGTCATAGCTTTTCTTCCAAGGAGCAAGCGTCTTTTAATTTCATGGCTGCAGTCACCATCCATAGTGATTTTGGCGATCAATAAAATAAAGTCTGTCACTGTTTCCATTGTTTCCCCATCTATTTACCAGGAAGTACCATACCAGTCCCATGGATGGATGCCATGATCTTTGTTTTTTGACTGCTGAGTTTTAAACCAACTTTTTTACTCTCCTCTTTCACCTTCATCAGGAGGCTCTTTAATTCCTGTTCACTTTCTGGCATAAGTGTGGTATCATCTGCATATTTCAGGTTATTGATATTTTTCCCAGTAATCTTGATTCCAGCTTGTGCTTCATCCAGCTCGGCATTTCACATGATGTACTCTGCATATAAGTTAAATAAGCAGGGTGACAATATAAAGCCTTGATGTATGCCTTTCCCAATTTGGAACCAGTCCGTTGTTCCAAGTCTGGTTCTGACTGTTGCTTCTTGAACTGTATAGGTTTCTCAGGAGACAGGTAATGTGGTCTGGTATTTCCTTCTCTTTAAGAATTTTCCATAGCTTGTTGTGATCTACACAGTCAAAGGAAGCTCAACACTAAAGTGTAAATACATTTTCTCAATCATCTAACTGGGAACCCCTGTTCTGGAGTCCAATAGGGAGGATTTGGATGAAGAGTTAAGATTGATCAGGGGTATTGTGGTGCAGATGAATAGACATTAGTAATACTTGGAAAAGAAGCTTTAGGAACTCCATGTCTCAAAGTGTTTGAGGTATACACAAAGTGATGGTATTGCAAAGAGACATGTGATATCAATGAATGTTTATACTCTGAGAAAAACGTAGCTTTTCTCTGCTAATGGAATTATGTTTCCAGTCAAGTTTGATTGTTTTATGTTCTTTAGTCATTTAATTAACAGAGGGGTAGAAAACTTACAGGTAACACCAAGGTTAATGGTTTAGCAGTCAGGGGGTTTTCCAAGTAAAGCAATAAAACAAAGGAAAAAGTGGTTTTGTTGATTGCTACCTGACAGTTGGACTTGGTATCAGGAGGGAAATAGAGATTAGTGGAGACAAACACAAATGACCCATCTAAAAGGGGGCTATTCAGGTCCTCAGTTTCAGCTAAAGTTACCCATATGACTGCTGACTCAGTGTTGCTATGTCTTTTGGGTTTTCATAAGAAATCTTAAATCCAGACTTTTATAAGCAGTTTTCCTTCCAGCCCCACAATTCCTTTTTGGCAGCTATTAAAACATACAAACAAACAGGTGAAAATACTGTGTAGGTCAGACAACACACATTTGAAGGCTGATTTTGGCCCAAAAGCTGTGGTTTTCAACTTTTAAACTGGAGCTGCATCAAACTTACAAGTGTTTGTCCCTAAGAAGCCAACATTCCTCATTTAATAGAAAAGAAATCTGATGCCCAAGTCACAAGTTTGCCTGAAGTACACAGTAGGCTATCAGAGCCTTATTTCCTAGTTGTTAGGCTAGTCCTTAAGCTACTGTGTTGGGCTTTCACTAGTAAAGTTTTTGTTTTTTTCCAAATGATGTGCACATAAGGGTATATACAACCTATGGTATCAAAGTTCACTCATTAATTCAGGTAAAATAACAGGCATATTATTAGAGACAATGCCAAACACTTCAAAATTTAAATGTAGGGGTTTGAATATTTTTAAAACTACTATGCCACATGCCATGTCCATGTGTTTCCATGTGTTAAATTCTGAGATATGTTTGGAGGTCAATAAGTGGCTTCTTTCTAAGCCAGATTATAGTGAATTTTTTATTTTTGCTCATATTTTTCTTTCACCAGCCATTGCATGCCTCCCAAGTTGCTTCAGTTGTATTAGACTCCGTGTGACCTTATGGACTGTAGCCCACCAGGCACCTCTGTCCATGGGATTCTCCAAGCAAAAATACTGGAGTGAGTTGCCATGCCCTCCTCCAGGGGATCTTCCCAACCCAGGGATCAAACCCGCCTCTCTTAGGTCTTCTGCATTTGGCAGGCAGGTTCTTGACCACTAGTGCCACCTGGGAAGCCCCCCTCCCGCCCCAGCCATTGGGAGGTAGCCAATTTTTTTTTTTTTTGCTTTTGCAGATTACAATGAGACAGATAACATTGAATCTGGCTGTGGCCCTGCTTTGTAGCTGCTCTGAAACCAAACCATGAGAAGAAAGAAAACATAATTTATTTAACTCACAACACATTAACAGTATCAATAACTTGAAAAAAAATCCCAGCATTCTTAAAGCACCACTAAAACAAGTCTGTTGATCAATTTAGGGACATTACTCCTTAGTTTTCATTTCCTTTCATCTATTATCTATTTCATAGAATCTACGTATAGCTAAGTGAATACTGTAGGACATTGGTGACCAAATAGTTCCCCACAATTTAAAAGAAATGCACAATTTAAAAAGTGTATGCAATTCTGTACCTATGTGTATATTTACTCCACAGTTATATATATATATCACCTAGCACAGGTCAGAGGACAGGGATGCAGTGTTAAGGAAGGTAGAGGAAGGTAAATATTCTCTCTTCTATCATGGATTTTATAATCTGGTGGTTGATACAAACATTAGACAATTATTTAAATAGTTGTTTAATTATAGAAAATGCTAGTTAGGAAAGATGGAGCAAGGGTGTAAAAGAGTTTAACCATGTTCTCATGAAGGTGTGGGTTGAAAGTTTGGGTAATGAGAGGCTTCACTGAGAAAGGGGCATTTAAGTTAAAACTGGAAGAGAGGAATGCTAGCCAGACAGAGGCCATGGCACAGCACCCTGAAGAGCAGTAAACCAGAGAACTGTTCTGAGCACTTTTCCCCTATGCAGCCCTATTTAGTGTCTACTCAGGTCAATCAATGGTATCCCATTCCATTATTATTCTGGGAAATGACAGAGCAAATGACAAGAACTTTCGTCACACAGGCTGGATCTAGTTTTACTAACCGTGGAAACAACGAAAATTGTACGAACTCTCTGAATCCTAGCTTTCTTATTTGTCAAAAGTCATAAAACATAATTCCTTCTCCAGGTTGTTGTAGGATTAAATTAAGTAAAAATATATTTGGTGGCTCAAATTGTACAATCAACAGTGATGAGTGTCGCATATTTTCTTTCTCCCTAAAAATACATAATCCTGAAAAGGAAGATATATGTTAAAAGATTGCTGATAGAGTTAGTGAAGCAGAGTTAGAAATGTTCAATAGAAGAGGATTTTGTACTTTAAGGTAGTTTACTATAACCTTTTCCTTTCTTATTTTTATCTTTAAGAAGCAAATGATTCTGCTTCTAGAAAAATAAAAGCTGTCATTTATTCAGTGCAAGATATGCTGGGTAACTTAAGATGTTTCATTTAGTTTTTACAAACCTAGACATTAGGTATAGTCTCATTTCCACTTTACAGATTCAGAAACTGATGGTGTTAAGCAATTTGTTCAAGGTTAAATTCTTATCAAGTAGCAGACTGAGACTTAAATTTAGTTTGCCTATATTAAAAAAAAAAATCAAAAGCCATGTTAAAACTCTGAGCTCTATCTTCGGAGTAAATATGTGTGCAATTGTGTGGATATTACTTGAGAAAGCTAATTGAGTATTACACTTGAATTTTACATTTGAAATATAAAAAATGTTTATGCTATAAACATCAGACAGTACAGTTCAAAAAATATTTTCTCAACTCAGTAGTAGTGTTTCCTCAAGAAAAGGATGATATGGTTGAGTTTCAACTTTTTGTTTGTTTGTTTTTTTCAGAGGAAATGGATTTAAAAGGTGGAATAACTTTGAGAAACACTGGCATGGAGGCTTTCCTCCAAACCACAGTAGAAACTGAGTCAACAATATTTTTTATTTATTTTTGTACTGTTCTTGTTTTCTGAATCAGCAAATTCTTTGAAATATAGTAGTATCTGCAACTAAATATACTGAAGTGAAACTGACATTGATGAAAGAAATGATAAAAGACTTACTTTGATGAAAGAAAAACGTACTTTCCTAAATCTACATGGAAATATATATCAATAAATATAATAAAATTTAAAATATTTACTTTAAGAGTTTTTTGCTGATTATCTCTCAAAAGGAAATGATAAAGTATAAAAAGAGTTATATATGGAAATGTACAATGATTAATTTCATAGTCATTTATAAAATTGAGTGATTGGAATCAACATACATATACAATAAAAAAATATTGGTTAAAATATAATTAATCCATTGAAATGAATATAAATTAGTTATTTACATTGAGACTGTTAAATATACCCCTTGAAGTAGGGTATTTTTTCCTGGAGAAAACAGATATAAAAATACATGTTTTAAGATTTTAATTGTGTAAAAATAGAAATATAGTAAACAGTCAATAAAATGACAATAGTTGTACTTATGGGCTAATATATAGTCATTTAAATAACTTTTTAATTTTTTATAATGTGGACAAATTACTTTTGAAAATTTAAAACTATTTTTCTCTGCTAAGCAAGAGACATGCATTTTATCCATGGGTTGGGAAGATTCCCTGGATAATGAAATGGCAACCCACTCCAATATTCTTGCCTGGAAAATCCCATGGACAGAGGAGCTTGGTGGGCTACCGTCCATGGGGTCACAAAGAGTTTGACAGGACTTAGTAAATAAACAAGAATAACCAAATAAAGAGCACCCAGTGAGTCTGGGATACAGAGCAAAAGCTCCAAAATTGCCTATCATTTGGTTACTGCTTAATTAAGTCACCCCTTCTCCTTTTACATGTTTCAAAACAATGATTATCGCATTTGCATACATTTGTTTATTGTCCATTTCATTTGTCAACCTGCTGACTAAATTAGAGCTGAGACTGTAAATTCAATATTTAGCACAGTGCCCTCTATTTAGTAAGATTTCAATGAATTTTGTTTCATAAATGAACAAGTTACCATATCTTAATAGTATATGATTTCTAGAATACAAGAGTTTGGAGATAAAAATTAACTCTCCTATGAGTAGAGGAAAGTTAAATCGACAGAATACTTTGCCCCCCCCCCCAAAAAAAAAAACTGAATTCAGTCCATGATCATCAGTAGCTACAAACACAAGAAAAGGCAAGGGAGAAAAAAAAAAAAAAAACAGAGAGAGACCTTATTAGCCTCCTGTTGGAAGTGTACAACACCTTCAATGAAATATTCTTGCCTAACACTGAACCTGAAACAGATCAAGTCTCAAAATTCAATTACCAAAAATATAAAGAATGAAAAGAGATTAAACATCATGGGCATTCAAGCACCAAATATCAAAACATAAGAACTCTACAGGAGAAATGACCAGTTTAACAAATAAGTTGCAAGACGAAGAAAAGGAAGGGGAAATTGAAGATGAAAAAAGACCTAAGTGGCAAGTCAATCAAATGCAGACTGAGGAGTTTGGATCCTAATTCAATCAAACAACTAGATAAACAAAATAAAAAAGGGAAAGTTGAACTTTTTTTTTAGGATGTTAGAGAATTAATGTTAATTTTAACTACGATAATTGAATTATAATCTCTTTGTTCCATTTTTGTCTTTTTGAGATGTATTTATGGATGATATGACCTCTGAGTTGGTTGGTGAAAGAAGGAGGAAGGGTATAGCTGAGATAAGACTAATTATGAATTCAGTCTTTTGAATTCTGTTGAATCTGGGTAATGAATATATGGGGATTTATTATACCAGTTTTTACCTTTATATGTGTTTGAAATATTCTAGCAAGAAGTTTAAAAAAATAAAATTTCAAATAATTGAAAACAACCCATCCCCCCAAATTCTAGCAACTGGGTTATTAAGGAGTCACTGATTGATCCATCCAATCTGCTCTGCAATAAACTACTGACAAAACACTTTGCTTGCTTTGTCTATGACATGTCAATACATTTCCATCTAATGGTTATTATATCTTTCAATGATTTAGTTCATCTAGGAAGACAGCTGAATATATACATGAATGCACGTAAATAAATAGATAACTGTTAAAGAATCACTGATCTTAACATCACAAATTTCTTTTTTTTTGGAAAAAAAAAAAACAACTAATTCTTTGATTTTCTTGGTATTCAATTATTTATTGTTCATTTGCCTCTCTTAGACACTCAAAGTTTATTCAAAGGATTTCCTAAATGGTTTATGTAGGAAAACCATGTCTGGAGAATATTATAGCACTAATTAGGTGAGTCAAATGAAACACCTATATTAGCATAAAATGCAGTTAACCATGTTTACTATATGGCTAATTGTGTTTTCTTGACACATATGAAGAAATCATTATTTAGTAAATTTGTGTTTCAGTTTTACCATAATTTACAGAAGAGTCACTATACAAATGGTGTCAACCTTTGCAGTGTAGTTTTATGCATCCGCTTGGCTGGGCTTCCCTGATACTTCACGTGGTAAGGAATTTCCCTGCAATGCAGGAGACCAGGTTTGATCCTAGGGTTGGGAGATCCCCCAGAGAAGGGAATGGCTCCCCACTCCAGTATTCTTGCCTGGAAAATTCCATGGATAGAGGAGCCTGGTGGGCTATAGTCCATGGAGTTCTTACAGAGTCAAGCATTACTGAGTGAATAACACCTTAGGCTGGGTCACAGTGTCCAGATATGTGGTCCAACATTATGTTTCTGTGAGAATGTTTTTGTTTTTTTTTGGTTTTTTTTTAAATTTATTTATTTATTTATTTATTTTTATTTTATTTTTTTCCAGTGGGTTTTGTCATACATTGATATGAATCAGCCATGGATTTACATGTATTCCCAATCCCGATCCCCCCTCCCACCTCCCTCTCCACCCGATTCCTCTGGGTCTTCCCAGTGCACCAGGCCGGAGCATTTGTCTCATGCATCCCACCTGGGCTGGTGATCTGTTTCACCATAGATAGTATACATGCTGTTCTTTTGAAATATCCCACCCTCACATTCTCCCACAAAGTTCAAAAGTCTGTTCTGTATTTCTGTGTCTCTTTTTCTGTTTTGCATATAGGGTTATCGTTATCACCTTTCTAAATTCCATATATATGTGTTAGTATGCTGTAATGTTCTTTATCTTTCTGGCTTACTTCACTCTGTATAATGGGCTCCAGCTTCATCCATCTCATTAGGACTGGTTCAAATGAATTCTTTTTAATGGCTGAGTAATATTCCATGGTGTATATGTACCACAGCTTCCTTATCCATTCATCTGCTGATGGGCATTTAGGTTGCTTCCATGTCCTGGCTATTATAAACAGTGCTGCGATGAACATTGGGGTGCACGTGTCTCTTTCAGATCTGGTTTCCTCAGTGTATATGCCCAGAAGTGGGATTGCTGGGTCATATGGCAGTCATCAAGACAGTATGGTACTGGCACAAAGACAGAAATATAGATCAATGGAACAGAATAGAAAGCCCAGAGATAAATCCACGAACTTATGGACACCTTATCTTTGACAAAGGAGGCAAGGATATACAATGGAAAAAAGACAACCTCTTTAACAAGTGGTGCTGGGAAAACTGGTCAACCACTTGTAAAAGAATGAAACTAGAACACTTTCTAACACCATACACAAAAATAAACTCAAAATGGATTAAACATCTAAATGTAAGACCAGAAACTATAAAACTCCTAGAGGAGAACATAGGCAAAACACTCTCCGACATAAATCACAGCAAGATCCTCTATGACCCACCTCCCAGAATATTGGAAATAAAAGCAAAACTAAACAAATAATGAAACTTAAAAGCTTTTGCACTACAAAGGAAACTATAAGCAAGGTGAAAAGACAGCCCTCAGATTGGGAGAAAATAATAGCAAATGAAGAAACAGACAAAGGATTAATCTCAAAAATATACAAGCAACTCCTGCGGCTCAATTCCAGAAAAATAAATGACCCAATCAAAAAATGGGCCAAAGAACTAAACAGACATTTCTCCAAAGAAGACATACAGATGGCTAACAAACACATGAAAAGATGCTCAACATCACTCATTATTAGAGAAATGCAAATCAAAACCACAATGAGGTACCATTACACGCCAGTCAGGATGGCTGCTATCCAAAAGTCTACAAGCAATAAATGCCGGAGAGGGTGTGGAGAAAAGGGAACCCTCTTACACTGTTGGTGGGAATGCAAACTAGTACAGCCGCTATGGAAAACAGTGTGGAGATTTCTTAAAAAACTGGAAATAGAACTGCCATGTGAGAATGTTTTTGGATGAGGTTTACATTAAGTTGATGGACTTTGAGTAAAGCCAATCACACTCCATAAAGTGAGTGGGCCTCATTCAATCAGTTGAAGACATGAATAGAACAAAAGAATGACCTCCTCCAAGTAAGAGGGAATTCTAAAGTAGATAGTCTTTGGACTTAAAACATCAGCTCTTTCCTGGAAGTTCAGCCAGCCAGCCAGCCTGCAGATTTTGGACTTGTTAGCCTCTACATTCACATTAGCTAATTTCTTAAAATCAATCTCTTTATTTATATATTTAGAAATATATATACATAAATATATATACATAAATATATATATATATATATATATATATATATTATATTATATGCTGGGAAAGATTGAAGGCAGGAGGAGAAGGGGACAACAGAGGATGAGATGGTTGGATGGCATCGCCGACTCAATGGAGATGAGTTTGGGTAAACTTCGGGAGTTGGTGATGGACAGGGAAGCCTGGTGTGCTGCAGTCCATGGGGTTGCAAACAGTCAGACACGACTGAGCAACTGAACTGAACTGATCCAAACCTATTGGTCCCATTTCTCTGGAGATTCTTGATTAACATCAAGAATCCTCATCCTCAGACAAAATGTTAAGACAGTGAAAGTTATAGTTCAAGATTAAACATAAAACCTTTTCACAATAGGAATCAGTAAGATAATAATGGTAGACTGTATCAGCTACAAATTAGGGAGTTCCTACCTTACCTTTAAATAATCTTACTTCTCCAATTTGTCTGAAATATTATAGTGCCCTATAATTATTATTTAGTGTACATATATTCTTGTTGAGTTGATTTTTGTCAGTTATTCTTTTTAAAGCATATCACATCTTGTCTCTCTATGAATTGTTCAAAATACTTAAATTTTTATTTTCTCTTAAGATATGTAATACTAAAGACTAAAGCAGGAAAGGCACAATAATAGCTCACAATTGTATAATTTTAATGGATTGCATTTTTGGAGTCAATCTAAGCATTTAAAGAGTAGAATATGTATAAATGCCTGATATACCAAGGCTATCTTAGATCAGACTGCTATAGACTGAGTGATTTAAAGAACAAACATCTCTTTCTCACAGTTCTACAGGCTGGGAAGTCCAAGATCCAGGGGCTGATAGATTCGGTGTCTATGAGGAACTTGTTCCTCATTTGCAGATGACCTTCTTTTTGTAATGTGTTCATATTACCCCTCATGCGGGAGGAAACGAAGAGGGAAGGTCGAGAAATAGAGAGTTTTATAAGATCATTAATCTCACCAAAGAGTCCACCTTTAAATAGCATCATATTAGAGTGTGCATGTGCACGCTCAGTCGTGTCCTACTCTTTGTGACCACATGGACGGTAATCCACCAAACTCCTCTGTCCATGGGATTTTCCAGGCAAGAATACTGGAGTGGGTTGCCATTCCTTCTTCTAGGGGATCTTCCTGACCCAGGAACAGAACCCACATCTCTTGCATCTCCTACATTGGCAAATCGATTATTTATCTGTATGCCATCTGGGAAGCCCATCACTTTGAAGATGAGGGCTTCAACCTATGAATTTGGGGAGAACAAAATTCAGTCCATAGGAAAGTCAAATAAAAAATATAAGCAATAAAAATAGGTCAGTAACCTAAATTTCAAATATATATATTAATTATAATAAACTTGTACCTCTTAAAACACTAATGTTTATCAAGGTGGTTTATATAGGTAACAATTCAAAACACACACATGCACGTGCACACACACACACACACACACACACACACAAGAGTCTTTACCCAACCATGCTGGCTCCCCAATCTCAGACTTCCAGCCTCCAGAAATGTGAGAGAGAAGTTTCTGATATTTATAAGCCTCTGAGTCTGTTTATAACAGCCCAAATGGACATATTATTAGCACTTTTTTTCTCTTATGAGAAAAAGTTCTACTCTATCTAACATATTGTTACCTGGGCTCCTGACACTACCCATTCCCTTATGATCTCTTAGCTTAAGTTCTTTTTCCCCAAAAGTGAGTTGCCTTCATAAGTGGAATTCTGGAGTGGTTAACACAGTAATTAGATTTCACCTCATTACTCAAATAGTGATAATACTACTTATCTCATAGGATTTTTGTGAGTATTTTTTGATGAGGTGATGGTTACAAGGAAATTAGTACCGTGATTGTGATAGAGTGGGTCCTCATTACATGTTGATTTTATTTTTTCTGTTAATGTTATTACTATAAAATAAATGTGACTAAATAGAATGGGAGGTTTTATGGTGAAAATTGGAGAGGAAAGAAAAAGTGAGAGCTGAGAGAATGCAAAACTGTGTATTATGCAATATCTGGTTTTAACTACTTAAGTAAAGGGAGGTTGTGTGCAACTCAGCTCCTTGTCTTTGAAACAGAAATATCATTCATTATTCTTAGTACAATTGAGAGAATAATGTTTTTAATATGACTAAAATTATAAAAAAGGGGTGGATGCTATGTATGACAGAAATAAATATATTATTTTCCAAGTGTTCATTACAGAATTTGGGGAAATTTTCAGATATACAGATAAAAGCCTCAACTGGCCCATCAATAAAATAATTGTATTAAGTGTAATATATTCAAATCATTTTATTCAAATAACAAATAAACAGAAGCTACTTCTCTCCTTTCCACATTCCTTCTCAACCCTCCTTCCTCTCTTCATTCCTTTCTGTTCTACCTCTGCCACACTTTTGCTAGGAAACGTGCGAGTCCTACATACCAATCAATGATAGGCATCAGGGATAGGATACACACGTGACTAGCTCTGTCTCTATCCTCAAAGTGCTTGCGATCTAGAGGTGAATATATGCAAGTGAAAATGATCAATCCAAGGATGAGAATTACTGTAGAACTATGGCTACAATGCTGAAATAGCACAGGCAAAGCACCTTGAATTAGAAGTTGCAAACACATTACTTCAAATTGATGACATTGAGCTCTCATGGTGGAGAAATTATCAAGGTTGAGTAGAATAAGAAGCGAGAAGGGTTTTCCAAGTAGAAGGGACTATCTGATAAATGGCCCATGTTGATTGAAAATTTCCACAATGTTAGAGTTGTGCTAAGTTTTATTTAGGGCAAAATGAGAACTATGGCCTGGGAAACAGCCTCTCAGATAACTTCCAAGTAACTGCTCTGAAGAGGTGGGGGGGTGTCAGTATAAATGTGGTTTTGTTGAAGGGAGATACATGTATAGGCACACATTTTGACAGAAGGTTACTGCTAGTAATGAGAACGTCGCTGCCAGTTAGAGGAACAGATGCCTCTGTTCAGATTTTAGTGCTGTTCTAGATATGAGAAGATGTAAGAAATTAGGCTTATAACATCTTCTCCTGAAAATATCTAAGTATCTGAAACCTAATCTGCTAGCTTTTCCCAGAGCACAGGATACCTCATTCCTGATCTCTATCCTAAAATAACAGAGGGTGGGTTGAAGGTCAGCAACTGCAGCTGCTAGTGACTTACTCTTAGTAGAGTCAGATTGCAAGTAACCATTTTTACTTGGTGCCCTAAGTCAGGAGAATGCCTTTTGCAACAAGGAAGGTACAAAAAAGGTGTAGTGTTATAGGCTGATTTAATGACTGTGAGTGAAAGGAAAGATTTAACACTAGAAAATTGAGAAAGGGCCAACTCTTGAAAGAACTCACATATTGCACAATTGAGTTTAGAATTTATCTTGCAAGTAATGAGAATTAAAGGAAATATTTAAGAAGAAGTATGTCATACCTTGATTTGTACTCCTGAAAGATTATTTTAGTTGTATAATAGAGAAAGTATTAGAAGAAAACAAAACTAGAAGCCAGAAAGAATTATTAGCTGCTAATGCAGTAATCAAGATAAGAAATGATGAAAGATTACATCTAAACAGGGGAAATTTAAATGGTGAAAATTGAAAATGAAGATGAGGCCTCCCTCTGGTTTCTAAGCTGGGTATCATTTTCACTTGGAGTTTACAACACTACTCACAAGTATCAGAGAAGAAAAAAGCAGGAGACAAACATGCATGAAGGGGAAAATAATGATGTATTTTGGACAATTTGAATTTAAGAACTTATTATGGTGGCCTAGGGTACAGGTAAACACATGATTATGAAATGGACTTAGAGTCTTTGGTCCCACCCAACCCGAGCTATTTGTGGATTTCCCTCTTCTTGTGATCAATCACAAATGCTTACTGAGTGACTGTTACATATGAGGTACTTTGCTGTGAGTCATTTCCAACGGAAGTGAAGGTAGTGACCTGATATTAGTGTCATGATCTAAACATTAGAGGACTGAAGTATACTGATCATGCTCCCACAGAAGACAACATAAATATGTACATAATAAAACCAGGGAACTCTGATCAATATTCTGTAATATCCTAAATAGGAAAAGAATTTGAACAAAGAATGGAAAAAAATACTGACAAGTTAAATATTGATTGCAAGCAGTAAGATTTATTTACTTGATTTTCAAATGTATTATGAAATATATTTTTTCATTTCTAACACTATGTACATGTTTCCCAGGTCTATATAACCTGATGGCTTATAATATGATACAACAAAATACTAATTAGTTGAGGCTGGTATTTATTTAATTTTTATCATTGTTTTATGAATGCATCTGAGAAAATGTGCTTTATTATATTCTTCAGTGCAAAGTTCTGTATATACATCAGCTAACTTATGTTTATTAATTGCATTGCTTAAATACTTTTTATTAAATTTGATTAATTTAATAATAACCAAAATTTGTTTTAAAATGTGCCCATTTTACTGATATACTTGGAAAACTAGCCTGTTTCTGTCTTTTTTCCCCCATGATATATTTGGAGTCATTGTACAATAACTTTGCTTTTCATTAGACATTATTATTATTGTTGTCTTAAAGTCTAATGTATCTGATATTGACAGAGCTATATCATCTTTCTTTTGTTTAGTATTGTCCTGATACCACTTTTCCATAATCTAGTGTTTTAATATTTCTGAGTGCTATATTCATGTGTCTCTTGTAAAGATCATATAAGATTTTAAAAAAATTATTCTGACTAGTTTGGTATGAGTATGTTCAGTCTATTTATATTTTATTGTGATTACTAATAGATTTGGGTTTGTTTCTACCATCCAATTTGGTTTATTAAATTAGTTTCACATTTTCAGTGCATTTATTTTTCTCTTTTCATAGCTTTGTTAATTCTGTGTTTCCGTGATGCTTTGGAATTTATGCATTTAATTTTTTTCAATTCTTTAATTGGCTTCTCTTTGTACTTTGATAAACATACTTAAACTTATACATTTAAATTAATAAAAATCTCTAAGTGTTCTTGGGAATTCTGACCACTCTTTGTCTCAAATACCATTGTTTATGGGAGCTTCCTATGTGGCTGCTGCTGCTGCTGCTAAGTCACTGCAGTCGTGTCCAACTCTGTGCAACCCCATAGATGGCAGCCCACCAGGCTCCCCTGTCCCTGGGATTCTCCAGGCAAGAATACTGGAGTGGGTTGCCATTTCTTTCTCCAATGCATGAAAGTGAAAAGTGAAGACGCTGTCATGTCCAACTCTTAGCGACCCCATGGACTGCAGCCTATCAGGCTCCTCTGTCCATGGGATTTTCCAGGCAAGAGTACTGGAGTGGGTTGCTGAACCTGTGTGCAAATGCAAGAAATTCAAGAGATCTGGTTTCCATCCCTGGGTTGGGAGTATCCCTTGTAGGAGATCATGGCAACCCATTCCTGTATTCTTGCTTGGAGAATCCCATGGACAGAGGGCCTGCTGGGCTACAGTCCATACAGTCACACAGAGTTGGACATGGTTGAAGTGACTGATCATGCACACACCATTATTTCTGGCATTTTAATTTTAATATATTAAAAAAAATCTTCAAATTAGGCATTCCTACAGCTTACTTATCTTACAGGCTAGTAAAAGTGAAGTCACTCAGTTGTGTCTGACTCTTTGCGACCCCGTGGACTGTAGCCCACCAGGATCCTACATTCATGGGATTCTCCAGCCAAGAATACTGGAGTGGATTGCCATTTCCTTCTCCAGGGGATCTTCTTGACTCAGGGATCGAAATCAGGTCTCCCACATTGCGGGCAGACGCTTTAACCTCTGAGCCACCAGGGAAGTCCACATGCTAGTAAAGTAATGCTCAAAATTCTCCAAGCCAGGGATCAACAGTACATGAACCGAGAACTTCCAGATGTTCAAGCTGGACTTAGAAAAGGAAGAGGAACCAAAGATCAAATTGCCAACATCTTTTGGATCATCAAAAAAGCAAGAGCATTCCAGAAAAACATATACTTTTGCTTTATTGACTATGCCAAAGACTTTGACTGTGTGGATCACAACAAACTGAAAAACTCTTAAAGAGATGGGAATACCAGGCTACCTGACCTGCCTCCTGCAAAATCTGTAGGCAGGTCAAGAAGCAACAGTTAGAACTGGACATTGAACAACAGACTGGTTCCAAATCAGGAAAGGAGTATGTCAAGGAGAACATATATTGTCAGCTTGCTTATTTAACTTATATGCAGAGTACACCATGAGAAATGCTGGACTGGATGGAGCACAAGCTGGAATCAAGATTTCCAAGAAAAATATCAATAACTTCAGATATACAGGTGACACCACCCTCATGGCAGAAAGTGAAGAGGAACTAGAGAGCCTCTTGATGACAGTGAAAGAGGAGAGTGAAAAAGTTGGCTTAAAGCTCAACATTCAGAAAACTAAGATCATGGCATTTGGCCCCATCACTACATGGCAAATAGATGGGGAAACAATGGAAACAGTGATAGACTTTATTTTGAGGGGCTCCAAAATCACTGTGGATGATGACTGCAGCCATGAAATTAAAAGACGAGAGGCTATGACCAAACTAGACAGCATATTAAAAAGCAGAGACACTACTTTGCCAACAAAGGTTTGACTGGTCAAAGCCATGTTTTATCCAGTAATCCTGTATGGATGTGAGAGTTGGAATATAAAGAGGCTGAGTGCTGAAGAATTGATGCTTTTGAACTATGGTATTGGAGAAGACTCTTGAGAGTCCCTTGGACTGCAAGGAGATCCAACCAGTCCATCCTAAAGGAAATCAGTCCTGAATATTCATTGAAAGGACTGATGTTGAAGCTGAAACTCCAGTACTTTTGCCACCTGATGCAAAGAACTGACTCATTGGAAAAGACCCTGATGCTGGGAAAGATTGAAGGCGGGAGGAGAAGGAGACGACAGAGGATGAGATGGTTGGATGACATCGCTGACTCAATGAACTTGAGTTTGAGTAAAGTCCTGGAATCTGTGGTGGACAGAGAAGCCTGGCGTGCTGCAGTCCATGGGGTTGCAAAGAGTTGCACATGACTGAGCAACTGGATGCAACTGAAATCATATACATCAGAAAGGAGTAGATTCCAAAAGGACAAACTGAAATATACAAATACAAGTAAAAGAGTTGATAGAAGTTTGATAAAGGTAAATTAAAATTTATTCTGTAAACAGTCAATCAATCAGTCAGTTCAGTCACTAAATCGTGTCTGACTCTGCGACCCCAGGGACTGCAGCATGCCAGGCCTCTCTGTCCTTCATCAACTCCTGGAGTTTATTCAAACCCATGTCCATCAGTTGGTGATGCCATCCAACCATCTCATCCTCTGTCATCCCCTTCTCCTCCCTCCTTCAATCTTTCCCAGCATCAGGGTCTTTTGAAATGAGTCAGTTCTTTGCATCAGGTGGCCAAAGTATTGGAGTTTCAGCTTCAGCATCAGTCCTTCCAAAGAATATTCAGGACTGATTTCCTTTAGGGTGGACTGGTTGTATCTCCTTGCTGTCCAAGGGACTCTCAAGAGTCTTCTCCAACACCACAGTTCAAAAGCATCAATTCTTCCACACTCAGCTTTCTTTATAGTCCAATTCTCATATTCATACATGACCACTGGAAAAACTATAGCTTTGACTAGATGGACTTTTGTTGGCAAGTTACTGCCTCCGCTTCTTAATATGCTGTCTAGGTTGGTCATAGCTTTTTCTTCCAAGGAGCAAGCGTCTTTTAATTTCATGGCTACAGTCACCATCTACAGTGATTTTGGAGCCCCCCTAAAAATAAAGTCTGTCACTGTTTCCATTGTTTCCCCCATTTATTTGCCATGAAGTGTTGGGACTGGCTGCCATGATCTTAGTTTTCTGAATGTTGAGTTTTAAGCCAACTTTTTCACTCTCCTCTTTCACTGTCATCAAGAAGCTCTTTAGTTCTTCACTTTCTGCCATGTGGGTGGTGTCACCTGCATAACTGAGGTTATTGATATTTCTCTCGGCAATCTTGATTCCAGCTTCATCCAGCCTGGCATTTTGCATGATGTACTCTGCATATAAGTTAAGTATCTCCACACATGTATATCATTTAGAATGTCCTAATTGAGGGTCTAAATGGTAAACATTTCAGTTTAACTTTTAAATCTTATGCATTTTGATGTTTTGTATTTTTTTTAATTTGTATGTGATGAAATAAAACTTGTTGTATACCATTTAGTTGACATTTCAATGCCAAAATTTTTTGATGCTATAACATAGCTTTTTATTTTTTTCTGTTGATTCCCAGCCTTTTTTCTTATTTTGCTTTTGTCAATTTGGGGTTTAAGTTCTAATTATGAGATAGCTTTTATTACTGTCAGAGTCTGATATAACTTTGCATTCTTTTCATTGAGTTTTCCATAGCTCCTAGTTTTCTCTTGGGGGGGTGTCCCTTAAATTATGGTTATTAGTTATATTTTTAAAAAATTGTTTTTTCTACAATAGACAGCATTTGAAAATATGTATTTGAGTTTTTTTAAAATTTTTTAAGCATTTGAGATATTTTATTTATTTTTTAATATAAATTTATTTATTTTAATTGGAGGTAATTATAATATTGTAGTGGTTTTGCCATACATTGACATGGATCCACCATGGGTGTACATGTGTTCCCCATCCTGAATCCCCCACCCATCTCCCTCCCCATCCCATCCCTCTGGGTCATCCCAGTGCACCAGCCCCGAGCACCCTGTCTCATGCATCAAACCTGGACTGGCGATCTGTTTCACATATGATAATATGCATGTCTCAGTGCCATTCTCCTAAATCATCCCACCCTCGCCCTCTCCCACAGAGTCCAAAAGACTGTTCTATACATCTGTGTCTCTTTTGCTGTCTCGCATGTAGGATTATCATTACCACCTTTCTAAATTCCATATATATGTGTTAGTATACTGTATTTGTGCTTTTCTTTCTGGCTTACTTCACATTGTATAATAGGCTTCAGTTTCATCCACCTCATTAAAACTGATTCAAATGTATTCTTTTTAATGGCTGAGTAATATTCCATTGTGTATATGTACCACAATGGACACATTGTGTATAAGTACCACAAAGCTTTCTTATCCATTCATCTGCCAATGGACATCTAGGTTGCTTCCATGTCCTGGCTATTATGAACAATGCTGCAATCAACAGTGGAGTACATGTGTCTCTTTCAATTCTGGTTTCCTTGGTGTATATGCCCAGCAGTGGGATTGCTGGGTCTAATTATATCTAGTATGTTGTTTGGGCTTCCCAGGTGGCTGAGCAGTAAAGAATCTGCCTGCAATGCAGGAGACCAGAGCTTGATCCCTGGGTTAGGAAGATCCCCTGGAGGAGAGCATGGCAACCCATTCCAGTATTCTTGCCTGGAGAATTTCATGGACAGAGGAGCCTGGAGGGCTACAGTCCATGGGGTCACAGAGAGTCAGACACAACTGAAGGGACTGAGCAGCAACAGCAGCAATATGTTGCTTTATTTATGTTTTATTCTTTCAATGAAAACATATTAAGCATTAACTATGTACCAGGCATTCAGGTTTAGAGAGACAAGGTAAACAAAAAACAATTATTACTTAAGTGTATGATATGTGCTATAAGGACTCAGAATAAGAACTGAGGACACAAGGAATAAGGACGGTTCTCGTCATTTCTGGAAACATGAAATGAGAACCATAGAGCATCTACTTTGGGAAATGACATGACAGGCACCCTTTTTGATATAGTTGATGACTTTTGGCAATTGAGATGAAAGTTTCAGTTGAATAGATGGTAGAAACAATGGTATTGAAATTTTTAAATACTGCTGTTGTGAATTGTAAATATTCAACATTTAAATTGGCTCATGAATAAGATATGTAAAAGAAAGGAATACGAAATAGTACTGAAAAAGCAGGTTCATGGGGCAAAAACTAACATTAGACTAAAGATGTATGATTTTTATTTTATAAGAGGCAATAAGCAAAGTGGGCAGGTAGTGGTATTTGGCATTATTTGAGGCAAAAATTGCATGATCAAAGCTCTCGTGAATTTGGATAGGATTTATAAACTATTATGCTTAGTCAGTCATGCCCAACTCTTTGTGACCTCATGGACTGTAGCCCAGCAGGCTCCTCTGTCCATGGGATTCTCTAGGCAAGAATACTGGAGTGGGTTTCCATGCTGTCCTCCAGGGAGTTTTCCCAACCTAGGGATCGAATCCAGGTCTCACACATTGCAGGTGGATTCTTTACCATCTTAGCCACCAGAGAAGCCCAAGAACACTGGAGTGGGCAGCCTATCCCTTCTCCAGGGGGAATTCCTGACCCAGGAATTCAACCTGGTTATCCTGCATGGCAGGTGGATTCTTTACCAGTTGAGCTAGCTGGGATAGGTTGGTAGAGAAATGGGGTGGAGTAAATATTTTATTAGTCATATTATTCTAGAAGTGTCTGATGACCGAAGGATTATTTTTACTTGAAAAAAATTGATTAAGTTGGTGTTTTGTCAGGAACACAGAAATCTCCCCAGGTGTTTCATGCTGGGAGGAATTAAAAACAGGGGAATAGAAGTTAATAAAAACTATTGAAATGACTGGAAAAACAGACCATTGAAAACACTTTTAAAGTTCAGAAAATCAGATAATATAATAACTGGAAAGAATCTGAAAGCACTTCTTTCTTAAAAATGGAAGAAGTACTAAAATGAAAGAACATTAAAAATGGGAAACAGCTGTTTTGATATGTCTATTTTTTGTTGCATTTGTGAGTATTCATTACAGTTTAGACACAGCATTACAGGTTAGTTGCTAAAATAAAACATTCTGGAGATGATGTTCTGTCAGGTCACACTAAGTAATAGTTCAATTGTATCACAGTAGAACCCACCTCAATATGTTAAGTCAAATATGTAGGAAACACAGGTTTCACAAATCTAATAAGACATGTTTATTCACTAACACATCCAAAAGCACACAGCTCAATCCTTGCCTAACTGTTATGCAAATAGACACACCATCTAAGTGCTCCTCAAAAAGCAAAACTGCTAAATATTTGATTTTCATAGTCAAGCTCTTACTGGTCTTTTAAATCCATCTGCTGTCCATTTTCACTGTTGGCCTGTTATAGGCAGTCTCCTTTAAGATTATTTACTAAGAATCATTAATAGAGGAAATTTTGAGAGAAAATGTAATTTACTTGATCAGTTTAGGGTTTTAAGAAATCATGATTTAAACAGATACTAAAAAATATATATGTTTCAATTAAGTTGTTAAGTTGCATATAGGATTAAACTCCATTTCTACACTAAATAATGCATAATGATATTAATTTTATATTACTACTTATTATACCCTTTTTAAAAAATATAAACTGGACAAGTTAACTAACAGTTACAGTTGAAAAATAAATTGAGGATTAAATGGACATCTATAGATGTTGAAATCAAAATATTTTTTTCTGTTTTAGTATATTTTCTAAATATGTGTTTAAATCTGATTGCTACAGAGCTGGTTTATAAACTCAAGTGGATAGCCTATATCTAAATTGTAACTCTTTATGTTTACACATTTTATATAGAGAAAATTGGATGTAAACTAATTGAGGGCAAGAAAAAATGAAAAAATAAAAAATAAATCAATAGTAAGAAGCCTGCATACCAGAGACCATTTCTGCAACATCACTTGATTTCTCTTTCTCTCATCTCTTTATTTTCAGTAATCCTTACAATCTCAAGTAATTGCAAAATGATAATATCCACATCATTATCTGTCTGAATGACCTCAATTTATAACAGCATCCAAATTTGCCCTCCATACAACTTTTTTTGAGAGATGCAAGATGAACATTTCTCTTTATAGGTTAATGCAAGTAGTTTGTACAAAGGGAGATTTACAAGTCCTCAAAGAAACCCATTAAAGAGGTTCAGGGATGTTACACTATAGCTTCCTTCAATCACTGAATTTCCATTGACAACCATTACTATGACATTAGTTTTTAAAATGTCTCATGCATTCCTAGAGACCTTCTAAGATACTTAATAAATGAGTTAAATAATGGCTAGAATATTTTAACTAAATAAATACCTGAGAGATGCTCTTTATCCAATGGTAGGAACCTACAACTCTAGCACCACAGTTCAAAATAAGCCAGTTTCCCATCTGCCTCAACACTTTCTTGTTTTTCCAGAGTTTTCATTAAAATAAATGCTCTTAAAATATAAATCTTGAATTTCTCAGCTCTAAGGTTTGCAGAAATTATTCTTTATTAATAGGAGATCAAGGGAGGTTATTATTCATATTACACAATATGAATCATGCTGTCACAAGGGCTTTTGAAGTTTAGTTATATTTTTACACTCCTGCTTCTGCTCTTAAAAACACTAGGTTTCCAACAGCATGTAGAGAATATTGCAGAGTATATTTCTTAGAGCTACATAAATTATTTTTTCTTTCACAAAAAATAATGCTCTTATTATATCTGCTTTCTTTCATAAGGGGCTACTGACATTACATATTTTCAGAGCACACTTATATTGAGAAATGAAAGAAAACAGAGATTCTCATATATACTTACAGTTTTTAATGCTTCAGTGTTTCATCTTTCAAAGTTGGTATAGTGATACTTAGGAAAAGTCATTCCAGATATTATCCTGTATGTCTAAAAGTAAAACAAAAACAAACTATATACATATATATATAATTAAATATATTATTATAAATTATATATAAATAAATGCATAAAATAAATATCTTTCAGAAGGAGCTTATCTAACATCAATACAGCTTAGGGAATGGAAGAGAAATAAATAAAATTTTTAAATTTAAATTTGGGGCAGAAATTCTTACACCTGGTATCTCTACTTCATTAAAACTCTTCTTTCACAGGTTAAATCTGTCAAAGGGCAGTCAGAAGTCAGTATTGACTGTAGCTATGAGTTAAACATCTTAGTTAACATCCTTGGAGATTCTAGTTTTCTTTAGGAAAGTATGATACCCTTGTATTATTTTGGCTTGCTCTTATATAAATGACAGATGTCTTGCCAAGTTGTTATCAGTACCTGCAAGATTCTCTAGAGGCATAGGCAAAAGTTAATATTTATTGAAAATCAATCCAGTTAACTTTTCTGAATATACAGAAGAAACAGGGTCATTGCTTGCCTAGGTTCAAAAGGCTATAAACAGTGGTTAGAAGCCAGAGGCAAAAGTTCTAAGCCTTCTCCTCAGAATATTTTCAAAGACTTCACATTTCATTTTCTTGAAGGTCAAAAGTAGTTCCCCAAAATCAGTTATTCTTTTTAAATACCAATTTTAATTAGTGTCTCCTTTCATCCAAAGATTCCAAGGAAAGAGAAAGCAATATCAAAAACTCTTATTTTATTTCTTATACCTTACCAGTGCCAGGCAACATTTGATAAGATTTGTGAGCAAATGATATAGCAGCAAACTGAAGTAAAGATGAAATGAATATTTTTAATTAAGGTATTTAAAACAACTTTTAAAACAAAAATTCAAGCTTTAAAAATTTCCTGGAAATCTGTCCAAGTATGTCAGAAAGAGTTGACAATGTCCTTCTACATGACAGAACTATGGTCAGATCATAAAGGCATATTTCATTTTAATATATTTATTTCACATTGGTTATCTCCATATGCAATGGTAAGGTATTAATTTTAGGTCAATATATAGCAGGTTCATGTTCTCTGTGCTATTTTTGCCTTATCTGAGGTGCAATTGTACTTGTCAGCACTGTTGGTAATACCATATGTTTACTGATTGAGTCTCAGAGTCTCCAACTTCTAAAAGTCTTTCTGTGTGACATGAAACTCATACTCACTGAGCTGCTACATATTTTGGGATATTGGCCATCAACTCAAACACCAGCAGGAATCAGAGGAGGAATTACGATCAGTTAGAGTACGTGGTCTGTGCCCGTTACCAATGTATTTACATCTCAGCTCTACATCCATCCTTGTTTGTTCTAGAAAACCTGGGGCTGGTTCTCATTATCTCCTTTGCCAACTGGCATGATGCTAAACTTTATAGGAGCGGGCACTGGAGGAACACTGTGAGAGGAAGAGGTATCTCTCTCAGGTTCTAGTGTGGACATTTTTTCTTGCTTCTGCAATGTGACAGCCAGCAGTATGCAGGGACTCAGTGGGATCCATTCTCCAACAAGCTCTTTCTGGCAGCCCACTGGGCAGCTTTCTAGCGAGTCTTGCTGGCAGTCCTGCAGGCAGTTTATTTTGTTTCCAGACCCTTTCTTGGCACTTCAGCAAACTTCTTCCCACACAGTATGCCATGGTCACACCTTCCCCAGTGAAAAATCGCGTGGAAGTAAGAGTACTCTTGTCCAGATTAGTTTCTCCTCTGGGTAAAATCTGCCTCAGTCCCCGGTCAATGATTGCTTCCTATGAATGTTATTTTTTTTTATTGAAGTATCATTTATTTTGCAATGTTGTGTTAGTTTTATGTGTATGACCCAATGATTCAGTTATATATATATTTATTCTTTTTCAGATTCTTTTCCCATATAGATTATTACAGATTATTGAGTTCCCTGTGCTATACAGTAGGTCTTTATTGGTTATCAGTTTTATACAAAGCAGTGTGTGTATGCTAATCCCAAACTCCTAATTTATCCCCCAACAGTGTTTCCTCTTTGATAACCATAAATTTGTTTTCAAAGTCTGTCTGTTTCTGTTTTGTAAGTAAGTTCATTTGTATCATTTTTTCAGACCGAATTAAACTTAAACAACTTTGGATGCTATTCTTATATGCTTTAGATTTCTCTTTGCCCCTTAGCAATGTACCCTTGCCTAGTTAATAATTTTTATATCAATTTTTTCCTGTGTGAAGAAGAGTGTAACTGCTCTCTCCTGACTCACCCCTGAATTGTACACTTCCCATTAATTCCAACTGACAATTGCTTGGTAGACTGCATGTTATTAGATACTCTGATTTTCATGGGATCTGGGATGTTTTCTGTGGAATCTTTTAATGGTATATTTTGGAAACATTTAAAAATCACAGTGTGCACAAAACATTTTGTAAATTTGACAATTTTCTAATCTTACTAAAGACAAATGCAGAAGCAGATAGGTGAATGTAGAGTCATAGAACAGGTAGAAGAGTAAATGACATCCCATAAAAATGATCCATTAAAGCAGAGGGATTGAGAGAATCTGGCTTTTTAAGATGATTTTAGGAGCAAGTTAGAAGAAAGTTTTCTCTCATACACACAAAAAATTACTGCCACTAGAAATATTGTTAAGAAGGAGTTTCACAAAATGTGTGTGTACACTCTCTCTCTCTCACACACACACACACACACTAAAACATATATGGAATTGAAGTTGTCATTTGAGACTTGAATTACCTGTGAAAATGGAAATGAGTTCTCATTTCACTTGAACATGAGAAAAATCTTGAGGCTGCCTAGTTTTTAAAGGGCAAATTGGCACTTTTTTTTTTTTTTTTTTGCAGCTAAGAGTTTTAAAGATTGGGAAGATCTAGAAGGGAAAAAAAGTACAAGCAATTTAAAAAATATATCTATTATTTTTGAACCATTTCAAATAAATGTGATATGATTTTGTCACTTTACAGTGATATAATTGTATATTCAGGAATGCAAGTCAGTTGCAAGGGTTTGTACTATTTTTAGATTTCTCTTCTTTTGCATTAAAAACTGAGAACAAAAGAGACAGTAAATTGAACAGTCTCGCTAATCCAGATACTGGCCACTCAACCTAGGCATAATGGTTAACTAACAGAGACATGACATTTGAGCAGTTTAGCATGCAGAAGCATAGGGTCAGTGCATCTTTATTTTTCATCTAGGCAGCTGGGCAGAAAATTAACTAATTTAACTCCATCTGTCTCTATCTTTTCTCATTAGGTTTTTGAAGAAACATAATATTTTTGCAACATGTATTTGCTCCTTTGGCTTTTTAAAAGTGTAAGGATTATCCTAATGCAAAGATATGATGAAAAATATTATATGTCATGTCAGAAGGTTTGGGTATTTTCTCCTAAGGCTTGATTTGTATTATATCTTCAAAGGTAACATAGATATGCTGCTAAGAAAATGCTATTTTTATGATGCAATATGAACAACATCAATAGTAATTTGCAAAACAATTTAAAAAGTTTAATAATAAATATGTAACTGGGACTTCTTATGGAAAAGGCAGCATGAAGCATATAACCATTAAAAAGATAAGGCCCCTGCATTCAAAAAGCTCTCTGCTTACTAGGGTTAACTAATACATGTCTGGCAAATTTTCACTGTTATTTAGATTGTGGTAAGTATTAGAGAAATATGCAAACTGCTAGGCAGAAGTAATTAATCCTTCCCAAGGACACAAAGGAGATGACTTGTGATTTAAAAATGATTGGGTGTTCCTAATGAGTAGAAGATAACAATGGTTACTCATTCAAAGGAAATTGTCTATGAAATATATAGAATATTTAGGGATGATTGACGGTGTAGGTGGGCTAGAACATAAGGTAGTGGGGAAAAATAACCAATGGGACAATAAAAGAAGGGATTGGTGACTTCCTAAGGACTTTAGATTCCATTGTCTATAAAATGCTATTGCCGAACACGTTTTCCAGCATCCAAGTGGTTACATCTTCATATCTGTGTTTTAAAAGAATCATTCTAGCAATGTATGGAGGCCATTTTGAAGCCGGAATGAACTAGTTCCTGTGAGCTTCATAGATAGGCCCTCGGAATAATTTCCGACATTTGATAAACAGGGCCTGAATCACAAAAGAATTGGTGAGGATGAAGCACAGAGGACAAATTCCAAAGACATTTCAAAGATAAATTTGAGAGGGCTTGTTGATTAGATTTAAAGGGTCGGGAGAGGTCGCAGCCAAAGATGATGGAAGTTTGCTCGCTCTGTGACTGGGAGGAGAGTGGCCCCATTACTGGAGCAAGCGAACACGGAGGAGCAGCAGCTTCAGGGCGGGGGGTGGAGAGATAATGAGTCCAATTTGGAACTTCTTGGGTTTTGAGTGTCTGTGGGCCAAGGATGCTTTATATTTTCTAAAAATAAAAGGGCTTTGGGGGCAATCATCTAAAATAATTGTAATATTAAAATATAATTTATAAATGTCACCCTGATGTAAAAATATTTAACAACGCACATCATTAGCTCACAAACCATGCTATTTCCCAGAGGCCTATGTATACACATTAGGTCTAAGGTGTAAAAGTCTATCCATTAGAGAATGAAGCCCAGACAATTACATTTGATTTGCCCTACCTCCTTGTACATTTTAAAGACATGAATTAAAGAAAGAAAATATTTTTCCTCTTATTTTATTAACAAATATCTTGGATAACTCTTATCTATAGATTATTAGATATTTTAAAGTAAGATTTAGACAATAAGCTGTTGAATAGGTAATCCAGTGGTTTATCTAATGGAAAGAGAAGAAACTGTATATTATTTTTATTAAAGACAGTTTTTTTAGGTGTCTAAATTTAAACAAGGGTGCTTAGTAATTCATTTCATTAAATTATTATATTAAAATTTCTAATTATTACTGCTAAATATTTGGATTGGATTGTGGGGCAAAACAAACAGTAGGATTAATACTAAATTCCAAATCTGTTTTACATAGTACTATAGAGTTTGATTAAGTCAAGGGTACTTTAGCAATTAGTAAAAGGACATGTAAGTTGTTACTAGGCAAACAGCCTATTAGGCATCCTAGCAGACTCTTACAACTCTGGAAGCTAGAGTTGATGTTAACTGTTAGTATTCTAAAGTCTGTTTTCTAAAACGTTCTCAAACTCAACCAGGTATGAAACTCTCTACACTCTTCAGCCAATTTTATAGAAATATTAATTAGCTCATCACCCCAGCTGACCAGTACTTTCAGCTCCACTTATTAAAGCCTCTATAATGAACATAGAAGGCTTAGGAGTAACATGTGCTAGCAATCCAGTTACATGCACTCTGTTCTGACGTTTATACTGCCCTAGTTTTACTAAATGCTGACTACTAGAACTGAACCCTTTAGCTTTTAGAATAATTAACTTATCCTTGGTGATTATTTTGCTCACCCTGGTGAATAAGATTTATAAGATCCTAAAACTTGAGCCAAAATTTGTTATGTATCAGAATTCCCTTCTCCTTTACAAATCCAGGATTTCCTTCCTAATGCCACATCACATTTTTGCACATATTTTGTATAACAGCAAATTCATATTTTTATGTATTATTATAGTTTAGAAATATTTTCCAATATTGTTCTATTTGTTACCTTCAATGGCCCCCAAGGGTTATCTGACAAGGTATTATTTGACCACTTCCCAGGTGGCACAGTTGTTAAGAATCTGCCTGCCAATGCCGGAGATGTAAGAGACAGGGTTTCAATCCCTGGGTCAGGAAGATCCTCTGGAGTAGGAAATGGCAACCCACTCCAGTATTCTTGCCTGGAAAATTCCATGGATAGAAGAGCCTGGCTGGCTACAGTCCGTGGGCTCACAAAGAGTTGGGCACAACTGAGTGTGCACACATAACAAACACACACACATTACTTGACCACATTTACAGAAGAGAAAATATTATCAATGATTTGCTTACGTTCACATTGCTAACAAATGATAGAAATAGCACTGGAATTCAGAACCTCAAACTATTATTATTATTTTTAATCTAAAATATACTTCATGGACTTAGAGAATACTGAGTCCTTGAGTGAGGAAACAGACCGGGACTAGAGACAGCTTTGTCAATGGAGGTCTGTTGTTTGTCCTTTGTCCTATAAACTTAAGGCAGAAGGATTCCTAGTCCAACAACTAAAAGATGCTTAGTTCCTGTGAGCACACAAACAAAATGTTATTTATAAGCACAGTTCATCTGTAGAGAGTAAGTCTTGTTTACATTCAGTGTTTAAACTCATTACCAAAGAGTCTTAAACTCTTAAAAAGCCATTTCTGTCAGCAGAGGAAGTCTGTGTAGGTGTCAGCACATTGGAGCAGAGGGGAGTAATTCCAGCAGATGTGTGCTAGAGTCTCCACAGGAGCACCAAAGGGCAAAGAGCAGACCCTTGAAAGATGCAAAGAAAGAGACTCAGATGGACAACTCAAGCCACCTCCAATTTGCATAAACTAGAATCCTGGGAATATAATCGGGCAAAAAGCAACTATCTCTTTATTTACTCGTGTTCTGATTCCCTGTGTGCCTTCACTCTCACTGAGAAGCTAGCAGGGAAAAGAAAAGAGAAACATTCTGCCACATCAACAGTGTTCAGTGTAAATAAAGCATACTAGATATAATATCACAGCTTAATTAAAAGCCTTTTATTGCACTCTAAAATTCTCCGTGGAAAGCAGTGACACTGACTCTGGGGAAAGCCAACTCTCTTAGAAAGCTTTTAACAGTAAGAAGATAAGCTTCTCTAAAGTGAATAGATATACTTCTTTTTCTTTGTTAACAAATTGTGGTGTCCACTAGGTAGAAATGTACAAGACATTGAGTGCACCACTGGTAATAAGTTGCTATGCTGTGTGCTCAGTCTCTTGAGTCATGCCTGACTCTTTGTGACTTTATGGACTGTAGCCTGCCAGGCTCCTCTGTCCACGGGATTCTCTAGGCAAGAATGTGTGTGTGCTCAGTCGTGTCCGACTCTTTGCAATCCCATGGACTGTAGCCAAGCAGGCTTCTCTGTCCATGGGATTTCTCAGGCAAGAATACTGGAGTGGATTGTCGTGCTCTCCTCCAAGGAATCTTCCTGACCCAGGGATCGAACCTGCATCTCTTGTGTTTCCTGCATTGCATACAAATTTTTTATCCACTAAGCCACCTGGGAAGCCCAGTAATTTGGTAATTTTTACCGAATTTCAGAGGCATTTCTTTATCATTTTTTTTGTTGTTGTTTTCTTTGTTACCAAAACATATATAAAGATATAGGTTTAATCATGAATCCTGTGTTTCTGGGGGAAAAAGAAAAAGGTGTGTGTTAGTCTCTCAGTCATGTCCAACTCTTTGCAGCCCCATGGACTGTAGCCTGCCAGGCTCCTCTGGCTATCGAATTTTCCAGGCAAGAATATTTGAATGGGTAGCCATTTCCTTCTCCAGAGGATCTTGCCAACCCAGAGATCGAACCCAGGTCTCCTGCATTGCAGGAAGATTCTTTACTGTTTGAGCTACCTATTTCTGATCTGAACTCAAATCTCAAGTCCTTTTCTCTCTGGTTGTAAAATCTTGGGTACTTGTTTATTACAGCTTCATTTTATTCCTCTTTAAAATGGCACAATAATTGTGTCTACCTCACAGAGCTGTGTTGAGTATTCCATGTGATAGTGAATATTGTTGTTATTGTTAATATTGTGATTTATTTTATTAATACCTATTTCATTGTTAGTCTATGACTTTGGGGAATCCAGTATAAAGGTGTGGCTTTTCTAGTTCTTGTTCTGTCCTGGGAGAGCACATTCCCTGCTCCTCCAGGCCAGTCTTGCCAAGAGAGGCAGAAAAAATGCTGCACCTGGCATGAGGTGGCACAGAGAGCTCTTCTGTATCCTGACAAGTTAGATCATGGCAAGGAAAATAACACTTACTGAATTTATGAAACTCTTGTAATTAGTCTGCAAAGCTAAACTGGCAGCATAAGTAAACATATCTCAATCCTTCCTTGATCCCCATCTGACGAGCAATAGTTGAGGTTGATACATTACCCAAGTTGAGTAACCAGGCCCTTACCCAAGAGGCAAATATCCTGAAACACATTATTGGCTAGCCAGATTTTTGCCATAGGTAGCAACCCAACACTTTTCTGACCTGATTTGTAAAAATAACTATACACACATATTTCCTTTCTCCTTTTTAAACATAGGAAGGAGAAGGTAAAAGCTATTACATGGGATTTGGGTGGAAAATTGAATTCAGGTTCTAGGTTCATGACTGGCTGGGCATGATTCACCTTCATCTCTCACTCTGGCTAGCAGTTGCTGAACAAGGCTCAACTTACACAACTGTATGTAAATGTTGGTCTTCACCAGGCACACCAGGTTCAAGACTGAATAAAGAGCCCAGAGTCAGTGACAGAGACGTCAGTGGTTTAATGGATGGGAGGAACTTACATGTCTGAAGCAAAGCCCTGGAGTGACATCCCACCACGTGCAGGGCAGCACGAGGTAGCGGTCTTTACTCCTGTGCAGGGAGTAGGAAGGGGTGGCCAGTTATAGGGGGAACTGACATCAAGCTGCCTCACTGGTTACCAGAGAAACCAGTAGAGGGGCACACCCCTCGCTACCCCTTTGATAAACATAGTGGAGAGAGAGTTCTGATCTAACACTAAAACAATTACTAGCTAGGGCCTGGGGAAAGTATGTAGGAAAGATAGTAAATGTGAGTGGGGTGCAGGTGAGGCAGGCACTGGTCAAGCAGGGGATGTGCAGAGAGCAAGAGAACAGCCATTTTGAGTGGCCTTGATCTCTGAGAGAGAGCAGCGAATGGTACTGAGGAGAGATCTTAATTCCCTGTCCAGGAATTAAACCTGGGTAACCTGGATGAAAGTAAAAGACACTTACTCCTTGGAAGGAAAGTTATGACTGACCTAGATAGCATATTAAAAATCAGAGACATTACTTTGCCAACAAGGTCTGTCTGGTCAAGGCTATGGTTTTTCCAGTGGTCATGTATGGATGTAAGAGTTGGACTGTGAAGAAAGCTGAGCACCGAAAAATTGATGCTTTTGAACTGTGGTGTTGGAGAAGACTCTTGAGAGTCCCTTGGACTGCAAGGAGATCCAACCAGTCCATCCTGAAGGAGATCAGTCCTGGGTGTTCACTGGAAGGACTGATGCTGACGCTGAAACTCCAATACTTTGGCCACCTCATGCGAAGAGTTGACTCATTGGAAAAGACCCTGATGCTGGGATGTCAGGAAGCATTTAACAAGAGGCTTCCTGTGTGCTGTTTTGGATCTGTCAGGAACCCTCTGGCCCTTATTAATTCCAGGATATTCAGGAATTAAGAGGAGAGGCACGCCTTTCCCGGGGCTGAGGAATCCAGGCATTTCTCATTACGGTGATAAGTACCCTCTTCCTTTTTATGAGTCATATGGTAAAAGGTGATTGTTTGCAACTCTCTCTTTGATAGGGCTCATCCTATGTTTTGTAAGTCTGGAATTTTAATCTTTATCTTTGCTGAGAATAACTACAGTATATATGCCCACGCTATGTTGATTAAAACACCTTTGCTCCATCAGAGCTTTGGTCTCCATGTCTTTCTTTCTTTCTATTCTTTCTCTATTTCTGGCTAATTCCTTGGAGCACGGAGGCCCGCTGAGCTCACTTTCTTGCCCCGGCTTCTAAGGCCCTCTCGAGAAGGCACACTGTGCCTTCATCCACTCGAGAGGGCGCCTGGTGCCTACGTGCAGCAGCGCGAGCCGTAAGAACAGGACTCTCTTGGCTTTCCGCGTAAACCAGGGGATATCAGCCTCTTTCTCTCTCTTACTCTCCGGGCCACCAGGTTCTGGTCCATTAAATGACCAACACTGGGAGGGATTGGAGGCAGGAGGAGAAGGGGGCAACAGAGGATGAGATGACTGGATGGCATCACTGACTCGATGGGCATGAGTTTGAGTAAACTCCAGGAGTTTGTGATGGACAGGGAGGCCTGGCGTGCTGCGATTCATGGGGTCGAAGAGTCGGACACAGCTGAGTGACTGAACTGAGCTGACCTGAACCTGGATGAAAACCAAGAGTCCTAGCCACTGAACCACCAGGGGCTAGAGGTGAGAAGCTAAGTGGCCCTGGCTCTTACCCCTGTTTGAAAGCAAGAATGTTTCAAGGAGGCAATAACAGGCACAAAGTTTATTATTGGAGACACAGCACAATCTATGGGATAACACAGGGGAAAACAGTTTGTTTATCCACTCACAAGCAGGGGGGAGATACACATCCAGAAAGAAAAGGTATGGGCATCCTCTCTAATGAGGAGGAGTGTGGTAAGTCAGGAGCTAGGCAGAGATACACACTCGGAGAGGAGTACAGGCAGTCTAAGTGAGGAGTGCAGTGGCAGGTGATGTAAATCACTTATATAGGACAGTGCTTCCGGGTCTTTGTTTACCATTGGCCAATTATCTTGTTTATTTTTTCACACCTGAAGGTCCATGGTGAAAGGTCGGGGCATGCCCCCGGGAAAGTGCTACAAGGCAAATTCCGGAGGCTGGCTAAACTTTCAGGGGCTGGCCCCCTGCAGCCTGGTCCAATCAGGTACCAACACAGAGCCCTCGGACACTGACCACCGCTGTAGCCCGCGCTTTCTTCCTTATATGAAAAGACCTGGCCTGGACACCCTGCCCGGACTATAAAACCCCTCCCCACCCCTCATACCTTGCAGACTCCCTTTGTCTCCTCACTCACCAGCCCCCCGGGAGTTCTGCCCGAGACGCTTAATAAAAAGGCCTTTACCACCGGTCCTTAGAGGCGGCTTTTTCTTTCTCCCGCGGCGTTTTCTAACATCTGGCGCCCAACGTGGGGCTCGGGTTGAGGGGCCCCCGACACTCGCCGTTGAGGCCCCCCTCAAGCTCCACCGCCACGGTAGCCCCGGACCCAGGCGGCTGACCAACCCCCCGGACGGCAGGATACGGGGTAAGTCCCTTCGGCTTTGGGGCCTGCCCTCCCTGGCGATCACCTCCTAGGGCTCCGTAACCAGTGCGCACTTACTGGGCCCTCCCGGTCACCAGCCGGTGGGGAGACGTCCCCAGCGGCTGAGTAGACCTCCGGCTTCGGCCTCTGGCTTCGGCCTCCGGCTCCGGCCTTCCCGGTCACCAGCTGGTGGGGAGACGTCCCCAGCAGCTGAGTAGACCTCCGGCTTCGGCCTTTCCGGGTCCCTGCGGCCGTGAGGAAGACGTTCCCCGCGACTACACGGACCTCCGGCTCCCCTCGACTCGTCCGAAGACGTTCGGACAGCGGGGGTTGCCTCCATGCCCCCTGGTCGCCATGGGATCGACAGCCTCCAAACCCGATCCCCAATACTCCACCCCCTTAGAGTGCCTGCTAGCTAACCTGCGGACTCTAGGGCTAAAGAGAGATATCCGTCCCAAGCAGCTCACTTTTCTGTGCTCACAGGCCTGGCCTCAGTATTCCCTAGATAATGGCTCACAATGGCCAGCCACAGGGACACTAGACTTTGACGTCCTCCGTGATTTGGATAATTACTGCCGGAGAACGGGAAAATGGTCTGAGGTCCCCTATGTTCAGGCCTTTTGGGCTTTGCGCTCTCGCCCCACCCTGTGCACTACGTGTGCTCCCAGCCAGATCCTACTCACCATGGCCCCCCCGACTCCACCCTCCCGAGCTAAGCCAACCCCTCCCGCTTCTGAGTCCTCTGCTTTCTCTGTTCCCCCAGAAGATCTGGTGGCCCCCCCTCCCTACGCCTCTCCCACGGCCCCCTCCCCTTCCTCTCCGGTTCCTACTCCCTCCGCTTCCACTCCGGCCCCTCCTACCTCTTCCCCCTCCTCTCCGGCCCCTCCTAACCCCTCCCCCTCTAACCCTACTCTGGCCTCTTTTGCTCCTGTTCCCGCCCCTGAGGCCTCACCGCCGGCCCCAGATTCTCCGGCCATTAGCCCTATCTTGTATCCTCCCCTTCCCCCCGTCACACCCTTCTCGTCTCCGGTTAGCTCCCACACTCGCTCCCATAGCAACCCTCCAGGGGCCTCCCCGCCCCCTCCCCCAGCCCCGCTACTCCCTCTGCGACAAGTAGCCGGAGCTGAGGGTCTAGCCCAGGTTGCCTCCCCACCCCCTCCCCCAGCCCCGCTACTCCCTCTGCGGCAAATGGCCGGAGCCGATGGCCTGGCCCAGGTCCACGTCCCCTTCTCTCTCCAGGACTTAGCACAGATTGAGGCCAAGCTGGGATCCTTTTCCTCCAACCCCACTCAGTACATTAAGCAGTTTACTGGTCTGACCCGCGCCTATGCCTTAACATGGCAGGACATATATGTCATCCTGGGATCTACCACCACCTCCAAGGAGAGGCAGGCCATTTGGACGGCAGCCAGGGCTAAGGCCGACCAGCGGCATAGTGCCAACCCCTCCCCCGAGCGCCCCCCGGGAGCTCAGGCAGTTCCTGGCACCGACCCTGATTGGAACTACCAGGAAGGGGGTGGCGGCCAGCTGCGGGTACGTTATATGATAGAGTGTCTCCTTGATGGGATGGAAACGTCCTCTCATAAAGTGGTAAACCTCCTCAAACTAGATGAGGTGACTCAGGGGCCTGATGAAAACCCAGCCATGTTTCTTAATCGGCTGACTGAGGCCCTTGTTCAATACACCAGACTGTCCCCTGAGTCCCCCATGGGGGCAGCTACCTTGGCCAATCGTTTTATCTCCCAATCCGCACCTGACATCCGAAAAAAACTGGCCAAGGCTGAGGATGGCCCTCAGACCCCTATTCGAGACCTGGTAAAAATGGCCTTTAAAGTTTATAACGCCCGTAAAGAAACTGCTGAGGCCAGCCGAAAGGCAAGGCTCAAACAAAAGGCTGAATTTCAGGCAAGCCTCCTAAACCAGCAAACCCAGGCCTTGGTAGCAGCCCTCTGGCCGGCGGCGAGCTCGGGGCCCCAAAACCCCCCTCCGGGGGCCTGCTTCAAGTGCAGCCAAGAAGGACACTGGGCCAAGATGTGCCCCAATCTGCGGCCTCCTTCCAAGCCGTGCCCGTTGTGCAAACAACGAGGACACTGGGCTAGTGACTGTCCCCGGGCCTCTCGGGCTCCGACCTCTAGGGGCCGGAGACCAGAGCGCCCCAGGGAGACCTCCTGCCCTCCTCCGGCCTCGGAACTGCTGAGCTTCAATGATGACTGATGCCGCCCAGACTCGGGGACCCCAATAACCCAAGCCGAGCCTAGGGTAACGCTCCAGGTAGCGGGTAAGTCCATCAACTTTCTAGTTGATACGGGGGCTACCTATTCGGTCCTTTCCTCTTTCGGGGGCACTTTACGTCCTTCCCAGGTTTCGGTTATGGGCATTGACGGCCAACCCTCGTGTCCACTCCAAACCCAACCACTGTTCTGCCAATTAGATTCCTGCCTATTTACCCACTCCTTTTTGGTCATCCCCTCCTGCCCTACTCCTCTCTTGGGAAGAGATATACTCGCTAAGCTGAAGGCCACTCTTCACCTGACTCCAGGATCGGCTCCCACGTCAGGGGCCTTCCTAATGTTACTTGTTGACCCCCCAACTTCTTCTGTTAATCCTGAGGTCTGGGACACCCGAGTCCCGGTGGTGGCTCGGCACCACCCTCCAGTCCTCATCCGGCTGAGACCCCACCTGCTTCCCAGCCAGGCCCCAGTTTCCTTTGTCTACTCATAACCTCAGGGGACTAAAGCCCATCATCGACCGTCTCAGAGGACAGGGTCTTTTGATCCCCACGACTTCCCCCTGTAACACACCCATCCTTCCTGTTCGAAAGGCTTCAGGAGACTACCGGCTAGTGCAGGATCTCCGCCTGATCAACGCGGCGGTGGTCCCTGCCCATCCACTTGTCCCTAACCCCTACACTCTCCTTTCTTCCATACCTCCCGAAACCTCTCATTTTACCGTCATTGACCTCAAAGATGCCTTTTTTACCATCCCACTCCACCCCGACTGCCAATTCCTCTTTGCTTTTACCTGGACTGACCCCGACACTCAGCTTACCACCCAGCTCACATGGACTGTACTCCCTCAGGGGTTCAGAGACAGTCCCCATTACTTCGGACAGGCTCTGTCCCGAGACCTGGCCAGATGCTCACTCCGCCCTAGCACCCTCCTCCAATATGTAGACGACCTGCTCCTTTGCAGCCCCTCAGAAAAAACCTCCCGACAACATTCTGCAACTCTTCTTAATTTCCTTGGCTCCCAGGGTTACAGAGCCTCACAATCCAAGGCCCAACTGATTCAGACTTCTGTTGTCTATCTAGGCCTCAAAATCACCCCTACCACTAAGGCCCTGACGGCAGATCGGTGTAGCCTCCTCAGGTCCATCTGTCCTCCGCCCAACGGAGACCAGATATTGTCCTTCCTAGGACTGATGGGGTTCTTCCGACACTGGGTCCCGAACTACGCCACCCTGGCCAAACCCCTATATGCCGCTGCTAAAGAGACTCCCACAGGACCACTGTCTTCCCCCACTGAAGTGACTAAGGCCTTCCACGCTTTACGCTCAACCCTATTGGCTGCACCCCCTCTCTTTCTCCCAAATCCCAACTATCCACACCATCTATACACTGATGAAAAGGGAGGGATAGCCTTTGGAGCCCTGGTGCAACCGATTGGCCCCGAACTGCTGCCTGTTGCTTACATATCCAAACAACTTGACCCCACAGCCAGGGGATGGTTCCCCTGCCTGCGGGCACTAGCGGCAGCAGCAACATTGTACGCTGATGCTAAAAAGCTGATTCATGGTCAGCCCCTGACCATCTTTTCACCTCATCGCCTTGGCGATCTTTTAGCCTCTAGATTTCTCTCTGACCTCAGCGAATCCAGGCTCCAGCAGTTTCACCTGGTATTTTTGGACAATCCGCAAGTTTCCGTGAGTCGTTCTCCACAATTAAACCCGCTTTCTTCGTTGCCCTCCCTCCCCCTCTCCTCAGAACCCCCAGCCCACTTATGCTCAGAGGTCCTTGAGTCCCTTATGCAACCACCTCACAACCTGTTTTCCGAACCTCTACCAGATCCAGAGCTAACTTTGTTCGTCGATGGGAGCTCAAAGCGAGATCCTGATGGAAACCGAAGGGCGGCTTATGCTGTGGTAACCACCCGAGAAGTCCTGGAGGCTCAGCCCTTGCCACCCGGGACGACCTCTCAAAAGGCTGAACTAACAGCCCTAACTAGAGCCTTACACCTAGCAAAAGGAAAAAGGGCCAATATTTACACAGACTCCAAATATGCCTTCTTGATTGCCCATTCTCACGCGGCAATCTGGAAAGAGCGGGGCTTCCTGACCACTAAAGGATCCCCCATCTGTAATGCCCCCCACATTATTCGACTGTTAGATGCCTTATCTCTGCCCAAAGAGGTTGCTATCATACACTGCAAGGGACACCAAAATACTCATGACAGTGTCGCTCTGGGTAATAATATGGCAGATCAAGTGGCTCGACAAATCACCTTACAACAAGCCCCCGAGCCCTTGCTGACTTTGAGATCCACCCTCAACCCAGATTATTCCAGCGAAGAAGCCAGAGCCTTGCTGGCACAGGAAGGGGCTCAGAGGCACCCGTCGGGATGGATACTACTCCATAATAAACCGGTGCTTCCTGAGCGCCAGGCTAAGGCCATAATATCCCAAATCCACAATACCCTCCACATCGGGCCAAGGGCTCTCTTTTCCTTTCTCAGCCCTGTCTTTTCTCCCCTACATCTCAGACAGACCATATATGCGGTCCACCGCTCCTGCCTAACCTGTGCTTCCACCTCTCCTCAAGGAGGACTCCGACCCCCACAGGAGACTCACCAGCTAAGGGGACATATGCCCGGACAAGATTGGCAGATAGACTTCACCCACATGCCCAGACATCGAACCTACCGCTATCTGCTGGTCTTGGTGGATACCTTTTCAGGATGGGTCGAGGCCTTCCCCACCGCCCGAGAGACGGCAGCGGCGGTGACAGAAGTCTTGACGACCCATCTCATTCCCAGATTTGGGTTGCCAAACTCCCTCCAGTCTGACAATGGGCCTGCATTTATCTCACAGATCTCCCAGCAGGTGGCTACGGCTCTGGGCATCGACTGGCATCTCCACATCCCCTATCGGCCCCAGTCGTCAGGCAAAGTAGAACGGGTGAACGGCATCATCAAGACGCACCTGACCAAGCTTGCCTCAGAACTGCGGCTGTCTTGGGTCGACCTCCTTCCTCTGGCACTCACTCGCATTCGCACCACGCCACACTCCAAAACAGGTTTGACCCCTTTTGAACTGCTCTACGGCAGGCCCTATCTCCTGACTCACCTCCCAGAGGGAGAGGCTCCCCCACTCGCGGGGTACCTCCCCCTCTTCTCCCTCCTACGATCCTTGCTGAGAGAACACGCAAACCGGGTCCTGCCACAACCGACAGACGATGAGGGGCCAACTCAGCCTCTGGCCCCGGGAGATCAGGTACTGCTAAAAACCTTGAGTCCCCGCCTGCTACAACCTCGCTGGATGGGGCCCCATACTGTAATCCTCACCACTCCCACGGCAGCCAAACTGCTGGGACACGAGCCCTGGTATCACCTGACCCGGCTCAAACGAGCTCCCCCGGGTCTCCCAGAGACAGGGGTAGCCCCGGCCCAGGCCCCTCCTCCCAATTACTCCTACCACTCCACCCTCATGGGGCCGACCAAACTAACCATCACCCGAACCCCTCTGTCGTCGATCCCAGAATAATTGAGGGACCACATCCCGATATCCGATGCTGACCTGGCATCACCCGCTGTGGCTGCTAACAATCACAGCTCTGGCCATACTTTTTGCCATTGGATTAGCGGCCGCGGCCCCCCGCAATTGGTCCTCCATTCTTCGACTGTCCCTGGCCCTCACATACCTAGCCATCTGCTTCCTACTCCTGGGGTGCTATTCCCTTGGGACACCCTGACCTGGTTACCGGCTCCATCCCTACGAGACCCACGAGGCTGGTTGTCCGCCACACCCCCTTCACCCCAACCTCAGAACAATGCGGGACTCTCTACTCTGGGTTACTCTGGGGGTACTGGGGGTCCTGGAAAAAGGGGGGCACACCTACCAAAACCCCCACCAGCCTTTTCAAGTCACATGGATCTTAAAAAATGGAGAGACCTACGAAGAGCTAAACCGGACCACAGCCACCCAACCGAAAGATAAGTGGTGGCCGGACTTATATTTTAACCTTACAAAATTAATCGAACAATCAGGATACTCCAAGTGTAGGGTCAGGTCTCTCGGGTTTTATGCCTGCCCGGGACATCAGCGAGAAAACATAAAAACCTGTGGGGGAATGGTGAGCCGCTACTGTAAATCCTGGGGCTGTGTCACTTCCAATGATGGGTATCGGAAGTGGTCGGTGACCAGGCCAGACCTGATCAATATGTCCTTCACGGGTCCTCTTCCAAAATCAGATTGGCAGGGACGACCCTCCAACCCAGGGCAATGCAGCGACCAGATCCGACTATCATTCACACAGCAGGGACGGACTGAAAATAGATGGATTTCCGGGCTGTCCTGGGGGGTAGTGATATATGATACCTATGGTACGGGAAGCAATAGTGCAACATTGTATGTTCAGCAAGTCCTACAACCCGCCCAGACCCAAGTTATGGGGCCCAACCAGATTATTACACCCCCCCGCCCCTCACCACAAGGGACAAATGCCGCAAATGTTGTGACCTTGCCTACCCCTACCCCCTCTCTTCAGCTAACCCAGACAGACCCACCAGAAACCCAAGAACCCCTGTGGGCCTTGATCAAAGAAACCTACGGGGCCCTTAACCACTCCAATCCTAATGCGACTCAATCCTGCTGGCTTTGCTACACCTCACACCCACCTTACTACGAGGCCGTGGGTTTAAATGCCACCTACAACTTATCCACTCTCTCTAACCCACCACAGTGCTCTTGGGGAGACCGCAAGGTGGGCCTTACCATGAAACAAGTATGGGGTTCGGGGACCTGCTTAGGCACGGTTCCTACAGATAAACAAACCCTGTGCGCCCAGACTGACAATGACACCAACTTCACCGATAAGACCTACGTCATTCCCGAAATCGGGGGGTGGTGGATATGCTCACGGACTGGGCTGACGCCCTGTCTCCATTTGGCTGTCTTCGACCAGAGCAGAGAATTCTGTGTCATGGTAGTAGTAGTACCCAAGATTACATACCACCCAGAAGAGGTCCTCTACAACTTTTGGGACCAAGATACCCCAGCTCCCAGACATAAGAGGGAGCCCATTACAGCTATTACTCTAGCAACACTGTTCGCCCTGGGGGCGGCCGGAACTGGCACGGGCATTGCTTCCCTGACTACACAACATCAGGGCCTAATCACCCTGAGAGTCGCCATTGATGAAGACATTGCACGAATAGAAAAGTCTATGATGGCCTTGGAAAAATCCCTAACCTCTTTGTCAGAAGTGGTGTTACAGAACAGACGAGGCCTAGACCTGATTTTTTTACAACAAGGGGACCTCTGTGCAGCCCTCAAAGAAGAGTGTTGCTTTTACGCAGACCATACAGGGGTAGTGAGAGAGTCCATGGCCAAAGTAAGAGAAGGACTAGAGCGCAGAAAGAGGGAACAGGAAGCCCAGCAAGGTTGGTTCGAATCATGGTTCCAAAACTCCCCCTGGCTGACCACCCTGCTCTCGACCTTAATGGGACCACTCATAATCCTCTTGTTGCTCTTAACTTTCGGGCCCTGTCTCTTAAATAAGCTCTTGGCCTTCGTCAAACAGCGGCTCAACACGGTTCAGCTGATGGTATTGCGACAGCAGTACCAAGGGCTTCCAACGGACACTCTGTGACAAAATTAACGGCAGACGCTCCCTGTCATCCCGGCCACACCCTACCCCTCGCCGCCCCCGTTCAGCAGGAAGAAGCCAGAGAGAACCGGCGCCCCTTGTCCTATAACTAAAAGGCCGGGATGAAAGGTCGGGGCATGCCCCCGGGAAAGTGCTACAAGGCAAATTCCGGAGGCTGGCTAAACTTTCAGGGGCTGGCCCCCTGCAGCCTGGTCCAATCAGGTACCAACACAGAGCCCTCGGACACTGACCACCGCTGTAGCCCGCGCTTTCTTCCTTATATGAAAAGACCTGGCCTGGACGCCCTGCCCGGACTATAAAACCCCTCCCCACCCCTCATACCTTGCAGACTCCCTTTGTCTCCTCACTCACCAGCCCCCCAGGAGTTCTGCCCGAGAGCGAGAGCGACGCTTAATAAAAAGGCCTTTACCACCGGTCCTTAGAGGCGGCTTTTTCTTTCTCCCGCGGCGTTTTCTAACACATGGACCCTCCCCAAGATACAGACACAACGTTTTTCTAAGATGGATCCCTCCATAGAGGCCTAAGGGTACATGCCCACACTTTTTATGGGGTGAGGTCCTCTTCCTTTTTGATCTCCAAGAAGCGTTCCTGCACATGTGCAGACAGGGAAGTCTCCCTTGACCTCAGGAGTGGGCACCTTATCTCTTTGCTTTAGTAGAACTCAGTTTTTACAACTAGACTTGTCCTTGGTGTGTCTGGGTGAGAACAAAGCTTGAATTTTACTTCACTTGACAAATACTAAGTGTCCAGCCCAGAGGCCCACTATCTCCTACTTCAGCCTGACTATAAAATTGGGCCTGTACTTCTCTGAAGAAAGGGTTGAAGCTCTAGAACTGGAGTTGTTAGAGGGGAGCAGAATTAAAAGACTTAGTAAAACTAGGGAAATGTTAAAGACTAACTAGACTTTTCCCTGTGTGATTTTACTAGATAATGTTTGTGTCACTTTAGCTAAAAGTCAGAGCAAGAATGGCAAATTATAAAGTTTCTGGTAGGTTTCTGAGGTGGGAGGGATAAAATTGGGAAAGGGTCTATGCACTTCCAGGAAGCTATGCAATGGAGACTTGGAAGTTTAGTTATATTAGTCAAGAATTCAATAATATGATCACATATTTTCTCCTAATTTTTGTATTATGGGCACTGAGAGAAGTGTGCCAATCTTTTCTAAAAATGCATGCTGCTGGCAGTGAGGATAAATGAAAACACAGCTGATGCATCTAGAATCTTTCACAAGTGTTATAAAGTTCAATTAAACAAGTATAGGCTACTGTAGACAATTTTTTAAAAAATGTAAATTCTAATCCTTGATCTCTGTGGCCTTATACTTAAAAGAACTCAGGATATATGTTCTCTTGTGACATTTCAGTTCTGTATACCAGACATTTATAAAGCAATGTCATCAACTCATGTCTAAATGGTTAATTTTGCTTTTATAACTAATAAACCAAATTAGAACTAACCATGGGTCAATAATGAATTCATTTATACCTATTGATGTGTTTTGTTCAAAGTTGTTTGGCTAGAGCTTAGGACAGTTCCTGACACATATATGTAGACAGTATAAGTATTCCTTAATGAATGAATGAATTAATGAATGAAATTCCATTAAACACTTCTATGTACATTATCCTTTTCGACCCTGTAAAATGTGTATTATAATACCTGTTTTATAAACATAAGGAAACATAGGCTTAGAGAGGTTTCTTTATTGTTTCAAGAAATTCCATCAGGTAAAAGTTGGAAATATGAAGTCAAAACTTACAGATTCCAAATCTGTGAACTTTCTAACATGTACTTACTTGATGGTAGTACTAGGCTATCAATTTTTAACTTTTATGAAATCCAAACTGTCTTCCTAAGTGACAGAATTCCATAGGCTGCATAGCATTGTTTCATTATACTTTCATTGCAGTGGAAATGACAAAGAATTTAAATGTTTGAGTACAGTAAACCAGGCTATTAGCTCCAGAGTTTGGATCTTTTTCATCCAATCATATTAACTTGTGAATAATATGAGGCCTATTGTTTGCTAATTATAAGTAAAAAGTAAGTGCAATTTTTTTGGAACATGCTCAGATATGAACTTGTCAAGAGTGGTGGATGAATTGATTATTTCAACACCTCATGTTTTCAAAAACTTATACCCTTTCCATCACTCCACCACCCTTGGGGAGTGGAGTTACGCCACCCTTGGGGAGTAACCTTCCCTGACGTGTAGTCATAGTATGGCTGCAGCATGACTATTACCTGAATGCCACAAGAATGTCCACTGAGGAAGAGACTATGCCTTATTCTGTGCCTCTTTTAAAGAATTAAGTACCTTTTTCCTTAAAGACCCCCAGCTGAATTTTAATAAATTATTGCTAGAATTATGTCATGTACATCAATTAATGGAAGGAAGAATTGGCTTATTATGGTGAATAATATTATCAGAATTTACTCCTAGGGAGCACTAATTGAGACAATATAGGCAACTTGCTTAGCACTATCCCTTAGCACAAATCGTCAGCATGCCAACGATTACTGCTATTAGTCAAGGAACATGTATAGCAGCCTATTCTGTAGAATTTTGAAGGTGACCGCCAGAAAAGATAAAACTGAACCTGATAAAACATGGTTTCTTCTATGAAAAGTAGTTAGAGCAAAAGAGGAAGAGGGAGATGACTATTTCCTTTCCATTTTTGTTCAGTTGTGCTGTTGAAGCTGTCTACTAAGCCTGGTTATTAGTTTTATCATTTTTAACCCATTATTGTTGTATTTTAGTTGCTGTCCCGCTGTTATGTCTGACTCTTGGCAACCTGCCAAGACTGGGACTGTAGCCTGCCAGGCTCCTCTGTCTGTGGGATTTTCCAGGTAAGAATACTGGAGTGAGTTGCCATTTCCTTCTCCAAGGGATCTTTTGGACTCAGGGATGGAACCCACATCTCCTGCATCAGTAAGCGAGGTTCTTCACCACTGAGCTACCAGGGAAGCCCCATTTAACCCATTATCCTTTAACATTTAAGCTTTACTAGAAATAGCAGAGACATTAAGTTTAAACCTGGATATATTGTTTTATTGCTAAATCCTCTATGCTTGCCATATTCAAAGATGCTTTATCATTTGTTCTGTCAAAATATTTATTAAGCACCTCTGATGTACCTTATAAGCAGAAGTGGAGACTTATACCTTCTTAAATGAGCCTCTTGTTGTATGGTGACGCCCATAAAGGGTGGTTGTTTAATAAACACCTACAAATTTTGGTGGAGAAAATGGCAATTTATTAGTTTCATTACACTATTGTACACTTTTCTGAAAACCTAGAATATAAATATTATGAAATAATCTATAAGCACAAGTGATGTGGAAATTCAAATTTACCTACATATGTCGATTTGGTCTTTTTGTGGAAAAAAAATGACACTTGATAAAATAACAAAAGAATTAACTTCCATAAACATTTTCCTTATAATAGAAATTTTCTTAAAACTTCAAGGTGAGACACACACATACACCTGCATGTATGTGTGTGTGTGTGTATGTATAAAGCTCTATACATGGATAAACTGTCTCTGCTTCATCTAAGCATTTCAGTGTAGTACAACATTAAACAGCCGCAGCTTCAAGGTCAGATAGATCTGTATTCTTGTCCTTATACTCTTGGCTTTTCCATTGTGTTGGCATGGTTTTGAGTATGGAGTTAAATTCTCTAAATTCTCACTCTCCTCATCTTTATAAAGGGATCCTAATAATCTCTTCCAGATTAAGGTTATTGTGGGGATGAGATGGAATAGTAAATTAAATAATTTAGTACTGAGTTTGACAATGCTGAGTTGTCACTGGCTCTCTAGAGGATGAGTATTTCATGTATATTTTGGAATGCATGTTCTCATTGGAATAAAGTTCTGCCAGTAGGTAATTTGTTGGGGGTAGTCATTAATACCTGTTGGTCTAAAAATCCACTAAAATATCATATTGATACTGCATGCCTTAGTTCTTGACCCTGAAAGCTGGCTTGTTTAGGGGAAAGAAGGAGGAGGAAGAGAGGGGAGTAGGAAGGAGAGACAAATGGAGAAAAGAAGACTTGTCAAATCCTTCTTGGGTGCACTGTTGATTTTGGAGAACAGTTTGAAACAGATGAAACTCACTTTGCCATCTTTTTACATGCCCTTTTCATGAAGGCTCACAAAGCAAGCTTTTCAGGTCTACAGCATGGATATTCTCTAAAAGAACTGAGATTTTTCACAGTAATTCCATAACAATAGTAGACACACCAGGGAGTGATAAAATAGGAAAATAAAAGGATCTGTTTGTTTATTCTTTGCTTGTATTTCTTTCTAAATTGAGTGTTGCTTTCATGTGTGGTGTTTTTACATCAGAGATTTTCTGCACCTAAATTTATAAAGCTATTTGCAAGATGTGTATTTGTGTGCGTTCCTATATTTCAAAAGAAATTCAAGGCCCTTGTAAGAAAGGTATCCTGAAGTCATTTCTATCAATATAAGTCATAATAAAACTATCTCAAACATGCTTAAATGGAGAAAATATATTCACTTAGGTAGATGTTCAATTATTTTTATAAAAATTTCATGCAGAGATCTTCCTCTATTAATCTACTGGCACACAAAGGAAGAAAGCATGTGACTCACAAATTGAAGGCAGAGAAGAATTCATGCAAATGAGAATAGAAATTGCAGACCTGCATAGTAGCCCTCCACATATAGAAAAATGTTGTCCCAAAATGCTATCCAGAAAGTGAATTTCTCCACATTGGACCCTTAGGTTTTCATTCTACTTATGGGGCTGACTGTGCATTTTGCACAGGGATGGAAAAATAGCTGCAAAGAAAGTAGATTCTTGCTAAATTCATAATGCCAATTACTTGCTCAATTACCCAATCTACTTCCTAATATCCTTCCTCTTCTTCTCCAGATGGAGACCATGAGGGTAATGTCCTTCAAGAAGACTGCAAAGCATTCCTAGGAAAGCTTTGATAATACCTTTCAGTTTAACTAGGATGGAGATTATTTCATGTCCTGGCTCTGTCTTCTTCTTCCTGATCCTCAACTCAGTCTCCTTCTGCTATCTTTCCAGAGATCAAGAGAGATATTTTGTCTTTCCCCCTACAGGGTACCCATTTTAACTCCATTTACTACCAGGGGAGTGGCTACTCATCTAGCTGAAAGGAGCTGCTCATTTAGAAGCAGAAAGACAAATAGGACATATTTTGCAAGTAGGCATCAACACTTCAAGTCTTTGTGTTCCCTCTGAATACCACTCATTTGACCCTAGGAAATGTTCCACATATGCAGAGGTGGTGTAATGCATGCCTGAAACTACACTCTTGATTTATGAATCCCATAACACAAAATGCTGCACACAAGGTCATGAAGCAAAAATTCTACATGGACACATAAAATACTCTGGCTTTATTTATTTAAAGAATTAACCTTTCTCTCATAGACAGCTGGAATTTCTATCAGTTCTACTTAACTAAGGTATTTGGAATGTAATTGCCACATTGCCCCACTCAAATAAGAGACACTATCAATTCACTCCATAGCCTCCAGTTGTTTCTGTCACAAAAATAGGACCCTTGGCTGCTTTTGCTTCCTTTTAACAAGTATTTGTTAATTTTTATAATTTGCAGAGTTTAAAGAACAGCAGTTCTGTTTGTGTAAATCACAAGATTTAATTAGAGAAGAGGAATCCAAATGGTGCAAATAAAAGTCCGTGCATAATAAAATATTAATTGCCTTTAAAAATACAATAGCACTCCAGGATTCTATTACACTCCAGCGGAAAGTGCTGTAAGCAACAGAGCCTAATGCCACAGCTCGGCTGCACTCATGGCAGACTCAAAAATCTGTCTGTGACCCTGAAAGGCTAGAGGAACGACTGCCTTTGTTGCCTCACTGATGAGGATGCCTGAAGCCCTGTTGCTGTTGGGAGGTGGGGCACTTACCATGTACTAATGGTACACCCTTCTCATCTTTCTACCCTTTTGTGTCTTTGTCTACAAACTTCTGAGATCTGGAGTACTGTGAAGAATTTAGTCTCTTGGTTTTTCTATTTTTATTTATTTTTATTTTTTTGCTAGGTAGACCTTATTGGGGTAAAGTAAATGAAAGGGAAAGAAACACAAGCTAGGAGTTGTTGTTTTGGTCCTGCCATTAAGTGGCTGTATCGCTCGCAGGCCCTCTAACCTGGGGTACACACCCTCATATCGTGGGGCCTCTGATTCTTCCCTGCAGGCTGAAGAAAGCAAAGATCTCTTTGATTTCTAATCATTCTAGTATTCTAGTTAGTATCTTTCTAAAATCCATTTTTTAGGAGAAGGTCAGTGCAGAACAAAAATAAGTGATATATTATTTAGTAATGAAATGTACTTTCCTAATAAAGTATACAGTAATATGTGTACGGAGAAGGCGACGGCACCCCACTCCAGTACTCTTGCCTGGAAAATCCCATGGACAGAGGAGCCTAGTAGGCTATAGTCCATGGGGTCGCGAGGAGTCGGACACGACTGAGCGACTTCACTTTCACTTTTCACTTTCCTTCAGTAGAGAAGGAAATGGCACCCCACTCCAGTGTTCTTGCCTGGAGAATCCCAGGGATGGCGGAGCCTGGTGGGCTGCTGTCTATGGGGTCACACGGAGTCGGACACGACTGAAGCGACGTAGCAGCAGCAGCAGCAGCAAATAAGTGTCAGCACTAAAGTAATACCTTATAATTTTGCATAGTGTTTTAAACTTTCAAAGATCTGTTTTATGTGTATGATTTATTATAATGTGTATAATGTGTATTATGTGTATGATTTATTATAATGATCATTCCAAGAATTCTATAGAATCAAATAATGTTCTGTTTAACAGGAATGTGGAAAGTTTAATGCTCAACAACTATATTAAGTATTATCATTAGAATAAACAGATTTAACTTTTGTAAAGTATGGAAGTATAGAAGCTCTTAAGTTAAACTTGAAATCCATGTTTCCTGTAAGTTTGACTTAAACCATCTAAGGAAATGCTACACTTATTAGATGACCAATAGTGACTTGCAATAAGTCTTCTCATTTGGTGTGTGTGTGTGTTTGTGTGGGTGGTGAGGGACTGGGGATTTCATTTGACCCCACTCTCCAGTTTGCTTGCCCTCCGCAAACTAAAACCAACCAATACATCCACAAGCCCCACTGCATCTTCTCTCTCAAAGCATCCAGGCAATATGTCCCACTCATGGAAGAGAACTACCAGAGGTCAAAGCAAAGAAAACTCACACCAACTACATGTCCTTCTGTTTTTAAGTTAAACTGAAAACCAAAGGTTACCAGTGTATGAGGAGAGCAAGCAACATGGAAGAGAAATACTGGATAAATACTTGTTCCATAGCAAACAGATCATTCAGAATCCTAAATTATTTTTAGCGATTTCTTATTTATATTCTCAAAGACATTTAATAAGCCATCAGACTGTTTAAAAAAGGTCAAAGAACATGAAAGAGATCTTAAGAGATTAAAAATATGAAAGTTGAAATTAAAATAAGCCAGCAGAACTAAAAAATATTAATAGGAAGTATTATATATGTAATACATATGTATGCAATATATAATTATATATATATCAATCACTTTTCTGGGCTTATAATTATATAATATATATAATTATATATATATATATATATATATATATATATATATATATATATATATATAACTTTTCTGGGCTTTCCTGGTGGCTCAGATGGTAAAGAATCTGCCTGCAATGCCAGTAGCTGGATTTGATCCCTGGGTCAGGAAGGTCCCCTCGAGAAGATAATGGAAACCCACTCTAGTATTCTTGCTTGGGGAATTCCATGGATAGTGAAGCCCAGCAAGCTATAGTCCACAGGGTCGTAAAAAGTCAGACAAAACTGAAAGACTAACATAACAACAACATAGCACTTGGCATGTGAAGTCTTGTATTAGGTTCTGTACATGTATTAACTTATAATCCTCACAGCAACATAGAGACAGATGTACTATTATCCCCTCTTGCAGATAAGAAACTTGAGGCAGACAATTGTGAAGTAACTGACACATGTTTCCTGATGAGTAAGTGAAAGAACTGAGATACAGGCAAGTAATCTGCCTCCAAAGACCTGAAAGTTATGCATTTAACTATATTTTTTGCCAACAGAAAGAATAAAGATGATTTTAATAAGATTCCAGTGAAAGAGACAGAAAATCGTCTACAGCTTAGTAAAACAGAGAGCACCAGCCCTCTTTTCAACTACATTATAGAAATAAGTAAAAACTTATATTCTGAGACCAAATGATTTCCAATGCAGATTTTACATCAAACCAAGTAATCAACCACAGTGAGAACAGAATAAAGTCCTTTTTAAGACATTCAAGGACTGAAAAAATTGTTTTCTCCAAAACCACTCTTAGGAAGTATCTGGAGTTGTGCACCATCAAGTGAAGAAGTAAAACCAAACAAACAAAAAAGGTGAGGCATAGGATCAAGGAAACATCTGACCATTTAGAAGAAAAAAAAAAAAAGAAAGGAATTCCCAGGATGATACCATGCAGCAGTCTATGAAATAAATTAGTTCCGATGGGAGTAGGAAGTAAGAGACTCTGGATTGTGATGTTCAGGAAAAAAAAAACAAAAAAATTGAGAGAATAAAAAGTTGGTGTCATTCTGGAAAAAGTGAAAATATGATGACAGTATAAAAGTCCATAAAGTCAAAACCATTTTAACAGCCATCAGAAGAGCAGAAATAGGTTCAATGTTTTTGAAACATAGATTAAACTGAAAAGGGCATAATTCTGAGAAATTAACAGTGTATAAGAACAGAGAATCCATTGGCTCTTGATGTTCAGAATAGCATAGTGTTTTATAATTTAATTTTTTATTTTTTAATTGGAGTATAATTGCTTTACTATTGTGTCAGTTTCTGCTGTACAAGAAAGTGAATCAGCTATAACTGTACATATATCCCCTCTCTGCTGAGCCACTTCTTTAGAATAGCTCAGGAATGATGCAATCAGGTCCATAAGCTCAGCACCACTGCTTGGGCCAGCATTGGATGGTAACATACACAGTCACAGCAATGTTTATACTGATTGAGTCAATCAGTATTCACAGAGAGCCTTATTGTGTCTATATTATAAATCTGACCTGTATTGAGAGTATAAATGCTCTCATATAGCTCAGAGAAGGTGGAATGAAAACAACTAGGAAAAGTTGAGGAAAATGTGGAAGTTCTAATGCATTTATCTGACAAAGTGGATAATCAAGTGATACTTTTCAGAATTATTGTAATTAACTGAAGCTTAAAGGCAATGGGAGAATTTTAAACAAAACTGATAATTATCAATCATGAAGGAAAGAGGAACAGGAAAGTACAAATAAATTTTCATGTATCATATAGTGATAGTGAAGTTGCTCAGTCGTGTCTGACTCTTTGCGACCCCATGGACTATTACCTACCAGGCTCCTCCATCCATGGGATTTCCCAGGCAAGAATATTGGATTGCGTTGCCATTTCCTTCTCCAGGAGATCTTCCCGACCCAGGGATTGAACCCGGGTCTCCCACATTGTAGGCAGACGCTTTGCCATCTGAGCCACCAGGGAAGTCCCTTCATGTATCATAAGAGCAAGTAAATAGATACTTTCCAGTATGGTATTTACAGAGTAAGTAATACAAGAGCCAAAAATAGTCCTTTAAAAAGAGCAGAGGGAGTCATACTAGAGGTGGTAAGGGAAATAGTTGGGACCAAACATGAGTTTTCACCATAAGTTTCTGTATTCTGTGTTACCCTGGCATTTTGATAAAAGCTAAACTTTAAAATATTATAATATTTCCAAGATGATAAAATACACTTATTCTAATTTTCTAAATCTAAGGACATTTTAATGTGTCAATTTGTTATCAAGGTTAAAAATAGAAGGGGGAGTGTTTTTGCATTAATATAAGCCAGAAGACCCCATCTTTTGGAGAGCTGGCTCCTGGATCCCATGGATCAGTTCTTAAGATGATACGTGATGATGAAGCAAATGCTTCTTTATGATTTGGGTCAGTAAGTAATCAGTATCACAATTTCTGAATACTCATGATATATATGACCCGTGAATAGCAAAATGAATTTAAAAAGGAATTTTTTCATCTTCTAGATGATCACCCAGATATAAAAATATCTAAAAGTTATAGTAGAAGACATTTACTTCTTTTAGTTTTGAAGGTATGTTAGTGTGAGATGAAAATAGGGTTAAATAAATGGACTCTCGAAAGAGTTGAAAGATAACAGCCTTGATTAATTACACTGTGATGTTATCCAGGGCAGTCTACCACTTTTGTGATTCAGTTTTCTCATCCACATGAAAAAGGAAGTGAGGAAGGAAGTACAGAAGGAGAGAGGGAAGGAGGAAAAGCAAAAAGATGGAAGAATTTAATTAGATTGGCTTTGAAATTCTATTATTTTGAGCAAGAAAGATGATTTATTTTGAGCTGAGATGACAGTGTAGTTTTAGAGGTAGGTGGGGAGCTTTGAGCCTGAGAGCAGAGATGTATATTTTAGTCATGAAGCTTCAGAGAAAGGCAGTCCCTGAAGATTCAAGAAGTAGGTGGTAGGATTAAATGTTACTAATTACAGGTGAGAGAAAAGAGCAGAAAATGCTTGAATGCACTGGGAATTTATTAATGCATCAAAACGATAGTAAGCTGTATTGTAAGTACTTTGCTGGAAGCTTTCAAGGTTCTGGCAACCCACTCCAGTATTTTTGCCTAGAGAATCCCATGGACAGAGGAGCTTAGCTACAGGCTGTAGCCATGGGCTACAGTCCATGGGGTTGCAAAAAGTCAGATACGACTGAGTGATTAATACTTCAAGGTTCTAAAAGACATATAAGATAGAGGCCCAGATTTAAAGACATTTACACCTAGACAAGGAGATAAGGCACACTGCCTGAAAGTTTAAACATACTAGACATCAAATACCTCTGTCAAATATGTTGCAGACAATATATGGTTCTGGGGCTCAGAATAAAGGCCACTTTCATCTGCTGTAATGAGAGATGATTTTATAGGGCATAAGGAGCTAGAGATGGGGTGGAAAAGAAGCTGAGAAAAATAAATTCTGTGACGTGCTTACAAAAAATGAGTGGAGTAGAGATAACGAAGATTCATCCCAACTTAGATTTCCCATGAGGCTGACTGAGACTCCATTGAGACTTCATTATACTTCACCCTCTCTCTCAGAAAGGCTGCTGAAACACTGGAGTGGAAGGGTAATGGTCTTAATATGATCTTTCAGGGACCGCTGAGTCGCTTTGTTTAACTGAGAAATAGTGTTAGATTTTGTCACTAAAGACTTTGTTTCAGTCTTATAACTTATTGCATGGGGTCCAGAATAGTTGTGTTTCTGAATCTATAAGGCTCTCGATCCCTGGCCCTGCACACCTGCATGTATGCTAAGTCGCTTCAGTCGTGTCCAGCTCTTCGGGACTCTATGGACTGTAACCTGCCAGGCTCCTCTGTCCATGGGATTCTCCAGGCAAGAATACTGAAGGCAGTTGATGTGCCCTCCTTCGGGAGATCTTCCCAACTCAGACATAGAACTCACATCTCTTACGTCTCCTGCATTGACAGGTGGATTCTTTACCACTAGTGCCACCTGGGAAGCCCTGCCATTCTTAATTCTTTCTTAGTTTGTTACAACTTGACAATAGTGGCCAACGTGTTGGCTCTTTCCCACACTTCTCCTAGAGCTACTGGCTCAACAGGTAAGGTTTGTGGTCAAGTCATCACAGACAGCAATTTTACCAGGTATTTTTTTACTGTACAACCATGATCTGTCGTTTTTCAGTTGCAGAGATCAGCTTTAGCACCACCTGCTGCCTGACCGCTTTTTTTGCTCTGGAAGTTCTACCTTCTGGTAACAACTTTCTGTAAATTTGGCCACACTAGAAATAACTGCATTCCAACCAGCAGGAAGAAACACCTGTAAGAAATTCATTCTAAATATACCATATGTCATTTCTACTCCATTCTGATTGTTAGAACTATCACATGGTCATTTCTAACTATGGGGGGTTTGGGAAATAAATTATGTGCTCAGAAAGGAGGGAATTTCCATCTAATATCCCAGCTAGCACTATCTGGCCCAAATGGAGACACAAAAGTGCTGTAATAGACTGGTAACACTGCCACGGATGAGGACGGGCATAGAGTATTTGTGACGTATTTTTGTACCCTTGTCATTGTCAGTGCAGTTAGAGACAAAGCTTAGTCAGGATTCATAAATATACATATGTATATGTATGTATGTATATATACATATACACACACACACATATATATGGGTTTCCCTGGTGGCTCAGACAGTAAAGCATCTGTCTGCAATGCGGGAGACCGGGGTTCGATCCCTGGGTTGGGAAGATCCCCTGGAGAAGGAAATGGCAATCCACTCCAGTACTCTTGCCTGGAAAATTCCATGGACGGAGGAGTCTGGTAGGCTACAGTCCATGGGGTCGCAAAGAGTTGGACACGACTGAGCGACTTCACTTTCTTCCTTTATATATATATGTGTATATATATATATATATATATACATTTAATGACTATATATACACATATATAAGGGCTTCCCTGGTATCCCAGATGGTAAAGAATCTGCCTGAAATGCAGGAGACCTGGGTTCGATTCCTGGGAAGATCTCCTGGAGAAGGGCATGGCAACCCACTCCAGTATTCTTGCCTAGAGAATTCCATGGACAGAGGAGCTTGGCGGGCTAGAGTCTATGGGGTTGCAAAAAGCTGGACATGACTGAGTGACTAACACACACCTACATATATAAATATATATAATCTCCTTCCAATAGATTGGCCCCCACCTTTTCTTAATAATCCTCCTTCATAATACTTTTCAAATAAATTGTGGCTCATGATGTCAGTTTAAAAATTAAAACAAGCACTAGAGCATCTTCTAGGAAAAGCTCAGTTTTAGAATATCCCTTACTTTAAAATTCTGCTGTCTGTTCTCTAATTCCACAGTGCCCAAATATTTCAGAAGCAATATAATCTTCAGTTTATTTCAAATTCCTCAGCTTTCCCTAGGGCGCTTGTCTCTCTACAGGGCATGAGTAACTAGGAACTTTGGTCTGATGCTATCCACTTGGTTAAAGCTCACCGAGAGAAGAAATTACCTCTCAGTTCCATGTGGGAACTGCAGTTCCAATCCTTGGCACTAAACATAAAATAACTCAGGCCTCCAGGGTTAACGGTAACATTGGAATCACTTGAGGCTTAGGTAAGAAAATTGTAATTAAAAAGGAAATAGAGTTTGAGATATCGCTGAACTTTATTATATAAAAGTACAGTGTAGCATTTCCTTCTTAACCTTGGAGCTAAGTCTCTGAAGGTACTGGGATTTTTGATACCTAGAAAATACCTTGATGAAGGAAGAGGAGGTGCGGGGGGTGGGGGGCAGCGGTTAAGTAGACCACTGCCAAATTTCTGCCTGGAATTTTATCAATTCAAGCCTTCCTGCCACCCGTTTCAAGTTTCTTTCCCTTTGTTTTCTTCTGCACTCAATTTTCCTCTCATCGGCTCTTAAGAGAGGAGCTTTTGGTCTCAGTTCTTCACCACTGAGCCATCATGCTTCTCTTAACCCCTCCTGAGTTCTCCCCCAACCCTTGTATTTAGGAGTTTAGTTAAGTAGGCAGAACATCCTCAGGTTTTGTTTTGGCCCTGTTGTATTTTTATACCCCAAACTGCACGGCCTAGCAGAGTTTTCTTGTTCCTCTTCTGTGACAGACTGAAATAAACACACCACCATCTGATAAAGGTCAGCTTGGAAGCCCAGCTGCCTCTTGTGCTTGCGGATCAGGCCACAGAGCACCCAAACCTTTCCCCACTACTAAGAGAATTTAAAATCCAATTAAAACTCTTAGCCTCCTCTTTAAATCCTGAAGGGCTTAGGGACCCTGCCTCCTCAGAAACAGTCTCCCGAAGTCATCTTTCCCTTCCTCCTTTCAATCACCACTTGCTCTCCTCAGTTGTTTATTTCTAGGATTAAATTGAAAAGACCTCAACAAAATCATTTTGGAAATGAAAACCCAAGAGCACAGACCTCTCACTTCCCGCTTATCCACCTGAGTCTGGCTGTAATCATTCACAACGTGGCCCACAAAACTTCCTCTCTCAACTTGCCTGCGCCAGCTTGGAATCCTGTCTGCCAATGGCTGATTTTTTCCCACTCGCTTTCACATGGTTTAAATGGAGTCAAGCCCAGGAGAAATTGATTTGCCCCGGTTGCATTATACGTACATGTTTCTCTGATCACATAGCAACGCTGAGTGCCTACCAATAGGGCAGTTGTAATCAACACCACAGAGTTGTCTGGGATGTGTGCAATCAGGGAAAGCAGGGACCTTCACTCTATCTGCTTTATTAGTCCCTCTGATTAGAGAGACCCAGGGCGCTTGGTATCATGCACCTGTCACAGGCACGCAGTTCCTCCAGAGCAATGTGCCCTCACCTGAGAGCTCAATTGCAGTGGTGGCTTGCATCTGTTTGCCAAACTTCTGTTCCCCTTGATACCTCAGCTATGCCATGGACTCACTGGGCCAGAACCACTCTTCTTTGTGCTATGCATGTGGAATTAAGGGACTAAAATACTGGGAGGGATATTTACCCTATAGGAAGTCAAGTCTTGGAAAACTGAACAGCCTATGACTGCTTAGGGGGGGTGCTGTTTCCTTTCACTCAGGTGATCTGGGAGCTAGAAGACCACACATGTGATTCAAATCCTCAGCAGGGATCCGTGATGGCATCTCTCCCTTCCGTGCTATTGTCTGATGGCTAAGCTACAGAGCAGCCCCTCTGCAGACGATTTACATGGAGGGAACTTTTGCAAAGCACTGAAAGGGGTTTCAAGCCCTCTCAAAGTCCACAGGGTTCAGTGAAAAATAGAATCTAATCAACCTGTAAAAATTGAAATCCCACATCTATTGCACGACTTGATTTGATTTGAAGTAGCTTCTTTTGGATCCCCAAGCAATAAAATGAACTGCCTCTTTTTTCAGGGATGTTATCTGCATCTGTGTCTGCTTTTCTCAGCCTCCTCATCTTCTTTCTGTGGGCTTCCTCTTTCAGGCTCCTGGCTCTGAAAACTTCCAAACCACTCCTTGGCTTTGGCAACTATGAACAAAAGGAAAGCAGTCCTTATTGCTTCTCTTCTATTTACATCTAGTACTTCTCTATCCATTCTTTTTTTGTATTCTCCTTTCCCTGTTTCATTATTTCCCCTTTGACTCCTAGGGTTTTATGAGGACTTGCTGAAGAAGCATTTCTTAATCAAAGGTGAATCAACAATTTCAGAGTTTTGTATGCTGTTTGGGCAAGACTGTGATGTGCTTAGAACAGAGGAGAATTCAGGGAAGTTCATGTTTAAGTAAATCTTCTTCCATTAAGATAGGGAAACCTAATATACGTTCTACAGATCGTACCTTCTCTCACTGCCCTGTGCTATATGCAAGTTCTTACTGGTTTATCTCTGGTATACACAGCAGTATCTATATATCAATCCCAGTCTCCCAGTTCATGCCCCATTTCCACCCCTCGGTGTCCGTACATTTGTTCTCTATGTCTCTGTCCCTATTTCTGCTGTGCAAGTAGGTTTATCTGTACATTTTTTCCAGATTCTGCACATATGTATTAATATATGATATTTGGGACACAGTTTCAGTTTAGAATCATGAAAAGCTCGGGAGATGAATGATTATGAGAGCTGCACAACAAAGTGAATGCATTTAGTGCCCCTGAACTGTATAGTTAAAGGTAGTTAGAATAGTATGTTTTATTGTGATTTGTACCACAATTAGAAAAAAAAATTTAAAAAGAGACACCTATGATGTGGAAAATCAACAATGGTTGGTTGATTAAGGGAAATAATCAAAGCCACATGGATTTAATCTTGAAGAAGATAATTGCATTATATAAGAGTAAAGAAGTCACCCAAGGTGAGAGGGGTGGTATATATTATGATTCAGACGTGAAAGTAACTATTAAAGATGCTTTGGGGGAAATATATGGGTTTTTTTCTTTATGATAGTCACTTCATTTTTTGATGCAAAAGATTAATTTTAATACCTGCATATGTTACACGAACCCAACTTGGTGATAACTTGTAAATCTTGTTGATTCCTAATAATTATATCAACTTCTGCATCATTAGACATGCTCTCCCCAAAACCTTGCCCTACTCTAGCCCCAAAGCATATTTTAGTGGAATATATTACACTTTATGTATAAAAATAAATTAATTCCTTTATATATTAATATATATAACATATATAAATTCCTTTATATATTAATACAAATAACTCCTTATTCAGAGAAATTCTAAGGCAGTACATAATGCACTAGTTCATTGCAGAGATAAACAGAATTTTATAATTTTTCTGTGATTTGCAATCTGCAGATAGTTTATTTTATTTTTTGGCTGCACCACGTGGCATGTAGGACCTTAGTTCCCTGATGAGCAATCAAATCCTGCATTGGGAACTCAGAGTCCCAACCACTGGACTTCCAGGGAAGTCCCTAAAGAGAACACTGTTTAAAATCAGTTGAGAATGGAGAAATATGACACAGAACTCATTAGAATTTTTTACTAGGGTCCAGACTCCTCTTCCCATGTGGTTCCAGTGGTAAGGAACCCTTCTGCCAATGCAGGAGACATAAGAGACATGGGTTCAGTCCCTAGGTAAGGAAGATCCCCTGGAAGAGGGCATGACGGCCCACTCCAGTATTCTCGCCTGGAGAATCCCATGGACAGAGGACCCTGGTGGGCTACATTCCACGGGCTTGCAAAAAGCCAGACACTACTGAAGTGACTTGGCATGCATATAGACAAGGCAGACTCTTTCACTCTAAAAAATTACATGGGGATATTAGAAAACATAGTTTAATGCCACTTTCCAGAGACAATACCTGCAATAAGGGTGTCTTCTATCACCAGGTCTGCACACAGGTTCAATTGTTAATGAGGAGAACACCAATGAACTGGCCCAGTTTCTCCTTTGTCTACCTCCTGCCATCTTCTCCCATCTGTACCCTGACAGTGCTTCCGTGCTTTCTGCTGCTCATCTGAGCACAGCCTAGGGTGGAAGAGTTATCTTTTAGTTTGATCCACTCACTCAATAATAGAAGAGGGGTAGGTGTGGGGTGTTTTGCTGAATTCCAAAGTGTTTCTGGAGGAGAAAGTTGTTGAAGCCATCAAACTTAACTTGTTTGACCTTCAACTTCCATCTGCCTTGAAATTAAGCTTGCTTTTATTTTCTCCTTTGCTTCTACCTTTTTCTTTTCTTTGTCTTCACAAACAATAATGGTAGCTATAATGGTAATAGTTAAAAGCAGGTCTGTGTGTGTGTGACCACTAAGTGTCTTTGGGGGTTGGATATGTATGTGCCTAGCATTATGTTAATGTTAAAAGTTCTTATTTTAGGATTTTAAAATCTAAGATTACTACTTTGAACACTTTTTAATTTTTTTTTTCTGATTTTGTGCTCCCATATCTTAACAGCCTTCATCTCTCCTTTAATATGAGGACAGATAATAAGAAGCAATTTCTGTATTGCTTATCCAGCCTTAATGACAACATATTGCATGGGAGACATTATTTTTAAATGATTTCCTTTTTTCTTGGTCTTGACTGTTTCCCATCTCCCACCAAACATTTGCTTAAATGGTGTAAGCCATCTGTAGTTTATTAAACACCTTTAAGCTATTGTTTTAAAGTTTCATACCTTTTAATGCCCCCCTATTTATTTCCTGCTGGTATCAACATATATCCTGCCAGAATCAATCTTTGGTGGATAATAACATGTTCATATTAAACATTCAATCCAGGAAGTTTGCAGATAATAAGCAGAGTAAACATTTGTGAGGACCAGATAATTTCTAATATTTATAGAGAACTCATTTCTGTGTTACAATGCTTATGATGAGCTCGGTTATTTAAAACACTGTACAGTACAAGTCCTTGCAGAGGATTCTATTGAGGGAGAGCTTGGAGAATTGAGTACTAAACTGTTTACTAATTGGGTTTTCAACCATGTAAGAGAATATTACATGTAAGAGTTTGAGTACTGTGCAAGGAAAGGTGTTGATCTCATACATTTTTAAATTGTCACATGCTAAATGCACTCATTAAAAAAAAAAAAAGGATTCTGGCTTAGAGAACAATGTCCAAAAATAGAACAAGTTTATTTCTAAGTATTAAGGTAATTCATGTTTTTACTATGAACAGGATATTGATGCTTGTCCTACTCTTTCAAAACAGAAAAAATATAGTGGAATTAAAACAGTATCTCATTAGTGTGTTTTATTTTTTGTAAAGTGTTAGTATCTGGAAAAGATTAGTTACAGGTTCAAGATTCATATCAATTTTATGACTAGAAAACTGGTCTGAGATTTTTTTTTAAAGAAAATATTTTAATATATTTACTACCCCTCTCCCAGACAGCTCCCCTTAAAGTCAGATAAGGTGAACTGGCTGTCACAAGAATTTGATAAAATAATACATTCTGTTATTGTGAACTGGTAAATAAATTAGCAATATGATTTAGATCTGAAAAATATTTTAGAGATTATATAGTTTCACTCTTTATTAAACTAAGCTTTGAATAAATTTGAAAAACCAGACAAACAAACAAAATTCAACTGTTGATATAACCTAGTTTATGGCAGATTCAGGACTAAAGTCCAGCTCTTTTATAGTGCCTGGAGAAGGGTGGATCTAGTAAGTAATCTTGAAAAATGGCCCAAATGAGTGAAAATATTAATTTGCAATGACTGTCCCTGCTTATGAACTACCACTAAGGCGGCTCCATTTTTCTCTCCAATCCCCTGAAGCACATTATTACTTTAGAGGCAAATCCCTGAGTTGTTTAAATTGGTAGGCAAAATCACTCTTAGCCTAGGAAGGGTAGTTTTAGGAAAAGGAGCTTTGAGTTTTTTATTCTGTTATTCTCTTCGTTTCTTTTTCTGCCTCAAAAATTCCATTTAGATCCTAAAATCAATACTGAAGATAATTTATCTTGCAGCAGAAGGAGCAGTCTTCTCCTCCTACCTAGTAGCAGCTGTGAAATAATTGAAGAAGGAATTAAAAGTTGGTCATAGCACATTATTTTGTCTTATGTTGTTTAAGCCTCTTAAATATATAAATTTGATCAATTATTAATTGATCAGAATGATGTGATGGATTTCCATGCATATTTCACTTTGTGCCACATAGAAAAAATATTCATATTGAATTTGAGGGTAATAATCCTGCAGGGAAGTGCTAATAAACCATAATAATAGAATTCCTTGGCACAGAAGTGCTGTGTTGTCCAGAAAATTCTCTAGAACAGTGAATCTGACAAACAGATGTCTTACCTCATGGGACTGTATGGTTTTCCCAACACTAGAATGAAAAATCAGAGTTGATCATGCCCAGGCTTGCCATAAACAAGAAGATGCAAATAATAGATTTTTAAAATAAAGAAATCATTTGAAAAAATAAAAATCTTTAATGTCACAAACTTTAAACTGACCAACTAGCCCAAGGCTATCTGTAGATCCAGGGAAGTAGGGACCAACGTCCTTGCACTGCCAATAGCCACATAATGCCTGCCCCATACTCACTATTTAATACAGTATTACTGAAGTAATTAGTTGATTAGCTAGTCAGTTACTCAACAAAAAAGTGTTTTAAAAATTTTTATGAATAATCTATATGTTGTTTATTGTTGTTTAGTCACTAAGCCAGTCTGACTCTTCTGCAGCCCCATGGACTGTAGCCTGCCAGGTTCCTCTGTCCATGGGGTTTCCCAGGCCAGCATGCTGGAATGGGTTACCGTTTCCTTCCCCAGGAATCAAACCCACATGTCCTGCACTAGTAGGCAGATTCTCTACCACTGAGCCACCAGGGAAGCCCCATTATCTGTCTGTCTATCTTATCTATCTATCAAATGAAATAATTCAAAATGTGCAGTTAAATGATTTGGTGATAATATCCCCTGGTAATTCAAACAATTGTGCGGTAGTTTGAGCATTGTTTGGCATTGCCTTTCTTAGGGATTAGAATGAAAACTGACCTTTTCCAGTCCTGTGGGCACTGCTGAGTTTTCCAAATTTGCTGGCATATTGAGTGCAGCACTTTCACAGCATCATCTTTTAGGATTTGAAATAGCTCAACTGGAATTCCATCACTAGCTTTGTTCATAGTGATGCTTCCTAAGGCCCACTTGACTTCACATTCCAGGATGTCTGGCTCTAGGTGAGTGATCACACCATCGTGATTATCTGAGTTGTGAAGACCTTTTTTGTACAGTTCTTGTGTGTATTCTTGCCACCTTCTGAATATCTTCTGCTTCTGTTAGGTCCATACCATTTCTGTCCTTTACTGTGCCCATCTTTGCATGAAATGTTCCCTTGGTGTCTCTAGTTTTCTTGAAGAGATCTGTAGTCTTTCCCATTCTATTGTTTTCTTCTATTTCTTTGCATTGATCACTGAGGAAGGCTTTCTTATCACTCCTTGCTATTTTTTAGAATGCTGCATTCAAATGGACATATCTTTCCTTTTCTCCTTTGCTTTTTGCTTTTCTTCTTTTCACACCTATTTGTAAGGCCTCCTCAGACAGCCATCTTTCTTTTCTTCATTTCTTTTTCTTGGGGATGGTTTTGCTCCTTGTCTCCTGTACAATGTCATGAACCTCTGTCCATAGTTCATCAGGCACTCTGTCTGTCAGATCTAGTTCCTTAAATCTATTTCTCACTTCCACTGTATAATTGTTAAGGCTATGGTTTTTCCATAGTCAAGGCTATGGTTTTCCAGTAGTCATATATGGATGTGAGAGTTGGACCATAAAGAAAGCTGAGCACTGAATAATTGATTTTTTTGAACTGTGGTGTTGGAGAAGACTCTCAAGAGTCCCTTGGACTGCAAGGAGATCCAACCAGTCCATCCTAAAGGAAATCAGTCCTGAATGTTCATTGGAAGGACTGATGTTGAAGCTGAAACTCCAATACTTTGGCCACCTGATGCAAAGACTGACTCATTTGAAAAGACCCTGATGCTGGGAAAGATTGAAGGCAGAAGGAGAAGGGGACGACAGGGGATGAGATGGTTGGATGGTGAGTTTGAGTAAACTCCGGAAGCTTGTGATGGACAGGGAGGTCTGGCTGCAGTCCATGGGGTAGCAAAGAGCTGGACACAATTGAGAGACTGAACTGATAACTGAATTCAAACAAATCAGGAGATCTAGAGAATATAATAGTGGGTTCTCAACAAACTAACAATAATTGAGCATGGAGGTCAGTGTTTGGAGTATATGACACTTCCCCCAAACCTGCATATAAACAAGTAGAAGTCTCTTAACTGACTTATATAGATGAGAAACTTGTTTCCTATTTCACTTGACCCTGCAAAACCAGTGTAATCATAATGTTGCACACTGCTCTCTTTCTATTCAGGATGACATAGGTCAGGCTATTAGTTTCACACATAATGAAAAATTTCAAAGGTAAAATACTAAATGTAATGGGGCTAGAGATTTGAGTTTAATGCTTCTCTCAAGCAAAATGTCTGCCTCCCTCAAGGCTTGCTGTGAGATATCAATTATAGGGGCACTTTATTGTGAACCTTGTTAACTTGGACATTAGGCCATGAAAGAGTTTACATAAAAATTTTCAGGAGTAATTGGAATATTTCTCCTCAACTTTGAGCCTTTACAATTCTAACTGGAGATCTTTGAAAAATGCATTCTTCATTTCTTCGTTCACTTAACTTTAATCCAGGAAGCATAATTTAGACTTTCTTGGTGACACATTGTGGGAGTCATAGTACACGTTATGACTTCCCTGGTGGCCCAGGGTTTGGGACGTCACCTTCCAATGCAGTGGGTGTGGGTTCAGTCCCTGGTTGGAGGGCTAAGATCCCACATACCTGTGACTGAAAAACCAAAAGCCTAAAGCAGAAGCAATATTGTAACAAATTCAATAAGCACTTAATATATTAAAAAACAAAATAAAAAAAACTTTAAAAAATTAAACAAAAACTTTGATATGGGCCTGGGGGCAGATAGCATAAGCTTGTCATCCCCTCCTCACACAGCTAAATTATCCTGATAAGCACATCTTCATGGCCACACAGTGGCAGGACGTGAGGTTTTCTGAGGTATAGATGAAAATTTGCACACACATTGAAATATATACATACTCAAGAACACATGCTCGGTGAATGGAGATGGGTTTCAAATGTTACAATATAGAGAGGGACATGATTACATTTCCCTCCACTTGTTTAGTTGCTGAGTCATGGTCCAACTTCTTTGGAGCCCTATAGACTGTAGCTCACCAGTCTTCTCTGTCCATGGGATTTCCCAGGCAAGAACACTGGAGTGGGTCACCATTTCTGTCTCCAATTACATTTTCCTCTCCTACTCTCATTCTTTGTGGAGCCACTGTAGTCAATTCTATCCTTGGTTTTCCCAGTATTTGTAAAAAAAAATAATAATTTAATTCAGTAAAGTTTTGACAAATGCCTTCTGTGGATCAAGCACAAGAAGTGCTGAGGATGGATAACAAATGTTCCAGCCCTTGATGAATTTTCAGTCTCCTGTACTTTTAAAAGCACTGCATTAGCAGCTATTATTTTTACTTTTCCTACCACAGAGGTCTTGTGCCGATGGTCTACTATCAGCACCCTTCCACTATTATTGCACTATTCCTCAAACACAGCTTTGAGGAAACTGAATTCCTCCTTGTGTCCATAGCTCTATCTAAAGTAGAAAAATAATAGGCAGAACACAAAAAATAAATGAGAGAGCGGTTTATTTGCAGGAGAAAAAAAAAATATATTCTATGGACTTAAATCACAAATGTTTCAGGATCATAGCTTAAATCACCTTGCTTTCCACCTTCACTTATGTTATTTTTGAACTCCACAGGCATGTGAGTTTGTGATTATATCAATATTTCTGTTGTTTGCCCGTTGCCAACAATTCTGCCACAAATTGTTTATAATTTTTGATATCTTCACTTTCCCCCCTAATCGTCCTCTTTCTCATACCTTCTGGTTTTTCTTTTAACTTTCTCCATATTGTTTTGAAAGAGCTAAATTTTCAAAAGTGCTGTTCAACAATGCAAATACTTCTTATTTTGGTAGACAAACTAGTGATGGCATCCTTACTGTAATCTCTTTGATTTCTGTAATTTCGTTTGTTCACACACTTTTGGTCAATGGTGACTAGATAAAGTCATTAGGCTTAGGATTATTTTAAGAATTCCTTTTGTCTTATTTGTTTGAATGCTTCAAGAAATGATTGTATCATAAGGTGATAAGGTCACATTTTGTTCCCATTCAGTGATACAGTCACAGGTATAACTACTCTGTATATGAAAATGAATGTCTCATCGAATAGCTTACAGTTTGCTTTTCATTTGTCTCTTGTATTTTTGTCCCAGTCTGTTTCAATTCTGTGACTCCTCAACAGCTCCATTCTAAATTTTCATATTATAAAGATCTCAAGACAGCTGTTGTATGAAATCTTTATAAATACAGTCCGACCCTAACAAACAGGAGAAGATAGAAAGGACTGCTTACAGACACACTCCAAACATCTATTTAATCAGTGACAAGGAAAGACACAATTAATTTCAAAGAGAAGCAGGGACATAACAGCGCACTTTGGAGGACAAAACCCTCATGACATCTTCTGCCCTCTGTTGAATGCAAAGTTAAACACCCCTACTCACACAGAAATAGCTGTCTATAAAATGCCATCTGTGGTGCTGAACGTTTTGGGGGTAGGGAGATGAAGAGAAATAATGTAAGGTAAACCAACATGTGGTAGACATCAGAAAAGCTGGGGCAGTCAGAAACGCCAGCTTTATCCACAAGTCCTATGGCATAAACAGCAATAACAGTGACAATTACCCAAACAAAGAAAACATAAAGGAATCTTTCCACAGACACAGAAACAAAAATGTGTTCACCCAAATGTATTTCTGTCGTGTCTAGAAAAGCAAGGCTGTTTAGCAGTCCTGCAATCATCACAAGCACCATTTTCCTGGGAGGGAGAAGGTTATCTTTGTTTTCTTAGGTTATTGTAAAGTGCACATTAGTGAGTCAAGCCTGTCCCCTTAGGTAAATACCAATCTCATCTTGTGTGCGTAAACATAGATTTAGGCATTTAAAAAGTTCATTTGTTCTCCAGTTAAATAGGGTGTTTGCTGTCCCTGTTGGTAGAGAGTGAAGAGAAGTATGCATTCAGGATCATGAGAAGCTCTGGATAAACAGAATGGGCAGTATGAAAATGCTCATTTTGTAGGATCTATTTAGCATGAGCTTCCAAAAAATAGCCCTGGTTTGAATCAGACCAGAAGCATCCCGGTTCTCTTTTACTCTTATAAAGACAATGAGTTTGGTCTCTGGCTTCAAGGGTTTCATTTCTTACACATGTAAAACAGCATTGGTATTGCATTAGTAGTGGGGCTCACCCTTGAAGAGGTGTAACACTTAGGAGCAATTTATCTAACTTAATTTATATTTGAAAGTAATGAGCTACAGAAGTTTATTACCATGATCTTGAATCAAAAGGTCATACCTAGATGGCTAGAGGTAGTTTCCTGTGGGAATAGGATCAGAAGAAGGCTGTTGATACCAGAAAATGGTATATGAGCCCAAAGAATTTAAAGAAGAGAGGGAAATTGAGAGTGTTTTTGTTTTTTTTCATGTTTAAAAATGTTCTCAAAGATTGTTAGCAATGAAACTAGGGGCACTCAAGAATTAAAATGTGGTGCTGAAGTCATAAAAGACAAACTTTTCAGTGAAAGAAGTCTAAAGTTGAAAATAAAAATGAAATTCTTGCTTTCTTTCCTTTGCATGCCGTTGAAATTCAGAGCACTGCTCTGGTGGACAAGAATATTAACAATTGGAATGCAAAACTGAGTTGGTATAATAAGAAATATCAAAACTCTCATTTTAGTAATCAGAGTCTGAGTCACAGAGGACAGCCCTGCATGAAGCCCATTAACACATCATAATAACAACCACCTGATGTAATGAAAACAAATGAATTCCAAAGAAATAGAAAATGTAAGATTGGGTCATTATCACACAAGCTAATGAGGAACAGACTTTACCTGTTGTCTTGGGTTCCAAGGAAATGTTTCAGTCCACTGAGGGCATTTTACACCAGGAAATATTTCATTCTGTTTTGGAATTTCTCCTTGGAACATATTACAGAACTATTTTCTTGCTTTCAGCCTTCTTGTTTTAGTTTAGCTCTGCTGAAATCTCTTTCTGCTGCTCATTACTTAATTTATAATTTTACAGAAAGCTAGGATGTGAGGGAGCTGGGAAAAAGAAGGGAAGAGATTAAAATGTTAGAGTTTAACACAAAATTCTTAAATAATCTGGAGAAAGGGCATTTATTTTTATTTGTTTCATTCTATCCTTTATTTTAGAGTTTAGTCCTTGCTGCTGATAAACATTTCTGGACAGTATATTGGAACAGGATGAGCACAAACTTTGGAATGCATGTGGCTTTCTTTAACTCAGGATGCTAATCCATAATATGTGGTAAATAGCAGTAACTCATGCTTTGACTCCATGTGTGTTGTGAGAATAGATTTGTGTACCTTCCTATGTATTTCTGCCCAGCTCCCAACACCATTGGTGGCTTAGGTCATTTCACATATGGACCACTTCAAAGGCTCCTTCCAGTCTCTCCTTGTTTTCTTTTTCAATCCAGCACACCCTCCCTACTCTGATGCAGGCATCTTCCTCACATTGAAATTCAGTTTGTCTTTCTTTCTTCTTCTGATCTATTACCCAACTGTTTCTCAGCTGAGGGCAAATTCTCACATATACATATTTCCCCATTTTTTTTTAGACTGAAATGTGGGTAAATTAGGTTACAAGTAATATATGTTTCTTCTCATCTTGTTGTCAATTCCACTATTTTTTTTTTTTTTTTTTTTTTGTAGTATGAGTTCTGTTTTCATATCCCCAGTGCAGAGATTGGGCTTCCCTGGTGGCTCAGCTGGTAAAGAATCTGCCTGCAATGTGGGAGACCGGGATTTGATCCCTGGGTTGGGAAGATCCCCTGGAGGAGGGCATGGCACCCTACTCCAGTATTCTTGCCTGGAGCACCCCCATGGACAGAGGAGCCTGCAGGCGACAGTCCATGGGGGTCACAAAAAGTCGGACACGACTGAGTGACTAAGCATAGCATAGCATGGCGTAGTGCCGAGATTAAGGCCTTAAACCTAGTGGTTCTTAAAATGTCCTGGTAATAAATAGATGATAAAAGTCATACAAAAACTCTAAAGTACATATGAATGTTAGTTGTCTTCTTCAAATACTGGTATCTGGAATGTAGCAAGCATAAGCTCCAGACACATGTGAATTCAAATTCTAAATCTCCAACCTGTTAAGTTTATGTTCATGGACAAGTTATGAAATGTCTCTCAAATTTAGTTTTCTTATCTACAAAATGGGGACAATAAAATCTACCTGACAAAGTGAAAATGCCAACCTGTTAGAGATGTTGGCAGATACTGAATAGTGTGTAGGGCCTAGTGTAGCACCTGGATCACAGTAGGGATTCAGACCTCCTTCCTTGCCTGACTAGACTAGCCTGTGGATAAATCTGGGAGACTATGAAATCTTTGCATAAGGCTAGCTAAATATATGCGATGCATTTTGTTGTAAGGTTGTATTCTGGACTTACCTTACCTGTAATCAAGTTCTCCATAAAGGCAACTGCACAATGAGATTTAAAACTGCAAAACAAAGATGCCAACCCATTCACAATATATCCTATTGACTTACACAGTTTCAAAAAAATTTCCAGCATTGACTGTTCAAAAATTCTTTGTTTTGCAAATATACCCAGGAATGGAGATAATGAAACTGCTTTTGATATTTTAATGTTAAGAAATAGTGTAAAAGAATCTCCGAGTTGGAAGATACCCTAAATTCAGAAAGGCAACATATCTTGTTTTTCTTTAAGATAGTTCCAGTTTATGCTGATCTTTCCATGATAAAGAAAAATATGTAAATTGCATAAGATCTTAAAGTAATAAAAAAGAGAAAAAGGTAAACATCAGTCCAACAGCATCAGCTTGTACAAACTTAAAATGTAGTACAGAGAAGTTGGCTGAAAGGAATGAAAGGAAAAAAATAAGAACAAACCATGTTGCAAATATGAAAATGTTAATATTCTGATAATAATTGCTGTATATATCAGTAAAAAGAATCCCAACAGGAGAGCCCAGTAGATACATAGTGTAAGGAATATACTATTTTCAAGAGAAGGAAGACAAACAAGGGATGTCAAGAATAATAATAGTACTGTAACAATATAAAAATAACAATAAAAATTACTAAAATAACAATCATATTTTAAAAAAAAGAAAAATATGTAACAGTGGATCATGGAATCTCTTTGCACACTAGTCTGGGTTTGGATGATAAGTTATATTGTCACTCTACCTAAAGATATTTGTCCAATCTCTAGCTCATGCCTGAGATCTCTGCAATAACCCTATCACATAGTTATCAGCTGGCTTGAATTATTTTTCTGACAGGGAACTTACTACCTCCTGAGGCAGCCAAATATGTTGTGGCTTGGTTCTGATAGATCTTCCTTAAAATAAGCCAAATTAAGTCTGATTTTTGCTTCTACCCACTGGTTCTCACTATACCCTTGGGTTAAATAGAACAAGTCTAACGCTTCTCCCACATGACAGCCAGCTCTTCACATATTTGAAGACAACAATCATGTCCTGCCTGAGGGTGCTTATTTCCTGGCTAGGCATCCCCATTTCTTAGTTCAATTGTTGCTCATATAACTTGGCCTTAGAATTTTCTCACCATTCAGATTGCACTTCTCTGAATGGATTACAGTTTATCTTTATCTCTCTAAGTGAATAGCCCAGAACACAGCAACAAAATATAACTGTGGTTTGAGCGATACCAAGATAAACAAAACTGGGATTGCTGTCCATGGGTACTATACTTCTAGTAACAAAAACAAATATTCAGTAGTTCTACTCACCACATAAAACTCTGCTTTTTGTTTTTCCAGACCTTATTTTCTAAAAATTAAGCCAAGTTTCCTTTCATTCTAGGATTCGGACTATTGTATTTTGGTAATTGAGTGCAGTGTAAAGAGTGATCATCAAGGGAATAGTGCATTGATAAGATAAGATTGTAAGCTAACTAAATTTCTATCAACAGAGGAATGGATAAAGGAAGAAAAAAAAAAAGACAAGATTATTTAAGAGAGAATTGTTGATATTTTAGGTTCTTGTCCAGAAGGGATGTGCTGAACGTTTTCTTCAAGGGTGGGATTGTAATAGAAGAACCAAAGTCAATATAAGAGAGAAAAGTTTGGTATGGAGGACATTATTTATACAAACCAATACCTCATATTCTCTTCCCTTTCCTGAGCTAATAGAGGACTCAACTTTACAGCTTTCTGTGCTATTGAGCATGGTCATTTTACTAGTAATGGCCAGTGGACTTTGGTCAGTGGTGATGCATATGGCAAAAAGTGAAAAACTAAAGAGCTTCTTGATGAAAGTGAAAGAGGAGAGTGAAAAAGTTGGCTTAAAGCTCAACATTCAGAAAACTAAGTTCATGGCATCTGGTCCCATCACTTCATGGGAAATAGATGGAGAAACAATGGAAACAGTGGCTGACTTTATTTTTTGGGGCTCCAAAATCACTGCAGATGGTGATTGCAGTCATGAAATTAAAAAACGCTTACTCCTTGGAAGGAAATTTATGACCAACCTAGACAGCATATTAAAAAGCAAAGACATTGTTTTGTCAACAAAGGTCCGTCTAGTCAAGGCTATGATTTTTCCAGTAGTCATGTATGGATCCGGAGAAGGCAATGGCACCCCACTCCAGTACTCTTGCCTGGAAAACCCCATGGACAGAGGAGCCTGGTAGGCTGCAGTCCATGAGGTCGCTAAGAGTAGGACACAACTGAGCGACTTCACTTTCACTTTTCACTTTCATGCACTGCAGAAGGAAATGGCAACCGACTCCAGTGTTCTTGTCTGGAGAATCCCAGAGACGGGGGAGCTTGGTGGGCTGCCGTCTATGGGGTCACACAGAGTTGGACACGACTGAAGTGACTTAGCAGCAGTAGCAGTAGCAGCATGTATGGGTGTGAGAGTTGGACTATCAAGAAAACTGAGCACTGAAGAATTGATGCTTTTGAACTGTGGTGTTGGAGAAGACTTGAGAGTCCCTTGGACTGCAAGGAGATCCAACCAGCCCATCCTAAACAAAATCAGTCCTGAGTGTTCATTGGAAGGATGATGTTGAAGCTGAAACTCCGATATTTTGGCTACCTGATGTGAAGAGCTGACTTATTTGAAAAGACCCTGATGTTAGGAAAGATTGAAGGCAGGAGGAGAAGGGGACGACAGAGGATGAGATGGCTGGATGGCATCACCAACTCAATGGACACGAGTTTGGGTGGACTCCAGGAGTTGGTGATAGACAGGGAGGCCTAGTGTCCTGCAATTCATGGGGTCGCAAAGAGTCAGACACGACTGAGCTGAACTGAACTGATGTATATCATTTATAAGTTGATGCACCAAAGAGGAGGTATACAATTTTCTGTGTTTCCATTCACTGCAAAGGAGAATTCTGAATCTTATGCTGAAGTTGAAATGTAATAATATTAATGCAGTTTGAAACACCAAGCTACCACATGGGAATAGCCACCACGGAGTGTCATCAACTTTTATATTTGCTACAACCCGCTCTGACTGTGTTTCAAAGGAAAGTCTGAGTCTATAAGCATGGAAGTACTAGTTAACAAATGATTCATGACTTCCATTTAATAAACACTTTCTATGTGCTAACCATTGTGCTGAGTACTATCCATACATTTTTTTCTCTTTCTATCCTTCCAAAGATCCCAAGTGTTAATATTGGTTCTTAAATACAGATGGAGAATAAAGCTACCTCTCAAGGTGTTATCTGATTCATTTCTAAATATAAGTCTTTATGGTTCCAAGACCTGTGTTCTTGATACTTTATAATGCTTCTCTTACTACATGTTTAGGTCTTTATTGTAAAGTGAAATATGATTCAGTTCAGTTCAGTTCAGTTGCTCAGTCGTATCTGACTCTTTGCAACCTCATGAACAGCAAGCAGGACGCCAGGTCTCCCTGTCCATCACCAACTCCTGGAGTTTACCCAAACTCATGTCCATTGAGTCGGTGATGCCATCCAACCATCTCATCCTCTGTCATCCCCTTCTCCTCCTGCTCTCAATCTTTCTCAGCATCAGCATCTTTTCAAATGAGTCAGGTCTTCACATCAGGTGACCAAAGTATTGAAGTTTCAGCTTCAACATCAGTCCTTCCAATGAACACTCAGGACTGATCTCCTTTAGGATGAACTGGTTGGATCTCCTTGCAGTCCAAGGGACTCTCAAGAGTCTTCTCCAACACCACAGTTCAAAAGCATCAATTCTTTGTTGCTCAGCTCTCTTTATAGTCCAACTCTCACATCCATACATGACTACTGGAAAAACCACAAACTTGACTAGACAGACCTTGTTGACAAAGTAATGTCTCTGCTTTTTAATATGCTATCTAGGTTGGTCATAACTTTCCTTCCAAGGAGTAAGCGTTTTTTAATTTCATGACTGCAATCACCATCTGCAGTGATTTTGGAGCCCAGAAAAATAAAGTCTGACACTGTTTCCACTGTTTCCCCTTCTATTTCCCATGAAGTGATGGGACCGGATGCCATGAACTTAGTTTTCTGAATGTTGAGCTTTAACCCAACTTTTTCACTCTCCTCTTTCACTTTCATCAAGAGGCTCTTTAGTTCTTCTTCACTTTCTGCCATAAGGGTGGTGTCATCTGCATATCTGAGGTTATTGATATTTCTCCTGGCAATCTTGATTCCAGCTTGTGCTTCCTCCAGCCCAGCATTTCTCATGATATACTCTTCATATAAGCTAAATAAGCAGGGTGACAATATACAGCCTTGATGTACTCCTTTGCCTATTTGGAACCAGTCTGTTGTTCAATGTCCAGTTCTAACTATTGCTTCCTGACCTGCATACAGGTTTCTCAAGAGGCAGGTCAGGTGGTCTGGTATGCCCATCTCTTTCAGAATTTTCCACAGTTGATTGTGATCCACACAGTCAAAGGCTTTGGCATAGTCAATAAAGCAGAAATAGATGTTTTTCTGGAACTGTCTTGCTTTTTCAATGATCCAGTGAATGTTGGCAATTTGATCTCTGGTCCCTCTGCCTTTTCTAAAACCAGTTGAAACATCTGGAAGTTCATGGTTCATGTATTGCTGAAGCCTGGTTTGGAGAATTTTGAGCATTTACTTTACTAGCATGTGAGATGAGTGAAATTGTGTGGTAGTTTAAGCATTCTTTGTCATTGCCTTTCTTTGGGATTGGAATGAAAACTGAACTTTTCTAGTCCTGTGACCACTGCTGAGTTTTCCAAATTTGCTGGCATATTGAGTGCAGGACTTTCACAGCATTATCTTTTAGGATTTGAAATAGTCAACCTGAATTCCATCACTAGCTTTGTTCATAGCGATGCTTCCTAAGGCCCTCTTGGCTTCACATTCTAGGATGTCTGGCTTTAGGTGAGTGATCACACCATCGTGATTATCTGGGTTGTGAAGATCTTTCATTTTACATTTAAAAGAACATACATTAGTAATTCATTCAACCATTCAATCTTTCTTCAATAAGCTTTGATTAAGCAATGATTTTTAAAAAAGCATAGATATTAGATATTAAGTAGATTAAGACAGGGCCATTGCCCACCTACTTCTTTGCTTACTTCTTGCTTCTTTCTTTTCAAAGTGTAAGTGAAAGTTACTCAGTCATGTCCTATTGTTTGTGACCCCATGGACTATACAGTCCATGGAATTCTCCAGGCCAGAACACTGGAGTGGGTACCTTTCCCTTCGACAGGGGATCTTCCCAACCTTGGGATCAAACCCAGGTCTCCCTCATTGCAGGTGGATTTTCAACCAGCTGAGCCACAGGGAAGGTCCAAAAATATTGGAGTGGGTAGCCTATCCCTTCTCCAGTGGACGTTCCCTACCTAGGAATCTAACTGGGGTCTGTGCATTGCAGGCAGATTCTTTGCCAACTGAGATATCAGGGAAGCCCCAGTTCTTCTCCATATGTCCTTCCAGTGAAATGAGGTCAATTCGTATAACTCTGAGTCTCTTAAGCTTCTTTTTACTTGTTATGTCTCCAAGGAGGTGGGATGATGCAACTGATCTGTTAATCTGGGAAAAATAACTAAATTTTTTAGACTTATTTCATCTTTCTTCTTTTAAGAGGAAAACTGACTTCTGTGAAGTCAGTTTCTCCTCTGCGCTTCCTTCTTGTGTAAATTTCCTCCACTGGGGAAGGCCTATTCTAGTTCAGTGTTGCCTGTGACTGGGTTTGCAAATCACTCTGATTTTGGAGTTCAGGGACCAAGCTCATTTGGCTCTCACATTAGTCAAACTTCTCCAATATGACTTCTATCAATAACAAACACTATTTTTGCCTCTATGTTGCTGTTGTTGTTCAGTCACTAAGTTGTATCCGACTCTTTGCAGCCCCATGAACTGCAGCACACCAGGCTTCCCTGTCTTTCACTGTCTCTTGGAGTTTGCTCAAACTCGTGTCCATTGAGTCAGTGATATGATCCAGTCATCTTATACTCTGTCACCCTCTTCTCCCCATGCCCTCAATCTTTTCCAGCATTAGGGTCTTTTCCAATGAATTGAGTCTTTGCATCAGGTGGCCAAAGTATTGGAGCTTCAGCATTATTTCTATTGATGTATAACAAATTACCATAAATTTTGAGGTGTAAAAAAGCACTCATTTATTTTCTCATAGTTCCTGTGAAAGAAAAGCCTAGGTGTGGTATGGTGGGATTGTCTGCTAGGCTGAAATCCAGATGTTGGCCTGTATTGCAGTTCTCACTTGCACTTGGACTTCTCAACCACACTAATGGGTTGTGGGGAGAATTCGTTTCCTGCTGCTAGGATGGAGTTCTTTGTTTTCTTGTTGGCTACAGCTGGGTCCTGTTCTCAGCAGCTAGAGCTGACCCACATTTCCTTACCATAGGATCGTCTTCACCTTCATGTCAGCAATTACAAATTGAATTCTTCATGTACTTTGAATCTCTTTTCTGTGACCAGCCAGAGAAAACTCTGTGCTTTTATAAGGGCCATTTGACTATGTAATGCCCACCTACATAATCTTTCTAATAATTTTCTCTGAGCCATATAATAAAACCTAATCCCAGGAGTAAAATCCATCATATTTCATCCCAGAGATGATGTAATTCATAGCTCCCCTTGTGGCTCAGTTGGTAAAGAGTCCACCTGCAATGCTGGAGACCTGGGTTTGATTCCTGGTTTGGGAAGATCCCCTGGAGAAAAGAAAGGCAACCCGCTCCATTATTTTGGCCTAGAGAATCCCAAGGGGGTTGCAAAGAGTCAGACACAACTTAATGACTTTTACTTCACTTCACGGAAGGAAAGGCAAGTAATCTTGAGGGTTATCTTAGAATTCTGCCTACTGCAGCCTCCAACTTTATATTTTACTATATTTCTCAAATTGTCAAAAAGTGTATAGTTGTTGTTCAGTTGCTGAGTCATATCTGACTCTTTGTGACCCCATGGACTACAGCACACAGATTTCCCTGTCCTTTGCCATCTCCTGGAGTTTGCTCAAACTCATGTCCGTTGATTCAGTGATGCCATCTAATTGTCTCATCCTCTGCTACCCGCTTCTCCTCTCGCCCTCAGTCTTTCCCAGCATCAGAGTCTTTTCCAATGAGTCGGCTCTTCGCATTAGGTGGCTGAAATATTGGAACTTCAGCTTCACCATCAGTCCTTCCAATGAATATTCAAGGTTGATATATTTTAGTGTTGACTGTCTGGATCTGCTTGCTAAGAGACTCTTAAGAGTTTTCTCCAGCACCACAGTTTGAAACTATCACTTCTTTGGCACTCAGCCTTTTTTTATTGTCCAACCCTCACATCTGTGCATGACTACTGAAAAACCATAGCTAATATGGGTCTTTGTCAGCAAAGTAATGTCTCTGCATTTTAATACACTGTCTGGATTTGTCATAACTTTCCTTCCAAGAACCAAGAGTCTATTTCATTTATCGGAAGCTCAACATCTCCAATATTTTCTTCCTTGTCTTTTCTCAATTGTGTGTGTGTATGTGTGCATGCTTAATAGGTTCCTTAACAGAAAGTTTACTGTGACTCTCTTTACCCAGATTCTCCTTTCCTACTTTCAAGAAAAAGTTATTCAAAGAGTTTTCTGAGAATTACATTTTGGAATTTAAGGAACTTGGAAATGAATGTCTTTGTATTATCTCTATATTTATTATATTCAAAGACTATGAATAAAAAAATACACTAAGCTATGTACAAACTTATAATTTTAGGCCTGGCAGGTTATTTAAGGAAAAGCCATGATTTACTTCACCAAGAAGTCTTATAATAGATAACTAGAGCTACTTAAGAATAATTCTCTCTTGGATCTTTGTAGTACAGTCTCACTTCACATAGAAAAGTTGTCAAAAAACAAAAACAAAAACGTTGTAGCTAGTCAGAAGTAAGAAAAGACAATGATAAATAGAAATGCATTTTGCTTTATAATGACTTTCCTGTTCATTGAAAAAAAGCAACATTTTAATAACTGCCTTGGGCTTCCCTTGTGGCTCAGCTGGTAAAGAATCCACCTGCAGTATGGGAGACCTGGGTTTGATCCCTGGGTTGGGAAGATCCCCTAGAGAAGGGAGAGGCTACCCACTCCAGTATTCTGGCCTGGAGAATTCCATAGACTGTATAGTCCATGGAGTTGCAAAAGTCGGACATGACAGTGACTTCAAGTTGTATAAGACGCTTGCTATGAAGAGTTTAAATAAAAACAGAAACAGAGCTATCTTTGTTTATGATAGTTATCCTTTCATCTAAACTTTACCAACCAATGAGGTACTATCTAAAAATATTTTCGTCTATTTAAGGTAGGTATTATTGGTTGGAGGGAGATTTGGTAGACAATATGATTCTTCTTTATCATTTAAGCCCATAGTATAATAAGTGATAATATTAAATGGTCAAAATATATGATTCTCCTGTAAAATCACTTGTATAAGGAAAAAAATAAATGATCCTGGCAAGTCAACTGGAAATATATGTATATCAGTGGAGCTCATAGTAATTTCAGAAATCTCTTGCTTTGGGGGAGTGAAGCAGCATCCATGATTACTAAATTGCACACACATGCCAAATAGTGAGCTGGCAAATCACCTTCAAGGCTGAGTGACATATTTGATAACTGGAGAGCACACAGACATAAAATCAAAGCTAACATGGAAGTTCTTTTTTTCTCCAGACTTAATGCAAAGAAATGGAGACTTGGTCTCTTTTTCATGTCCTCTGGGTTGATGTTTAAGAATCACAGTGATTTCAGCCAGCAGGATCTTGTCACAGTTCCTGGATTGATTCTTCATGGCTGTGTCTCCTCATTCTGTAATGCTGGTCATGCTGCAGTGCGGAGCATGCCGTGCTTCCCACTGACAACGTGGTCCTAGGGCACTGACTTCACTCAGTATTAACACAATCATTTCTGGTACTGCAGGGAAATTGTGCTACCTCTTTATGCTGGATGAAGTGTCTTAAATAGGCATTTAATTTATTCATTGTAACAGTTGCTTTTGTTGAATAAATACCAACTGCTTATTAAAAACCTATTTATTGAAGATGAGCAGCTATATCATAGACACATATCAAATTTATGGTTACTAAATCTCACTTAATATGCTTTGAATATTCTATTGGTTTTTAACATTCTGTACCAAAATGACTGTATTTATTCTAACCCTTCAAATAAAAATAGCAGCTATTGAATAAATATGGATTTTTTTTCCCTCTCAGGCTTATTTACACAATGGTAAAAACTATGTAATAGTTATCTACTCTATCTTATTCTTAGTAGTTCAGTTTTTCAATGTGTGTTTTTAATATTCAAATGATTTATGATCAGCAGAGATTAGACATCTTATTAAAACTAAATTAAAAATGTGAGATATTTATGACATTCCTTGTAATATGTTACCCCAAGTTCTTCTTAATCTAGTAACTCTCTTGGGAAGAAGCTGAAACTCTGTTACCAAAAAAAAAAAAAAGAAAGATTATTTAATTTGCTACAGAACAAAGTCATGTAAAAGAACTAAACTCTCTGGGCAGTGATCCAATTTACAAATTAGTAGCTAGAATTCTCACTCAAGAAAAAATGTGCAAGATGTGCCATGCTCTCATTCAAAAAGCTGATAGCAATTCTACATGCCTCCACTATACAGATGAATAACTGAATTAATTTTTTCCAGGATGCAACACTGGTATTTTATTATTATTATTATTATTTTGCATTTTTGGTTTTGACCTGAAGATAGTCTATTTTCTTTCATATGGCAGCTGACATTTCTAGGCTTTACACTGTCAGAGGAGGTAACCTAAGATGTACCCTTTCCTATACCTACTTGCAGTCTATGCAAAGAGACTGCTATAATCTGAATTTTCACTGATTTCTTGCATGTGCTCATTGAAGAAAAACATTAGAGATTTTTTTTTAAGTCCATCTTGTGGCTTCCTTTTTAGAACAGAGTTGTAAGAATGAACTACACAATTTATAAACATAGAATGTATAGATTCCAGCTGTTGGAAACTATGTTGTCTTTTCTGAAAGTGTTTTAAGATCTCAAGGAATTAACTTTCTATGCAAGATTGGCATTTTAGTGTGGGAATTGGAATTGAATTACTAACAGGAAACAAGATATTTAGGGTAAGAATAATCAGGTTAGTACATAGTACTATCTGGTCACCCCAATAACTCCAGTGAGGGTAACTACCTCCCTTTGGGCATTAGAATATTTTAATGAGATCATTCAACAATAAAGACATTATTCTGCATATTGCTCTAAATCCTTTCGATAAAATTTATTTTATTACTGAGAGTTTGATTGGATCCTCTTTTGTGAAAGTCATGAAAAGCTTGTAATAATTTTTTTTTTCCTATATTCTTCTGACTTTCCTGGTTATTATCTTCTCTAGACAACAGACAGACATACAGTAAGCATTGTCTGGGGAGTTGAGCTTTTTCCTGGAAAACCATTTTACAGAGGTCAGTAGAGCAAGGGATTATCCCTGATTGGTTAGGTAGAAGCTAACCTAGACACTTCAAAAGAGCCATCCATTTCTTTTGCTTTTTGTGCATTCACTTATAATCAATGAGATGTAAAGATTACATTCCCGCATCTATTCACAAGCCCCTTTTTCTTTGCATTAGTATTGACTTAATCGTAAGTCTTTGTAACCATTAAAGGCATTATTGCATTCCCAAATCTTGCATTCAAAGAAATCTGGAGTGTCCTTTTAAGAACTAAGAGAGCATATGGGTCTACTTCTCTTAAATCATACTGGATTGGATTCCTGTTGGGAAAACCACCATTGGGTAGCTATTTATACACATTAGAAAATTGTATGGTGATGGTTTGGAGCAAGCAGAATGAATTTAAATTTTGAAATAAAAATTGTAACAGAAATAATATTATGATTATTAATTATATTAGCCAGGCCTGATTGGGAGCACACATAAATTACATCATTTAATCCTCAGATCAAAGCAGCTGTATCCCATTTATTGATAAGGAAATCTGACACTTAGACTAATTAATTATCTTATGCAAAGTCACACCATTATTAAGTGTTGACCTTGCTATTAAGAACCAAATATGTGTGACACCAAAGACTTTTATCCATTTTGTTATACTACTACCAGTTCTTTAAAATGCTTTATTAATGTTCAGAAAATCTAGTTCATTTCATATGATAATAAAAATTGGAGACCACTTTTCCGGTTTGGTACTCAGTGTCTCTCGGTAATTTGGCCTTTGTCCAGCTACTCTGAAGCACTGACCAGCTAGAATAAATTACTGAATTATTTTCAATAAAAATAAATTTTAGCATAGCAGATATAATATTTGTTACATTGGGTAAAATCATAATTACTTGTTTCTCTCTGCTACTATGTCTTTTCTGTTTGTTTGATTCCCTAGTGCCTAAACTTGCACTCCACACACAAATGGCTCAAATGTTCACAGAAAAAGGAAGGAAGAGAGGGAGGGAGAAAAGGAAGAAAGGCTTGGAAGAGGAAGGAAGGGAGGAGAAAAAGCAAAAAGGAAAATGAATAATTTGTGAGACAGCTGCTCCCTAGAGTGTACTTTAGCTCTTGAGGATTATTCTTTGAATATATGACTTTATTGGTTATGTGTACTTGACTTTAGAAATGTGTATAAAAAATTAGTGGAAACAGATTTTAAAATAAAAGTGTTACTGCCTCCTGCCAAATATGTCTTTGATATTGCCAGAGAAACACATTTAAAGCTAATTTATTTTAATTGAATATTTATTCCCTACTTGGCACAAATTCATCTACTAATAGGTCCAATAATTACATGAATGCGTGTGTTAAATTGACATGAATAGTTCCATTATTGGGGGGAAAAAAGGACAAGAATCTACAATACTCTGCATCATTTAATACCATATAATAATTTGGCCAATAAATTGATGCTTTTGAACTGCGGTGTTGGAGAAGACTCTTGAGAGTCCCTTAGACTGCAAGGAGATCCAACCAGTCCATCCTAAAGGAGATCAGTCCCGGGTGTTCATTGGAAGGACTGATGTTGAAGCTGAAATTCCTACTTTGGCCACCTGATTTGAAGAGCTGACTCATTTGAAAAGACCCTGATGCCAGGAAAGATTGAGGGCAGGAGGAGAAGGGGACCACAGAGTATGAGATGGTTGGATGGCATCATCGACTAAATGGACATAGGTTTAGGTGGACTCTGGGAGTTGGTGATAGACAGGGAGGCCTGGTGTGCTGCAGTTCATGGGGTCGCAAAGAGTTGGACATGACTGAGGAACTGAACTTTAACTGTAACTGTAATAATTTGGAAGTGATAGCATAAGAGACTGAACCAATGAAATATCTGTAACTAACAATCAGACTTTGTATCAGATTCATTTAAAATTCTGAGTAAATGAAGGACATGAACAAGACAAAATGTCCTTCTTATGTTTTGGGCAAAAGAGAAGTTAAGTTCTGAAACAAAGAGATGAAAAATATAGAGGGTGTGGATTTATTTGGGAAGTGCACCTGTAACTCAAAGTTTGACAAGTCATTTAATAAATTTGATCATATTTTCTCTTTTTTCTGAACCAGATGGCCCCTCCTTAATTAAGATGAACACATATTTCCAAAGAGTTCATTGTAGTCTCCCCACGGCCCAGCTGTGCCACAGATGATTCTCACTTCTGGGAGACTATATTGTCTTCCTGCTATAACCAGAACCTTCCAAACAACCTTCATTGCGACTCTGACTCCTTCTTTTTCCTTAGACTAATTATCTTTCCAAAATAATCAGAATTGTAATTTAAATATTACAGTACATAATTAACCACACTGGTTGACAGAGAATGAGAAATTGTGGCTCTAGGCAAGCATCAAAGTTAATATGTACAATCGGGAATATATCTTGTAGTGTAGGAGTGTCATCTGGCTAGTATGCATGGAGACGCAGAGAAGAGCAGAGCTGAGCGGCCCGAGCCTCCTCTGACCATGGGCTGCCTTGGGTAAGGTTTCTGAAATCCCAGGCACAGTCAGCCTGCTCTTGCTTATTTCTGATGTCATTTTTTCTATTTCTCTAGGTTAAGTTTAACTGCAACTCCCCAGTGACCATCTCTTTCATCCTCTTCAAAGTCTCTGGCTTCTTTTAAGTGTCTGTATTTGTAAGTATTATTGCTCTTATTGTATTTGACCTGGCTTCGGGACCAGTGGTGAAGGGTTCTCAGCCTGGCTGTCTCCAAGGCATAGTCTAGAAAAGTGACATGGCTGTGAACTCTGAGCCTTTATGTACTGGAAATAGGAGAAGGAAGGGGAAATGGCAAATAAGCTGTAATTAGGTCCCCATGGGCTGCAGGACCAAGAATCATCTTCAAGCTGCTGAATCATGAGACAAAGTTAATCCGTGAGAGACGGGAATAGGTATTCCAAGCACAACAGGGAGATTCTCTCTGGTTTTCACCCAAACCTGTACTTATCAAGGTTTCTGTGATATTGCTAATTTTCAATAACATTTAGCTACAAAAAATTTACCAGAGCTACGCCAAAATGATGGCTCTCAGTCATCACCAGGACTTGCGTCCTAAAATGAATGCTAAATGAAAATATATCATTTCTTCTTCATCTCTTAGGAGAATGAAAAGCAATGTCAGGCTGGTTCTCCATAAGAAGCAAAAGGAATCAGCTGATGTGTAATTTGAAGAAAAGAGGAAAATGAAACAAGAGAAAAAAATAGTAAATTAGTGATGATTTGACAATCAAGTAAAGCCTTTTGGTTGGCTTCATTGTTAACTTTGTGAACTTGATAATAACCTTTGGCCCATATTTGCAGTTTCCCTGCTGAGACAGCATGCTCACTCTTGTTCTCTCATCCTTTTTGGTTGTTGTTGTTATTTTGTTATTCCCTTGGGTTCCATTGTTGTTGTTTTTGTCTCATGAAAGGGCACACTGTAATGGATCCACTCACAGGATTTTTTAATTGGGTCCATTGCTTCTGCCATGAGAGGAGAGCTGAATGCCAGCATTTTTCATTGAGATCTTTGCACCTTTATTGAAAGTGAAAGATAATGACTCTGGCAGCTATATTCTAATAAGGTCTTCCCCTTTATGACCTTAGAGGGTAAATTAGAAAAAATGGCTACAGTTGGTGTTTCTTGATTGGGTCCATTTTTCTTGCCCAGAGGATGTAAATGCTAGCATCATCCAATTAGATGCCACCTCTTCCTTAGAAATTGAATGCTTTTATGTAGATTTAACCTTAAACTGCATAGGAATGTGGATGGTGGCATCTGACTATACCCAAGTCTGATAGTAAGCTGAGCTAATGATGAAAACAACCATGTGTTACATTTTCCTTTGATTATAAGTGACATTAAATATCACTTTTCTTCCAATATTATCTCAAAATTAAGATTTGTTTAGTACTCAGAAAACACTCATTTATCCTTGTTTTTTAAACATGAACAATTATAATAGATGACTATTTTTTCCAGTATTTAGCAACCAATTTGATAGACAATTAAATTATGCACAAGAAGATCAATCAACTTTTAATGTGAAACTGTATTGTTGATTTTATTCTATATGTATTTTATGCTACTATTAAATATGCCAATTAGAAGTTTATGTATATTAAAATACCTATACCCACTTGTACCCATGGATATTAAACAATTAACCCACTTTTCATGGGTAATCAACCCACAATAATTTGGTTTGGGTGTTCATTACCCAGATTAATTCAAATAAAAAAGTGAGGCAGTGAGGCAGAAATTGGATAAGTGGATACTATCTAATCCCAACTGTCTTACTTTTCCATAGGGATGTCTGAATTGGATTTTGACAAACTACCTCTTTTCATCACAACCCCTCTGATCAAATACAATATGATTTTTCTCTATTTCTTAAAATAAATTATTTTTCCATAAATTGTGTGGAATTTGTAGTCTTCACAATTATCAAGGACTAAGGTTATAAAAATTTTCCAATCCCTTCCAAAAAACCATTTCACAATTAAATTTATTTCTATTTACATATATATTTCTATATGCAATGCAAAAAAAAACCCCAATAAACATAAAACATATATTAGAAGCTTCTTAGAGTTATAATTAATTGATTTTAGATTCTTAGCAAAATTGTAAATTATGATGCTTCTTCTCCCTGTTTTCATAGACCCCAGCTACTGTCGGTTAATCAACGACCAAAAGAGCTAAAAGAAAAATATGTCACCACAGGGTATCAGATTCATTTTATAATTCAGTTCTACTCCAAAGACCAACACATCCGTACCTTTTTATAATCATATTTAGGAAGATTAGGTTTTTACATCTATTTGGATCTATCCATATGTAAACAAACATATACTTAAAAGTAACCTAAAGAGTCAACACTATGAGGATGTTTATGTTTCTGTATGTCTGTGTTATGCAAGCATGCATTTAAAATAATCTTTATAAAATTATTTAATAACATGGACAATACTTATACATTATGCCAATAGTTTTCAAACCTGTTTGCATGTTACAATCAATGAGGGAGCTCTTGAAAAATTAAATATGGCTAATCTCAACCTCTGGGGATTCTGATTTAATTGGTCTTGAATGGGATATGAGCAAGATTGTACCTTAAAATGTCAGTAGGCTGCTAATTTTCCTCAATAAACAGAATTCTGAGTTGCATAGCATTTGTTGTTGTTGTTTAGTTACTAAGAAATGTCCAACTCTTTGTGACCCCATGAACTGTAGCCTGCCAGTCTCCTCTGTCCATGGGTTTATTCAGGCAAGAATACTGGAGTGGATTGACATTTCCTTCTCCAGGGGATCTTCCTTCTCCAGGGATGGAACCTGTATCTCCTGCATTGGCAGGTGGAATCTTTACTGCTGAGCCACCAGGGAAGCCACTAAAAATATAATCCATGTTAAAAAATCCATGTTGAGAATGAAAAGCAGACATAGAAAGAAATGATTTCAAAAAATCTGTTGTTGGGTTTATGTGATATAAGTTTGGATGATATTTATTTTATCTTCTTGTTATATTTACACATTGTGTATATTTTTGATGATCTTATAATTATTTAAAGTGAAATTAAAGACAAGTAATAAAAATATTCAAAATACATATTTTACAAAGCAAAATCTTAGAGATATATGCCTAGGACAAATTATAGGCAATATATTGAGATAAAGATTTATTTGACAGTATAAACTTCCTTCCACATATGCATGAAGTCTAACACAGTCTCTTATATTTAGATCATGATTCACAGATGGAAATATAATGTCAAGCTTGAAGGACTGAGCTGTAATGATATGTACATCTTCTGGTCAGAAAAATAGGAACCTACATAGAGTGAACATAATATGCATAAATAAAAAACAATGATGGATCATCAAGTAAAGGATTTTCAATCCCAAACTGCTTTACCTGGATTTACATATCCTTATCAGGATTAAAAAGCAGAGACATCACTTTGCTGACAAAGGTCCATATAGGCAAAACTATGGTTTTTCCAGCCACACATAAGGATGTGAGAGTTGGACCATAAAAAAGGCTGAGCACTGAAAAATTGATGCTTTCAAACTGTAGTGCTGGAGAAGACTCTTGAGAGTCCCTTGAATGGCAAGCCGATCAAACCAGTCAGTCCTAAAAGCAATCAACCATGAATGTTCTTTGGAAGGACTGATGCTGAAACTGCAGCTCCAATACTTTGGCCACCTAATGTGAAGAGCTGAGTCATTGGAAAAGACCCTGATGCTAGGAAAAATTAAGAACAGGAGGAGAAGGAGGAAACAGAGGATGTGATGGTTCGATGGCATCACTGATGCAATGGACATGAGTTTGAGCAAACTCCAGGAGATGGTGAAGGACAGGGAGGCCTGGCATGCTGCAATCCCTGGGGTCACAAAGAATTGGACATGACTGAGCAACTGAACAGACTGACTGGCTGACTGTGGAGGCATTACCCTAATGCTTTTTGGCTACCTAAATTACTGCTTTGGGAATTCTGCTGTGTAATTGCTTTTCTTAGATTTTGCTCTCAGAGGGCTTTAGATATTTTGTAGTAGAGGTCAGGGGCATTTCTGAAATTTTACAATATCTATAGATCTGAATTTGTTCTTTACTTAACCTACTTAGAACTCATTGGCATTCTCAAAATTGAGAATCGATTTCTTAATTCCAAATAATTCTTTCCTACTCACTTTTTGAGCATTGCCTTTCTTCCATTCTTTCTTCTTTCATTCTGTGATTATAAGGGTAGTATACCTTTCAATTCCCTTCTTCTTGCTACTTGTCTTAATCTTTTGCATATTTTCCATCAACTTAATTTAGTTGACTGCACTGTTAATGATTTCTTCAGCTACATTCTCTGGTCATCATTTCCTCAGTTAGCTGTGTCTTTTAATGCCGATGGGTATCTATTTCATTTCCAGTAGTTTTCTTTGTTTCTTTTTCAAATCTTCTCGAGCATTTTCAACATTCTTTGATTCCATGTTCGTGTTTTAGAGCCATTATTTATTTCTTTGAATGTTTTTAATTTATGCTTTATATTTTGTGTTAGATGATTTTAACATCTGAAGCCCTTCAAATAAGATCTAAATTTAATTCTTAGTGTTTATTTTCTTAGTATTTTTTTCACTCATGATGGTTCACTTCCTTGTGTATTTGATACTTTTGTTTGTATTGTGAACCTATATTTAACAGAATTTAATCTATACATAGTTCAAGAAGCTTAAACTGACAGTCTTCTTTCCTGAGTGGAATAGTGTTTGTTTCAGTCAAGCACCAGTTCAGTCCAGTTCAGTTCAGTCACTCAGTCGTGCCAAGTCTTTGCAAACTCATGGACTGCTTCACGCCAGGCTTCCCTGTCCATCACAAATTCCCAGAGCTTACTCAAACTCATGTCCACTGAGTTGGTGATGTCATCCAACCATCTCATCCTCTGTTGTCCCCTTCTCCTCCTGCCTTCAATCTTTCCCAGCATCAGGCTCTTTTCAAATGCGTCAGTTTTTCGAATCAGGTGGGCAAAGTATTGGAATTTCAGCTTCAGCATCAGACCTTCCAATGAATATTCAAGACTGATTTCTTTTAGGATGGTATGTTTGGATCTCCTGCTATCCAAGAGACTCTAAAGAGTCGTTTCCAACACCACAGTTTCAAAGCATCAGTTCTTTGGCACTCAGGGTTCTTTATAGTCCAACTCTCACATCCATACATGACTATTGGAAAAACTGTAGCTTTGACTAGACAGATCATTGCTGATAAAGTAATGTCTCTGCTTTTTAATATGCTGTCTAGGTTGGTCATAGCTTTTCTTTCAAGGAACAAGTGTCTTTTAATTTCATGGCTGCAGTCACCATCTGCAGTGATTTTGGAGCCCCCCAAAATACAGTCTGTCACTGTTTCCACTGTTTCCCCATCCATTTGCCATGAACTGTTGGGATGGGATGCCATGATCTTAGTTTTCTGAATACTGAGTTTTACGCCAACTTATTCACTCTCCTCTTTCACTTTCATCAAGAGCCTCTTTAGTTCTTTGTTTTCTGCCATAAGGTTGGCGTCATCTGCATATCTGAGGTTATTGATATTTCTCCCGGCAATCTTGATTCCAGCTTGTGGTTCATCCAGTCCAGCATTTCTCATGATGCACTCTGCATATAAGTTATATAAGCAGGGTGACAATATACATACTTGACGTATTCCTTTCCCAATTTGGAACCAGTCTATTGTTCCATGTCCAGTTTTAACTGTTACTTCTTGACCTGCCTACAGATTTCTCAGGAGGCAAGTTGGGTGATCTGGTATTCCCATCTCTTTCAGAATTTTCCACAATTTGTTGTGATCTACACAGTCAAAGGCTTTGGCGTAGTCAATAAAGCAGAAATAGATGTTTTTCTGGAACTCTCTTGCTTTTCCAGTGATCCAGTGGATGTTGGCAATTTGATCTGTGGTTCCTCTGCCTTTTCTAAAACCAGCTTGAACATCTGAAAGTTCATGGTTCACACACTGTTGGAGCCTGGCTTGAAGAATTTTGAGCATTACTTTGCTAGTGTGTGAAATGAGTACAATTGTGTGGTAGTTTTAGCATTCTTTGACATTGCCTTTCTTTGGGATTAGAATGATAATTGACCTTTTCCAGTCCTGTGGCCACTGCTGAGGTTTCCAAATTTGCTGGTATATTGAGTGCAGCACTTTCACAGCATCATCTTTTAAGATTTGAAATAGCTCAACTGGAATTCCATCACCTCCACTCGCTTTGTTCATAGTGATGCTTCCTAAGGCCCACTTGACTTCACATTCCAGGATGTCTGTCTCCAGGTGAGTGATCACACCATCATGATTATCTGGGTCTTGAAGATCTTTTTTGCATAGTTCTTCTGTGTATTCTTTATCTTGTGCTTCTCTTAGGCCTATTTTTAATTGAGTTTCTCATCTTGGAGTTTCTCAGACTTCAGTCTTCCTCTGACTGCCATAAGAAATAGACACACCTGAAGTTGAGCCTATAACTGTAATTCTCAGAGTCGGCTGTTACTGCTATGGCTCTGCTTACTTTCCCATCTGTTCCCTTCTCCTGGCTACAGATACGAGGCTATTTTTAGTGCCCATACCTTTACTGAAAGGGGACTCTATTGAGGTTTCCAAATTTATGTCCACACAGAGAAGAGGGCGCCTCACTTTGATCTCCTCTCCACATTTTTCAGAGATCAAAGTCTCATCTCTAAGTACATTTCATTTGACTCTATCTATGTTCCAAGAACTTAAAAAATACTACAGATAGGTGGTGGGAAGCACAGAGTAGAACACCATCCTCATTTCCCTCAAACTCTTTCATTAATATATTTGAAAGGTAATTTGTCTTTTTTTTTTTTTTTGCAGAAATATAATACTTCTTTCATCTGTTGTCTCTCAAATCCACATGTTTTCAGATTTTTGCTAAGCTTCAGTCCCTAATATCACACTTGTAGAGTTTTTTTGTTTGTTTGTTTGTTTACGAGCCTGAACATCAGAAATTGATGTTTGTTTTCATTCATTTTTGTCTTACTAGGTTCAACTTACTGTCTTAGCCTATCAATTTCTCTTAGGAGTACAATGTCTTACTTGTGAACTTTGTTTATTTTTTCCCCCCATGTATTTTTATTAGTTGGAGGCTAATTACTTTACAGTATTGTAGTGGTTTTTGCCATTGACATGAATCAGCCATGGATTTACATGTATTCCCCATGCCAATCCCCTCTCCCACCTCCCTCCCTATCCCATCCCTCTGGGTCTTCCCAGTGCACCAGCCCTGAGCACTTGTCTCATGCATCCAACCTGGGCTGGTGATCTGTTTCACCCTTGATAATATACATGTTTAGATGCTGTTCTCTCGAAACATCCCACCCTCTCCTTCTCCCACAGAGTCCAAAAGTCTGTTCTGTACATCTGTGTCTCTTTTTCTGTTTTGCATATAGGGTTATCGTTACCATCTTTCTAAATTCCACATATATGCGTTAGTATACTGTATAGGTCTTTATCTTTCTGGCTTACTTCACTCTGTATAATGGGCTCCAGTTTCATCCATCTCATTAGAACTGATTCAAATGAATTCTTTTTAATGGCTGAGTAATATTCCATAGGGTATATGTACCATAGCTTCCTTATCCATTCGCCTGCTGATGGGCATCTAGGTTGCTTCCATGTCCTGGCTATTATAAACAGTGCTGCGATGAACATTGGGGTGCAAAAATATGGAACGCTTCATGAATTTGTGTGTCATCCTTGTGCAGGGGCCATGCTAATCTTCTCTGTATCGTTCCAATTTTAGTATATGTGCTGCAGAAGCGAGCACTTACTTGTGAACTTTGAAGCATTTGCAGTTAGTCGATATTTATATCTCCCCAAAAGTTTTTTGAAATTAAATTTCATAAATATAAACAAGATTTAATTCTCATACTGCAGATTTCAAGTCTCAACACCAAAAATATTTCTAAGGCCTGAGTATACTTTGTCCTAGCTATAGAATATTAAAGATAAACTTGTTAAGCCAAGGTGAAGATTTAAGTGTCAGGATATACATATATAAGAAATAAAATATGGATATAAATGAAAACACTGCTGGATAGATTAAAATGCAAATTTACTTTAAATTTTATAACTACACACAAACATTTAATTACTTCTAACATACATTTAAAAAGTTTTCCAAAGTTTGACAAACCATTGAGGATGAAAGTTGCAGCAAATGCACTTCATCTCTAACAATTTTTGTTAAAACATTTTTTTTCTCATTACCTTAATTAATTTTGTTGCCAATTTGAGCATAGGATTACAGGTGAAAATTTGAATGAAGCACTTTTTTTTAACTGCATCCATTAAAATAACTTTAAAAAAAGAGAATCATTTGTTCTCCAGTTTCACCAATATTTATTATCTAGTTTATTGTGATGCTATTCTAACTGCTGGAGATAAAGCAGTCAAAAATCTCTGCCTTCATGAGGCTTAATGGAGAAGCAGATATAAATAAGCAAGTAGTCACAATTGAATAAGAATTGAAATATGCTAGATTAGGGGAAATCCTATGAGAAAAGAACAATTAATAGGTAATGCTTTGAGCAGATGGGTGCTCTCATAGTAAACTAGTTGGTCAGGAAAGACCTCACAGAAAAAAAAAAAAAGAAAAAGATGTTTGAGCAGAAACGTGAGTATGAGAGACATTGAGTATGATTACATGTGGTGAAACAAAACACAAAAACCCTGAGACAAGAGACTATATTAGAGTAGAATTGCAATATAATAAATTATTGTATGTACAATCTTTATTTCTGTGCTATTAATAGCCTGGCCTATTGATACATTTTTTGGTTCTTTATTAAATATAGTAAATATATTATTTTAAATTTACGGTGCTTTTATATTGGGGTGGAAAACTCTTAATTTTTATATTTATTAATTTTTCCTTCATAAATCATGTCAAGATTGTTATTAGTATAAATAATATTATAAATGTATAGTTTTTCTGGCTAAACTTTAAACGCTTACGTTCACCTGAAAAAAAGATCACAACTGTGATTGAGACAACATATAATTTAATTTGAGAAATATTAACATTTTTGGAATTTTCAGGGCTTTCATTCATAGCTATGTTTTCCTTAGTAAATATTTTAGCATTCTTTATGTAAGTCTCATAGATTTCAGTGCTATTTTATAACTTCTTTGTTCAGCAAGATACTAATATTTAACATCTACTATATGCCAGATGCTGCTTCATGTTAAGGATGTATAGGATTGTAATCAAAACCTAACTGTACCCACTTTGGTATAATAAATATATGACATGAGAGAGATTATTAAGCAAGAAGACAGGGTGGAAGGTAGCATAGAAGAGAGTCCTAAACCAACACAGACCTCTTGTTGAAGTCTTCCTTGGAAAAAAGTCACCTAAGAGATGTGAAAAAGAAAACAAAACAACAGAGTAGGGGTTATTCAGAGGAACGTAGTGGATTAGCTGCAAGGAAGTCTTCCAGTCAAAAGAGAATTATATTTAAAAGTCTAAATTGATAATGAGCATCGATAATAAAGTTGTTGTAGAGGGGGCAGGGCCCTAATCTCTAACCTATATCATTGCTATTTTGAATGTAATAGTTTTTTTTAGCCATTTTCTAATTGATTATTATGACAGAAAAATTTTATGTTTTTTTTCTATTTTATATCTACTAACATTAATGAATGACTTATTTTAACTTTTTGAGACAACTTTTTGTATCTTTTTCATTAGTAAGGTGTATGTGTGTAAGACAATTGCTACAAATAACAAAGCTTAAGCACTCTGTGGCTTTCCATTAAAAAAGAAAAATTTTTGCGTTTTGCTTTATTTTTGCTTTTGTTTCAACCTATGATGTCACAGGTTGGAGAAGTGAAGCTCTGTCTTTGCTGGCCTCTAAGGTTACAATGGCAAGGGAAGAGAAACTGAAATTATGAAAGTTGTTGGAGAATTATAGGCTATTTGTTGGAGAATTATAGGCTAGGAGTTGACGAGGTTTCAACATGTTCATCTACAGATCTCCATCTCATGACCACAGCCTACTTGAAGGGAGGTGGGAAGATAGAGTCCATTTGTAAATAATAAACTTGGCAGCATAAATAGAACATTTTTTTTTCTTGGCACAATGTACATTAAAACTAATCAAGCACACACAATCACATAGATATATTTTTCTAGCATACATACTTTATATACTATGTGTTTTTTTTTTCTCTATCTCTTAGAGGCAGTTTTTGTTTTTCTATTATCCCTTTACCTATGAATAATCTACATTCTAATGACAGCAGACTACTTATTTTTCTCAACATAAGGTCCTGTCACACATTTTATATGTTTTCTTCTTTCACATTTAAATTACCTTTCTCTCATCTTCATTTGCAAACCCTGACTTATTCGGTTTGACTTACAAATTTTCAACTTTATAGTAATGTGAAAGCAATATGCATTCAGTACAAACTGTACTTTAAAATTTGAATTTTGAACTTTTCCTGGGCTAGCAAAATGCAATGCAATACTCTCTCATGATATATTGACACTCAGCATACTAATCACAGTTCTTTTAAATTCTTCATCTGATAATTCCAGTATCTTTGCCTGTGTGGTTCTGATGCTTTCTCTGCTCCTTCAGATTGCATCTTTTTGCATTTTGGTATGTATCGTAATTTTTTTCTCTATAGTCATACATGATGAGTGGGTAAAAGGAACTGCTATAAACAGACCTTTAGTAATGTGGCAGTGAGGGTGGAAGGGAGCATTTTGTAGTCCTATGATTAGGTCTCAGGCTTTTAGTGAGCTTTTGCCTCTGAACTGCGAACTTTACAAGTATTTCTCAAATTTTTCCCTCCCTTAAATGTGACAGGATTTCTATAGCCAGCTAGAGTTGGTATTTTACTTCCCCAGTTCAATTAGTTTCTGATAATAGCCAGCAGGTTGTGTCAGGCTCAGTCAGTCAGATCCAACTCTCCACGACCCCATGGACTGTAGCCTGCCAGGCTCCTCTGTCCATGGGATTCTCCAGGCAAGAATACCGGAGTGCGTTGCCATGTCCTCCAGGGGATCTCCCTGATCCAGGGATAAAACCCGTGTCTCCCGTGAATCCTGTGTTGGCAAACAGGTTCTTTACCACCAGTGCCACCTGGGAAGCTCATTCAGCAGTTTAGGTTCTGGTTAGTTAGTTTCTCATGAGGGCAGGCCTTGTTAAAAAAAAAAAAAATCAGAGCGTTCTGTTGTATTTCAAAATGGATCCTTTACCTGCCGCTCCGCCAAAAGCTTCAGAGGGTTTTTCTCCTATATCTACTGTGGTAACATGCTCAAGCTCCTGAAGATAAATCTTACTGTACTGTGGGAATCTCCATGAGTGAGCTCTCTCAAGTTTTTAACTCTCATAGAGTTTTTTTACACTGAACCTCCAACAGTCTGTCAATTACAGTTCATGCTTTACGGCTGAGCGCTGGTTCCCATGGCAGCCTCTATTCTTGAGTCTCTGCTCAGGTAAGCTGCACCCCTCTCTCGGTCTCCAGTTTTGGGTGCAGAAATGTGCCTTGTGTTCCCTCCCCTTACAGATCCAAAAAGAGCTGTTGATTTTTCAGTTTTTTTCTTGTTGTTAGGACCCACATAGGGTGTCTTCCAAACACCTTAATGTGAAACTGAAAACTTGCTTTTTATACTTATATTTTAAGAGATGATAAATGTCTAAAATTCATTACACTTGTTTGCAACAATGATGTAATCTTTTATGGCTATGTGCTAGTTTAGTAGTGCTTATAAAGACCTAAAATATTAATTTTTAGTAAAACTACTGTTCTTCTTTCTTTGATAATGCATTTATTAATTCACTTGCTTATTCACCAGAGTATGTATTAAGTATATATAATAATGAAAACCAATGATTCACATTCTAAACATATGTATCCATAGTTCAGAATATTAACAAGTAAATAAGAGAATTTGCAGTGATAAAAGTGGGACAAAACACATTTATAGATATTTTTCTATTCTAGAATATGCAAGTTCCTGAGGATCTTTTATCAAGTTTTGTGGGGAGAATCATATTGGTGATTTGGGTCTATACTGATATCATTTTTATTCTATTATTAGTAGAGGAGAGGTCCATCAGAGGGTGATGCTGCATTTGTGTGTGATTCTTGTCTGATAATATGTTTATAATCCTAGTTAAGACTGAAAATAGGAAACAACCCCCCCTCAAAAAGTGCATAGTCTTTGTTCAATACACAATTTAGTAAACTTATGAAAAGTTGGGTTGACAGTTTTATAAATAAGATTAAAGTAAACATTTTGACAGAGAAATGTAAGCAATCATACAAATTCAATTATCAACTGGTATAATATTCTACACCCTCTTTAGAAGGTGTGTGTGTTAGTCGCTCAGTTGTGTCTAATCTTTGTGACATCATGGACTGTAGCCTGCCAGGCTCCTCTGTCCCTGGAATTTTCCAGGAAAGGATACTGGAGTGGGTGGCCATTCCCATCTCGAGGGGATCTTCCTGACTCAGGGAACAAAGCCGGGTTTTCTTCTGCACTGCAGGCAGATGCTTTACCTGCTGAGCCACTGGTGATGCTCACGTAATGTTTTTGGTAACCTTTCAAAATATCTGGCTTCAATAAAATAAGTCTATTTAAAGTTTTTTGAGAACAATTAAACTTAATAAGTCTTTGCTGTTAAAATTCTTTGCATTTGCATTTTTCCAATCTTCTGTTTTCACTTCTTTAGTTCTGAGTGGGCAAAGAACTCCATCATTGATTTGGAACAAAATTTTCCCTTATATGTACTTTTCTTTTTTTTTTTTTTAACTTGGTGGATAAGATTTGAGAAACAACCTTTTCTTTCTCTATATAATCACTGACTACTCTTTAGAATTAGCCAAACTTTGCAACATACAACAAATTTACATTAAATACACATTTGCTGAATGTCCCCTAAGTACTAGGAGTAAAAATAGTATGCTAAGAGGTCTGATCAATAAAAGAGGCAGCCACTCCTTTCAGGTTACTCATAATACAACTTGAAACAGCATGCAATAACTAATTCAAATTGTTAAAATAACCAGTGAAATATGTCAGTTTTGTAAAGTAATATTATTGAAACAATACAAAAAAAAAGTGTTACCATAGTCTTTCTGTTTATTCTACTATGGAAAATCTCTAGAAGGTACAATGTACAGTACTTTAAACAAAAGATAAACACAGCTCCTTTTTCTTTCTCAATATAAAATAATCAAAGTCAAAATTGATATGTACTTATTTTGTAAGTGGTTAAAAGAGATTTATATTTTGAACATGAATATACACACGCACACTAACTATATGGTTTGATCAATTGCAAATTATTTGATTCATTTTAAAATATGTGACTGATTAGAGGAGGTGGAAATGCTTCAGGGAAAAAGCAGATAAATAAAGAGAAAATATAAGTAGTGAAAATAAGCATGCTCACTGTTAGGTATATAGATACGACATAAATAAAAGCTCTTGCCATTCATTCCAGGGCCACCCTGGGTGTAAAACTAAATAGGAAAGGAAAGCGGGGGATGTAATAGTCACTGAGGGGTAGGTATTAGAAGAATGAATGAAAAAAATTCACAAAATTAATCAGAAATTATCCCTTTCTTCAGGAGTCTGAGATATTATAAGATCAACATGTATACTAATAGGAAGAAACATAGTTTGCATCTTAGGTTGGATTTTCTAGGAGGCTGAGCCTGCCTGAAAGAGGGATTTGGGTGCCTGGATTTATTGAATTAGTATTCTTTAAGAAAAACCTGTAGGGGGATGAGGAAAGAAAAATGAGAAAGAAGAAAGAACTGACAAGAATGTGGCCTCAGGTTAATTTTGTTGTTAGCCTGACTCAAGAAGTATTCTGGAGGGTAAAGTTGCATTGTAGAGGTATCCACCTTGAGACTAGGGGAAGAGACTTCTGTACCCGAAGTTGTCAGATATCATTAGCCTTTCAGAGGGTAAAAATGTAGCCTCCCAAGAGGAGGAGTTGGAGAAGTGTTGACTGTCCGTGAAGGGTAAGACTTCAGGGAAAATTATGTCTAATAAGACGTTCTTTCCAGCACCCACGGGGAGTTGAGAGCACTGGTCAGTAAAGGGGACTTGGATGTGGCACACACAATGTGTGCCCAGCATGTTAAATAAAAATACAAAATAACATGTGTAGAAGATGTAGTTTCTGCTGAGAGATTTGTCAAAGACTTTATGAGATGTAACCTTGGTTTCCCTGCATAACTAGAGCCTGCAATTGAACATCAACCCATTTCTGTTACTCTGCAGAATTACTTGCGGGAAATACTAGAATTCCTTTGGCAATGATTTTAAAGCTGTGTCCGGTAAAATCAAATCAAATAACTCACTTCCGGTTTTTATAGGCATATTACCAGTGAAGGTTGCAGGTTATCTCAAAGAAATATGAAACATGAAACAAGGATATTTTATGGTCCAAACCATTACAGTTTCTGTCATTTTTTACTGGTGCATTTTATGCAGCTTTGTGTTTATGTGTGGTTTGTTGTTGTGGGGAAATATAATTTCTATTTTCTATTTCTGGAACTAGTGTTTTAAAGATCTTATTTAGGAAAGTCTGTTTTTTTCTTCTTCTATTTACATTGTGGTCTTGTAATTTAATGACAGTAGAGGGAGCTATATCGTGTTGGAAGCTTATAAAATTCCCATAGTTAAAAGTGTTAAGTGTCGGTACTGGGGGACTCACAATCTGTTTAATAATTATACCCAGGGACTAAAGTAGATGGGGATATTGAATCAATGTCTGTAATGTATTCATAGTCTGTTTGATTATAGAGTATGAACCTTTTGATTATAATATAATTTTCCTTTCAATCTTATATTCCTCTGCTTATTTAGGCTTCTTGAATGTCCATATTCATTCTCATAGCATGCATTAAAAAGTACAAAATGAGGGGACTTCCCTGGTGGCCCAGTGGCTAAGATTTCAGGTTCCCAACCCAGAGGGCTTGGGTTCAATCCCTAGTCAGGGAACTAAATTCCATAGGCTGCAACTAAGAGTCCACATGCCATATCTAAGACCCGGCACAGCCAAAAAAAATTACAAAATAAGAGTCTAACGTGTAATATGGTGACTATAGACTATAGTTGATAACATTGTACTGTAGAATTGAAATTTTCTCACCAAAAAAGGGTAAATACGTGAGGTGATCCATGTGTTAATTAATTAACTTAATGGGGGAAATACTTTCAAAGAGGAAAAAAAAGTACAAAATGATCATAGGCAAAAGTTTGTACTTCTAGTGTACTGAGAGAAAAGTAAGTCACTCACCTATTTGGGAATTTATTAAATATTACCCAATCATGAACTATTCCCAGGGTAGCTTTTTGTTAACTATATTATCTGTATTAGAAAGAATTACAATTTGTAGTTTTTCAAACAGGAACCATGAAATATTTGGAGTGTTCTTTGGGAAATTACCTATTTTTGCTTGAAGGAGGAAAACCAATTAATTCCTAGAGACAGAAATTAGGTTTCTGCTACAAACTTTGCTATGATGATGGAATGAGATTCTTAAAGGCCGTGATCTCCCATTATCATACTACTTCCTGATTCTTCTCACTGGTTTACAGCTTTCCCAGCACTCTTCCTCAGAGTTTACTGAGAGTGAGCTATTGGACACTAAAGTGTGTGTGTGTATGTGTGTGTGTGTGTGTGTGTGTGTGTGTGTGTGTGTGTGTGCGCGCGCACGCGCTCACGCTCCGTCATGTCTGACTCTTTGGGATCCCATGGACTATAGCCTGCCAGGCTCCTCTGTCCATGAGATTTCCTAGGCAAGAGTATTGGAGTGGGTTGCCACTTCCTTTTCCAGGGGATCTTCCTAAAACAGGAATCAAACCCATAAACAGAGACCTAATTACATTTCCAAGCCAGTCTGAAGTAGGCAGCCTTCGTGTGAGGAAAAGGATTCCATTGAGTGGCAGCGTAAGTGTTGATCAGAGAAGTGAACTAGTGGTGAGCCAAACATTTCATTAACTCTAATGGAGAAGGAAATGGCAACCCACTCCAGTGTTCTTGCCTGGAGAATCCCAGGGAGAGAGGAGCCTGGTGGGCTGCTGTCTTTGGGGTCGCACAAAGTCGGACATGACTGAAACGACTTAGCAGCAACTTAGCAGCAGCAAGAACTTAAAAGAAGTCAGTAGGGAAAATTGTTGAAATTGGATTTGGATGCCAGAACTGATCACACCTTACCTGCTCAGAATCTCATATTTAAGCCCCCAAATGAATGGCACGTCCTTGAAGAAGTTCTTCCTGAGAACTTCTTTGCTCCTTCCAGTAGATTTCACCATCCCGTCATTTGTGCCCCACAGAGCTTCCTGTAAAAGTCTACTAAAGAACATGACCACAGCCTGTTGGGGGAGGGCATCATGGTTTTAATACGAAGACTGGGATGAAGAATAGGAGTAGAGCCTCATCTTGTGTCTTCCCGGTTTCAGGTAGCGTATTTATCTGCTTTGAATCATTTCCTTACTCTGTAACATTATCAAATAGTACCTTTGTAATTGTATAGTTTTTACAAGAAAAACCAGACACACTATTTATCATAGAAGTAAAAGAATTTGTTTTAGAACATGATAGAGTTCAAATCCTACTTCATTACTTAGTAGCTATGTTAACTTGGGCAAGTTGCTTAATTTTTCTATACCTTAGTTACTAGTTAGTAATCAATTTGCATCAAATTTGGGATGGGAAATGTCAATGAGCTTGACATTTTTGTGTTGATTGGTGGGTTTATAATTTTAGTATTTGGTAAGGAAAATATATCTATTTCTTCCTTCTAGCATTCTTATATATTCCCCAGACTTTTTCTTTCAAATTAAAACTAATTAAAATGAATGTATGAAGTTTCCAAAATATCTTCCATTTGGGTAATATTTGAAAAATATTTTAACCTGATTAGATTTTTTTCCTCTAAACAGCAGACTCACCTATAACCACTTATCTTTCCATTTGGAAATTTAAAATAAGCACCTCACACTTAAACATCTAGTATCAAGCTCCTGCTGCAGCCTTTTCCATCCCAGTGAAGGATAACATCTTAGGTAAATTGAAGCCACAAACCTTGACATCAACCTTAACTTCAGTCTTTCCTTCACACCAAACATCCAGTATCCGGGCTTTAGTTTTCAAATCTGTCCAGGACATAATCACTCCTCACAAGTTCTGTGGCTATGACTTGCCACCTTTCTTTCCCACCTGGACGGCTATAATAGCCTCACAACTTCACTTCCTGTTCCTGCCCTTAGAAGCTTTCATACCTTCAATAGAACAATGAAAGTTATCCTGTGTCAAAAATAAGACAACAGGCCCCAAATGGGGTCACTTATCCTAAACCCCATGTCACCAATTAATTATAATTTTGGCTCTCTCAAAATGAAACCTTAAAGCAGTCAACCAGGAATCACTTGATCAGCACTGGTTAAGTCATCTGCTTGATAGATCCCTGCTGTCCCTTGCAATAACCAACAAAGGTTTTTCCTTCCTTGTTCTTGTTGCTTTCTGTCTTTCATTTCACATAGCACCTTGTAGCTTCTTTGTATCTGTTAGACTGGATGCTGCCCAATTCAAATTGAATATTGCTTAAACTCTTAAAATGTTTAATACACCTCAGTTTATCTTTGGATAACTGTTAAAGAGTCAGATCATGCCACCCCTCTGATTCCAACTTTCCAATGACTCCCCATCCAATTTGGAGTGAAAAGCAAAATACTTCCAATAACATGATTTGGTCTCCCCCCGGGACTCTACCTCCACCCTCCGCTTCAGCTCTATTAGCCTTCTTACACACTGTCCACCCAGAGACTCTCTGTCCTTTCCCTCTGCCTGGAAGTGTCTTTATCTAGATGCCACAGAGCTTGCTCTCTTACCTCCTTAAAGTTGACATTCAATTGTTACCTTCTCATTGTAGCCTTTTCAACCACCCAATGAGAAAGTGCTATCTCAACAACAGTTTCTATTTACTTGATTTCCGTGCTTTAATTTTCTCCATAACATTTCACCACTGTTCAACATATAATATGTTTTGTTTGTTTAATTTTACTGTCTGCATTCTGCCTCTATCATTACTTCATTCTCAACATACAGACCAATACAAATTAATATTTCTTGAATAAAGAAATGATAAAACACATACAAGAATTGACATTTTATGAGATTAAATGTTGCCATGCAGACACAGCATGTTTTTTCATTTATTCATGGTCTGTTTCATATCCTTTGATGCATCTTACAGCATCTTACAGTTCTTATTTATTTATACTTTTACTTATCTATATCATCTGAAGTGTTACCTTTATATATTTATTTCTCCAGTTATTGGCCACACCATGAGGCATGAAGGATCTTAGTTCCCCAACCAGGGACTGAAACCTTGTCCCTTCAGGGGAAGCGCAGAGTCCTCACCACTGGACTGACAGGGACTTCCCTACAGTTCTTTTCAAATGAGCCCTTCATCTTCCTTGAATAGTTTGCTTCAGTGTTATTTTATACCTTCTATATGATTGTAATAGGGTTATTTTCCATTTTAACTATTTTGAGCTATTCTAAAGAAAAAAATTAATATTTGATATTAATCTTATTTCTAGCTATTTTACTAAATTATCTTACTAATTCTACTAGATTGTGATCGGATTATATATAAGAGTTGCAGCACTTTGCTAAATAGTCTTTAGCTGCTATTTCATGGACCCCTAATGTTTCAGATGAAAAGTCTGGTGCTAATCCAATTTCCACATCGCATACCATCCCCTCCCCAACTCCAAGTCCTGTTTTCAACCTGATTTGATTTTCTCTTTTTAATGTGGTATTTTGGAAATTTGTATTAATCCTGCCTGGAAATTTGTGAATCTTTTCCATATGTAGAATCAGACTCTCTTAATTCAGGAAATTTTTGTTTTATTATTGTCTAATTATTATGTTCTTTTTTCTCCTTCTGACAGTCCTATTTTCTACATTTTATATTTCTAAGTATCTGTCTCTTATCTTTTAGCTTTTTCCTCAAGATTTCCATTCCTTCTTATTCTGTTCTGTGTTATGATATTTCATTTTCTCTTTGAACTTCAATAGATCTGTTCTTGGCAGTGATATTTCTAATTTTCAGTTCCTCTATTGACATTTTATATTTAAAAATGGCATGTGTTTCAGAATATTCTTTGGTTGTCTTGTGTATTCCAATTTTTACAGGTTTATTTTTTCCTGGCTTTCAATCAGTTTTGTTTCAGTCGCTGCCAACTATTCCAAATTAATATTTGATCTTCCTTTGGTCATTTAAAGTGATCCATTATTTTGTTTTTTTGTATTTTTGTTTTTTCTCTTTAAATATTCCATCAGCATTCACAATGATCTACAAAGTAGCAGCTAAATTTTGAAAGGAAGGCACAGAAATTCTGTCCTTGTGGCTCAGTTGGGTACAAACTGGAGGGTATTTCTTTCTGCTGAGGAATGGGGTGAAAGTGAAAGAAAGTAACATCCCTCAGTCATGTCCGACTTTTTGTGATCCAATGGACTGTAGCCTGCCAGGCTCCTCTGTCCATGGGATTTTCCAGGCAAGAATGCTGGAGTGGGTTCCAATGGGGTAGAAACCTGATATTGCCTGATTTCTTGTGGGGAAATTACATCACTTCCCCAAACAGTGGGACTAAGATCAATATTAATGTAGTCTAACGTAAAATTATCTCGACGGTCAAGGTTGGTCTTCCCAGAATCACAAGCAGCCCTCTCTCCAGGGATTTTACTGGTTTTTGCTGTTTGGATTTACCCAGAGATCTGCTAATCCCATGTTTGATTTTGACCTGGAGACAGGCAAGTCCTCTCTTCAGCTCCTCCTTGCTGACCCTCCCTGACCCAAGAATGAGGTCCCTCACCTGCCTTCTCCTAGATCCTAGGAGAAGCTGTGCTGCTGGTATGTTCTCAAAGCTGATTAACTCACTTCCCCTGATGATTATGTGACTCTCAAAAGGGAGATGGAAAGAAGTCTGGAACATCATCTCAATTCACATTCTCAGGTGCTTACACTGTCTGAGACCACCAGGTTTGAATTAAATCATAACAATTCACAGATATTTTCATGTAAACAACCAGTAGTGACCACTTTACCTTTTTTTCATCTTTGTCATTTTTAGCATCTAGTGAGAGGACCAGAGTCCTTTTCAAAGCCTCTTGGAAAAAGACAAAGAAAAAGAAAAGAAAAGGCAGCTTCACACTCTTCTTTCTGCCAGCTGTAAAAACTTTGTGGGAGGACGCTACTTCCTTTTTGTTGCTTTCTTATTTCTTTAAATTTTTGACAAGTGTGGAGTGAAAATCACACAGAGCAAAGAGCTGAATATAGAGCTTACAGCAAAGGAGACTGTAGAGGTAAGGGGAATAAAAATGTTGTGATAATTTTTCAAGAAATGACTTAAAGAGAGGAGGATGTCTTATCTTTGTGTCATATAACCTCTCACATGGCTCTTGAATGTTGCTAACCATGGCTAGAAACACAATTTCCAACAGGTAAACTATAATCTAGCCAGTGCTGTGGGAGTTGTGTATGTCAGCTGAGGGTCATATATGGCTTTACCTGTCAAAAGCTGCAAAGTAAATGTACATTGTTACTTTACTGAAGTGCATATAATTTAAGTTTCTTGTTCTACTCTTTACTGTGGCATTATCAAAACTTAAACCCACTCCATTTCCCTACTGAGTCATTTTCAATGCTTAATAATATGCTTTCAAGCTGTAACTGCATCAATACCTGTGGTTATACATTCTATTGAGAATAAAAATGCCTTTTTCTTTTCCTCCAGAGCTGTCGAAGCTCCTGATGCTGAAGAGTTTATTTTGCAAAATGCAGGTTACATCCTACTACCAGTGGAAAGTTCTTCATTTCACAATCAATGTCATCTTAAACGATGCTATTGTTTCTTATAATTGCACAGAAAACAAACTTAATTGACTTTTAATTTTGTGTATTTTGGAAGGTAAAATTAATCATCCATCTGAAGGTGCTATGACAGGTTGGATATTATATTGTGTTAAAGTGAGTTATATTTGTGTATCTAAACTTTGGAAATAAATGGTGCTCTTTTTTTTTCAGATTGAATGACACTAAATTCTTCCTAGTTCTTCAAGAAATTTGACATTTAATATGAAGAGTTACACAGCTCAAAGCCATAATTTTATTGTCCATTATTGTATGTCTGTAATTGAAAAGTAAGAAAGTAAACACCTGTTTGGTCTGAACTACTCAGCTTAATTCTGCTGTGGTCCCATACATGTGTTTTAATTTTATATTCTCTTTTGGATCAAAAATACTTTTCCTCCATCTATTTTGTAAGCAATATTTAAAAACAAACCTCTTTGGTAAACCTTCTGCATTTCTTAGTCAGATGCTGGGATCAGATGCATAGCCATAAATTCAGTTTCTCACACTACACATGGATGTGTTTATTATAGTAATTTACCCTATATATACATTTGGTTGTTGTCAAATGTCAGTGAATCCCTGTTAGCAGATTGGATGCTTTCCCTATATTTAATGAATTTGCAACAATGCTTCTGCTAGGAAAATATACCATAGTCAATGCATTTATGTTATTAGCCATAGCAAAAATATTATCTAGCTATTTTAAATTGCTTGGTAGCTAATAAATATTAGCCTAATTGAATAAATCTAAATTTTTGTAATGATTTTCACCTGTAGTAAGTGTGAACTCTAGAAATTGGTGGCCAGAGCTCCATTAGGTTTTATGCCCACTTTCCAGAGCAATTCTTATGGTATCAGTTTAGTCTTGTTCAAAAATACATATGATTTTATTTAGTAAAGAAACAAATATAGTTACTCCTCATGATTCACAAATTCCATATTTGTGAACTTGATGACTTACTAAATTTTATTCATAACATCAAAGTCCATACTTGAAGCCTTTTCAGATCATTTGCAAACATGCTGAGTGGTCAAAATTTTGAGTCATCTGACTATGCCTGTTGTCCAGCTGAGATTGACCAAGGAGAGCCTCTGCATTTTTGTGTCAGGTCTTACACTGTACATGAGTTTTCATTTTGCAGTTGATTTAGTGCCACCTTTTAATGCATTTTTGTACTTTTTTTTTAAGGCAGGGAAAGGATTGCATTGTTTAAAATGCATTTAAGCATTGTACTGAAGTGTTATCTAGAGTTCCCAAATACAAGAAGCTGGGATGTGCCTTATGGGAAAAAGTATGCATAGTAGATAAGCATCTTTCAGGCATGAGTTATAGTGCCTTTGGCTGTGAGTCAATGTTAATGAATCAACGATATGGTACATCCAAAAAAAAGGAAGAGAAAATTAACTAATCTATACATCAGGCTGCTCCAGAAAGTGCTAAAGTAACTTCTATGGTATGTGATGAAACTATGAAAAATATGGAAAAGTGGCTAAGTTTGTGAGTTTGACTGAATAAAAACAAGATAAAACAAGCAAAAATTCCCAAACAGCAACAACAACAACCAAAAAAAACATATTGGACAGCCATGTTGTAAGACTGAAAGCCAAAGAAATTTATGATGATGTTAGCCAGGGTCAGGAGAGTGGTAAGCCCTTCTGACTCTGTGCTGCCTGGTTCACGTTTCTAAAGGTGATATGGCATGAAAAATGTAAAACTTGCAGGTGGAGCAGGTTCTGAAGATCAGGAGGCTATGAAAGAATTTGGAACATACCTATTAAGTGCAATATAGGAAAAAAGTTATGTGGAAGAGCTGCTTTTCAATGTTGATGAGGCTGACTTTTTTCACAAAGATGCTGGTAAATGATCCATAAGCCAAACAGTATTTTGGCTAATGAAATGTGACCAGAGGCTTGGAGACGCCTAACCCAGTATTGCTCCTTAGAGCCATAGTTCAGTATTCACTACTTCAGTATTTGTGGTACTATAGAGATCATAACCATGACAAATAATGTGTCTCTATTGTGCATGAGTAAATACAGTCCACTGTGTTAAAAGGTTCTGTAGAAATTTAGAACATAAAGCTACTATTTCTCATTATCATAAATAACAATGTAAATAAAGTTAAAATCTCTTCTGACTTTAATTACTACTCTCTGTATCATTTAGTTTATTTGGGAGAAGCCAAATTATGTAGACTCTATTGGTATCTGAGTAGTAAGATTAAGGAGGCTACTAAAAATTATCCAATCTGAGAATAAGCATCATTATGCTATATACATTCTGTGTCAGTCAAGTTTTCCTGAATTAGCTGTAGTAACACACAATCCGTGTGTCTAAATGACTTACAGTAACACTGACACCTTGGCAAAGGAAAATGAAATATGGTAAGCCACATGATATGCCACATGCCAGTTCTTAAAACTATGTCACATGTCTAGAAGGAAATGTTATTTCTTCTTATTTTTTTTTTCCCCAAAGAAAGTCACATGTGAACACCAGAACAGAATATTTGGTGAACAGTAAAATAGTGTCATGTTTCCTTAACAGTCATGAATTAAAAAATAGCAACATGGAGAGAAAGGCTTGAGAAAGGCCGTTGTGCCCTTCCACGCGCTAAGCCAGGGCGGAAGTGAAGAGAATGCTCTGAACCTGTAGGGGAAATAGGAGCCCAGAAGTGGAGCGCTATGACTCCACCCCTGCAAGCAGCGGAGCAGTTGCAGGGTCCTGCCCTCGAGAAGGTATGGACTAAGAGGCCAGAAGCTGCCTCCGAGGGTCCCTGTGAACTGAGGCAGCAGGTCAAGACCCCGAGAGAGGAGGAGGGCCAGGAAGACCAGAGGGTGAGGGAGATCTTTGAAGATGACAGGCGTGCATCAGTGGTGATGACCCAGGGTTACAGCTCATCCTCACCAACACGCTTCCCCAGGGGAAAAAGGGAGAAACACTGAACTCAAGGAGCAAACTCAGAATCTGCTACAGTAGAAGGAAAGCTGAAGATAGGACTTAGATTCAGCATTGAAAAAGAGCAAATGTTATTCCACCAACCCCCCGGCCCACACCACACCTGAGTTTGTGGCCTGAAGATATGTTCCCATTATACATGTGATTTATCCTTCCAAAAGCTGTAAAGTATGATTGAAAATTATACTCCCAGTTAATACTTTTATTCCACGTCAACTCCACTGAAATGCAGAAGCTAGAAGTCTGTAAGGCATACTCTCCAGTGAAGCCACTCTTCCCCATCTCAGCTCAGAGGAGAAGGTTCATCCATGTCCCAGTGCACCTATTATCGCAGATCCTCCAGCGGGGTTGATGGGAGTCTATTCATTCACAAGGGCCAGAATCACTCAAGATACCGTAAGCAAAAATAACAAAGAAATAAAAACAATTTATTGGAAGGCTACCAGGGTATTTCATGAACCTCTGAGACAGAAAGAGGAGGTAGACCTTGCACCAAAACCAGGCCTCTGGAGGCAGAGTCAAGCAGTCAGGAATGCACCTGATGCTCCCATTTCCCAGGGGTTTTAATCTCTCTCCCCTTTGCAATGTTTCCACACATCTGGTTCTTCTGCCTCTCTCTGAAGTAGAGCTTTCTCTTCTGTGTATGCTTGTCCTCTCCACCCAAGATTCACACGCAGTTTCTCAGTTCAAAGCCTAGGAGAGACAGCTAGAGATTCAGGAGCTCACTGTAACTCAAGAAGTTTTATTTATTTTTTACTTTTTATAGTAAATAGCTTTTTAAAATTGCAGCATATTTGCTTTACAATGTTGTGTTGGTTTCACTGTACAGTGGTGTGAATCGGCTATAGGTGTACGTGTGTGACCTTCCTCTTGAGCCTGCCTCCCACCCTACCCCATCCCACCCCTTCAGTCCATCGCTGATATTTTTAAAAGGGCTTTCTATTTCTCATTAAATATTTTTCAATGTTTAAAATGTTAAACAAACAAACAAACAAAAAACCTGAAAAAATAGTGCAGCGAGCATTTATACACAGTTCAGTTAGGTTTAATAATTATTTTAACTCTCTGATGTTTGCTTTCTCTCCCAGTACAATAATATATATACATATATGCAGCTTTTCCTGAACCATTTGAAAATAAATTATGCATATTTTGAAAAAAATAGAAATATGAAAAGAGTGGTACTAAGAATACAGCATGCCACTAGTTGTGTTGACTCAAATTCCAATATTGTTTACTATGCAAATCTAGTTAGTATAACTTTCCTACTAAAGCCCATTATACATCTCTCAATAATCACCAGGATAATCTCAAATTCTCTAGCCTGCTATCTATGTAACTCCAGAATGTATACTTTACTACCTATGTCTCTATATGTCTTGCCATTTTCTGCCTTCATGCTATATGCATCTACAATATTGATTTAAAAAAAGCAAAATGTTTCATGCCTTTGTGCTTTGGGTCATGTTGTTTTTTCTTCCTGGAATACATTTTATATCATTCCCTATTAGTGGGATAAATATCCTCTAATTTTTTGAAACTTCTCTGATTCCTGCCTGTATCCCATTTCAGATAGGGCTCTTTAACTCCTCTTCTTTGTTCTCCTAATAAACTATCTTTATCATGGATTGTAACACATTGTATATAAGTAAATAAATCAGTATTGCTATCAGATCAGATAGCATCATATGTGTATAACTTCAAGCATCACAAAAATCATAGGAAGTCCAATAGTATTTAATAAATCCAATAATATGCAATAAATCCAATAATATGCAAGACACCTATGTGCTCATAGAATTTATATATCTGGAAAATGTTGTGAACTGTATAAATTGTGTTTTCAACTAGATGGTGAACACTTGTGATTTTGCTTCTGCAGAAATTATAAAAGAAATCAAAGAAATAGCTTCCAAAGCATATTTTAAAATTAACATAGAGTTGGCTTCTTGATAAGCTTGAAGAAGTCTTTAACTTACTCATGAGTATGTCCAGGAAGTGCTACTCAAAGACAGTTTTTTAATGAATAATAAAGACCTCGATGCAGGTTCTGTTATAATAATTACACAATATTGTGTCCTGATATCCTGATTGATGGAAAGTAAGAAAACAATGTAACTAACCAACTTGTTCTTTGAAGAATGAAGCAAGATCCAAAGCAGAAGATATGTCAATCCTTTCCTGTAGCAATGGAACTTCACAAAGAACTCCACACACATCACTTCCATATAATGTATTAAAAAATTAAAACCCTAAGATTATTTAACTTTTGATATGCTTCTACTCTCATATCCTATTGTTAAATATTTCATTTTTTTTCAAGACTTAATCTTGCTTTCTTCTATCGTCATATATTTTCGTTTATGCTCACTTCTTCCATTACTACACATAAAAAGATAACCTTCAAGTTTATGTGTAATCTGTATTTTTTACTCAGACTTTGCTGCTGCTAAGTCACTTCAGTCGTGTCCGACTCTGTGCGACCCCATAGACGGCAGCCCACCAGACTCCCCCGTCCCTGGGATTCTCCAGGCAAGAACACTGGAGTGGGTTGCCATTTCCTTCTCCAATGCATGAAAGTGAAAAGTGAAAGTGAAGTCGCTCAGTCGTGTCCGACTCTTAGAGACCCCATGGACTGCAGCCCACCAGGCTCCTCCGACCATGGGATTTTCCAGGCAAAAGTACTGGAGTGGGGTTCAACCACTAATGGAGCCTTTTTGGATTTACCAAAGCATCTCACACTTACTATTTCCCAACCTGCAATCATATTCTTTCTTTCCAAACTGGTCCTCTTCTGGTTAACACTCCTCAATGAAAAGCACCACTCCAGATTTAGATGTGTAAATCAGAAATCTAAGAGTCTTTGTTTTGTTCCTTTTCATGCCTGCAATATCCAACACATCACCATTCTCTGTATATT